>NC_054873.1:37038247-37698024 GCF_018320785.1 Cheilinus undulatus
TGCATATACTCAGCTGATTTAATGTCCTTCTGCAACCTCCATTTGCATTGCTAGATATCCCATAGAACCACAGAATGTGACCCACACTATTCTACATCTGATTGGCTTATCCTTATATTCTTACCAAACCAGTTAGCAACAGACAGAGGAAGGTGGGCCATGCCTTTTCCATCCTGTGCCAAAAAATCTACGTCTGAATGATGTCATCAGCAGATCATTACCATTGACTACCTGTAAAAAAACCACAGGTTTCCCATAAACATTTCTTTATGGAACCTTTGGCAATAAATCCTCCTATAAATGTTTGCAGGATAACTCAAGCAATTCTCAAGATGTTTTTAACCGATTGCTTTAATACAGCTTCACATAAATTTGACTTAAAGAATCCACTTATTTGTCTTGAGTACATTTACAACATGGGTTCATCTGAAACACTTTCCTAGTCTTTGTTCACTGGATAGCCTGGGCATTTAGCCATTTTTAAACACAGCATTTTTTACAGAAAGTAATAAGGATGAGTTTTTTACTGTCCATGTATATCAGGGGTGTCAAACTCATGGCCCAAGGGCCAAATCCAGCCCATGGTACAGTTAAACATGGCTCGCACAATCATATCATGTTTTTAATTTAACTGGCCTTATCATGAGGTCTGCAGATTTCCTGTATATAAAAATGTAAACTTAACCTTGATGATTAAAATATCCTTGTCAAGTCATACAAAGTTGAAAAAGCGAAGTTAAAATTAAAAAGATTAGAGTCAAGAATTTGGGAAAATATGTTAATTTCAGTTCATAATTTCAATTTTACATCTCACAGTTATGATCTAAACTTGTTATTTGGGCATTTTTTCATATTTTTGACCTTTGAAATGAACAGTTTTGACTTTTTTCCCATATTTTGACCCTTTAGATTCACAATTTTACATTTGAAGTCTGGTTTTGACATTTAAAAATCATGATATTATTATTACATCTCACATTTTTACCTTTTCAACCACTAACTTTGAATTTGTTCCCATATTATGACTTTTTAAATTTAAAATTTGAACTGATGATTTTGACCTTTATCTATTTATAAAATATACTTTTTATTTCGTATTTGCCTTTTAAAAAGATTATTTTGACTTTTAATTTTGTGTTTTGACCTTATGAACGAACAAGTTGGACTTCTTACCTCAGATTTTAAGCCTTTTATCTTTTTATTTTTAGTTCTTTTTAATCTCAACCATTTCTCATTGGTGATAAATAGTTTTTTATTTAAATAATGCATTAATGGTGAAAAAGAGGTTGACAGTTAATGGTTAAATGTTGACCCCATTAGGATCTCAGGTTAGACCTAGATTCAGAATCTGGCCCCCTTGAGTTTGACACCCCTGCTGTATATAAAGCAGTCTCAGGTGTTTTATATTCCTAAAGTTAATATACTCTACTCCTAGGTAATGTAAAATTTAAAATCTTCTTGGGCCATCCTGTGACCACTGCCTTTTTTTGTTCTGACAGCTTCAGCAGTTCAAAGAGGATCATGCAGAAACTGGTTTCGGCTCAGGGACCCTGGCAGTGGACCAGTCCATCGAGAGAACCACTGCCAACATAAAATGGATCAAAGAGAACAAAGACAGCGTAATGAAGTGGTTCGAGGATGAAGTTAAACCCTGATGATGCCATACATGACTGCAGCTCTGTAATTTCTTGTATGTAACATAATTTCAGATAATTGTTTTTTTTTAACACAAAAAGTGTGTTTTTTTTAGGGGGAAATGGAAAATTGCACTGAGTAAAAGTTTCTTACATAATTTCATTAACAGTGGCCCAAAATGGTAATCTTAACACTAATACCTATAAAGATGCATCTAAGCTTCTTACATAGAAAATGTTGATATTTAAGATTAAATGGCCATAGAGAACAGATGAAGCTTGTTTATTTTTGTTTATCCCAGTTTATGTACAAACTTTCTCCTCTGTAATCATCAACTATATTTGTCCTGTTTATGAAAAAAATTCAATCCAAATGACCTTGTTATTAAGTTGTCAAACCACGATCATAATCACTCTGGGTAGACAATAACACTCATGCCCTTTTGCCTTTCATATAAATAAGAAAACATTCCAATCCACATCATTTATCTACCTTACTTTATATGCTCACCCAGTGGTAATTTGTGTTTAAAACCAAAAAAATTCATGGTTTATCTATATTGTTAATAAATGTATATTTTATTTATTGCTCAGATTCACCAAAAAGTTATATTTGTCATGTTATGAATTCTGCCTATTATGGGCGTGCCAATTCTGTCAGGATCCTCCAGGTAAATTAATCTTTGGCCTTATCTTCTGAAGTATTGATTTGTAGTTTATATATATGTGCAATGTTCAACATTTCTTCAACTATGTCAACAGGACATTTAGCCCATTTGAAAATACAGCTTTAAGTCATTATACTCTATTCTGTGAACAAAATAAACATACCGGTTAAAAATGTTGTCTAAAGGTTTGTCTGAATTTATGTTATCTTTTCTGCAGGATGGAGGTTAACATCACACCGTCTGAACACAGTCCCAGATTTTAAATATTATTCCTGCACCAAATGACTTTTCAGTAGATCTTAGAAATGTTGAAGTCCCTATAAAGTGCTAAAAAAAAACATCTTTATTTTAGGTTTTTGTATGACAGGTCACTGTGTTATGAACCACCAGACCAAATTTCAGTCATGAAAAAACATCTCTTAGTTTACAAAATTAAACTTCAAAATCATGAAAAATAAGGCAGTCAAATCTGCTCTAGAATGGTGTTGGCATGTGTTGAATGAGTTGAAGCCACGCCCACTCACAAGAAATAAGATCCTCTCCTATTTAGAATAAATATTCTGATAGGAGTAGCTGCCTGGCTCTGTGTTAAAGTGGAGAGACAGACGCTGAGGATAAAAATATTTGTTTTCCGGCACAAATCTCTCCGTTACGATACTCTAAATGAGCCATGGTTAGAAAGTGCCGCTCTGTTTCCACTTCCTGTTGGCTGCAGCAGGTGCTCAGTCTTTAGGGATCCAGCTTCATGAGCTCCAAATATATTCATATGTCCCTTATTTGGCATAAAAAGTTTGCAGCCCTAGCCAGAGGTCCACCAAAGATGCTCCAGCATCCCAGTTGAGAAAAGCTGTCCTATGTGAATATAATGTGAAATAATGATTTATCAAAAAGTAAGGGAATGAGTGTTTGTTTTAAGCCCTGTGTTTATGGGATTATGGTTCCTATGTTATGCATAGAGACAAAGGGGAACTGCAGAGCTTTTGCTTTGCTCTGAAAATTGGCTTTGAGTCTCATAGTAGGCCTTCGGCATATATAACAAAAAACAAATATTCTGCCCTTCACCTGTCTTTTGTAAAATGCTGTATGCCTCACAACATTTATAGTCTCTGGGTGTACAGTGCTGCATCATGGGGCCACAAAAAGAAATTTAAAAACACATGAAAAACAGTCGTTGACATCTATCAGTTTGGAAAGGGTTACAAAGCCATTTTAAGGCTGTGAGACTCCACTGAAACATGATGAGAGCCATAATCCATAAGCGGAGAAAACTTGCAACAGTGGTGACCATCCACAGGAGCAGCCAGCCTAGTAAAATTACTCCAAGAGTGCATCAACGACTCAGCCAGGAGGTCACAAAAAAACCACAGAACAACATCTAAAGGCCTGCAGACCTTACCTGACTCAGTGCTCATGATTCAACAATAATGACTGGAGACTGGGCAAAAATGGCATCCATGGGAGAGTTCCAAGGCCAAAACCACTGCTGACCAACAAGAACAAAAGACTCGTTTCACATTTGACTAAACACATCTTGATGATCCTCAAGGCTTTTGAGGAAATATTATCTAGACTGAGACAAAAGTTGAACTTTTTGGAGGGTTAAATCTGGTGTAAAACTAACAAAGCGTTTTCTAAAATACCCAAAAACTCTCCAATGTGGTTAAATAAAAACATTATGCAAAGAAGAGTGGGCACTGATGTGAATGATACAGTGTCAGTTTTTTTTTCAAATGCTTTCTTGCAACTGTTGCCACCAAGGGTGTCCCAACCAACTAGGTAGCCATTTGTCATGTTCCAGGTTTTGATTTATTATGTCCATTGATCCACTTTCTATACCGCTTATGTCGTTGGGGGTCGCAGGGGGGCTGGAGCCTATCCCAGCAGTCACTGGGTGAGAGGTGGGGTACACCCCTTACTGGTCGCCAGCCAATCACAGGGCTGACATATAGAGACAGACAACTGGGCACACTCACATTCACACCCACAGTCAATTTTAGAGTCACCAATTAACCTGATGAGTTTTTGGTGGTGGGAGGAAGTCGGAGTACCCAGAGAGAACCCACACGTGCACGGGGAGAACATGCAAAATCCGCATGGAAAGGTATTAATGAGTGTTGGCATTTGTTCCTTTTCCCCTGTGTTTCATGTCTAGTTTAACTACCTGTGTTTGTATTTGTTTCCCTGCTCCCCTCCTAGTGTTACTTATGTTTTGGATATCTTCCACTTTCTCTAGTGTTCTTGTGCATTGTGAAGTTTCCTGTTTTATTTTGTAGTTTCATTCCCTTGTGTGTGTGTGTGTGTGTGTGATTCTAGTTTTCTTCCTGCCTGAGTTTCCCTCCATGTTGTTTACCCTCACTAGTTTCGTCCCGTTAGTCACACCTGTCTCTGTCTGCAATCACTCCCTGTGTATTTAGGTTCAGTGTTTCTCCCTGTGTTGTGTCAGTTCATTGTTTGTTGTCTGCATTGCTGTTAGTCCTCCTTGTGTTTTCTGAGACCTTTGTTACCTGCTTTATTTTTTGTGTAAAGTAAGTTTTGTCAAAGATTTTCCTGGATTTTTGTTAATTTTTCTGAATTTGGGTCCTCGTTTGGAGTTTTTCACCACACCTGACACCATAATTATATATAGCCTTAAATTTTTATATATGGGACAGTTAGGTTTGGTGGCCCTTTTCTCCCTAAAATAATTTAAATCATCATTTAAAAACTGCATTTTTTATTTAATCATTATCTTTATTTATTTCCAAAATTAGTTTTATGATCTGAAACATTTTAATATGGCGAATATGAAAGAAAGAAATCAAGAAGAAAAATACTTTTTTATGGCACTCTATGTCATCAAACACTAGTGTAGATTTGCAGAGTAGCACTTGTTTAGACTAAAACGATTGCATGTAAACATCAACTGCGATTCAGAGCAATGTACAATCACTTCTTTCAGTGTAGAAGCCTTTCCACGGAAGAGTATTAGGGCCACTGAAAAAAAAAATTGAGACAAATTTTTTTTTCACTTGTGAGAAAAAAGTCAGAATTCTTAGGTTAAAGTCAGAATTCTGAAAAAAATAAAAATAAAGACAGAATTCTGAGAAAAAGGTCAGAATTCTGAGATTAAAGTCAGAATTCTGAGTTTAAAGTCAGAATTCTGAGATTAAAGTCAGAATTCTGAGAAAAAGGTCAGAATTTTGAGAAAAAAGTCAGAATTCTGAGAAAAGTCAGAATTCTGAGATTGAAGTCAGAATTCTGAGTTTAAAGTCAGAATTCTGAGAAAAAAGTCAGAATTCTGAGATTGAAGTCAGAATTCTGAGAAAAGTCAGAATTCTGAGTTTAAAGTCAGAATTCTGAGAAAAGTCAGAATTCTGAGATTGAAGTCAGAATTCTGAGTTTAAAGTCAGAATTCTGAGATTAAAGTCAGAATTCTGAGACGTGTCAGAATTCTGAGATTAAAGTCAGAATTCTGAGATTAAAGTCAGAATTCTAAGAAAAGTCAGAATTCTGAGATTGAAGTCAGAATTCTGAGTTTAAAGTCAGAATTCTGAGATTAAAGTCAGAATTCTGAGAAAAAAAGTCAGAATTCTGACTTTTTTCTTCAAATGAAAAAAAAAAAGTCTCAATTTTTTTTTCAGAATTCTGACTTTTTTCTCAAAATTCGGACCTTTTTCTCAGAATCCTGACCTTTTTCTCAGAATTCTGACTTTAATCTCAGAATTCTGACTTTAAACTCAGAATTCTGACTTTAATCTCAGAATTCTGACCTTTTTCTCAGAATTCTGACTTTAATTTTTTTTTTCAGAATTCTGACTTTAATCTCAGATCTCTGACTTTAAACTCAGAATTCTGACTTTAATCTCAGAATTCTGACTTTTTTTCTCAGAATTCTGACTTTAAACTCAGAATTCTGACTTTAATCTCAGCATTCTGACTTTTTTCTCAGAATTCTGACTTTAATCTCAGCATTCTGACTTTAAACTCAGAATTCTGACTTTAATCTCAGAATTCTGACTTTTTTTCTCAGAATTCTGACTTTAAACTCAGAATTCTGACTTTAATCTCAGCATTCTGACTTTTTTCTTAAAATTCTGACCTTAATCTCAGAATTCTGACTTTTTTCTTCAAATGAAAAAAAAAAAGTCTCAATTTTTTTTTCAGAATTCTGACTTTTTTCTCAAAATTCGGACCTTTTTCTCAGAATCCTGACCTTTTTCTCAGAATTCTGACTTTAATCTCAGAATTCTGACTTTAAACTCAGAATTCTGACTTTAATCTCAGAATTCTGACCTTTTTCTCAGAATTCTGACTTTAATTTTTTTTTTCAGAATTCTGACTTTAATCTCAGATCTCTGACTTTAAACTCAGAATTCTGACTTTAATCTCAGAATTCTGACTTTTTTTCTCAGAATTCTGACTTTAAACTCAGAATTCTGACTTTAATCTCAGCATTCTGACTTTTTTCTCAGAATTCTGACTTTAATCTCAGCATTCTGACTTTAAACTCAGAATTCTGACTTTAATCTCAGAATTCTGACTTTTTTTCTCAGAATTCTGACTTTAAACTCAGAATTCTGACTTTAATCTCAGAATTCTGACCTTTTTCTCAGAATTCTGACTTTAATTTTTTTTTTCAGAATTCTGACTTTAATCTCAGATCTCTGACTTTAAACTCAGAATTCTGACTTTAATCTCAGAATTCTGACTTTTTTTCTCAGAATTCTGACTTTAAACTCAGAATTCTGACTTTAATCTCAGCATTCTGACTTTTTTCTCAGAATTCTGACTTTAATCTCAGCATTCTGACTTTAAACTCAGAATTCTGACTTTAATCTCAGAATTCTGACTTTTTTTCTCAGAATTCTGACTTTAAACTCAGAATTCTGACTTTAATCTCAGCATTCTGACTTTTTTCTTAAAATTCTGACCTTAATCTCAGAATTCTGACTTTTTTCTTCAAATGAAAAAAAAAAAGTCTCAATTTTTTTTTCAGAATTCTGACTTTTTTCTCAAAATTCGGACCTTTTTCTCAGAATCCTGACCTTTTTCTCAGAATTCTGACTTTAATCTCAGAATTCTGACTTTAAACTCAGAATTCTGACTTTAATCTCAGAATTCTGACCTTTTTCTCAGAATTCTGACTTTAATTTTTTTTTTCAGAATTCTGACTTTAATCTCAGATCTCTGACTTTAAACTCAGAATTCTGACTTTAATCTCAGAATTCTGACTTTTTTTCTCAGAATTCTGACTTTAAACTCAGAATTCTGACTTTAATCTCAGCATTCTGACTTTTTTCTCAGAATTCTGACTTTAATCTCAGCATTCTGACTTTAAACTCAGAATTCTGACTTTAATCTCAGAATTCTGACTTTTTTTCTCAGAATTCTGACTTTAAACTCAGAATTCTGACTTTAATCTCAGCATTCTGACTTTTTTCTCAGAATTCTGACTTTAATCTCAGCATTCTGACTTTTTTCTTAAAATTCTGACCTTAATCTCAGAATTCTGACTTTTTTCTCACAAGTGAAAAAAAAAAATTTTCGTCTCAATTTTTTTTTTTCAGTGGCCCCAATACTCTTCCGTACTTTCCATTAGTCTGGGAAGGGAAGAAAAGATTTACTCGTGAACACCGAGACAAAGACAATAAAATCTTTCCGTCATAGTCCAGTGAATACTGCAACATACAACACTTTATAACAGTTATGAAAACATTCACTAAATCTTGAGTAAATAATCCATCAGTTTATTGACTCAGATGGTTATCAACGATTCCCAGCCACGCCGTTCTCATGACAGCTCTTCCGCCTTAATATATCATCCATTTTTTCTACCAGTGAGAGGACTCCTATACTGGACAAGTATTTATAGGCTGGAAATCCCCCTGTCTGTTTTGATACTTGAGAAGACTTGAGAAGACTCTCAGCACAGAGCCACTATTAGTGTAGTCATGGCGCTAAAATGCATAGTCAGCAAGCTGTGTATTCTGGGTATAATATTAGCCATAGCCTCGGTTGTAACAATCGTCACGTTGTGGACTCTTGCCCTGACAAAACGAGACAAGGACCCTTGGGACAGGTAGGACACTATTTAAGTGCTGGGCACTTTTGCAGCTTTGTAGAATGATGACATATAAACTATGGTGTGGTGAAAATTGCAACCGGGGGGCTAAGTGGTATGAGTGAGTTCCAGGAGGTTATTCTTTGTAAAAAGTGGAACTGATGGAGAGGAATATGTCACTCTCTCTCTTTTCAAACATGTTATCAATGGCACTTAAAATCCTTACACTCTGTGTTTTTTAAGGGTTTCATCATGAACTTCACATGTAAAATGAACTTGTTGTGGATTGAATGGGAAAGTAAAGGAACAATAAACATGCCCAGAATTGATAACAAAGGGGGCAGATGACTCCTGACTTGTCCACTGAGCTGTCTGTGAGTGTTTTTAAGGTGAAATGACACATAAGGAGCAGTGGTGTGGCTGCTGGGGATGTTGCAGTTTCTTAATCAAGTGTGCTGAAAGGGAGAATAAAGCATGCAGTTAATGAGTTTTAAGACATGAATGGAATACCTGTGGATCTTAATAGGATTCATTACTGACTAATGCATTAATGCCGACAACTTTTGTAAAAACATATATACAAGTTATGTGCAACTCTATAACTCTGACCTGGGAACAGTAAATATGAAATGAATTATTATGTCACAAATAAGTCATAAATACTACTACAGCTCCCTGTGTTTTCCAACTAAAGTTACTTTCACTTGAAATAAATCAAAAACTGGATGAAAATGAAAATGAAAAAGCATTAGCAAAGATGTTCAGACATAAAATTTATATTTATGATGTTTCAGGGAGAATTTAATTATAGTTAAAATGATTAACAAAGTCAGAAAGTTTCCTTTTAGTTTGAAGTACTTCATTTTTTTTTTAATTACAGGATTCTTCTTGTTTCTTGTATATTTATTTTTAGATAAACACAAATACAGTGCTCTATCACACACCATAAACACAGTGAATTTTACCATAGATTTCATCAAAATGGGGCTGCACGGTGGCGCAAGGGTTAGCGCTGTTGCCTCACAGCAAGAGGATTCCTGGTTTGCTTCGTGGTCAGGGCCTTTCTGTGTGGAGTTTGCATGTTCTCCCTATGCATGTGTGAGTTCTCTCTGGGTACTCTGGCTTCCCCCACTGCCAAAGACATGATTGTTAGGTTAACTGGTTAATCACCCAAAATTAGCTGTAGATGTGAGCATGCCTGGTTGTCTGTCTCTATATGGCAACCCTGTGATTGACTGGTGACCAGTCCAGGGTGGATCCCGCCTCTCACCAATTGCCAGTTGGAAGAGGCTACAAGCTCTAAAGAGCATGGATTATACCGCTTGAATTTACATTCATTCACGTTGCCACATTATTAGGTACACCTGTTCAATTGCTTATAGATAGATAGATAGATAGATAGATAGATTAAAAACAAGTCAGCCAATCACATGGATCATATGGCAGCAACTCAATGCATTAAGGAATGTTGATGTGGTCAAAATGACTTGCTGAAGTTCAAACTGAGCATCAGAATGGAGAAGAAAAGGAGATTTAAATTACTTTGAGAGTGCAACAAAGATTTAAGGCAGTTCTGAAGGCAAAAGGGGTCTTAACAAGGTGTACCTAATAAAGTGGCCAGTGAGTGTATGTCTATGACTAGTCATAATGTAGCACATTTGTTTCAATATACAAATACAGTTTAATTATGATGAAATCTTTAATGGGGCCCTGGTTTGACTGACAATCCCTGAGGGTATTCTGAAACTTAAAAAAGTCGTTTTTCTTCTTTGTCTACAAGGGACACAACATTTTTAGAGCAAATTGATTTTGCATAAATGGCTTTGTAGAACGGTGTTACTTTGCTTCTACTCTGCTTCTCCTATAAATATATGAATATTGAAGGTCTTGAATAAACAAACTCAACTCATGATTATATTTAGTTATTTATCTTTGTGTTTATTCTCCTCAGTTATCGTCTTCCTGCTGATTTGGTCCCTGACTCCTACAACATCACCTTGTGGCCTCGTCTAAGCCCTGACCCAATTACCGGCCTTTATATTTTT
The DNA here is from genome assembly GCF_018320785.1 of Cheilinus undulatus. NCBI lineage: Eukaryota > Metazoa > Chordata > Actinopteri > Labriformes > Labridae > Cheilinus > Cheilinus undulatus. Next base: position 37,048,635 of record NC_054873.1, read on the forward strand.
ACAGGTGAACAGACTTCTCCTTCATCACATCTGCACAGTAGCTGCAGTCTTTTTTTATGCATCTCAGACTTCTTCAAAGTCACAGGTGATGACCACTCGACAGGACTTAAAAACAAAAGGCAGCTACAATAAGGGAATAAATTCTGTAGAAATCAAGCATGTCAATTTGTTTTTTAACACATTTTTATAACAACAATTCATCCAAAGCCTTACCAATCATTGAAAAAGGTCAGCTCCCTTCAGGTCCAGTTCAGAAGCCTTAAGAGCAGTCGGAACAAAACTTTTAAAATACTGAATTATGCCACAAGATGGCGCTACTACAAGCTTGAGTGCAGCCAAGTTTGCAGTCACTCAGGACAGAGGGTCATAGTTTTACTGAACATGGACTGATTGAAAAAACCTTTCATGATGGTAAGTAGATGATAACTTTTAGATGAAACACTGAAATGTTTATGGGTTTTAGTTTTGGCATGATTACGGTCAAAATAAGAACCTCCATGTTTTTCACATTATTCATGTATTAAAGGGTTAAGGCATGGATAAACATTTTCTTCAGTCATGAGCGTAGGACCTCCAAGACTAGTTTAAGAGTCACTAGCTTATGACTAACACTGAACTCTCAAGCAATTGTTACTCAGTTTTTCAAAGATTGGTGAACCTCTGCCTACTTTGAATTCTGAGAGACCCTGCCTTTCAAAAATGCTCCTTTTACACCCAGTCATGTTACTGACCTGCCAACTGAGCTTGATAGTTGAAAAATCTTGTTCTTGATAGTTCCACTTTTATTCCAGCCCTTTGTTGCCCCTACCCTTTTTTGAGATGTGTTTGTATCATCTATTTCAAAATGAGTATAGATTTTTCTTGAAAAGGTAAAATGTCTCAGTTTCAACATCTGGTATGTTGTTCATGTTCTACCATGAATAAAATAACTAATTTATTTATGAAATTTGCAAATCCTTCCATTCTGTATTCATATAGAGATTACAAAATGCTCTAACTTTTTTTGGAATTGGGGATGTAATTACTTTCACGGTTTTTACTTTCACTGGGACTATAAATCCATTTCAAATGTGGCTGTCATGGTTGGCAATTAAGTAGATTTCTTTTTTTTCTTTTTTACTAAATGCTGCCAAGTGCTTTACTCATGGATGGATGGGTGGATGGACAAACGGATGGGTGATTGAATGGATGGATGATAGATGGATGGCTGACTGAATGGATGGATGGATGACTGAATAGATGGATGGATGAATGGATTGATGGATGGATGGAAAGATGAAAGGATGAATGGATGGATGGAAAGATGGATAATTGAATAGATGGATAGATGAATGGATGGTTAGATGGATAGATGATTAAATGGTTGATTGATTGAATGGATGGATGGATGGATGGATGGTTGGGTGGATGGATGGATGATTTGATGGATGGATGGATGGATGACTGGATGGATGACTGAATGGATGGATGGATGACTGAATAGATGGATGGATGACTGGATGGATGACTGGATGGATAGATGGATGACTGAATAGATGGATGGATGACTGGATGGATGACTGAATGGATGGATGGATGACTGAATAGATGGATGGATGGATGACTGGATGGATGACTGAATGGATGGATGGATGATTGAATAGATGGATGGATAGATGACTGAATAGATGGATGGATGGATGACTGAATAGATGGATGGATGGATGACTGAATAGATGGATGGATGGATGACTGAATAGATGGATGGATGGATGGATGGATGATTGAATGGATGGATGAAAGGATGCATGGATGGATGATAGATGGATGGATGGCTGGTTGGATGGATGGATGGATGGATATACATTTTCTAGTCTTCATGTCCTTTCAATCTGTGTTTTTTTCAGGCCATTCCACTGTGAACTTTCAGTGTGTGGATGCGACAGATCTGATCCTGATTCACTCCAACAAACTCAACTACACAAAGCTGGAGAACAAATACATCGCCAGGCTCAATGCTGCAGGTACAGAAGACATAGAAGACATGCTTAAACTAGACAATGAAACCCTTCTTACAAATTGATAGTATTTTTTATTTTTTGTCCCCTTTTCTTTTCATTTTCATTTGTTTTAGTTGTCCTGAGAAATTTGGTAACTACAGATGTGGTATTGTTTTTCAAATGAAACTCAGACATTGCAATCGTATGGGTTGTCGAGTCCTCTCTGATATTTTTAACATTTGTAATTGCTAATTATTTTCATTTAACTTTCTTGTTCAATTCAATTTCAAAGAAATCCTAAATGGGCTTATCTTAACATAGTTGCTGAAAACAATATTTTTTTAATATAATGTGGATGTGTTACTTTTGAATTGAACCAATCTCCACAAAAACACCAATAATTTTGATTATTAGTTCAACTAAAATGATCATATGTAAGACAAACCCTCACACTGCAGCAGCATTTGATGATTCAGACGTGCTGTTGGATGTCAAACACCAGCATCTGAAAGCAACTGAAACTAAAATGTCAAAGGTTATTGTGTACCTTTTCTGTGCAATCTTTCGAACCAATGTTTCTTCCCTAGATGGAGGATCTGCTCCCACCATTGAGAAGACCCGGCTGCAGCCTGAGACCCAGTTTCTGGTGATCCACCTGAGTGATAAATTAACTCCAAACCAGACGTACGAGCTGTACACAGAGTTCACTGGAGAGCTAGCAGATGATCTGGCAGGTTTTTACCGGAGCGAATATGAGGAAGATGGAGTCCGAAAGTACATTCTCTGTTAACCTTTTTCTTAAACTTTTCTTTAAATTTGTCCTTCAAGAGTATTATTTGGATTTATTTAAAGTATTTAATTTGTTTTCAGGGTTGTTGCTACCTCTCAGATGCATCCAACTCATGCCAGAAAAACATTCCCTTGTTTCGATGAGCCGGCGATGAAAGCAGTTTTCCACATAACTCTCATCCACCCTGTTGGCACTGTGGCCCTGTCAAATGGCATGGAAATAAGTGGGTACAAACAAAATTGAGCTTATATAAGGTGTTGTCATACAATGCACAAAACTGCCCAAAAAAATCCACTGAAAACCCAAAGCAGAGTATGTGTGAATGCAAGATCATGGGTTGAATTAACATTTAAACTCTGCAAGAAATAATTAGGAAGAATTACCTGGGCTCAATCCTTGCAGACTCAGGCATAGTACAGTACATAACCTGACACACCAGATAGACTCTCAATTATCCATATATTTCACATTCATCTTGGAAACCTCGATACAAGCATTTGGGAAGGGCAGGACTTTTCAAAAAATTATCAAAAGTGATTGGACGAATGTTCTGTCCGTCACATTCATTCAAGACCATTCTGGGACAAAACAAATTGAAGTGGTAGGCATGTGCAGCTCTGGTAGAAACCTGAGTTTATGAATGGTGCTGCTTATTGTAAAACTTATGAGCCAAAACAACTTTCAGTGTGGCTCTAAGCTCTTGTTTTAATAAAGAAATGTGGCCCAGTTCTGAATATACTGCCACTATACAACCCAAGTGGTTGCCGTAGTTGCCCCTTCTCTTTCTTTAACTTTAAACCAGTTATACTCATACTTCCAGCTACTGCATTGGACTGAGTACATGAGCAAATTTGCTCTAGCATGGCATGATTTTACAGTTCAGGCCTTAGATTAGTGCGGACTTTCTCCCACAGCACAGCAAATTTCCATCCCGTATCTACCTGCATCTCTCAGTTGTTACCAGCCTTTTACTGACTAGACAGACCTAAAATTCTGCCTTCTATGAATTTTCACTCCCTCAAGAGACAAACTCTACTGCTGCCCTCTCTTTCTCATCACATCCTGCATTCACCTGCCACCTCCTGCTTTCTGCTTTTGGATTTTATTGCCTAAAAATGATTGGCTTTGAATAAACTAGCTTTTAAATGACAGCACTATTATAGAGCAGCGATCACAATACACACAACAACCTACAATAAAACTCAGAAGAAAGACAGCTTTGAATCCATAGTTCTGTTAAAACGTTGCTGATGACATGCAAAGGACTTGTTTATTTTGGTATCTCTGTGCTGAATAAGAAAACTAATAAAAAAATATATATATTTGCTAACTCTAAAAAGTCTTATATGTTGATCTGAAACTAGAATGGCTTTACAGTCATATGATTTCAGATAAATTAGCAACATGTTATATGCTCAAAAATTTCATACTGCTTTGATTTGTGAATAAAACAAATACTTTCTGTGATCAAGGATATAAATGCAAGTCACAGAAAAATAATACAGTATCAAACTTCCACAAAATAAAGTGCTTTCAAAATGTCTGTTAAAATAGTTGTTATAGTTAAATTGACATCAGGTGTATTTATCTGTATATTTGTTCCTCTCAGGTATTGTTAACACCACTATAGATGGAGGAGCAGTGACACAGACAACATTTGAGCCCACAGAGAAAATGTCCAGCTATCTGCTAGCCATCATCGTCTCTGACTACATGCACATCAACGATACACAAGGAGACACTCTGGTAACTATCTTAGCACTGATAGCACTGATATTTAATTTAGATTACATTTATACAGTAGTGCCCAAAGTCTCTAGAGAACATGTTTTTATGTTAATCCAAATATAATGTACTACCACATTTAACTGAAAACAAACATACAGACTGAAGAAACTTTTTGTAGGAGCATTCCTTCAGAATGTCAAAAATGCCATCCTAGAGCTGTAGGCAGTCACTTAAATCTAAAGTGAAAGACAGGAGATGTTCTCTGGTTCAATAAAGGGTTTAAAGACAAAAAATAAAATATACACCATGACATAGTATGTGCTCCCCTGCTGCAAGCAGCTCTCGCTCTCATCTCTACATCCAAGCCTGTGATGTCACTCAGTCTTAAAGGGAACACGCCACTTGAAACCTACATATTCTCAACATTCGTACGAATACTCCCAAGCAACTCTCTGTAAAACTTAAGAACGACAAAATTTAAACGCTTAATAAATTTGGCCTTAGGTTGTGGCTCTTACACTTTTTTCAGGTAACAAAGCCAAAACACTACAGAACTCAGCCAAAGCTGAATAAAGTTCATGTAAAAATGGTTTACCCCCTGGGACGTGTTACCCTTTTACTGATTTATAAAACAATCCTGGTCAATATAATGTGACTATGTTGACAAAATAACACATAAAAATGTGTAAATGTCAAAGTGATAACAGATTTCTTAAACTTAAGTATGCAATGTAAAGGCTTATAAGGGACTTCATGGTCAAGTGGAAGAAAGTTCTTTGGTCTAATGAGACCAAAATTGTACATCAGACAAGATGTTATGTTTGGCTAAGACCAAACACTGCACGTCACCACAAACACACCATCCCTACTGTGAAGCACCATGGTGGCAGCATCATACTGTGGGGATGCTTCTCAGCAGCTGACCCTGGAAGGCTTGTAAAAGTAGGGGGTTAATGTGGCAAAATATAGGGAAATCCTGGAAAATAATCTTATTCAATCTGCAAAAGAAGAACAGCTTGGGAGAAGATTTATTTTCCAGCAAGCTAATGACCTAAGCATACAGGGAAAGCTACACAGAAATAATAACTTTATAATAATAACTTTATTTGTATAGCACTTTTAAAAACATGGGTTTACAAAGTGCTTTGACAAGTGCAGAATATGCATGAATATGGATAAGATAATAATTCATCAAGATCAATATACATCAAAACCTAGACGTCATGTGATGCCATGCAAACTAAGACATCACAGATATCAATCAGAGTGCAGACATGAAGCCATTCTACACAACTAAGACATCATGAACATCTTCAGGATGCAGGCAAGACACAGACACCAAGTACCATAAAAAAATAGGAACCCAGGCAATGCAGGAACCCAGCTACACAGGCTGAGACAGAGAGGACCAGAATTAAAACATGAGAAATTAAAAGAGAAACAAGGAGGAATAAAAACAAAACAGGAGATGAATGAGAAAAAGCAGTAAAATGTAAATAAGAGGGCAAAAACAGACAGTAAAGCAAGGTAAAACCAGCTGTAAAACTGTAAAAGCAGTAAAATTGATACATATTATAACAGAGCCTGACAACACGGCCTGACTATGTTTCAAGGACTACAAGGTGAATGTCCTGGAGTGGCTTAGTGAAAGCCCTGATCTCAATCCAGAAGAGAAGTTTTAGTTGGACTTGAAAAGGGTTGTTCACGCCCGACCCCTGTGCAACCTGACAGAGCTTGAGCAGTCTTACAAAGATGAATGAATTAAAACTGCAGTCTCCAGATGTGAAAGCCTGATTGAAACCCAACCATGCATACTCAGTGCTGTGATTGGATCCAAATGTGGATCTACTGAATACTGACTTGATGGGTGTGAATATTTATGCACTCACCTATTTAACATTACTTTTTTATTGGATTGGCATTACTTTGTAGACTTCTGGTTTCACACTAATGCATGTTATTGTAAGAAAATATTACTGTCCAGAAAGCTAAATTATACTGACCATGATTGATTTATGAAATCAATAAAAGAGTAAAATATCTAAGGGGGTGAATACTTGTTAATGGCATCTTAAGTACTCAAATACTCAGCAGAACCTGCTCATCACCTCCTAGAAATACAGAAATAAAAAAAACCCTGAATGCATGATACTCAATGGTTTTTGCTGTTTTCAATTCAGATCCGTATCTGGGCTCGCAGGACGGCCATCGAGCAGGGGCAGGGGGACTACGCCCTCAATGTGACTGGACCCATACTGGACTTTTTCCAGTCGTACTATAACATCTCCTATCCACTCAAAAAGTCAGGTGAGCTGCTCCTGTCATCATTAGGGATCTCTTTAACCTGACATGCCAGATGGATGTGTGTCACACATGTGTTTCACACATCCATCTGGGAAAAGCTTCTGGGAAAAGCTTCTGGGAAAGCTTCAATAGGAAACGTCTGAGAAAAGGTAGAGGCTTTAAAAAAAAAAACCCGGAGTGTGATTGGACGAACGTTCTGTCTGTCACATCTCGGGCCAGTCAGAGCAACAAAACACGTGACATAGCCACTATCTAGCTGCTTGTGCGCAACTACTGAGGAATAACGCAAAACATGGCGTCTATAGACATGTAAGTATTCAACTTTTGTCATTTTTGAAAAGAAAACAACTCTGTTGCTGTTCGTTGTTCTCCTTTTAATGAAGAAATGTCAAGTTCTGATAAAACTGGCGCTTTAGCAGCATCCATGCTAATTTCTTCCTCCATAACTGCACCAGCTCTTGCTGCTGCTTGTTTACGTCATGACTCTGCTGCGCCTGAAAGTACTGCCCCTTGTCGCTGATTGGTCCTTTCAATTTGTAACCGGGCCTGAACGGTTCAGATGGGAGCTTTGCAAGATGGATTTGCCAGTGAGAAACAAGGAAACAGGCGTATCCAACTGCTTTGCAAGGTTAGGATCTCTTCAGATGTTGCACGGATATGATGCTCTAGCTTGTGCTGCTAATAATTTGTGTTGTGCCGATGTCACAGTTTTTTGTACACAGAGGCTGTTACTGTTCAAATACCTGCATAAAATCAAGGAAACTGCACTGCACAAACTCACCTTTAAGCAAGTTTCTGTTGTTGATTTATAAGGCCTGCATTGCAAGTAATCTGCCATTGTGGCAAGCAGAATGTACTTTTTGGGTATCTTTTAATATTAGGTGATACATACACTATATTGCCAAAAGTATTCACTCACTCATCCAAATAATTGAAGTCAGGTGTTCCAATCACTTCCATGGCCACAGGTGTATAAAATCAAACACCTAGGCATGCAGACTGTTTCTACAAACATCTGTGAAAGAATGGGCCACTCTCAGGAGCTCAGTGAATTCCAGCGTGGTACTGTGATAGGATGCCACCTGTGCAACAAGTCCAGTTGTGAAATTTCCACGCTCCTAAATATTCCACAGTCAACTGTCAGTGGAAGTGGAAGCGATTGGGAATGACAGTGACTCAGCCACGAAGTGGTGGGCCACGTAAAAATTATGGAGCAGGGTCAGCAGATGCTGAGGCGCATAGTGCGCAGAGGTTGCCAACTTTCTGTCAGCAGACCTCCACACTTCATGTGGCCTTCATATTAGCTCAAGAACAGTGCATAGAGAGCTTCATGGAATGGGTTTCCATGGCCGAGCAGCTGCATCCAAGCCATATATCACCAAGTGCAATGCAAAGCATTGGATGCAGTGGTGTAAAGCGTAGAGCAGTGGAGAGGCGTTCTCTGGAGTGACAAATCGCGCTTCTCCATCTGGCAATCTGATGGATGAGTTGGGGTTTGGCGGTTGCCAGGAGAACGGTACTTGTCTGACTGCATTGTGCCAAGTGTAAAGTTTGGTGGAGGGGGGATTATGGTGTGGGCTTGTTTTTCAGGAGCTGGGCTTGGCCCCTTAGTTCCAGTGAAAGGAACTCTGAATGCTTCAGCATACCAAGAGATTTTGGACAATTCCATGCTCCCAGCTTTGTGGGAACAGTTTGGGGATGGTCCCTTCCTGTTCCAACATGACTGTGCACCAGTGCACAAAGCAAGGTCCATAAAGACATGGATGAGAGAGTTTGGTGTAGATGAACTTGACTGACCTGCACAGAGTCCTGGCCTCAACCTAATAGAAGAACACCTTTGGGGTGAATTAGAGTGGAGACTGAGAGCCAGGCCTTCTCGTCCAACATCAGTGTGGGACCTCACAAATGCGCTTCTGGAAGAGTGGTCAAAATTCCCATAAACACACTCCTAAACTGTGTGGAAAACCTTCCCAGAAAAGTTGAAGCTTTTATAGCTGCAACGGGTGGACCAACGTCATATTAAACCCTATGGATTAAGAGTGGGATGTCACTTTGACATCATATGCGAGTCAAGGCAGGTGAGCGAATACTTTTGGCAATATAGTGTATAATTTAAAGACATTTAGCAGTCAAATTTTGCGTACCCCCTGGATTACAGTATATCTCCACAGCTCGCCTGTTCCTGTGACATCCTGCTCAGGGTGGGACACTCAAAACTTGGGAACCTGTTGTCTGTTTTTTACAACTATTTTAAACATTGTTTCTCCTGTCCAAAATTGTCAACATTATTCTGTAATGAAGAACCTAGCAAAAATTGGAGTGGAAATCTCAAGGTTTAGCATTTCAGTTGATTTTAACTCCCAAAGCATAATTTTAACTCCTTTCAGAGTTTAAATTCTTCAATCTTGGAGTTATTTGACAATGTTGTTTCATTCAATGCTAGTCCAATTCGTAGAGAGTCAACTCAACCCACTGCCATTTTTATATCTGGGGGAATATGTGGGCAGCATTTCCCTATTGTGTTCTTGAGTAGAGAGTTTAGTTTCTGGAGGAATGTTGTTTTTGATGTTGAATGTGTTTGCACAATATGTGAAGTTATCTACTGAGATAGGGACTTCCTGCCTTTGGAAATACATGAGTTTCAGTTCAGGATGGTGGGATAACCCTTGTCAGAGAGTGTCCTATAGCCATAAATTCTGCTCTTGGCTTCTTACTTGCAGAGGACACCCTACCTTACAACAGATGTTAAACACAATGGGGCAATCTAATAGTGCCTATTTTGAAGCCATGAAAGAAATTGCACTGATGAGATGCAGACGCTTGAACGGCCAGGATTGTTGCAAGCCAAAAAATAATATCTTTTTTTTTTCCACAGGACAAGTAGCACATCAGAGACTGTGTGCTAAGATCACAACACCTCCATGATAGAGTGATAAAGAAAATACAATTTTCAGGCCCAGGACTCATTTGGGCAGAGACATGAGGCGAAATGCACATGATGATGATGATTTTGTGTGCATGTGAACTTTTCACATGCTCTGTGGATAAGACACTATCTATTCGTTGTTTTTACAGCTAAAAGCCATGCTAATACATTCCAAAGCCTTAATTTAACTCAGACCCAGTGAGAATTATATAAACTCAGAAAAAGTGTTAGATTTAACATTACGGGTTTTGAATTGACACAGATGATTTTCTGGCTACAAAAGGAAATTTCAAATTTCTATTGTAAGCCCCTTCAATATGTGGTAAACCTATTTTCTTCGTCACAGATCAAATTGCTTTGCCAGACTTCTATTTTGGTGCAATGGAGAACTGGGGTTTGGTGACATACAGAGAGACCCATCTTCTCTACAGCCCTGTGACTTCCTCCAACGGGAATAAAGAGACCACTGCCACTATTATTGCCCATGAACTCGCACACATGGTGAAATTATGATTAATTTTTTTTTCAAAACTCTTTCACCTACCTTTTAGTTACTTAGTCTTATAACCAATGGATTCTCTGTTGCAGTGGTTTGGTAACCTGGTGACCCTGCGCTGGTGGAACGAGGTGTGGCTGAACGAGGGCTTTGCTTCATATGTGTCCTACCTGGGAGCAGATTTTGCTGAGGAGAAATGGAACATAGTGAGAATTAACTTTTCTTTTCATTTGGGCTTAATACTGAAAACTTAAACCACATATTCGACATGCATAAGTTTTAGAGCTTCCCCTGTAGATTATTGCAGCCACATCTTCACTGATGCCACCATTCCAAGTTTGTCCACAAAAATAGCTTGTTTTTATTCCTCTAACAGGTTCACAGTGTTAGAAAAAAAAGAAAATAAATAAAATAGTCATTCATCAGAAGTGTGGAGCTGCTGGCCAACCTCTGCAAGGTTGTTGTTATGTTATTTAGGACTTGGGTGTTTCCATTAAGTTTCATGAAGGTATGGGAGCATATGCTGGTTTTACACTTCAGCACATCAAGCTTGGTCCTGTACTGCTCTGGCCTCTTGATGGCCATCATCCAGGCCTGCTCCAGACATATCCATGGTCTATCTCTCCAGGTACTGTCCCGGCTGCCCCCTCGTTGATGCATGCAGTCGCCATAGCATCTGGACCAGCCCAGTTGGTTTTATCCCGTACAGATGTTTTTCGCTGTGTTCCCTTGAAAAGCTGCTCAGCTAACAATGAGAACAACTTTTTTCATTTAGAAACAATGTAATATTATTATTATTATTATTATTATTATTATTATATCTATGACTGATGTTTTCATTAGACTGTGCCTGCTAGCTGCAAAAGAACCACTTTTAATGGACAAACTCAGATTTGGGACATTTTCCTGCCAAGGGTTCATTGCAGCTTCTACTACCAGTTTTGTAGCGGCTGGCTAAAGCTGCCTTCAAGAGCAGTTTGGTAATATTTCTGTTTGTCATGTAGGACCTAGAATGCTAGGATTTGGGTTAAAAAACTTTTAGATACAGCTGGTTTGTTGTGTCTGTGTTTTCTCCAGAAAGATTTGATAGTACTTGATGATGTACAAAAGGTGATGGCAGTGGACGCCTTGGCTTCCTCTCATCCTCTGTCCTCTAAAGAAGACAGCATCATCCTGCCAAACCAGATCACTGAACAGTTTGATACCATCTCATACAGCAAGGTAAACAACACCTACTAGTCTTACTATAGGATACATGACAGCAAACAAAGCATTGTTGAGTGATGGTTCATGTTGTAATAGATATAAAGTTAACGCTTTCCTTTCTATCTTTGGCGCAGGGTGCAGCAGTACTCAGGATGGTATCTGATTTCCTCTCAGAGCCTGTTTTTGTCCAAGGACTAAATGTGAGTTTTTAAACTCAGCTGTGTGCTTCCCCCATTGGCATGAAACATGTTTTGTTTTTATTCCAGAAGCAGCTTCTTAAACTGAGGATCTTTAAAATGCCTGCATGTCTGTTACAAATCAGTATTATAAATGAGCTACATTTTCAGAATTTCAAACTTTTTCACAAAATCCTGTGTTTATCAAACTGACACTTAAGTCTATATGGATCTTCATTTCATTAAGTGAATGACTGTATTTTGATTGTATTTCTATATGCAACTAAACCACCTTGTTGAGCTAGTGCCTGTTAAAAGTATTCTCCCCTTTGAATGTTTTACTTTCTTATTGATTTCATAAATCAATCATGATCAATATAATTGGACTTTTTTGACAGAAAAAAACGAATATGTTAAAGTGAAAAACAGATTTCTACAAAGTAATAGTAACTTGTCTCCACTTGATCATGGAGTCTCCCATATGCCTTTTGGTGAACTCTGTTAAGATCAGTGTTAATTTTGTCAACTAAAACTATGACTTACAAGGTTCATCAAGAGTCTTTTTTCAATAAGGAAGGCTAGACAATGACTAGTCAAAGGTAGATCTTCAATGACTAAAACTGACCAAGGGTAAGTTTAGTTTTCATCAAAACTAGACTAAGATGTAATTTAGTTTTTGTCGGACATTCAAAATCCATGATATTTCTTCACTGGGTAAATCTTTCAAAATACAATCATCTGTAGCTATTCTACCTCAGCTTTAGACGGCAGGGAGCCCAGGTTTGGAAGGGTTCATAGAACACACTAACATGACATGGTGCCAGATTCGGGCAAGAGAATAAATGTTTGTACAAAAAGTTAAGACTGAAATGTGAGGACTTTTTATGGACTTAAACTAGACTAAAATGTTTTTGAGTTTTCATCGACTAAAACTAAAGTAAAACTATGAAGGGTAGAAATGATGAAAATGAGACTAAAACTTAAATGTTTTTAATCTAAAGACTAAAACTGAGACTAAAATTTTAAAAAAGCTGTCAAAATTAACACTGGTTAAGATTTGATGAGCTTTCTCTCTTGACTAGTGAAAAACCCAGCAATTGCTTTTGTATGTAGGGTCTCTCCCACCTTAGCTTCTGAAACTTGTCAAACATTTCTCTGAGTTGCTTAAAGTGTTCCTTTGTCTTCATGGTGTAATGGTAGCCAGGAATATTGACTAACAAATGACTGGACCTTGCAGACACCGGTGTCTCTATACTACAGTCACTTCAGACACATTCACTGCACTCATGGGATCCATCTCAGTATTTATAATCGTGAGACTACTAGCTCTTATTGGCTGGACCTCTGCTGAATTAGGTCAATCGCTTTTGGGGGTGGGGGGGGGGGGTTATAATATGCAGTCACTTATTTACATGACATATTTTTTGATAAGTTTACATACATTTATAGAAATATGTTTTCACTTTGAGATTAGTAGATTTTTTTTTAATAAAAAGACAAATTATACAGACCATGATTAATTTATAAAATCAAAAAAGGGCAGCCATCCAAGGGGATGAATATTCTTCTTGGACACAGTAAATTACCATATTTCCTCTGGAAATGCTACTATGTTTTTGTTTTTGTCTTTAGAGTTACCTCAATCACTTTTCCTATGGTAACACTGTGGGGGATGACCTGTGGGACCATCTACAAAAGGTAAGATGAAGAAGGTCCTTTTTTCCACTTAAGTATTAAACTAAAGCTTACAGAGTGCATTGGTACAGCTCATCAATTAGTTATTAAACAGTAGCATGAAGAAATTGTCATTTTTAATCCAGATCCTCTTACTCAAGAGACATAGACTGGTAATAAGCAGGCCTAAGTAAATTTGTACCAACAGATTGAGCCTCTGCTTATGTTTTCTCCCAGTTCAATTAAACGCTGCATGTGCTAATATAAGTTAGTTTTTTTATTGAAGCTTCACTGTCTTATGTAACAAAATTCCAGACTCATGAGTATGAATAATTTTAGGTAGACTGAGTTATTTCTTTCTGTCACCCTGTCAACAGGCTGCTGAAGCCAATGATGTGTATCTTCCTTACACAGTCAATGAAATCATGAACCACTGGGTGCTCCAAATGGGCTACCCTGTGATTACCATAAATACTAGAACAGGGAGAGTAACTCAGCAGCACTTTCTGCTGGATCCAGAGTCCTCTGTCATGGTCGAATCACCTTACAAGTACGCAACACAAACCCATCCACAGGTGTTTTTATTTTGCTTCTCCTTCACTTACCAACATAATTCAATCAAGAATGATGACATTTCTCTCCTAGCTATGAGTGGCCCATTCCTGTAAGGACGATGAAGGCTGGTGTGGTCCAACAAAAAATCTGGTGGATGAGGTCAAAGGAAGGTAATATAATACTAAGACATCCTGGTGGTTTTTGGAAATGACTAGGATTTTGAATTTGTTTAGGCAACACTTCTGACCCCAGAGAAGTCATAATATCCCCACACATGGCACTTGATCACAATTATATTAATTATGAGAAGCACTGCATTACAGGTAGATATGCTGTTTCATCCTATTTGTAATTAGTTATAAATAGAAATTATATGTATATATGAAAAAATATTATCTTTATTTTTTGAAATGTGTAAGCTAGAAATAATCAAGTAGAAACAGGGTTTACCCATATACCTGCAATCCTTTTTCTGATTATTGATATTTATATTTAATTTTTTCAGACAAGATATATGTCCATCTTAAATTATGTGCCAGCAACACCAATAACAAAGCTGGGACAATAATAAAAGACTGGAAAAGTCATAAGATGCTAAAAGAAAACATATAATTTTGTCATGTCAAATACGGATTCAGTGACAGGGCCAATTATGGCACAGGTATTCTGACAGTATGATGGCCTATTACATGCCTAATGACTAGATATCCTTCTGTCATATATGATTCTGTTATCTTTGACTGGCACTTTCTCTGTTTTCTGTCTCAGCAACTAATAGTTTTATGAGTTCCATTCTTTCCTGGGTTTTGGCCAATGTTAATGTGACCGGTTATTACCGGGTAAACTATGATGCTGCTAACTGGGAAAGACTCTTCATCCAGCTTTGTAGAAACCACCAGGTAAACACTTACACTGGCTCTGACACTTTTCATATTTTACTTTCAAATCAGTGATTGCTTGGATGAATCAGTGTTATTTTGAAGGTTGCCTCTAAAGGCCAGCTCAGACTGCACAAATTCAGCCAGACTTTGGCCTGACTGCATCTTCACAGCTCATCATCAAAGTCCGGCCTGAAAATGTTCATCGGGAACGACAATTGTAGTGTGACGTAATCAACAACGTGTCCAATATGCCCCACAACCATGCCTCAACAAGACTGTGTTGTGCATGTCAAAATTTTTCTTGTATAATGGTTTAGCTCGACACCCTGACCTGACATGACCTGTGTTCTAACCCCTACCAAAAGGAGAGCAATCTCTCCCCATCTCTGTATCATCATTTACCAGTGAAACTGTATCTTTAAGCTTGGTTACTGGGCAATTTTTTTTAAGTTATCACATTCATACCTTAAATGATGTCCATACTGTCCATACAGTCCATACAGTAGCCAGTCCATACTGTCCATCTCTTGGTACATCCAGATAAGTCCATAATTGTTACCCATAATCCATTATCCAATCCATAGTTGTTTCTTGTTTGTTTTCTTCTTTCTGGGAAAAAGACCACTAGCATCACAAAACACTTTTCTGTTGTAGCTATGATTGACATTTTTTTTACCTGCTTACCTGTGAACTTGGAGACAATGATGACGTCACATAAGACGAGCAGGGATCGCAACTGTGGTGTGGCCAGGCTGTCAGCCAAGATGGGACAAGATTTCCGTTGCATAGTCTGACATGGTGCCATCAGCCATTAGCATCTTGCTCTCTTCCTTTACAGTCGTTCCTTTATTTAAAGTTTGCATGATTGTTTGTATGATACTGATTTATATACACACACATTGTCTTGTACAGGCTATACCAGTTTTAAACAGAGCACAGCTTCTGGATGATGCCTTCAGTTTGGCAAGGTATGTCAGTTTTGTTTTTCTATCATTTACATCCTTAGCATCATATATGTCAGTGTCAAAGAATGTTTTTAACATGCTCAACAGTTGATTTTTCTCCAGTTATTGTCTGAGTCAGATATGGATCAATAGCGTACAACAGGGAGTTTTGGTGCAATGTCAAATTTTCCTTTTTTATCTCCAAAAATGGCCACTCCACTTGATTCTTGATCAATTAATTCAGTTTTTTTAATTAAATTATATTTTATCCAAGGGTTAATGATATATTCAAGTCATTATCTAATGACTTGATTGACCCTTAATAAGCCAGTTGGTTTTTCATTTCGATGCAACAAACACACTGAAAAAAGTCCTAATCTCTTCCTCTGACCAAATATGGTCATGCTGCTTTCCCTGGCATAGTTTTGATCAAATTCACAGTGTTTTTTTTTTGTCTTTGTTAATTAAAGGTTCTTTAACAGATTTTTTAAATATTACTAAGACAAACTGTCCTCAGTTTGTCTTAGTAAAAGTGTCTCTCTGTTGGGCATCTAAAGAAAAAGCCTCACAGTGGGAGCTTCTTGCAGACAAACTTGAAACACTTGGCAAAAACATGAGGAACCTTGTGCAGCTTGAACCATGTCCATGTCCATGTGCGTATATGCACAGGCACGTGTAAATACATGCATTCAAGTACACACATATGCATCAGCTTGCACCAATATGACATAAAGGAGAATCAGATTTAAGAATCAGAGACATTCATCTTCATTTTAAGGGAGGTGAAATAAATGTTATTTCTTTGAAAGCAAGCATGTCAAATTTTGGTCAGAGGGGTGGAAACTGTTTGTTTTTCTCTCTTTTTTGTAGAAAGTTGTTGTAATTACAAAATTCCCCAGAAATCCAGTCTTTTATATATAAAAAGCTACCATAAAATGACCCATCTCTAGTTAATATAAAAGAACTTTAAAAATCAAAATAAGTGCTAAAAACTCAAATGGCCATAAGATGGTCAAGGAGGTAACATTGGTTTAAAAATTTAAAATGTGTTTTCCTCTCTGTAGGGCTCAACTGGTCTCTGTCATTCACCCTCTGAGGTTTATGGGTTATATAAATTTTGATGAGGTAGATTACATACCCTGGCAGACAACTCTAAATAATCTGCACTATTACTACTTAATGTTGGACCATACTGAAGTCTATCAGCCTTTGCAGGTAAACTGAATTATCGTTTGTTTTACAGCATCTTTAAGAATATCAGCTCTTAGCTCTTTAAAAGCTCACTTCTACTCTGTTGTTTTACAAAACCTTGGTTATTTTTATGCCCTGTGGTATCCTTGAGGAGGTGTATCCTTAACTCACCTCTGTAACACTTGTAGGACTACATTAAGAAGCCTGTAGCTAAGCTCTACATGTACTTCAAAGAGATGACATCCAGCTGGACCAATGTTCCTGAGGGACACACCGACCAGTAAGTGTAATGATTTGACAAGGCGGTCTTATCCTGAGACTTCGACAAACTCTACTGACATCAAAAACATGCCAATAAAAATATTTTCTTACACAAAATGAAATGCATAGCATTAAAATGTCTAAGGAAGTGCAACAACATAGCCTCAAACACACAATCATCAAATTCTCCTACACTGTAGGTTGTTTGCGGTCACATGGTCTCGATGATGTGCAAATGCCCGGTGTGGGGCAGGAAGTGAAGAACAATGGTTAGGAATGAATGGAAACAGAAGGAAATCAGTACATTAAAGCTTTAAAAGGACCTGCATGCTGCAGGTATAATGAGTAAGATCTAAACAATACAAAAAAGTGATTTTACCAAAGGTTTACTGTTACCCTGATGTGGAGGTAATCAATATTACAATGAAATTACTCCTGCAGACCTCCTCCTGGGGGGTGAGGTTGTGGACATGCAGCAGAGTCCAGATGAAAAACCTCCTCAGTTGCAAGCTTCACAGCTTGTAGGAGACAAGGTTCAACTCCCTAGTTTAACTTAGGCTATGCCAGAACCAGGCTCTGCTGCCATGGCGCAGTCACCACAACCTCATGTAAGCCCACCAGCTGAACTTCCAGTAATGGATTCAGTCCTAGGGAGTGAGGTTTGGAGGCAGCCAAGCTGAGAAGGCTCCAGTTTGTTACAAACTCCAGTACTGCCAACATCCCTGCCAGCTGGACTTGTCCTGAAGGGTCAAGGTGGTAAGGAAGTAGCCCAGCAGACCAGATCTTCAGATCTCCCATGCTGCAGTGCAGGCAGAGGTCCCACAGACTGTATGGGTACTTCAGGGGGCGTGGAAAAACAATCGTCTGTTGCTTCGAGTCTGCAAAACAAACATGAAAATTCAGCTGTACTGTTTCTGTCATTATTTTATAAAAATAATGTCTGGATCTCTCTTTGTCAAAATAACACAGTTATGGCTTCATTGCAGTTATTTGTTTTAGTCAATTTTCTCTTAAAATGCGAATGAATGAAACGATCAACAATCTCTTTAAGGATGTGGCATGTTGTTCATAAAGGTTTAACTTGAAGGTGAAGGGTTTTAGAAACAGATTTTCATGTACATATTCAAATTCAGAGAAAACATCTAAAAACATAAAATGGTTTCACTCTATCTGTTCTGAGGTACAAGCAAAGTTTTTTGTTTTTTTTTTAAATCAGACTCACCAATGTGTCTCTTCTTACAGGTATAACCAGGTGAACGCAATCCAAATGGCCTGCAAGACTGGTGTAACAGAATGCCATAATCTTACAACCACATGGTTCAAACAATGGATGGAAAACCCACAACACAATCCGTTAGTATATTTCATAGATCATCTTATTTCCTTTTCCCAGCTTCAAGTTTGTCAGTAAATTACCATCCCCTCTCCTCAGGATCCATCCAAACCTGCGGTCAGCAGTGTACTGCAGCGCCATGGCAGCAGGGGATGAGGAAGAATGGGAGTTTGCCTGGTCCCAGTTCAAGAAAGCTACGCTAGCCAGTGAGGCCAGCAAACTCATGTCTGCACTGGCTTGTACCAACAACACGAAACTGCTGGAAAGGTGTGTGTGAAGTTCTACTGTGTTGAGTGACATGATGAATATTTTAGCTTGTGCTGAATTTGAAACCAATACCTCTTGAAAATAAAGATGTATTATTTTATCATTTAAAAAGAGAGAACAGTTATGAATGGAGAGATATCGTTGCTTTTCCCTGTAGGTATCTATCTTACACCTTAAACCCAACCATGATACGAAAACAGGACGCCTCCTCTGTCATCACATCCGTGGCCAACAACAGAATGGGCCAGAGTCTGGCCTGGGACTTTGTCAGGGATCAGTGGGAATACATGTTCACACAGTAAGTAAGACACATTTATAAAGACATAAAAATATAGTGGTTGATCAGTGTTTGATGATTATTTTTTGATGTCAAGAGGAAACCCAGAGATTAAAAAAAGGACATATAAACAGGGGCACCCCCCCCAATATTCTGCCTGCTTTTGAGTTTGTCTAGTGCTGAAATAGGGTTTGTGTGATCGCCTTCACTAACTAACAAGGAGAGACAGAGCGGGACAGAGAGGTCATGTTTAAAGTGTAATTGGTGTATGCAAGTTTTACATTTGTATGACTGTGTGTAAAACAGGAGATATTCCATCCATCCATCCATCCATCCATCCATCCATCTTCTTCCACTTATCCAAGTTCAGGTCACGGGGGCAGCAGCCTAAGCAGGGAAGCCCAGACTTCCCTCTCCCCGGCCACTTTGTCCAGCTCTTCCCCAGGGATCCCAAGGCATTCCCAGCTGGCCAGCTGGGAGTCAAAGTCTCTCAAGCATGTCCTGGGTCTTCACCAGGCCCCCAGGCTGGTGGGACCTGCCCGAAATACCTCTCCAGGGAGGCGTCCTGGAGGCATCTGGACCAGATGCCCGAGCCACCGCATCTGGCTCCTTTTAATGTTGAGGAGCAGAGGCTCTACTCCAAGTCCCTCCCCGATGGCAGAGCTTCTCACTTTATCTCTAAGGGAGAGCCCAGACATCCTGCGGTGGAAGCTCATTTCAGCCGCCTGTATCCACGATCTTGTTCTTTCGGTCACTACCCACAGCTCACCACGACAGACCGATGCAGAGACTGCATTACTGCCAACGCCGCACCGATCCAGCTGTCGATCTCCTACTCCATTCTTCCTTCACTCATGAACAAGACCCCGAGATACTTGAACTCCTCCAATTGGGGCAGGATCTCATTCCCAACCTGGAGAGAGCATTCCACTCTTTTCAGACTGAGGGCCATGGCCTCAGATTTGGAGGTGCTGATTCTCATTCCAGCCACTTCACACTTGGTTGTTCAAATGAGAGCTGAAGGTTGCGGCCTGATGAAGCCAACAGAACCACATCATCTGCAAAAAGCTGATGAGACCCAATCCTGAGGCCACCAAACTGGCCCCCCTCAACGCCCTGGCTACGCCTAGAAATTCTGTCCATAAAAGTTATGAACAGAATCGGTGATAAAGGGCAGCCCCGGCTAAGTCCTACCCTCACTGGAAACGAGTCCAACTTACTTCCAGCAATGCAGACCAAGCTCTAACACCGGTGGTACAGGGATCAAACAGCTCTTATCAGGGGGTTTGGTAACCCATGCTCCCAGAGCACCCTCCACAGGATTCCGCAAGGGACACAGTCATATGCCTTCTCCAGGTCCACAAAGCACATGTAAACTGGTTGGGCAAACTCCCATGCACCCTCCAGGACCGCACCCAGAGTGAAGAGCTGGTCCACTGTTCTACGACCAGGATGAAAACCACATTGCTCCTCCTGAATCCGAGGTTTGACTATCCGACAGACCCTCCTCTGTTACATTTCTTCCTAAAGTGAAATACCTGCTTGTACGTTTGAGGGGCTGCCTCTCACTTGGCTTCTTCAAAAATGTTCCTCACACCATGCCATTGCATATCAGGACCTTCTCTTAAAAGGAACCCTGCTGTTTCAGACTGGCAGCCAGTGTTAGGTCTGCATCTCGGAGAGACTGCACGTCTCATGCACAGAGAATTTTAAAGTTTTAGGTCTCTTCTATTTTTTATTGGCACCATGAGCAGTTATCTGTCCATCTAGACAGGAAAATGCTAAATACAGAGCCATATTTACCTTCTTGCAGCAAATATTTACGTCCACGTTGGAAGAATATGTTTGAAATCTGTTTCTTGATGAACCAGATGAAGGCTACTACTGAGATGAACTTGTCTAATCATGCAGTGTTCCTTCTTAAGGGTCGCCTTTCGGTGTAAAGCTCATAGTCTAATCACAGTAATTTGGGGTATACGTACGTCCATCTATATTTTGTTCTCTGAACAGCACACAATCCAAGGATAAAAACCCAACACAGAGGTCAAAGAGGCTGGATTACAAGCCTCCTAATATTGCATTCCCCAATATTGTAACTAAGTAACACACAATGACACTGTTTAAAATATTCTGACCGAGATTTAAGTCATGGGACATTCCCACAACATATGAGATGATCATAATTCAGAGAAGTCGTGGTGAATATCTCAAAACTATATACAAAGTAAAACTTCATTTATCATAAATCTGTAGACAAACCAAAAGGATCAGCATGATCTATGTTGAATAATCTTCTGTGGGCTCAACATCAAATAGAGGTACGCTGTATACATGTATATTTACAGATTTTCTTATTTTCTTCCCTAGAATCCTCGGCTTTTTTTTCCCAAAATGCTTGTAATGACACTGGATAGCCTGTATAAATATCTGTCGGGTATATTGTCAGCTGTAGCATGAAGAGGTGTTTCAGTCAGGGCCATCCATTGCCCCCCTCCGATGATTTATTTTAAATGAACAACATTCATAATGTGACGCTCCGAGGCCTGATGGTAAATAGCTGCTCTAGTGAAGCTGCTGAGCAGTGCTGTATAGACTGCTATTCTGTGTACTCAAGCTTGTACCGAAAAGTAGATATGGCCAGCTAAACAACTTGTTCTGCTTCAGGCTCGCTGTCAACCACTCATAGCAATCAAAATATGCCACTGTTAAATGGCACACAAAGCATTTGTTAGCTTTGGTGTTGCTCAAGGTAAGCTAAGCTAAGATTAAGTTTAGTTAATCTAGTCCCTAGTTAATTTAGTCCCTTTTTCTGGCAAACAATTGCCTTGAAAAAGGCACCCAAAGCAGGTCTGCAACTGAATCAAATCCAGTGCCATTCCTATAATAACTGGCTCACAATGCGCCATCACGCTGCACCTGTTCATGGGCGAATCACCTCTGCTCGTTTGAATGGCAACACCAAGACCAGCACAATAAACACTGCTTGCCCTAAGGTGTTCTCTCAATAACACATAAAAATTTGATTGGCTGATGACACTAACCCCAATCGTAACACCCAGCTTAAATCCAAGGCTTGAAATGCAACTACCGCTGGACCAAGCAGGGGCCAGAAGCTGTGGGCTTAGGATGTAGAACATTTCTGTTTAGTGCCACAAAGTATAACCATTCATTTTCTGAATAGAGTTGCACACAAAAAAGTAACTGATTCCACACACATTTCAGAAAAACTTTTAAATGATGGAAAAAAAAATCATTTTCATTTTTTAACAGGGCTAGCAGTGCTAGCCTTGTAAATGTATGAATGTATCAAAAAAGCAACCCTCTGTTGCATTGGTATTGTACTGCATCCTGAATGTGGAACAAGTGTAGTGATGTCAATTCTTTAAATAGTAACAACACCTTACACTACAGACTTTAAGCTGTAAGGTGTTCTAAGACACAATGTTCTGTGTTCTCAGGATAGGAATGTGCTAGCGTTATGCCTTACCACTCCTTGGTTTCTACCAAATTTGTCACAGGGTGCTAATGGAAGGACAAGTTCATGTCTTTTTGCAGTAATTGCTTTGGGCATAAAAAGAAGACAGGCTGCAGACTGTACATCTCTGACAGCCACACTCAAAGACCAGTCATCTGAGCGCCCATGCAGTAAATCACTGGTACAACATTTCCAATTATTTCTCAATGAAACTTTTTTCATAAACAAAGTCTGGCAGTAACATTCAGGAAATAACATTTCAAACATACAGACCAAAAAAACATTAAAGAAATAAAACAGACAAAAGATCAGAGATCTAATCTGGGAGTAAATTAAAAACCCATTTTGAAAGTAGTAACATGGATGGGGGCTTGCTTTAACTTCCTTAGCTTTAGCTAAAGCTAACATAGCTATGCTAGTGACGTGCAAGTTCCTATATAAGCCAATGTAGCGAAATTAGCTTTAGCAACTTGAGCTTTAGTAAACATAGCTAAAACAAACTTGCTAGGTAGAGAATGTAGCTGCGTATCTTGCATTGCGTTCCAGATTCCACATGATTTTATCATATTTATTTTTTATTGCCCAGGTATGGTGTGGGATCTTTCTCCTTTGCCTCTATTATCAGTGGGGTCACAGCAAGGTTCTCCACACCAGCCGACCTTCAACAAGTATGTAATCCATACAACTCCTTTTCAGATTGTCAAACCTCAAATCTTGTCTGAAGTGTTCTCTTCTGTTCTCTCTGCTAGCTGGAGGAGTTTGTGGACGAGCACAGTGCAGTAGGGTTTGGCACCGCCACGCAGGCTGTGAAGCAGGCTTTAGAGACGACCAAAGCCAACATCAAGTGGCTGGAACGGAACAAAGGCCGTATCCTGGACTTTCTTACTGGGTTTTCTTCTCTCGCTTTACTAGACAGCTAAGCAGATCTTATCCATATAAAGACCCAAGAAACTGGAGTTGAGTTAAGGGCTTTAGTATGGAGTCTTCTTATCATTTTGTGTAAAACTGTGAAAAACATGAAAAAATGTCATTATAGATTGTTCATGCACATATACATGGTAAAATAACGCAATATACAGGTAGCTGTCACCTAGGAAAGTAAACATCCTTAAATAAGAGGCATACAGGCCTATTAAGCATCAAAGCTAGATTTGCATTGTTTATAAATGGAAAATGCTATTCCCGGTTAGCATCAATAACAATCCAGTATGAAGAGGACAAAATGAAGATTAACTTCACAAAATCTTCCAAGCAGTGAGGAGTAAGATGATATACACAAAGGTACTTATAGAAATTGATCTTTACATGAGAAAAGGTTGAAAAAGTAGTAGGCAACTGCAGCGTGTGCTCTCAGCAGAAAGTAAAACTTAATTGAACTGCCCACAGCAAGCATACAGAACTTAAGTGCAGTATATGTTTACACCACTAGGTTTCTCTAAATGACACACAAAGAATGTGGGGTAGAACACTAACTAAATAACCTGACACACCAGATGGATTTGTTTCACACATCCATCTGGGAAAGCTTCAATAGGAAACGTTTGAAAAAAGGCAGAGGCTTTGAAAAAAACTCTGAGTATGACTGGGTGAACGTTCCGTCTGTCACATCTCAACGGGCCAATCAGAGCAACAAAACACGTGACGTAGCCGCTATCAAGCTGCGCGTGCACAGCTACTGACGAATAATGCGAAACATGGCCACTATAGACACGTAAGCACTCGACTTTTGTCGTTTTTGAAAAGAAAACAACTCACTGTTGTTCTTTGTTCTACTTTTAATGAAGAAATGTCATCAAGTTCTGATAAAACTGGTGCTTTGGCAGCATACACGCTAATCTCTTCCTCCATAACTGCACCAGCTCTTGCTGCTGCTTGTTTATGTCACGACTCTGCTGCGCCTGAAAGTACTGCCCCTCGTCGCTGATTGGTCCTTTCACTTTCTAACTGGCCCGAACAGTTCAGATGGGAGCTTTGCAAGATGGATTCACCAGTGAAAAACAAGGAAATGGGCGTATTCATCTGCTTGTCAAGGTTACTAACTAAAGGCACTTGTTGCAATTTGAGGCACAAGGCAAACACAAACACTTCTGCATCTAGTACCATGACACTTGGCCCCTGTAGTTCTCTCATTCTCTTTAATTTCTATTTTTCTTTCCCTGTTTTCTCCTTCTATGTCTTGAGCAGATTTTGAGCTGACCACTTTTTTAAATTTTAACATATTGTAATAGTCTGAGGTCTTATTGATGCTTATTGTAAATGTTTTAAAATCTTTTTTTCCACATGTTCCATTTTAATGCTTTTATGCTGTCTTTTAATGCTCATAAAGTTATAAATATTCTCCGTGAGTCTGTTAAGCACTTTCACCTGCAGGATCAGTCAAAGGTTGTTACCTTGACAATGTTGCTAATTTTTCACTCTTCTTTTTTTCAGAAGCCCTTTGCTTCATTTTTACAGTCTCACAGCACCTCTGTCTCTTAACTCCTGGGTTTACATCTGAATCTGCTCCATAGAGGCACTCATGGATTAGTCCATAGGGCAGGGGTCATCAAGTACATTTGCACAAGGGCCAGATTTAGCCTCAGCAGAAACTCTGGGGGCCAGACTTTCAAATACACAAAAATTAAATAAATATTTTGGTCTGATTGAAATATTATTGTAGTAGTAATTGTATTTTCTTTCAAAACACAGGACATTTTTAGTCAGTGCCAGTCAGATCTATCCCTATTATCTATAATGCAGCAGGCCACAAGGAGAGAATGGGCCCTCCCCATTTTTCATTTAGCTCCAATATTAACCTTTTTTCCCCTTTTTGACTCTTAACCCAATTTTGCAAAATTTTAATCCCTTTGAACCACCTTTCCTGCATGTTTTATCCCCTTTGTGCCACTCATTTTTTCAAAGCGATCAGGAAGCTTTGGGGGGCCTGATGTGGCCCCCGGGCCGCCAGTTGATGGTCAGTGCCATAGGGGGTTAGATCTTGTCCCAGTAGTAAATATAATTATCTGATAATTTCTCAGGAAAAAGGTGTTAATTGCCTAGTAATAACTCAGTAACACCAAGAATTTACTTAGTAAGTACCGTACCTAGTAAGAGGTATAATTATCTAATAATGTCTCAAGATAAGCGAGTTATTACCTAGAAACAACTTAAAATTTTACCAAGTAATAACTGTAATATTCAGTAAGTATTTATGTGATAATAACACAGTATTTACCTGATAACGACCTAGTAATATTATAGTAATCATCTAAATATCTTATGATTTATCAAGAAAAGGGAGCAATAACTTTGAATTTTACCTATTATATATATATATATATATATATATATATATATATATATATATATATATATTATCAAGTAATTCCTCAATACCGTGGCAATTCCCTGTAATCAGGTGGTATTTCATCAAGTAATTTCTTAGAAATAAGATGATCATTTTCTATATGTTGCTTAATAATACACAGTTAATTTTTTATTTCTACCCACTAAATTAAAGTGAGTCCATCCTGAATAATTTTTAAGTAACTTTTAGGTCATTTCTGAATGCCGTCATTCATAATTTCATAATTCATGAGTAATTTTTAGTTTATTTCTGCAAAACAGCACACTAAATTGAAGTGAATCTTTCTTTTATAATTTTTAGGTAATTTTCCTATGCCCTCCTTCGAAATTGTAACACAAATTTTAGATCATTTTTTAATACTTTCCTTCATAATTCACAAGGTAATTTCTGAATATTAGCCCACTAAATCAAACTGGGCCCTTCCTCCATAATTCCAAGTAATCTATGTTATTTTAAATAGTGGCCTTGTGTTAAGTTTCATAAGGCACAAAACAGGGCTGTTTCTTTTGATTATATAGAAATTTCTTTGGAATTATTGAGGAAGGGTTCAAATTACTTTAGTGGGCCATGATAATGAAATTACCTGGGAATTATCAAGTAAATTATATTGAAAATTATCATCTTAATTCCAAGAAATTACTCGGTAAAATAGCACCAAATAACCAACTTTTTTTTGGTCCCTTTTTAACTCAAGCTTTCTAAATTAGGTGATGCATCTGTACGCATCTGTAGGGCTCCCAGGTGCTTCATGCTTAAAGGGGCAATGCTCACAAAAATCCCTAGAGGCCGCAGCCACCACCGTTTCCAGGTACCTCAAATGACCATCCTAGAAAATACTAAAATATTCCTCTCAGAAATGAATTATCAGTACAGCCAATATATCATTTGTACATATCCTCAGCTTGATAGAATAAATGGTGCAATGAAAAGAAAGCTACACAGACCTACCTCAGGTGTTTTACCTCTTTTACCATCCTTATTCCTTCACTTTAAAAGGACTGAACCAGATTATATTTTTAAAACTTGATAAGAATGTGTTTTTTATTTTATTTCAAGCCCTTTGTTGTGATTGTCTCACCCTGCAAGCTGTGTTTTAATAAGATGTCAGTTCTGGTTCAGGAAAGACTTGGTGTTTTCAACAGTAATGAAAAACTTGAAAAACTTGATTGATAGCTAAATGTGTTTGGAAGTATTGGTTATCTGCAAAAATTATTCATCAAGCATTATTAATGTAAACATCACCAGAGTGAAGTCTTGGTAGCACTTTGCTGTTTTAAGTGGTTCAAATAGAGTCTTTGAGCCGCGTAAGTGCCACAGGTACCCTAAAAACACCTGAATTTTAGCTCAGGTTCCTCGATTTCTCTTGATCCGTGATGAGATGTTTTACACCCGTGTTAAGTTTAACTGACTGGATATGATTTGTGAAGGCCCACACTTCCTAGGCCTACACTAGGCCTCACAGCTGACAATGCCTATCAGAGCAAAAACCAAGCCATGAGGTCAACAGAACTGCCTGCAGAGCTCAGAGACAGGACTGTTGTCAGGCACTGATCTGGGGAAAGCTACAAAAACAATTCTGCTGCACTGAAGGTTCCAAAGAGTACGATGGCTTCCATAATTCTAAAATAGAGGAAGTTTGTCACAACCAGGACTCTTCCAAGAGCTGGTCTACCTGCTGACCTTAGAGAAGGGCCAATGGTCACTGCCTGAGCTTCAGAGATCCATGAAAAATGATTTCTCACATCCACAAATACATACAGTAAGAAACCAGACATGTTTCAAACAATCATTTTACACAGAGCTTCTTGAACTTTGCCCAGTCTCCACACCAGTTTTCTGAAGTTTTTTTTTTTTTTTTTTTAATTTTTGCTCTGATGTGCATTGTCAGCTGTAAGGTCTTCTATAGAGAGGTGTGTGCCTCCCCAAATCATACATCCATTTCCTACACCTCTAATCCTGTTCAGGGTTGTGGGGATGTGTCTACCATACCTTAAAGGGGACATTTTATGCAAAAATCACTTTTTCAGGCTTTTCTAACGCGAATATGTGTCCCTGGCCTGTCCACAATCCCCTCAAGTACCAGAATCCCCCCCCCCCCCCCGATTCACTGCTGAAAAAAGCCGTTCTCAGATTTTACATCTAGTGACCTCATCAGGGGCCTAGGCACCCACCCCCAGGTTTGGTTGGCCCTCCCCCACTTGGAGGAAAGTTCTGCCCTCCTCTACTGATCCTCTCAGCTACCAGCTAAGATGCTGGATAGCTCAGTGGGTTACCCTGTCTGGGAGATTGACGGTTCAAAGCCCATTCTAAACTTTGGAGAAAAAAAAGTGTCTGTAAGCCACAGACACAGAAACAGCTTGTTCTGAGAAGGGCTAAAACAGAGGGGTTTTTAGACATGCAAAAATCCAATACTGGAGTGTTTTTTCAGCAATAAACTTCACAGGCATGTTTTGGAGACCTCTGAGAACAATATAAACTTGTCTTAAAAGAGTAAAATATGTCCCCTTTAATTTCAATCTGAAGGAGAGCCAGTCCATATCGTCCCACTCTTGATACATCTGTATGTTTTTTATCCATAATCCAATCCATAATGGTTTCTTGTTTGCTTTCTCTTTGATGATCAGAAGACCGCAATCATCACAATAGGAGCTTCTGTTGTCGAGTGACTGACTCTTTGACTAGCTTCCATGATGACCTGTGATATTTCAGTTTTTATTTTAAGTAAACTTGCAAAAAATTATGTTCGAAGTTTGTCAGGATGGTTTATTTAAGTGTAGATTAACGGGAAATATATATATATATATATATATATTCTTTTTACTGTAGCATGAGGTGGCAACAGGGCAAAATTGATAAAAGTGAAGGGGGTCTGATGAATTTCTGAATTCTGAAGAAGTTAATCTTAATGAGCATTCTGGTTAACTCATACTAAACAAATGTGTTGAACTGTCTAAAAAAAAATGTAGACAAGTTGGTGCATCGATGAGCTCATTTTATTCGTCTGATTTGTCACATCCACAAATACATACAGTAAGAAACCAAAATGGTATCAAACAGAAACATTTTGCACACAGAATTTTTCTCCATGAACCAAAGACAGATGATCATTTTAAAAAAGAACAACAGTATTTAAACAAAGAACAGAATATGGCTTTTGTTTCTGCTTTACAGCAGGGTCTGACACACATGACAGGTCTAAATAATAAAGATAAAGACTTAATGAAAAGACAAATGCTGCAATTTCATTGCTCTTATAAGAACCATGGTCATATATTACACGCATGGTTTCGTCTCTTTAGGCCTGCTGTTTGCATTAAAACCTCAGGTTAGATATCAGTGGTCAAACACTTCTGATGAATTATGGGAATTATGATTAACATATCATACAGGCAGTGGCTTAAATGACACTTTATATCATTAACTTTGATTAAAGGGACTTGCTGACATGCTTTAACTTGATACAGCTTTAAATTGTTATTTTGCATGTGTCGTAATAAATGTGTTTCAAATCTTCACTCTAACGGTGCTTCTGTGTTTGGAAAGAGAGCTAATGGCCATGCACAACAATGAAAGCTCCTCTGGACTGCACTGCTCTGCTTCTTCTAGCAGAGGGACCTCACTTTAATTCTTCCCACAGATAACTTTGTAGAAATAATGAGTATCTTATATCAACACTGCTGATATTTAAGTTTCTTTAGCCAACATTTGATCAAATCTAAAGAAACGACAACACAGAAGAGCAGAGATGATGACATGCCCCATCAGGCAGTAACAGAATATCCTTAGTTCAAACTTAAAAAGTTTTTGGAAGACCTTCCTCCAGCTTTACAGTGGTAACACAATATCCAACCTGTTAACCCAACCATTAGTACTTGAGTGTGTCAAAGTGCTGCAGTTTTTGTGATACAAAACACAATCAGACTACTTGAAACGTACACATTATGTTAGACACATAGAAACATAGCCAAGAAGAAAACATAAGACAAACATGCAGTCATTTACACAACCAATCGCAGCACAAAACCATCTGTAATACAGTAAATACATATTCAACATCGAACTGTGCAAGAAAAACAAATGAACACACCCTCCATGCAGAAACCATTATTTGCAGTAGCTGGTTAATTGTAGGAATTTGTGATTGTGTTATCTAGGATAAAGATTTAGTGTTGGAAATGACAAAAAATGAGTGAAACAATAAAAGCAGGATTGGTCAAACTTTACAGTCACAACAACATATGTAAGCCCTGGGAGGCAAGCCAGAAGAAAAAATGATTATTAATTTGAAAAACTGGGTTTAGACTGTTTTTGTCCTTAAAATTATTACTAAAGAATGGGTTGAAAAAAGATTTCCATCAAACAAATTTCAAGAAAGTCTTGTCTTCAATTTGCAAAGCAAAAAAACAAAACAAAAACAAAAAACAGCTGGCTTCTTTCAGACATTTCTTTGAACCATGCATGGATAAAAAGACATAAGAAGATAAGCAGGTCATTTATGATTTAAGCCTCAAGCTAGCTCAAGATTTATACAAAAATAACTATTTTCTTCACTCACATCATCATCCTGTGGTTAGATAATCCAGTGCTTCTTTAAAGACTAACACGTCCTTTAACAAAATAAAAAAAGAAATATCAGACAGATGTTCAACACCAACCTTTCGTCCTCCTATAATTGCCATTAACAGTGGAGACACAAACCCCTCTGAAACCTGTACAACATGAAAATGGTAAACATGAAAGAATTAGAGCAACATTAAACATTTACAGGTGTTGGTTATTTCCATTCTTGTCTTCTTTACAAATGCAGAGTAAAATTGAAATCCATTTTCAACTGGATCTGCTTTGGCCTCTCCCTCTGCTTATGAATCCAGCTCCTCCAATCTCAGAAACTTCACTGGAGGATTTTCTCCCGCGTGTCAGGGAGTTTGAGGGCCACCAGACCGCCGCACACCAGCGCACAGAAGGAGAGAAGGATTGGGATGGCTTTGGTGATACCAACAAAGCTGGCAAAGATGGAGCTGCCAAGCACCGCCGCTAGCTTACAGAGAGCATTCAGAACGCCAAAAGCTGTGGCCCTGAGAAACAGAGACAAGATATGGCTTTAGAAAAACAAACACAGACCTGTACTCCTTGTTTCCTGTTTGAGTTTTTATCATGAGCCTCAACATTTAAAAGTTAATCAGAGTTTCACAAAGCACTACTGTTGGACGGCTGTCTTTTACCTTATGTGTTTTAATTGAATAACACAACCATATATTTATTCATTCTAAGACATTTTTTCATGTTGTTTATTTTTTATGAAATTATCGCTAATTACATGCTTGCTGTAATAATGTAATACTATCTTCCTAAGATTTTTCTTAAATTTGTTTTTTAAGAACTTTCTAAGAGAAACCTACAGGATTCATAAAACACTCTTAATCTGCTGAATTGTCCTCACCTGTGTTCTTAAGTCCGTTAATGCCAGGTGCCCCTAAGCTCCTAATTAGCATAGTGAACCACCCTTTTTATACCCATTTAAGGAAATATAAGGTCCATGTGTAAAAACAGAAGGCACACAGTAAAAGAGAGGAGAGGAGAACTCCCCACCAGCCACTGAATGGCCAGGTGCTTGATACCAGAGCCTGCTCGGGGCTCTCCTGCTCAAGTAAGTCAAAAACATGTGCAGTGGAGTTTCACTATCAGCCCAGGCCTCCCACTCATTCTACACCTCGAACAAAAGATGGCGCTGAAATCCTTTTTGTCTGTGCTCTCAAATAGCTGCTACAGCAGCCGATGGACAAAACGGCTGTTCTCTCAGAAAAACACTCCCAACAGCTGCAGCCGGCTGTGCAGGAAATAGAGCAGTGGTGTAAAGTGCTGTGGCATGATGAGTCCATGCCAATCTAGCTGCCGCCAGTTTAGGTTTGTACATAGAAAAAAAATGGGGGTGATTGTTTTGACGAAAATGTGTTTTGGGCTTTACTAATGGTGCAATTCTTAGTGTCATGAGGGGACTTTTGCTTTCGATCTGACTTGGATTGACCTTTATGAGTGCAGTTTTGACATAGCCTTAACAAAAAGTACTCTACCTTTTT
This sequence comes from Cheilinus undulatus, assembly GCF_018320785.1. NCBI lineage: Eukaryota > Metazoa > Chordata > Actinopteri > Labriformes > Labridae > Cheilinus > Cheilinus undulatus. Next base: position 37,080,521 of record NC_054873.1, read on the forward strand.
GAAGCAGGATACAGTTCCACAGTCACCACCTCGATGCCGTTCCATGCCGCTACACTGACGCCACAAAACAGACATTGCAAGGCGATGATGGCTGATTGGCTAAAGCTTAGAAACAGGAAGAAGGTACAGCCTGCTGAAATGAGCATGGAGCCACCTGAGGAGATAAAAAAAAAAAAACTTCTTTAATACTGAATATTTACTGAATACTTCTTTAATACTGAATATTTGAACTTATTGATCATGTAGATTCAACAAACAATAGAAATACTCCAGGTTTAAAGTATCTTACTGTCTTCTTTGCGTCATTCTAATAGATCTTAGCAACTACTATAGTCATTTTCTTTTTAACACTAAAAGTATTTAGACAAAATAATCATAGTAATAGAACTGTGCATGAGTTAAAACTTTAAGATTAAATTAATTTGTAAATATTGGCATATCGGATATTGGCAAAACGTATTAAAAATTTATTTTTAATAGATTGTTTTCAGCCCCATGGTTTTGCCTGAATGTTTACAGAGAAGAGAAAGTGAAGAGTTGAACCTATAACCCAGCATGATGAGAAATCCCTCTGTGTTTGGGGCATCTGCTCTACCAGCTGCCCCTTACCAAGTTCCATTCTTATTTTGGTGTGGTCTTATAATGGCTACATTTTCGATGAACAGCTGTGTAAACTCACAAAAGAAACTTCCTGACTAAATATTACAGTCTGCCCTGCTCAAAGTGTTTAACCAAATCAAACTGAATATTTTCTGTAATAAAATAAGCACAAAATCTCAGACGTTACCTATGATCTTGACCCTGCCAATCTTCTCCATGAAGAGGGCCGAGATGATGTTACCTGGCAGCACAGCCAGACTGCCCAGGAAGCTGACCAGGTAAATGAGGACATCGTTCTCCTCTACAGTGTCCAGGTGGCAGCCATGTTTGTTGTGCTCAAAGGTGGTGTTCTCCATCTTACAGTCAATAAATTTCTCCTCCCATAGGTCTAAAAAAACAAAAACACACAATGACATTAGAAGAAACATGTGGTAAAGCAGTAAACTCTTAATCCATAGACCAAAAAAGATCAATAATCCAGTGAAACCTCTGCCAGTGATATATATTTTTTGAACATCTTGGTGTCTGATGATGGTCCAATGTAGTACAAAAAATATGATACGGTGAATGATGTTTATTTAAAGAATACATATTCTTTCATTGTTATTCATGTTGATTTAAAAGCTGTAAGTTTGATGTCAGGTGTGGACCAATGACAGCTATTTGGGACTTTTAAAAGCTTAAAATAAGAGGATGGAAGTAGAGAAGAGTAACCACATACCTGATGTGACGAAGATATTACCTTATTGTGCCAAAGGATGTCAGAATAAGACTGGGACAAAACCATCATTACTGATAGGCTGTATTAGCTGAAGCATAGGTATACTTCTAGTTATTCGCATTTTTCTGCCATACCATACATAATTAATTAAATTATTGTCAAAAAATGATTAATACTAACTGAGCCATACAATGGATGTTCACCATCAGGATATGTTCTTTGACTTGTGTATGACATCCCACGCCTTGCAGAGCTTACGCTCTTGCTGGCTGGATGTTATGGTTTAAAGAGTGACTGAATAACTTGGGACTTTCAGCTGAATCTGTCCTTGGTAGTGGTTCTCGAACAAATATCTCTGTTGAGGTTTTCATTAAAGACATATCTGATGATTATTTATGATATGTTAATAAAATGGATACTGGAAACGTTCAACATCTGCTATAAGGATAAAAACAGACACATTCCAGTAAAAATCAGTATGTTGCTTCTCAATACACAAAAACAAATCTTAGTATTCAGTTTCCTGGACATGAGAGTAAAGTACAACATTACAAATAAATTGCCTAAATTGCCTAAACTAGGCTGTTGAATCACATGGAAAAGGCACCCAGATGGTCCATAACTTTCTAATATTTACTTATCTCAAGTTACACTATATGGACAAAAGTATTTGGCCACACCTGTTAACTATTGAACTGGTGTTTCAGTACAAGCTGTTGCCACAGTTGTATTAAATTAAGCACCTAGCCATATAGTGTCTATTTTCAAACACTTGAGGTACAAAAAAAGGTTACTCTGAAGAGGTCAGTGACTTAAAGTGTACTGTGATGGATGCCATCTTTGCAGTAAGACAGTTTATGAAATTTTATCTCTTCTGGATATTTGACAGTTTACTGTTAATTATATCATTAGAAAGTGGAGGTGTTTAGGAATAAAAGCAACTCAGCTACAAAGTGGAAGTCCACATAAAATCACAGAGCAGGGTCAATAACTGCTAAGGCCCATGGTGCATAAAAGTCACCAACACTCTGCTGATTCCATAGTTGAAGAGTTCTGAAATTCCACTCGCATTAATGTAAGCACAAAAACTGTGCAGCAGGAGGTTCCTGGAATGGGTTACCATGGACCAGGAGTTTTCAAAGTGTGGGTAAGTGAGCCTCCCCTAGGAGAAGATTGTTTATTCCATGGACCCCGAACCCCGTTAAAAAAAAAAAAAAAAAAAGGATTAAAAAAATTTTAAACTATATTTTCAAACATTCATCTCATCTGTAAAAATTTTTATTAACATTTAATACTGCTGATACTTTGGTTTGCATGTTTCTTTAAACATCCATTTTATCCTGACAATCAGGTATTTGGTTTCAGTAATGAACTTATTGCCTGTGCCAGCTCATTTTTATGCTCTGCGCTCTAATTTAGTGGTAACCATGAGTTTGCATAAGAGCAGATCATCCTTCACCTTCAGCTCTGCCTGATACTCACTTTTGATCATTATTGGTGCCAAAAACCTGCACCTGCAGAGGCTGTTTTAGTTTTTAAGGTGCTAAATGTCTCAGTTACCTCAAGTGACCAAAATTCCTTTTTACTTCCCATCAAAAAATTCCCCTGACTTAGCGCTTTGACTCAGTATGACCCCGGGGTTTACACAGCCTTATGCTGTCATTAGCTTGTAGATCTTTGCAAATTGAATGGCATCAATGTTGAGCATGATCAGGACCACTGCAGGAAAATTCTAACTTTTATAGTAGACTCTAGTATAGTCTTTGTAGTAATCTGTCCATTTTGCCCCACACACACAGCCTTTTTTTTTTTTTTTTGCTAACAAAGTTAGCATTTGCTCTACAAATGAATTGGCGCAGATTCACACAGAAACACTGTCATAGTGAGTGGAGGCTGCTATGGCTGCATAAGGGAGTATATGTATGTGAATACATCATTACAGTTCCTGTTGGTAGCGTTCAGGCAGTTGAATACTTTTGTCCATATAGCATACCACTGGCTTTTATTCTGCCACCAGTTAGGCTGACCCACAAAATACATCATCACTGTGCAGCAGACAAGAAAACTGATTTATAGTTGATGAAAGTTTGGCACTCTTGAAGAAAATATATATTGAGGAATTGTTTATATTCACCTGTGAATCCACAGAACATTTTCACATTACTTACAGACAAACTCCAACCTGCATTAACTCTCATGTTCCATACTTGTTCTAAATTGTTTGCTCCTCATTCTCCAGCTGAACCTACCTGTGTTATAGAAGAGAGTGGAACGGATGGTGCAGTTCTCAAACACCGTGTCTGTGGACTTGATGTCCTCAAAGTGACAGTCTTCAAACAGTGAGTCCTCAAACTTCACTGACTTCATCTCTATTTTGATGAACCTATGGGTATGGGATGGGCAGCACACACACAGACCAACAGTAACAAGACTCTCCCTTGTATTGTTGTGGCAGCACAGAATCAGAATGACCTGAATGGGTTTAAAACTCAAGATGGCCACCATTGATAATGATATTATAACTAGCAATATCATGTATTCAGTGGAAGCGCTATTCACATGAATATAGAGTTAAATCCCATTCTTTGTGTTATAATGCTGCAAAAGGCATCAAAGTTAAATAATATACAGTAATGTAACATACTGTATATCTGCACTGAACATTTACTCTTGCAGGAGTGAAGTGTCCTTGAAAATACGCCCCCTCATTTTGTTACAAAACCAAGAAGCAAACCCAAGTTCTTATTCAGCTGTAGTGATGCAACCCGAGTACAAAATCATGCAAAAGATAAGAGTGTGTGTTTCTTTCATCTAACTCTGACCCTTTCATATTATGGCTTAAATGTTTTAATGTTATTGACAGAGCATTAAAATGTCACAAAAAGTCGCAGCTTAAATTGACCTGAACCTTGAGCATAGCCTTGCCCTATAAAACAGGGTTGGCATGCAACTCCCAAGTCAAGCACTGTTGCGTGACATAATCTCCCTCTTTAGTGAAGAAAAGTTAATCTCAGCAATCTCAGTGACTCATCGGCCAGAACTGACAATACTGTATATGACTCTCCAGTTCACATAACTGTTCAGGGCTTCCAGTGCTGCCACCAGTGGTCAACAACTGAGGGCACTACGTATGCTTTCATGCAAGGACACCCATAATAAGGATAAAGGGGAGAGTCTTCTGGGGTCCAGCCAAATGGGGGGCCAGTGAAGGTCAGTAAAATCATGGTCCATTTTGAAGTTAAGCTGTGACAGCTATGTTAAGATTTTAACCTGAACAATTAAACACTCATAAAAAGTGTTTTTTTTTTCTGTAGTACAATATATCATTTTTTTCCCAAATATAAACCTTTAAAATGTTCATTTTAAAAAAGAAGAACCTTTTTGTAATATTATTAATGTGGATGGGCACATTAACTAAACCATTTGGAAAGTAATGCGAATCTTCATGGCTAAGATATGATTAGCACAAACATCAGGATGCCAGACATTAAAGCAGAAGGAACTGAAATCATTTTAAGGGGAAAAATTAAGAAAAAAATTCTGCAAAGAGACAAAAAAGTTAAAAAATGGCAAAAAATTGGAAGTAAAACAAAGAAAACTCCTGCCTACTGTCCAACTTGGAGTAGAAAGTTTATTTATTTGCAAGGTTTCTGTACTAGACAATCATCAGGAAACTGTTTGCATGATGAGAGTCTAGTATCAACACACTGTGATTAAAAAATTGGTGAAAAGCAGTTAAAAAGTGGCAAAATTGGGTTAAAGGTGTAAAAAATGGACAGAAAGTGGCAAAAATTGGCAATAAGTGGAAAAAGTAACAAAAATTGGTGGCTAAAGTAGTGAAAAGAGGTTGAAAAGCAACAAAAATGGGTCCAAAAATTTGGAATCAGGTCTGAAATGAGTTGACTATTAGCCATGAGACTAGCTTCTGCTCTAAAAACATGCATTGATGTCATCAATAAACCACAACTTGGGAGGCTCCATTCTCTGGGTTTTCCAGTGGTTCAGCTAATTCTGTGGGTAGACCTGCTCTCATGTTCAGCTAACTTTACAACACTGAGCTTAAAGGAACTTAAAGTTGCTCAAACAAAAGAAGGGGGTGTATCTTTACCAACTTCACATAAAAAATACATTCTCCTGTTCATGGTATCCAGCAGTAGAGATAAGTGAAACTGTGAAGCCTTCATAAACCTCTTTTAGGTTTACTGTCTTCACAGTGTACTTCAATGGTTTCTGATCTGTCCATTAGCATATGTAATAAAGTGATTACCTGCTGACATATAGCTAATGTTCATGAATACATCACATGCAAGAGAGCACAGCATGCTGAAGACAGTTTCTGATAACACCATAAGTGAGAATGAAATGATTGACAGCTGTTATATTCATGTTCCCTGGTTTATAGAGCCTGTCTTTCTAACAGTAAGTGGAAAATAGAGCAGTCTTAATAGAATTAGGCTGAAGTCCTATGGTCATACTGCTTACTACTTCTGATTAAAACATGTGGGTGCTATTTAGCATAAGGCTGAACATGTTTAAGCTTCTGGCATTACTTCAAGAGTTTATTCAATTCAAACTTAAGACCAGGAAACAGTACAAAGGGCAGAATTAAGCTCAGATGGACTTTTATCACCTTTACTGTGATGACTTACTTGTCACGGATGTACTCCCCTTCTTTATGGATCTGGTTCTCTAATGAAAAGTTGAAATGGAAGTTCTGTACTCTTTCTCTATGGAACACCTAAGCAGAGAAAACAATATGGTTTAGGTGTTTTTGAACCACAGCTCTTCAGACTGAATTTTTCTGCAGAGCTGGAGGAATAGTGGCTCTCCTTACCTTCACCTTGGATGCATACTCCTCATACTGGAGATGTTTGATCATGTCAGGGAACCAAACAGACAGGCCATAGTAACTGTGGCAAAATGCAGATTGAGAGAACGTATGTCAATAGAGATGCCAGTGCATAAAACAACAAAAATTAAGCTACAGGCGAGGTGTAATCACTAGATATTGCTCATCAAGATAGAGTGTAGACTGTGTCATTTTAATGCTTTAAGGCTCATCATCCATTGTACTAGCAAGCTGAGACATCCTCCATGTAAATCTTAGCATACATGGGTTAACAATGCCATACTTGTATTTAGTTTTAAATTCTTCAGTTCCCTGTTACATCTGTTTGATAGAGAAGACATTGATGTGTAAACAACAGCACTGGGAGCTCACCTGAAAGCCATGCAGAACCAGATGATGGCCATGAAGAGAGTAGCAAACCTCAGCTCTGCAGACAGAAGAGACGCCACATTCCTCAACACCTGAAAAACAACATGATAATATCAGATTACAAAATCTTTTAAGTCATTTTTCCATTCAAAGGTGTATATGAAGGCCAGCTTAGTGAACTGTCGGCCTCACAATTTGATCCGACTCGATGTATAGTGATCCCGTTACGATACTGGTGTCAATTATTTGACACCAAGATGCATCACGATGGGCTTCAATTTTCTTTATAACAACACATCACTACTCTGTTCAGAAATATAACTCAGTGAACAAGAAAATCAAGTATTGGCAGAATGACTCAGTGAGCACACTTCATCAACAGAATGACAACATTTGAATTCCTCTTGTGGTCTGTTAGTCTAGGAACTCTGGATGGAAACTGGCACACAAGAAAAGAAAACAAACCCACAGCCAGCCTCCTCTGAGGCCTCAGCCCTAACCACAGTTTCAACCACTGAACCCACTCGCTGCCAGCACCACTCTGCTCCTGTGTTTAGTGTGTTTACATACCAGTTTACTGAGTGTTAGTGAGCGCACTGCCCATCGCTGTACAGCCGTCCCTGTAGCAGCCTGAATCTCAATAAACTCATCCTCTGCCGTCTTAGGAGCCTTGATGTGAGTCACCTGCAAAATAAAACCAAAAAACAAACAAGCTGATCTTTGGGGGATTTCCTGGTGCATTAATCTTAAACAGCTCCATGTGTCATAGTGGTAGTACGGGAAATAGATACAGAATTCAGAGACATCTTTTGAAGCATCATCGTAGATGGATAATATCATAAGCTTTTCACTGAATGCTGTGTTGCTAAAATAAGCCAGAAAGGAGGACAGTGCTGGATAGTTTAGACTCTTTTTTTGTTGTTAGTGTAGTATTGCTATCTGGTCTTGTGGAGTTTTTTCGTAACCTGGCGTGCCAGATGGATTTGTTTCACACTTCCATCTGGAAAAACACTCACAGACAGCATTTGGGAAAGGGCAGAGCCTTTGAAAAAAAACTCGGAGGGTGATTGGATGAACGTTCTGTCATATCTTTATGGGCCAATCAGAGCAACAAAACACGTGACGTAGCCGGTAACAAGCTGCGCCTGCACCCCTACCAAAGGAACTAAAGAACTGCATAAAAAAACATGGTGCCTGTAGACATGTCAGTACATGACTTTGTCGTTTTTGAAAAGAAAACAACTCACTGCTGTTCTTTGTTCTTCTTTTAAAAAAGAAACATCGTCAAGTTCTGATAAAACTAGCGCTTTAGCAGCATCCACGCTAATGTCTTCTGTCATAATTGCACCGGCCACTTGTTGCTAATTGCTTACGTCATGACTCCACCGTGCCCAAAAGTACTGCCCCTGATGCTGATTGGTCCTGTCACTTTCTAACCGGGCCCAAATGGTTCAGCTGGGAGCTTTGCAAGATGGATTTGCCAGTGGAAAACACGTGAACGGGCGTATCCATCTGCTTTGCAAGGTTAGTTTTTTTCGTGCAAGTTTCTCTTTTCTTTGGACCTGAGGCTGGAGCTGTGGTCTGAGGCTCCTGCTGGCACACATCTGACCTCATATGGACCAGCTTATAGTTTACCTGTGTCTCCTGAAAGCTGTTGTGTGCCTTCGCTTTACAGTGGTGCTCAAATCTCTCCTGCTCATGACTTTTGCTTTTTCTCCTGTTTTTTCATCTTAAGATTAATTGTTGCTCTCAGTCTTTTATCCTCCAGTGCCTCCTACTTCCATCCTCATGTTGAACTACACTGTCTAGCCTTCTGCTCCACCTCTACCTGTAAGTAATAAACACCTTTATCATCACCAGCTTAGCCTGCTTTTAGCTCATCACTCAAGCATATCACAAGGGTACTATCAACAGTTTAGTAATACTATATTTTAATCTGACCTGAGTTGTCAATGTAACATTACACTGTAGATGGTGCTGTTGTGCTGATTATTAGTACTATTGTAGTTTTTACTTACTCACAGCTGCAGCTGTGCTGATACTCACTGTAACAGTACCATCCTAAACTTGTTATTGCTTTTATTGTATTTTCCTTAAACCCTTTATTAGCAAATTTGATACTACACGATAATTTTGTCTAAAAAAGATCATAAAATAAGTCATTTTCCACTTTCCTGCAACCTTGATGAAAAATGTCACAGAGGAAAGGAAAGGCGTTGAGAAGAGGAAGGACAGGAAAAGAGGATCACTATAAGAGAATCTGACTGCTCTCATTCTTTGCAGATCTTTCCTTGCAGATGTTTACAATGAAAAAACTACAAATTACTATTAAAGGACCACAAAATGTGCATCTATTGTGCAGTACATTCTTTGTGTTGTTTAATGCAGCAAATGAAAGATAAAACCTTGGTGATAAAAACAATGCATTCAGGGAGTATTCAGACCCTTTGCAAAAACACTTGAGCTCAGATTCCTCCCATTTCTCTCAATCTTTGCTGGCCTTACAGCTGACAATGCATATCAGAGCAAAAACCAAGGTCAAAGGAACCGCCAGCAGAGCTCAGGGACAGGATTGCCGCAAGGTACAGATCTGGGGAAGTCTACAAAAGAAATATGTTGCACAGGAAGTTCCCAAGATCATATTAGCCCCAATAATTCTCAAAAGGAAGAAGTTTGGCACAACCAGGACTCTTCCAAGGGCTGATTTCCTGGTCAAACCGAGCAATCAGGGCATAAGGGCCTTAGTAAGAGAGGTCACCAACAACCCAGTGGACACTGTGAATAAGCTCTAGAGATCCTGTGTGGAGATGGGACAAAACTCTAGAAGGACAAACATCACTGCAGACCTCCACAGATCTTGGGTGAGTGGCTGGACAGAATCCTCTCCTCAGTGCAAAACACACAAAAGGCTGCTTGGTTTTCACATTGATGTTTTTTTCAAACTCCAAGAGGAGTGTGTGCCTTTCCAAATCATGTCCAATCATTTTAATTTACCACTGGTGGACTCCAAGCAAAGTGTAGAAACATCTAACCCAAGACTGAGAGATATAGGAGGAACCTGAGCTAAAATTCTTGTTTTGTTGCAAAGGATTTCAATACTTATATCAGTGTGATATTTCAGGGTTTTTTTTAATATGTTTGCAAAAGTTTCTAAAATTCTGTTTTCACTTTGTGAATGGGGTACTGAGTGTAGGTTAATGAGAATAAAAAAATTCAACTGTAGCATCAGGCTGCAACATAAGATCACTGAAAAAGGCGAAGTGGTCTGAATACTACTTATTTTTTCTGTCAGTTTTAATTTTTCTACTGTCTTGAGCTAGGGGTAACTGACTGCCTGTTTCGTCAGAGACTTACCTTTATTGGTATATAAAAGATTTTAACATGAACATAAACCTGGAAAAAGGAACTTGTTAGGGATTGAAAATTTAATTAGGGAACGTTAAAAAGGTTCAAATGCACTGTCCGTACATTTTTTAAAGTAAAATTAGACGTTTAGGAGAAGTAGTGGACTTCTTTTACATCACTGAGGCTGCAGGGAGAGGCTGACATACCTTAACCAAAGTGTAATGAAAGGGACATTAAGAAATGCAAGAATCACCATTAAAAAGCATGAGGGGCACTCATTTTTGACTTTGATTAATCGTGATAAATTCGATTAATCTCGACGGCCCTACTTTCTATACTTTCTTTTAGTCCTCTGGTTTGTTCTCTGAGCTGTAAATTTTATTATAATCTGTAGGTTATTTATTATTCTTTAAGCTCATCAGCAATATGTTAGGCATATTAAACTGCATATAAACACTGCAATATTACAGATAGATATTTTCTATATTGTATTTTTATTAAATGTTGTGGAAACTAGCTTATGATAACGTTTTAGCTAAAATATCTAACAGATCACACTTCAAAATGTCAGTGATTAAACTTTTGTCACAATAACATTTAATATCTCAACAAGCAACACAAATACAGTTTGGTTTATTGACTGATTGATTAGTTAAAGGTTAGGATTAGATTTTAGAAAAGGAACCTACATTATATGTGAGGGGGTATATACTGTAGTTGTCATAGAATAGCCCTTTCCATCCATGAATCATTAGTTGAATTGAATATAAAAAAACCTTTTCAGTCAGTGAGGATCCACTAGTCATGTTGATTTCTTGTTTTAGGTAAAGGTTGAGATGTGTTTTGCTTTGAATTAAGCTTACATGATGAATTGTAGGTTGTTTTTTCTTCTCTCCTTTTGTAAAGGATGGTCCATTGTATCCTGTGCTGAAGGGGCTAATAAAGGGAGCTAATTTCCTTATCTTTACGAGTGTATGAACATCTTTTATCATGGCTGACGCTTAAACACCTCCATGTCATACCAGTCAGTTTGGAACCTTCTTAACCAAAGGGGACTATTTAAATGGACCTTGCTTCTATCTTGAGAATCTAAAAGGCAGTGCATGTCATCCTATCCATGTACCTTTCTAATGTGAGCTTGATGTAAAGTAGATGGTAAAACAAAAATGTGGGCGCTGCCTTTATGTTAATGGATACTTCAGACTGAAGTGTGAACACTGCCTACACTAAAATGTTCACTGTTAATTTGAAAGCCTTGTATCTTCTCTGCTCCGTGTGTTTTAGACAGCCTCCTGCACTTACAGTAAAAACTTTCTCCGGCTGGCCCTTTGCTCTCCAGTTGGTGTCATGGACCTGCTTCAGGATCATCCACGCCTCATCATGTTTGGCATTCTGTTCAACACACCCACACAGACACGGCATCATTTGTGTTTATATAAGACAGTTCAGGTTTAATGAGCCCTCTGCATGCTCCTTACTGCATCCACACAGTCAGGATGGTTAAACATCCCTGCAGTCTCACCTCCAGGAGGAAGCGTGGACTCTCAGGCATGAAGGTTAGTCCAACCAGGGAGGCGATCGCAGGAAGAGCCGCCACAAGGACGAACACCCTCCAGCTGTGGAACTGGAACTCAGTGCCCATACTGAAGCCCCATCCTGTGGATGAAAACACAGACATATTTTCATTTTTGATAACTTACAGTCCTTTAACGTTTAAATACATTCAGTTTTTTGGGCATTTTTGTGCCTTTACTTGATAGAGGAGGATAGTGGATAGAATCAGTAACAGGGACGAGAGCGGGGGGGAGAGACATGTGATGAAGGGCCTCAGGCCGGATTTGAACCCCAGCCGTCCGCATGCATGGGGCGCGCCTTAAACCACTCGGCCACCTGCGCCCCAATACATTTAGTTTTTGCACTCAGATGTCTAAATTATTGAAGAAAGACTATGTAATATTTATTCATGTTTTTAGGTGAGCACTTGAAATATTTCTAAAAGTTTTCAAAGCCAGAGAAATCCTTCAGTTTTATTGTTGTAATGGGACTTCTCTTGTTACGTTGGCTGTCATGCCTGAGCTGGCTCAAAAGAAACAACATGGTTATCATTGCCCAGCTGGATGACATACTGCATCTTAGGGAAGCAGGAACTGTGACCCAAGCTGCCATTCTTTTGCTGTATCTCATTTATGTTTCATGCTGCTGGCCTATGACAGACCACGATTATTATCAGCCGTTTCGTTGCCTAAACCTACCCTGTAACATACAATTTCATCCTCTCATCCCTGCTTACAGAGTGGCCCCACTAGACCTTTCCAGCTAAGCCCCGTCCCCCAACCTCATGGACCAATCAGATTTCTTCCAGCTATGTAATACACTCAGATATTCCATTGCAGAACTCCACAGAAAAGCATGAGAAATTTTGATATTCCTGCAATTTTGTTTAAATTAATCTGGTTATAACTTAGAAAAATAATCAAACAATATGCATGGGGTAAAGCCAACACTGATACAAGGTATCCTGAGAGGATATGCCAATTACCAAATAAATAAATAATGAATTCAAATATTATTTACATATAAATGTACCTAGAGATGTGTTCTCAAAGGGGGTTTTTAATTATAGGTGCTGTGCTACTCTGCTGAGGGTTGCCCACATTAAGCTAATGCCTAATTTACATAAACACCAAGTATCAGCAGCTGAGATAAAGAGGTGGGGTTTAGGCCTAGCAGAAAGTTGCAGTGGACTTGAGGACTGGGAAAATGTACCTATGGGTAAATCTTAGATATAGTAGACCTGTATTCAGCACAGAATTATGCTTTACATAAAGACATGGATCTTCTGAATTAGTGGTGCAGGCACCATCCCAGTTAGCTAAGGCTTGGTGTGGTGCTTGGGACAATGTTGCTAATACAGCACAAGGCAGCAGCAGTGAACATAACTTCAGCTGCAGGGAAGAAAATCAGACAAGAGGAGGACAGCACTTAACATTTGAAAGTGAACGCTTTTCTTCAACTACTCAAAATAAACCATAACGGTTGGATTTCATAGTTCTATGTTAACAGTAGTTACAGTTGAGTTCATCAGTAAGACGAAGATGTGCTGTCTAACATTAAGAGGCTGGTGAGCCATCGCAATGACTTGATGGTGCCTTTGTTTTGTTGCTGGTGATGTCTGTCTTTTGTGGACGATGTTATTTGGCTTTTGTAAGATGCCAATTATGCTAGTGGCTAATATGCAAATAGGCTAACTGAGAGCCAATGTGAAGCTAAGTGTTGTTGTAGTTTATGTGTTAAACATAGCCAGGGTCGGTCTGTAAGCTGTAAAGGAGCTGTAAACAACTGCAATGACATCTTAAAGGTAAAACAAATTAGACTGTCAATTTCTCTGCTTTACCCAGCACCCCTCTCTCCCTCTCACCCTCTCTCTCTTTGCAGCCCCCTCACTCAATCTCCTGGTGCCCAATCACCCAATGAGGCATCATAGTTCAGACCCTGGCTAAAGAGTTGTACCATTTTAGAGCTTTTCAACATGTAGCAATGGAAGTGGAAGTGGAAGTCTATATCCAGGAATTCAGAGTATCTTCTAACTATATCCAAAGCCCCCCCTCCCAAATCTACAGAATTTATTATATACTGTCTGTAGTCTTCTTTGTACATTTTGCAGCAGAACAGTTTCACCTCATGAAAAGTCTTCTGTTCTTTCACCTCCTGACTCTGTTGGCAAAAGTAAAACAATCCCAGTATTTCACCTACAGCAGAGGAACTCTTTGGGGATTTACATTCTCACTGCCTCCTTTTGTTATTGTCTTGTTTTGCTGCTAGCAATCTCTTTAAGGTAGTGTGGAGGTGTCAAGGTGTAACATCAAGTGTTGTTTCATAAGTAGGATGTTTGAGCTTTTGTAGTTGTGTTTTCAGATAATGGTGGTTAGTGTTTTGATTATTTTGTACTGTAACACAGAGACTTATCTGTCAAATTTACCCTCACAGCACACGGTACATACCCTGTATGTGTAAAATGGTAAGGTCCCTGGTTCGCTTTCCAGTGAGTGGGGAGTTTGCATGCTCATTAAGTTAAATGGTGACTCTAAAATTGACTATGGATGTGAGCGTGCCTGGTTGTCTGTTTCTATATATAAGCCCTGCGACCAGTAAAGGGTGTACCCTGCCTCTCGCCCAATGACAGCTGGGATAGGCTCCAGCCCCCCTGTGACCCCAAATGGGATAAGATGTAGAAAATGGATGGACGTTGACTTTATGGGACTGCACAGAGAAGCTTATTCATGTCTACTACTGTTTGTTACTGACAGCCACTGAGCAGTGGTCATCAGATTTCTCTCAATATTGTTAGTGTAGAAGTTATATTATATATTATATTTCAGATATTTCAGATACTGTCATTCTACGCATTGTTTGGTGTATTAAAATCTGACCATTTCTGTCAAAAGTCTTTAAAAAATTCTATATGGCACTAGAAAGTGTCAGAAAAAAATCAACAGATCTCTCCAGTCTGCCAAGTGAAACTCCTTAAGGAAATGAATAAAGAAAAAGTCAGTATCAGATGGAGGGTTGTTATTAATTGGGATATGCTTTTAACCTCAGGTACAAAAAATATTTCAAGCATGCCGTAAAATCTAGTTTGTTGATCATGTTATTTTCTGACTTTCTTACCGTATCTGGGAATGATTCCCCAGGCAGTGAAAGATGCATAAATCCCACCAATCATCCAGAACATACAGAGCCAGGACAGATGCTCTCCTCTTTTATCCATCTGAAGAAACTCTGAGAAGTAGGAGTACACAATTGGCACTGTGCCTCCGATACTGACAGCGGAGAGAAATAAAACACAAAGACAGAGAAACAGAACAAGGTATTAACAGAAGCTCAAGCCACAATTTCATAAATACAGCCTCAAACAGTTGTTCATAACAAAGAAATTTGTTGAAATAAATGTAAGAAAAGGGGGGAGTCAGCTGCATTGAGTTGTTTCTCACCAACCACAGAAGAGAAAAAAAATGGTTTTATTCAAAAACATCTCTACTGGATCCTTTCTTCTGCAGATTTTCAAGGGGAGCTAAAAGTCATGTTGCAGGGAAATAAGCAGCATACCTATTTAAACAGATTTAGGTTCTATCTAATCAAAGTTTTGTAATTGCTGCGGTAAACTGCATCAGATAAAGGTTGTAAAACAAGCTGCAATTGCTAAAAGTAGCTCTTCAGGGGAAAAGACTATTATTTCTGATGTTTGTTTTGTCTGAATGAGAGATGTCATCCACTTTAGGCTTTTGTAGAATATATTTAATATCTACTTCTGGCATTGAAATAAAATCAAATGGGCCTTTTTGGTTTCATTTTAGCACTTTACAACCAACTACCTAGAATCCAGTGTGAATTTGTTTTTTGGTATTGAATTTAAATATTACCGATATCTCACTACTTCTCTTCTCGCTCCTGTGCAGCTTCTGTGTCTGCACGCAGCCCTGCAGTCTCATGCCCTTACATGGGCATAAAAGGAGAATTTTTTTTTAGCACACACTCTATAAGGAAAATAAGGTATAAGGAAATAAGGAAAAACATACACAAGCTTCCCGCTTACAAGCAGATGGCATTAATCGGTTTAAAAACAAGTTGAGTCTGACCTACTGTAGAAACTTTCTGAAGAACAAATTTAAAACAAATTTAAAGAAGATACTGGTGAATGAGAGAGAATCTCATTTTTGAAGCATTAGGCATTTTCACAATCTCTGACCTTGTGTGAATAGCAGAGATGGAAAGTAACTTATTACATTTTCTCAGAGTACTGTAATTGAGTAGCTTTTTGAGTATATTTTGGCATCAGTTATTTTACTTCTACTAAAGTGAGTTTGAACCAGAGTAACTGTACTTTCACTTCAGTACTTCTGTACTTTTTCACCTCTGTTGACTACACAGTAAGACGTTGATGTGGGACAACACCAGAGTACCCGGAGAGAACACACCCATACACGGGGAGAACATGCAAACTCTGCACAGAAAGGACCTGACCAGGAAGTGAAGCATGGACCTTCTTGCGGAGCAACAGGACTAACCCCTGTGCCACCGTGCAGCCCTACTTTTACTGTACTTCAGTAAATTTTAACCCTGGTAACTGTACTTTAACTTGAATACACTAGTTGTGTACTATTTCCACCTCTCAGGAAAATAGAAAGTTAACTCGATTGTGCACTGGTTAACAAAAAAGTGGTTTAGACACACCTTAGGTCACCAAGTGTCATAAACCATGTGCCATGGACTATTAAATTTCTTTTTTTTTTTTAACCTGATTGTCAGACAGCATGGAAAAGGGGATCATTTTTACATTTCTTTGAAACAGAAACCAACATTTTGATTGATCTCTTGAAATTCATCATGGTCCATTTACAGGAAAAAAAATGATTAACACAGCTGTCTTTGATGCTACTGATGCTTTGTTGGGATAGTTAGTATTCCTGCATTGACACTGGCATTTAATGATCACATTTTGTAAAACACAGCATGACATAAGAAAAAAGTAAGTGGTAGACAAGCAATTAATTTGCTATTCAATATAAATTTACAATTTTGGAAAATGTAGTCCTGTAGATGTGAGGAGAGTGATGTTATGGCTTAATTTTATTAAAAAGATTCACTCTTTTGAAATATGACCTCTTTTGAGGAATCTCCTCTGTAAGTGTTCATCGATATTAAAACAACAATCTGAGTGTGCCAACAGAAAAAGCACTTCACTTTAAGTGGATCTACTTTGAATGGGTGCAGTTATTTTTCAAAGATTATGCTGTAGTTAGGCAGTGAGTTTCAGTGCTGCTGGAGAAATCAATCCACTTGAGCAGATTTAAGACTAGTGTTTAATGATATGCTCTAAAAATACCAGAATTCCACCTAATGATATTTTAATGGGATGATATGTCTTTGTTGTTGTCAAGGGTGATAAAGGCTTTCATCACTGAGACCTGACGGACTACACACGTTTGTTTCTACATGTGACACAGATGTGTATGACACAGCACAGAGAGTGTGTGATAAATTATCTCCTTATTAGGTGAACAGTTTTGTGATGCAAACTGTGTTTCACTTCCACTGTGCTGTGCTCAGTCTGTGACCTGGTTTCTGAGTCAGCGAGGCTCCCAAGGGACCACAGTTATTCTGAGAAGGAACACTTTGCTGTATCATTGCGATGAAACACAAACAACACTCTGGATGTGCTAAGTAGGATCTGTTGGATGATTTCCATTTTGAAATGCGGCATTAATGGCTGAAAATATAGTAGGATACTTGTGAAGAGTTGAAGCAGCTGCCAATGGAAATATTAAACACAATAATGCCAGTAGAAAAAAAAAAAAAAAAAAAGCTTAATTAAACTTTAGAGTCAAGAAATCCCTATTACAGCAGGTGTGGGAGAAATGTGGGGATTTCATTGTGTAAACCAGGGATGTTTTGACTTATGGCTGATGGAGGAGAGCATCTTACGCTCTGCCCCTCCAGTTGGGAGGTTGACTCAACCGCTATAAAGGCCTATATATGATTTTCTCTTATGATAAAAGTGTTTGTGATAATGTGTGCCAAAATGTTATACTTTCATCAGCATTACCCAATGCCAGAGAGCAGTCTGAAGAAGAGGAAGAAGCCATAGCCCTGAGCGAACGATGACAGGAAGGCAAAGACACAGTTTATGGCTAATGCCACAATCAGACAGTGCCGACGACCCACTTTGTCTGCCAGACCGCCCCACAAGAACGCTCCCACCATCATGCTGAGAAAGACTACCAGACCTGCAGAGGGACAAAAAGAACAAACTTGGGTTTGCATCAGTCACATTAAATCACAAAATGATGAAACATTCATACAAACACTTCTATTGTTTATTAAAACTTTCAACATTTTGGGTGACTTAAATAAAATGATTTATTAATATCAATGATAATCAGCAGTTTTCATGCATTAACTTCATTTATAAGCCATGAACAGTGCCCTGAAATGTATTTTCCCCCTCCCTGATTTCTTATTTTTGCATATTTGTCACACTTAAATGTTTCAGATCATCAAACAAATTTTTATATTAGACAAAGATAATCTGAGTAAATACAAAATGCTGTTTTTAAGTGATAATTTACCATTCAAACCTTCCTGGCCTGAGTAAAAAAGCAATAGCCTGCCCATGTTAAATCATGAATTAACTGTGATTAACCACATGTTTTGTAAAGCAGAGTACAATTTCACTACTCACACCCAGGCTTGATTACTGCCAGATACTGGATAAAGAAATCACAAGTGACGTTGGATGAAAGATCTCAAAAAGCAACAATGCTGCCATCTAAATAAAGTTAAGAACAAAGTCTTTGACATCTATCAGAATGGAAAGGGTTATTTTGAAGGCGCTGGGACTCTTGCGAGCTATGAAACAGCTGTTATCCACAAATGGAGAAAACTTGGAGCAGAGGTGAAACTTCCCAGGAGTGCCTGACCTACAAAAATTACACCAAGGGCGCAATAACGACTAAGCCAGGAGGTCAAAAATAACCCAGATCAACAGCTAAAGACCTGCAGGCATCACCTGACTCAGTTAAGGTCAGTGTTCATGATTCAACGAGGAAGAGACTGGTGGAAAAAATGGCAAAAGGATTATCTCATAGTTCCTAAAAACCATCTTGCTGATCCCTGAGACTTTTAGGAAATATTCTGTGGACTGATGAGACAAAAGTTGAACTTTTCATATCCCATTACATCTGGCATAAGATGAGTGCAGCATTTCATCTAAAAAACATTATACCAAACAGTCAAACATCAGGATGTGGGCAAATACTTTTTCACAGCACTGTAGGTTCTTCTGTGGTTTGATTTTAATCCTTTATCTAAATAGGACAATTGACAGAGTGGGAAACTTGGGAGAGGGTTGGGAATGCAGGATAGAAGGCTTTAAAACCTGGGCGTTCCTTTTCAAGGACCAGCCTCTGTTAATGGTGTGCATAAACTAACCACTAGGCTACTGGCACCCCATGAGTTCACACTTGATCCACAACAAAGTCTGTTGCTGTGACAGGACTTTGTGGACCCAGCTTTCCCTTTGTTTTGCCCTTTTTTTAACAGCCAGGATAACTTTCCTCGGTCGCTGACAGAACACACTGCTTGTTTTTTTTTTTTACCTTGAAATTTTAAGACCTTGATGAGGATTATGTTTCTGCCCACGCCAAGTGTAACCCCAGCTGGTGCCAGCGAGTGGCCTGCTGGCACTGCTACAGTTCAGTATGCAGATGGCCATGCAACAGGGGAGAGCTGACTGTGCAACTCATCATACTGACTACTTAGAAAACGCAAGATATTCAGAGTTAACAGAACACGCACATCATTTTAAACAAATGTGCACGTGCACTTTTATTATGAAGATTTAGTCTTATAACTATGACGTGTCTATTTTTAATCTCTCTTCTCTGAAATGCTGCTCAGCTCTTTCCAAGGTCAGAGAATCGATCACTCTGACTCTGTCTGCTGACTCAGAGCACAAACAAAGGAACACAGTGTTGGAGGAATCACGGCTCTGAAACAAAGCGAGGACAGGTGGGAGAGCTGAGGAGGTGTGAGGAGAAGAGGAATGAGAGGAGAGAAACAAACTCCAGAAGAACTTCAGCTGGTTGTAAATGTGCTCACTGTTATATCAGAGGATCTGTTTGTACTGTTCATACTGTATCTGAACCTCTGTGATGTAAAGCCTCAGGCTGCTCTCTTCTTCACTCAGATTTTTTTCAAACACACCAGCTGCATTGCTCTTAACTAATTAATTGAAAATGGAATTCCTTAAAAAAAAAAAAGTTAAGGTACTTCTTATGCACTTAAATGTTTATGTTTGTTTTTCCCCTGAAAATGGTCATTACTATAACCAGTGTTAGGTAAGGTGAGGTAACTTTATTTGTGGTGCATTCATGAAGTATTCTCATCAATCTACACTCGGTATCTCATCATTGATTGGACGTGATTTTGAAAAGCACACAACTCTCTATAGAAGGCCTTACAAAAATAAAAAATAAAAATAAAAAATAAAGCTCAGAGACAGGGTTGTTGCAAGGCACAGACCTGGGAAGACTACAAATTATTTCTGTGGCACTGTAGTTGCCAAGAGCCCAGTGGTCTCCTTTATTCTCAAATGATGAAGTTTGGTGCACCCAGGACTTTAGTAAGAGAGGTAACCAAGAAACCAATGGCCACTCTGACTGAGCTCCTGAGATCCTGTGTGGAAAGGGGGCAAAGCTCCGGAAGGACAAAAATCTCTGCAGCCTCCCATCCATCTGGGTTTTTGGCAGAGTGACTAAGACGGAAGCCTCTTCTCAATGCAAAACTCCAAGTGGGCTGTCATGCATTTTGCACTGAGGACAGGCTTCTGTCTGTGGGGCAGATCCAGAGCTCATTGGAGGGAGTTTATCCCATCTGGGAACGCCTCAGAATTCACAAAAACGTCACAGCCTTGCCAATATTGACAAGAAATTACAGTATTTACAGTAGCTCTAAAACCTTCTGGAAGAGATACCTGAGTAGCTCTTATTAGACTCACTTGGCGGCAGACGTAATTGTTTGGAAACAAATTGGATAACAGCGTAGAGATGACTGCAATGGGAAGGCCTGTTTAAGTATGATTATGTATACTTTTCTTTTTTTTTTTTTTTTTTTTCTTTTAAACAGAACAGTTTTTCTCAGAAAATTGGTCACAAGTTAAAACAGATTTTTTTTTTCTGTATTTTGTCATTTTTGTATATTTTTTCTTCCTGACCAAACATGTAGTAAAATTCTGTATGGCTCAATCGTCTCAGTAATCTTCAGTGATTGGAAGTTTTCCTTTTTCTGCTCTCCTTTAGTCTTCAATGAGCTCCTTCAGTTTGTCTTACATTCATGAGAAAGTTGTTCTCCTGACAACAGAGTGAATTTTTTTCATCATTGTCATCTCAGCGTCATCAGATCCATCAGCACTGTGTCCTCAGCAAACATAAAGATGTAACATGAGCTGGGCTGGGCCACACTGTAGTCTGTGTATGAGGAGCACAGAGGAGAGCTGAGGATGATGCACAGGGAACCTCTGCTCAGGGAGGCAGAGCAGTCGTAACACCTGAAGTAGACTGCTGTGTCTGTTTGACTTAACATGCTGTAAAAAGATGATGTTCACGGCATCATTTCACGCTGTTTGTACAGATCTTTGATCATTATAATGGAAGCTAATTAAAGTAAGGCTAATTTAACTTGTGAAATATGTTAGTGGAACTGTGTGAATAAAGACAGGCTATCAACTGGAGTTTTAAAATGATGTGATTTAACTGCTGTTGTTTAATTAACTAACATATGAAAAATAAAGAAAGCATAAAGACCTTTTAGTGTTATATCACCAGTGTAGTCAATGTAGTTATTTTTTATAAGTTGACTTACACAGGATCCTCTTTTATGTCCAACCTACTCCACTTCTACACTGCCTCTACCAGTCATGTGTATACTGCATCTTACATCTGAATTGCATTAAATTTTTGAGCATCAAATGGACACAGGGGAAGCCATGATGCATATTCATGTGTAAATGCATTTGTGTAGTTAACAGCAAGTATATCTCTACCATCAGTTAAGCATCAAATATATATCCTGGCAAATATAGCAGACAGGTTTACTCATGCCTTGACATTCAATTTGGTTTGTGAATCCCTGAAAGCTATAAATCAAAAGAAATACAGAATAAATATGATGTAAATATGAAATAAAGGTAGTTTTTTAGTAAAGATACACAACTAGCTGGTGTGGATTTCTGTTTCATTCTGCAGTTTAGGACAGTTAATTCAGTGTTTCCAGTTGATTTTGAATAAAAGTTTAACTCAACATCTGGCACTACCTTTACAGTGAAATCACATTCTCCACTTTATGTGGCTCACACATTGCTGAGTAAATGACCATGTCTGCTTTCTACTTGATGTGTTTCATCTTCATACTGTCAGAAGAAAAAAGAATCAGGTTGGTTTTTGTCTTCAGGCAGCTTTATACCAACCGCAGAGAATCATCACATCCAGAACACAAGTTCTAAACTGCTGACTGTAGCACAAAACATAAAACACTCCTCACAAAGAGTCAGTAAGCTACAATAAATCATTAAAGCCCTTACCCAACATTCCCTTTTCTGCGTTGGACAGACATAGATCTTTTTCTGCAGACGGCAGAACAAAGGCGACCACGAAACATTCAACACCGTCAGCCATCAGAGCGAGACCAAGCACCATGAAGAGCGTCCACTGGAACCTGCCGTGTCCACAGTCCTCCATGATGTCCTCATACTGTTCAGATAACTCTGCAAGGTCAGAGGCTGCACTGCCGGCCGTTTGACTTTTAGTTCTTAAAGACAGAGACGGGAAAATGACCATTCACAGACATGTTAACGTGGATGCTAGGATAAAATGTGTCATCCATATCTGTGACTGAAAGAATTTAGGCTCTTCAGTTTTTATAACAGAGGGATTACATCCTCCTAACTAAAAGGTGATTTGTTTTGTCTGAGTGGGAGAAAATGGGATCTGACTGGCTAAACATCTTACAAAGTCCTTGTGCTAAGCAGGTCAGCTACTGCATTGACCTAAACTGAGCTCCCTCAACTCTGAAAATATAAGAATAATGTTGTCACTGGTACCTTTCAATGGAAAAAATGACATCTGGTGCAACTCTAAAATCATTTGAAGTTCTTGGGAGTTGAGGCAGAAATTAGCTAAACTTTTATCTAATTGGATCGTTTCTGGTGACCCCTGTGGACAAAGCTCCTGAGATCTCATGATCAAGGTTCTTATCATTTGGATATTTTGGCTCAAAGAATAGATAATTTATGTGATCAAATAAATAAAATAGAGTGTTTAGGATGGAACTTTTTCATCTTTTAGGTAGTAATGACCCTCACTGGGCTGTGAAATGCAGCTTTGATAAAAAATGTACCCTCAGTAAACATTTTATGAACAATATACACAGGATGGAGCTAAAATCAACAGCACACTAGAGTTAAATGTAGTCCTTTGACTTAAATTCATCCATGTGCATTCATGATTTTAAGTCATGTGACTGGCATGGAGGCCTGGAGTGCAAAAAGCTTTGAACAGTGGCAGCTAGCATGGACCACTATGTGGAGTATGCCAGTCCGGATTTTATAAATAACAGAGTGCAATGATTTGCAAATCTTAACCCATATTTTAAACACAATAGAACATAAACAACACATCAAATGTTGAAAGTGAGAAATTTTACCATTTCATGAAAAATATTAGCTCATTCTGAATTTGTTGGCACAGCACATCAAAAAAGTAGGGACAGGACCAAGTTTACCATTGCTTAATGTCCCATCTTCTTTTAACAACAGTCTGTAAACATCAGGGAAGTGAGGAGACCAGTTGCTGGAGTTATGGGTGAGGAATGTTGTCCCATTCTTGTCAGATTTAGGGCTATCAGTGGTCCTGGTTCTTATTTGATTGTTTTTTTGTTTTATGATTTGCAAAATGTTTTCTATTGGTGAAAGATCTGGACTGGATGAAGGCCAGTTCAGCACCTGGACACTTTGACTGTGAAGCCATGTTGTTGTGATTAATGCTGTATGCTGTATGTAATCAGGTCAGCCCTGAAAAAAGATGCAGTTTGGATGGGGACATATGTTGCTCTAAAATCTCTACATACTCTTTGGCACTGGTAGTGCCTTTCCACATGTGTAAGCTGTCCACACCATAGGCACTGGTGGAACTCCCTTCCATCAGAGAGGCTTTTGAACTGTGCGTTGATAACAAGCTGGATGGTCTCTCTCTCCTCTTTCGTTCACAGGAAACAGTGTCTGTGGCTTCCAAAAAGAATCTCAAATTTTGCTTCATCTAACCACAGAACAGTTTTCCATTTTGCCTCACTCCATTCTAAATGAGCTTTTGGAGTTTCTGGCTATTATTCACAAACAGTATTACTGCTTTTTTTTGAATGATACAGCTTAAACGTCATTTGTTGATGGGACAGTGGACTGTGTCAACAGACAGTGATTATTTGAAGTATTACTGAAACCACACAATGATTTCCAGTACAGAATCGTGCCTATTTTTAATGCAGTGCCGGCTGATGGCCCAAAGATCCCAAGCATCACATTTTGACCTTCAGCCTTGTACCTTGCACTCAGAGATTGACAATATTATGTACTAGATCATTGGTTCCCAACCTGGGGTCTAGGACCCCCCAAGGGGGGTGCAAGGCTTTATCTGCTCTGGGGCTGCTAAAATTAGATTTGCAAATACTGACTAAAATCATGATAAAGCAGTTATTAATTATTTTATACAAAGGTCTTTTGGTAAGAAAAGCATGCAAAGGCCTTTTTATGATATTAAGGAAAAATGGTTGGGAAACACTGTACTAGATGATAGGATATTCAAACTCTTTGCAATTTTATGTTGAGGAGCTTTTTTCTGAAATTGTTTCAAATTTTCAGATTCTCAAATTCTGCCTGTTTTTACTTCTGCAAGACTCTGATTCTCTAAAACGCTCCTTTTATCATACCTCACCATGTTTAATGACCTGTTGCCAGTTAACCTTTTGTAAGATGCACCTCCAGCTGTTTTCATCTCTACCACATATTTCCCAGCCTTTTGTTGCCCTGTATCTACTTTTTTGAGATGTGTTGCTGCTAACCTTTTCATGAAATGGTAAAATATCTCAGTTTCAACATCTAATAAGTTGTATATGTTCTATTATGAATCAAATATGGGTTTATGAGATTTGCATGCAAGTTTTGTCTTTTTTATTCTGTTTATATTTTCAACTAATTCCAACTTTTTTGTAATTAGCATTGTATTGAAAGCCTCTGTTTAAAGCCTTGACATGCTCAGGGTTATTGTATTCCTTCATCTGGCAAGATGTGTAGTAGGAGATCTGCAGGACTAAGCCTTTTGTGATCTCGATTGCCTCAGTGCAAGACAACTCAGTTAACCTGTTGGAAATTAACCCCTCTGTAGTGTTGGTATCATTCTCAGAGGATGTAGAAATCTCTGATAATAACTGCTGCGTGCAGATCCAGATCAAATAATGTTTAAAATGACACATGTAATGTGAATGTACTTTAAATCCGCCCAAGGAATTCTAATCAAAACTGAATAAAATCAACAGAGCTCATTTCCATCATCAAATACTACAATTCCAAAAGTTTGGATTTACAGAGACTGTTTGAATGCTCAGCCTCTGTGCTGTCTATATCAGGGTTCAGACTGCTGTCAGTACCCTCATAGTCAAAAGAACAGAGAAAAAACTTTTTTATTGAAGTGCTCAAAAAGGTTCAAAAAGGTTCAAAATCATGCATTAGGTGGGATTTCTCAGTTTGTGACATATTTACAAAAGAAAATATTCTTTAATGAACAGTATATTCTGCTTGATAGTCTTTTCTGTGTCTCACCGTGCAGCTCTCTGTGCAGCCTTCACGTCATCCGGATGTGGGATGCCCTGATACTCTCCTTCATACATCTGATCCTCTTCATCGTGTCCTTCAGTCGCATCACTAGCAGCATCCTCCTCCTGTGGAGGGTAGTCAGCCTGGTAACCGTATCCGTCATGGCCTCCGCCTTCTCCGTACGTCCCATAGCCGTCACCCCCTCCTTGATGGTATATGTTGTTCTGATAGGGGTCAGCCATCTTGGCTAACAAGGCCTGCTAGACTAACAGCTTTTCTCAGCAAGTGTTTAGTCTGTTGTTGTAGATAAATCTGAAAACTGATCCTGAACTTCTACAGGCTTTTAGTGGCAATATTTAATGATAGTGTCAACATCAGCTTCCTCTGTGCAGTATGTCTTCTTTCAGTTGCACTTTCCTAGATGAGAAAATCTGTCTCAAGCATGAGTTAGCTTCTCTGTGTCTTTAATCTTTGTCTGACTCAGTTCCTGGTCTGATTGTTGTCTGATTTGGCTGGTGGAGTCAGATCTCAGTCTTCAGATCTTTGATGTTCACGCCTGCAAAAAAAAAAAAAAAAAAAAAAAAAAAAGGCAGAATAGGGAAAAATGTAGTTAGTAAACTCTCCAAAAGAAATAGAATAGATAGTTCAGTCAGTCAGCAAAAGTTTCTAAATGTTTTTGCATCAGCAAATCACAGTTTGTGTTTAGTGGCTGGGATCAAACCTCATCAATCCTGGCAAATTAATTTTACTTGCAGAACTGAGCAATGATGAGAACCCTGAGTAAGTAGTGCTCAGACCAGGCCCAAGAAATCAACCGAACTCAAGCCTGCTCACGTTCTCTCCTTTATTGGACATATTGGCTGCACTCGATTTAAACCCAACAGTTTTAATAAATTGCCTTTTAGTTTTCAGGTTTGAAAACACAATTTTGTGTGGTTTAAATGACAGAAATCTTTCTTTGCACAGACTACAGCCTGCCTTGTTGTTCACATTGGTAAACTGAGTTGCACTAGAACAGATTATCAGCTTAGACTGAATCTTTTCCTTTTACCTTTGTGCATCATTCCTCATATCAACATGTATCCATAGAGTTGAAAGGTAGCACCACTTCTTAACAGCTTTTCTCTCTCATAATGTTGAAACATGCATATGTAAAAAAAATGTGATATGATGTGTAATAAACAAATCATTTTGAGAGCAGTTTTTTATTGAAAAGACTTATTTATTTAAGAAACCTGAGCAGCAGAGCTGGGCAGTTTGCACTGTCTGATGTTGTTCTGAAGTTAAGACAAGCAAAATATTCTAAGATTCAAAATCTAGGACAAAATAGAGTTGTGCTATCATGTCTGACAGTATAATCATGTATGTTTGACAGATGTCTGAGCGGGGATCTTGGCCCAACCCAGCTCAGTACCATGGGCTGGGTTGGGGTGGTCTCAGCCTCAGGCAGAAAACCCTCTAATGCTCTGTTTACGTTTTGCATTAATGATGCTTTTCTGGCTTTCAGATACCAGGTGATTGCACCAGAGTCCACTTTACCACATCATCAAAACTTCTTAAGGGATCACAGATTTAGCTAAGTCTGATATGAGACTAACTTGGCCATCTGTTATGCTAACAACACCCTCTGCATCATCCCCTGGCTCCTTTGCTGTGACGTGGTACCCCTCCATACTGTGTGCAGTGAAGCCACTGTAACTCCAACCAATAGGGGTGGATTAGCTAGACTTTCCAACATCATTTTTGTCTTCCCAATAATGGTTCCAATACCAGAGCACTGGGTATCAGCAGATATAGAGTACCAATCCAATACTGGTGTAAACTTTCTGGACTGGCAAAAACTGGCACAAACAAAGTTGTTTTTCCTGATAATTATTGTGTTTTACTGCAAAACACCCACATCAACACAACTCACATTCTGTCTTCCTCTCCATTATACTCTGTTAAGTTTATCTCCATAGTGATCTGCGTGTAAGCATGTACAGTTTGACACAGCATGACATGAGGATGAAACAGCCTGCCATTGGTTGACAGCCCCTCACAATGCTTTCTGAAAAAAAAAAGAAAAAAACTATATGGCTGTTAGCATTCAAGCCAGTGGCAATGCATGACCAAAAATTGATTTAAAATGGATATAAAGCCCCAAAAGTAACCCCAGTTCAAGACTTGTGAGAAATGCTTCTGTAAGGGCTAGATCTCATGGATAGCATCAAGGGAGCAGTGCAATGGCTAGCCTCAAGAGGAGAAAAGTAAGAGTCTATAATCTACGGTCAAAAATATTTAACTTTAATAATCTGTGCCACTTCTTGTGGTATACAACAACAAATTTGTGCAGAAACGCGTGTACTTGCCAATACCAATGCCCATGTTTTCAGCTGTATTGGACATATTTCAAATTCAGGAATCAGAACAAGCAGTGCTTCTTTAACAGCTTTTCTCCCTCATAATTTCATAAGTATGCTTAACAACAAAGTGCTGTACTATTTAACAAACAAATCTTGTGGTGTACTGGTTGTATTGAAATGACAACTCAATCAAAGACGACAAGTTAGGGAATTCAAGGACGAGCCTGCTTGATTAATTTGGTCTTTTATAATTATGCGGCCAGCTCCTAACCTCGCAGAGCAGATGGATACGCCCGTTTCCTTGTTTCTTACCAGCAAATCCATCTTGCAAAGCTCCCATCTGAACCGTTTGGGCCCAGTTAGAAAGTGACAGGACCAATCAGTGACAAGGGGCAGTACTTTCGGCGGAGTCATGATGTAAACAAGCAGCAACAAGAGGCTGGTGCAATTATGTCAGAAGACATTAGCGTGGATGCTGCTAAAGCACCAGTTTTATCAGAACTTGATGACATTTCTTTGTTAAAGGAAGAACGAAGAACAGCAGTGAGTTGTTTTCCTTTCAAAAACGACAAAAGTCGTGTACTGACATGTCTACAGTCGCCATGGTTCGCATTGTGCAGTTCTGTAGGGAGTTTTCTTCTTTGCTAGGGGCACAGCTCGGTAGCGGCTACATCATGTGTTTTGTTGCTCTGATTGGCCCGTAAAGATGTGACAGAGCGTTCATTTAATAACCCTCTGAGTTTTTTTCAAAGGCTCTGCCCCCCTAACACTGAGGTGCCAGGTTAGCCAGCTCCCATTTGGGAAGTTGTTTCCCTTTTCTTTGTTTTTGTTGATATTTCAAGATATAGAGAAGGCAAATCAGTACCAAGAGCCTTTTGGGAGCTGAAGGATCAGCTCTCAGCCAATTAATGGGGATCTCTGAAAGAGCAACAATTCCCATCACTCACAGTGAGGCTGGAGATACAAATAAAGCTTAGCCTAACTAGCAGAATACAGCAGATCATTTCAGTTGAAGGGACGATCTTTAAATGCGTGCCAGTATGCACTGTCTACGCAGGCAATCTGGGTAAAGGCATGTCAGATCCCTCTGGTCTGCAGTCTGAGCTATCAGATATCAAACTGTTTTCAGTACACGTTTATGTTTGTCCATACAAAGCATAAAGGGTTACCACTTGGTATTCAAATGCCCAAACTAGAAATAAACCGTTATAACTGCAAGTCAGGGCATTCAGGTGGATGCTGGGGTGTAAGGAAATAGTAGAGTACTGATGCTGGCCAGAGCTGGCAATGACAGCAGAGGGAGAGACCTTGCCGGTTGAATTGACTGCCACCTGAAAAGATATATTTGTGGGTTGTTTGTGGATAATGATGCATGTCAGTGAGTAGCTTGGATTGTCTGCCTCAGCTTGTAGACATCATTTCATTTGTGTGCAAACAGTCTGACAATTATTTTATAAATAATACATATATATATCTAATATATGGTGTATGCTTTTTCTGTCTTTTTGTACTTTCACAAGGTCACACATTTCTGTGTTTATGCAGCAATTCACAGGTAGAAAGGACATTTGTACCTTTGCTTGATCAGAAGTAAACAGACAATGAAAATCTTAATGTCTGCCTTTCACCTTGTTGGACTTGTATCAGGATCAAATGTATTATTTATTTAAAAGGCAGATTTTCCCATAGAAGAAATTTCTTGTTATGTGTAATGGTCAAAGCATCTTTCATAAGAGGAAGGAGTTGCTGTTTTACTTTGAAAATCCCTTAAGAGCCGTGCTTGCAATTTGGACTGAGCAAATTGGAGTTTTTAATTTTTTTTTGAGGAAATTAATTTCATAAGTTTAAAGATTAATCAATAGGTGCTAGAAAAACAGAAAATTAATAAAAGCAATCACCAGTTGAAGGCTTTCTCTGCAGTGCAATGCCTTACATGTAGTGTTAAAGTCTAGAAACATGGACTGGGTCCATGGGGAATTTTTATGCCAACTTTGTACTTCTGTTTTATAAGACTCTATACATGCACTCATCTCAGATCAAACGAAAACAAGGGCTTTAGTTTGAAGCACATAAATAAGAAGGGAGAAAAACTGGACATCAATAAAGCCAGGCCTTCATGCCCCATTATTTTATTCATGTTTTTTTTTCTGTTTCCCACAGCACTGCTACAAAGCAGTGTGTCTGGTGCCAATACAAGCTGAGCAGCATTTGTATGCTCTCACAGTTCTGAGTCATTACAGCAAACAAATAAAGATCTGAGGGCCAGTTTGCTTTAAAAGCCCCCTGGTAGCTTTATGGAGCTGTGATTCTAGTTTACACTCACACAAACTCACAGAGAGTAGAAATATTGTCCTGCTTTCTTTTTCAATACGCCAACTGTCCAGTTCATGGAGGTGGTGTGGTGTTTGTAGTTCTTTCTTTTTCTCATAATGTGCTGCAACATTTGCACTTAACCTAACAGCTATGAAAGCCTCTGTTCATTGTTCATGCTGGTGAAGTTTTCATTGGGCAGCTGTAAGAAAGGAGAGGCAGTTAGAAAGTGCATCACTGTTTCCACCTTAATGGCTGCAGCTGGTGCTTAGTCTTTCTTCACTTAGATCCAGCTTTGTCTTATCTCACTTTTTGTTTGCACTGTTTTGTTTGATGTTCTTGGTATTTTTCTAAATTCCTTTTTAAAAAGACAGTTTTAAACCTTTCAATGAAATTAGTGAATTTAGTGAATCTTAGGGCACTTGCCTGCAAAATCAGAAGAGTGTTGGGGTAAGGGCAGAGGGAAAAGCGATGTGTGTCCAAAGACAGCGGTTGTTTTGGTCTAAAATCTGCTCTGAATCTTGCAGTGTACGTCTTCAAGCAAACTTACATTTCTGCCAGAGAGGTGAAGTTGGTACAAGTTTTGGAAACACTTAAAAAAGTTCAGATGTGTGAGGATACAGTCCAACAATAACATTACCACAGAAGGACACACAGGTGCACACACCCACACTGTGCATACCCATGCTGTTAGAAAAATACATTATTGTGTTAGTCTGAATAAAATGGACTAAAAATGCACGTAAACATGTCAGTCTGTCTGAAATCATGCTGAACTGAAGTTCTCAGTGTTGCAGTTAGTGCAGCTGGAGGTCTCTCTGTTTGCTCAGAAGAGTCGGGTCTGCCACTGTGGCTCTTCATTTGGTCTAGTTTGGTTTCATTAAATCAGCCTGGTCTTTGCAGTTTTTAACCAGTGGGTTATACTAGGTTTGATTGAATTTTACTGTACTCTCGAATGGGAGTTCGCTCCTATTGTTAACGTAAAAGCGTCAGCACAAAGAGCATTCGCAAACAACGCATCACGACTGCATGCAGGTTTTGACTTGGAAGGTGAACAACACAAATGTTAAACATAGCATTATGTGACACACAGAAATGTGTGATTATAATTTTTGTAATTTATTTTCTGTGTTGAATTTTATGCAAAAATCTGTGAATGGTAGCATTTTTACTGTAATTTTTGTACATAGCCTGTTTTGGATGTAGTTCCTGATTATACCACTAGGGTGCTCAACCTTCCAAGGAGGCAGCTAGTGTGCTCAGCTGCCTTCGTCTTCAGATTGACAGAAGCGAGGGAAGAAAACACTACTTGTTGTCCGGCTCACTCTTTTTCCTGTTTTTCACAGGTTAGTTCACATCATAAAACACACATCAGGTCAAAATAACTTTAATAGTTGGTAAAGGTTTAAATATTGTCGATGTGTAATTTGTTCATTGTAATATCCTTGCTGCAAGATGCTAATAAGTATTAGCCTAGCATGCTACTCTTAGTTGTGAGCAGCATGGTATGACCTCTGTACCTTGTTTTAGCACTCCCTTTGTGTTCTGTGAATCTTGTAAGACTCCTTTGACATTCCTTAAAACCAGCAGAGGTCAGTATTTACCATTTGTTTTCTTTATTGGGTATCTATTTTGTGTTAAGATGGTTTATGTCAACCTAACCAGCATTCCCAGTACTTTTACGGGGTTTCCCATTATCTTAGTTGTTAGCTGATGTTAGAGATTTTTATTTTTATTGTTGCAAAACTGCATGGGAAACTTTGCATACACAATAGTACAAAATTTGGTTTCGAGAAGAAGAATACGGAAAGTTTTTGAAGAAGAGCGATAACAAAGATGCATTTTAAGTTTAACAGGAATACATTTATATGTAAGAGAAATAAAAAGACCCCACCTATGGGGCCTGTTACAATTAGTTGCACAGTTGTCTTCCTTCAGATGTCACCATAAGTCGTAGGGTGTTTATCTCATTGTACCACATGAAAAGTGAAACCTATGTACTAAAATCCACAGTATTGTTATGTTAGTTCATTTTTGCCTGTTCCCCTGGTCGGTCAAAGGTGACAAAATTTCTTTTCTGCCATTTCTTGGTTCTTTCGAATTGTCTTACTGTCACAGAAGGGTTTAAGCAGAGATAATCTAGATCTTGGCTCATCTTAATTTTGTTCAGGTGAGAAGACTTATATATATCATTCATTTTTATTTTGATAGGGGTCAATGAACTAATATCTGCCAGCCTTGCTCCTTCATTGTTCTATGTACTGACACTCAGCAAATGAACCAAAATGCAAATTGGACAGACAAAATAGGGCTACAATAATGGAAGAAAATTCTGACTAAAACCACACAACAAAAGGTGAGACTTTCAGACATAACCAGCAAACAAGCCTTTTAAATTGAGATCACATAAAAACAGATGGTGCAAAGGTCACCAAACTAGAGTAGTCAAAAAAACATATGTGCTCAGGCCTCTGACTGCTTCATGTCTGTCACAGAGGTCACTGCTCAGTCTCCACCATCTGGAAGCTTTCTTGGTGAGGGAGCAATTCGGTGTTACTGCCAAGTCATACCCAAAGATTTTATCTCCGTCTGTTACTGTATACGATAGGGGAGGATCAAAAAGGGTTCTGGACTCTGTGGTAAAAAGGTCTGACATTATATACAAAAACCTGGTGTGGTCACCTTTCTATTTCAAAGTGCATAAAAAAGCTGAATAAATATTGGTCAGCCCTTTAGAGAAAGCAGAGTAGATGGGTCATTTCTCTTTAGCAACAAGACAAGCACATTCACTTATGCAAATACTGACATACTGCTCATATACCACTCTGTTAAAATAAAGACAATGCCATGATCCCCACATAGATTTACCTTCAGCCCATTTTGACAGAGAATCCTGTGGCTGTGTCTCCCATCCCATAACTACTGAACAGACAATCTGAAGTCCTGGTAATGTAAAGGTGTACATGCAGCTGTGAACTGGAATCACTCTATGGAAGAGGGACTGAGGAAAGCACACACCCGACTGTGGCAACCCAAGGACTGCCTTCAAATGTGACCTCCAACCTCCAATTTTCACATACAGCAAATGCGCTGCAAACCGGCGGTCCCTCTCTAGTCTATCAGAGCATTTCCACAGCTGGCGCTCAAAACCAGCAGCAGTGTGTGCCTGGACCGACACTTTGTCGGCCTGCTGCAATTTTCAAATCCCAGAGGGTGCAATAACCTGAAAGTTGTGTCAAAATACTATTTTAAAACTTTTTTTTGCAGCAGAGACGTTTTGCATGCATATCATACAATCATCTATATTTTTAGAATAGTGCACAAAAAAATCATATTTTCTTCATTTTTGTATGTTTTTCTCACTGAATATTAAAATTATATTAAGATTATCATTCCTTTAATTCAACAGTACATATTCAATTTGTAAAATGAGTCAAAATCATCACAGTTTGATATTTCTTTTCAAAATTTTCCAGCCCTAGTTCAATCTATTATTGTGTTGGTTATAGTATAGAATGAACTATTGCTAATTTTTGTTGGAAACTGCATGAGATTAAGAACTTCAGATATAATTGCATATTAAATCACAATCGCAATATTGGGTAAAAAAATCGCAATAAGATTATTTTCCCAAATCATTCAGCCCTACTCTGCAGGTCAATTTTCAGTGCCGGCCGCTGTCAAACTGCATCAATGCCCATCGATCAGAAAGCTCCAGAAGAACCACTAGTTTAGACTGATGGGAAAGGGTCTAAGTTAGAAATGGGACTGAGACTTGTCAGCACTTTTCCAAGGAAAATGAAGTAGGCCATGTGGCGCAGATAGCCCAGCAGTCAGGTCCCCATGCACAAGCAGTTCTCCAAGAGGCCTTCCTGCTTGTCCTTCCTCCCTCCCTCTCTCTCTAAATACCCGCTCTAACCAGTCAGATCACAGAAACAAAGACGTAAAGCCCCAAAAGAACTCTTATAAAAAGCAGTGAGCCACACTGATGAGAGTTTCCCAGCATGCAATTCACCCCTTGCCTATCAAACACAAATATATTTCTGTCAGACACACTTTCATTATGTGTCTCATTGTCAAGCAAATGAACGGCCTTTTCCATATTTTTTGTGAACAGAATTTGATAGCTTACTTTTCCTTTAATTTTCACCACTAAAACATGGAGGTGACCAAAAAAGCTCACCTCAACGATTCAAAAGGCAGATGAATGGCCCTCCAGTGGCTTTATTCATGACTAAAACTCAAACTTTAGCCAGTTTTCAGTTCAGCCAGTTTGTCTTTGGTCCTGATGTAATACATCATCAGTTGTACATATGGGCCGAGTAGTTAAGAGTCTGAAGCATGGCATCAATAATGTACTTAAGAGTTTAATGGTGTGAGAGCAACAGTTAGACTGTAATCCCTCATTCACTGCTGTTACTGGATAGACAGACTGTATCTTTGTATCAGTACATAATTCAATCATCTACCTCATGATAAGACATCACAATGAAGGATTCTTGTCTTGTCTATATTACATATAGTTAAACAGATCACTGTGATACAGAAGAAGGTGCTCTGTTGTTCTGTCTGGTCTGCTGTGTGGTTTCTTCTTCCTCTCAGGCTTTAATAAGGGCAGATCATGACTCCATCGGGTAAACAGCAGCACAGTGTTAGTGGTTTGGGCGATGGCCGCTGGTTTTATTGCTCCATTATGTTCAATTCCAACTTACAGCTTTGTACTGCTGGTTAAGCTGCCCTGATGCCCTAATCCCCTCTGATGAACTCTGCTCAACTTTGTTGTAATATCACTCTGAGAGTTCAGAAACAGCTCAACACAAGTCAATAAAACATTATCATTGATCAAATCACTGGAATTATGTCATAAATGACAACATCATCTTGCCTCATACACACAACAAAAGACATTTCTGATTGCTGGAACATGAACTTTTTTTCCAAGTCTTTCTTTATCTGCTAAAAAACTTAAATGTACTCGTTGGTAATCCTTGTTTACAGTGATCATGTCTACAAATATCTTGCAATGCATTTACTTCTAAAATCAGTACAGACTGATTGTGTGTCTTTATGTGACTATACTATTTACTGTTGGCCCAGGCAAAGCTTATTAAAGGATCAACAAACCTACAAAAATAAACTGAGAGCTGAACCATTAGCTTTCCACAGCAAATAAATAAATAGATACATAAATGAAACAACAAGGACCCAAGATTAGTAAAATAGTTGCATGGAGACAATTAACTGCAGTTCTCAATGGGCTCATGTTTGACCTAAAAATAACTGCTACACAATGGCAGTCATAAATGTATATTATTGCTGGGCAGTGAGAGTGGTGGGTACAGAAGGACTGGGGTGTTTTCTGTGGTATAGTGTGATTATAGAAATCTTATTTCATTTAATGGTGCAGGTGCATAACCTGACATGCCAGATGGATTTGTGTCACACATCCATCTGGTAACCCTTACATAGATGGCAATTGGGAAAGGGCAAAGCCTTTGAAAAAAAAAACTCGTAGGATGACTGATGAACGCTCCGTCTGTCACATCTTTACGGGCCAATCAGAGCAACAAAACACGTGACGTCATAGCCCCAAAGGTGCGCCCCTACCAAGGAATAAACTCCATAGTGAGCTGCATAATGTGAACCATGGCAACTGTAGACATGTCAGTACACAACTTTTGTTGTTTTTGAAAACAAAACTCAACCCAATGCTGTTCTTTGTTCTTCTTTTAACAAAGAAATGTCTTCATGTTCTGATAAAACTTACGCTTTAGCAGCATCCATGCTAATGTCTTCTGCCATCATTGCACTGGCCTCTTCCCACCGCTTCCTTACGTCACGACTCTTTCACACCCGAAAGTGCTACCCCTGATTGGTCCTGTCACTTTCTAACCGGGCCCAAACAGTTCAGATGGGAGCTTTGCAAGATGGATTTGCCAGTAAGAAACATGAAAATGGGCAAATCCATCTGCTTTACAAGGTTAGCAGATGCTCATTTTGTATTAAAAAACAATTTTAGTTACAGAGCTGCTATGGGGATCAAATTGATGCATGAAACGATCTTTGCCCTTTAAAATCTAATAAGCTAAAGTGTAGATTTGTGCCTGATTTGACAAAAATTCCTTGATGGAATCCTGAAACATTTTGGTCACAGTAAGTTTTGGCTTGTGCTTCCAAAATCCAAGCAGTTCATCAATGAGCCATAGTGGACAACTTTACTAAGTTTGTAGAAAATTCCTTCAAGCCCTCTTGAGATATCGTGTTCACAAGTAAGCCCTAGTGACCTTGACTGATGACCTCAAAAATTCAAAAATATTCATCAAAGAGTTAACCTTGCGAAGCAGATGGTTTAGCCAGACTCTATGTCTGTCATCAGGCAGGTCCATCTGGCAAATCTTCAATCTGAAAAGAATGATGAAATGATACCCAGTCTAAAAACAGATCTGACCAATCAGCATCATTCGAGGAGAATGAGAGAGCAGCAACAAGTGGGGTTTTGTTATACTGAAAGAGTAGCATTTGCTGCAGCCAGTGATTAGGTTGGATGTAGCTATAGAGTAGCCACAGTTTTGTCAGAACTGGATCACATTTCTTCAGAACTGCTTCATTCTGAGTGTGTGATAGTTATTGGTGGAAGATTTGTCCTGTAAACCGGTATATATAGGACCACTGCCAGTGTAGCGATTAGCTTGGATGTAGCTTGAGCGTATGTGCAGTTTAATCAAAACTGGTACACATTTCTGTTTTTTAAACAATAGCAAAGAGCCACACTGGGAACTTCTCTCGGCAGAGAAGACGCTTTCACTCTCCTCACAACTAACCTTGGCATGAGTTACATCCATCAACAAACTCCATGTTTATAAACTACGAAAGCGCATGTCTACTGCCTCATTATGTCTTGTGTTTCTGATCGGCCCGTAATGAATGTGAGGGTGCATTTGTCCAATCATTGTCAATAAAGTAAGTTAAGTTTATGAAAATGTTTTGGATATTTAATATGTAGGTAACACAATCACATTTCAAAGTGCATTTATTTGTAAAACATAAAGTTTATCAGATTTTAAAACTTTAAAATGTCAGTTTATGAGAGAATACTATGCCAACTTCAAATATGATTCCAGTAACACATCCCAACACACCACATCTTAACTTTTTTGAAAGAGAGTTGTCAAAGAACTCTTGAAGATTTGCTAAACTGCAGCATTAGTCACGTGTAATCTGAATTTTTCTAATCAAATGTGGGTCACTTTCAATATGGCTGAAGATCACGTTGTTCTCTGCTGGCTGTTCATCATCAGTTCTGCTCATCATGAAATAATCTCTCCTCGCACCATGCTGTATCGCCTTTGTTGTGTTATTTTTACACATGTGGGTCAGTTCAGGACAGTGACCTGTTAACACTGGCGTCTGGTACAGGCCATAGTTAAACAGAAATGTGAACAGACAAAAAAAATCTGACTGACTGTGTGAATCCAGCCTATAACACTCTCATAATTTCTACTGGCAGAAGGTAACTCCACCTTTTTATGAAATTTAATGAATGTCGTATTAGATTTATCCCCTTTGTCATTATTTTGCTGAGGACAGTAGGGCTACAAATGCTACTGCCAGGTCTTTTATGTAACAGCATGAGGAATATTTTTAAATTAGAAAGTCCTTCGAAAGTAAAATATGTAGATAACAAAACAGGTATAAGTCAGCATTAGTGTATCAAAGATGCAGTCAACAAAACAAATGTTGGTGCTTTTGGCTCACAGTGGTCACATCCACTTCTTTTATGAGGTCTATGTATGATTTTTATTCTAGAAAACTCTTCTAACATTCATGAACTGCACCACAGCTACACAGATAACAGTTCTTATCTCAAATCTAGGGGAACAGAGCAGCAAATAAATAAACAAAGATCATCACTACCACAAGACACTAAAAATGTTGTGTTTGCATTTTGGTTGTTTCCATCTCTTCCAATACTTTTTCTTATATTTTGCCACTCTTTTGTTCTGTCTTTTCAAATTAATCCAAGAAAAATTGAATCTCTACTGAAAGTGATGAAACAAGAAAGGAAAAAAAGCAAATGAAGGCTAAAAGATGAACCTGATATGACTCAGCACTGTCTTGGTAGTGACTGATGGCTGAACAGCAATGAGAGCGATCCAGGGATAGGTTGTTTTGTTTGATAGCTGCCCAACAGGAAATTAGAATCTGGACAGTGTTGGGCGTCAGTCCATCTCCGTCTCATGACTGACTCAGCTTGGTCAGTCTCTTCTCTAATAAAGAGTCAGCAGGGTGTCTGCAGCTTTCAGCACATTTCTTTTCTTTCTTTTGCTAACCTGGAGGACTCTAGAGTTCATTTACAAAATGAACTGAACACATTCAACTCTTATTTTGTATATTTATGATGCTTAAAAGAGAACACTGATGTTCAAAGCAGAAAGTCACCAAGACATAAAAAAAAAAAAAAAATTTTAAATAAGACAAGGGCAGACTGTCACTGATCAGATAGATAGAGAGAGAGACTAGTTATATTCCTTTTATTCTGCGTTCAGAGGAGCTACTTAAGGTCAGCAATGGTTTTCTAAATGGCAAATGGATGCACTTATGCAGTGGCTTTCTAGTCTTCAACCACTCAAAATACTTTAAACTGAATGCAGTCCTCTTCATACTCACAGATGGCTGTGCCTTTGGGAGCCATTTGGGGTTCAGTAACTTTCCCAAGGACACTTTAACATGTGGACTGGTGTATCCAAGATTCAATAAATGCAAGAACTGCCCTCCCCCTGAGCCAGAGCTGCCCCAGAAGTGAAATATTTAGGTCTGTTCTGTTAATAACTAGAAGTGCATGTGCTGATGTACACACCAAGACATAACACTCTGGATATTTCTGCATCATGATCAGCTTCTGGTATCTGCTGATCTCTGATCTTATGGTTGTCTTTGTTGGTTCTCAGTTATGGGAATTCAAGCCTTCATCCAAACAATGACTGGACTTAGTTAAAGGTCTTAAAGAGGTGTCCCCTCTCCTCTCCTCTAAGGCATCTTTAGTTCTAAACTGGCTGCTTCTGTGTTTGAAGGAGTTAGAAATATAAGTTGAATTATTATTAATAGTACACCAGTGATCAATGCAGTCCAATAACTGTTGACCCTGTGAGAATCTGGCTCAGCTCAAACACAGAATAAACAGTAGCTTTATTCCAGCACGCTTTAGCAATGTAAGCCTGCAAAATAAGCTGATTTACTTGTGACAAATTGTCTTATGGTGTGCTGAAGAAAAATAACATTATTGTGTAGATTTGTTTAAAAAAACAGAATCTCTTGTTATTTGTTTGATACCTCTATGAAATTGCAATAGTGGCACTAAGAAGAAGAAGGGTGGGGTTGCGTTCTGTGGTACAAATGTTACAAGCAGTAGCTGACCTAATGGCCTTTGCCTTTGGATTTTAAATTCCAAAATCTAATCTGTACTATGGAGACTAAACATTTGCAAAGTTTGAATAAAATCCTTCACAGTTTTCTTGCGCTATCATGTTCACAAACAAAGGATGTACACAAGCCCCATGACCTTGATCTTTGACCTGTAGCCTCTGAAAAGTATTCAGTTAACCCTTGAGTCAGGATGAACATTTGTGAAATGTTTGAAGAAAACCCTTAAAGCATTCTAAAGATATCTAATGCACAAGAACTGCCTGCTAAGCAGGGACTGAAGATAAGGCCCATCAACAATGACCTCCAAAATCTTATTAGTTCAGTCTAGGTCCAGGGTTAGCATTCATGCACAGTTTGATGAAAAAATCTGCTAAAGTAGTTCCCAAGTAGTTCTTGAGAAATTGCATTACAATGGATGGACAGATGGATGGACTAAAGCCTGAGAACAGGTAGTCAGGGAATCCAAATCATACAGAAAAGCTTGCTGATATGTGACTGATCAGCACAGTACAAACAGAGACTACAACACTCCCATGCAAAAAAATCCAAGATCCCACAGTACAGATTCTACATTTTATCTGTAAATTGATCAGTTTGGAGAATAAGTCATGACTACACCACAGCAAGTGGAGAGAAACCTGAAGAAGCAGTTTGTATAGATAAAGGCATTGATCTACCATACATTAAACAATATGCTAAGTAACAGAGTCAATACAAACCCTACAATACAAGTACAGTTTGTGGTCAGTATTTGTTTGACTCATTAATAATAACTTATTTCTTGTATATTTATGCCTTTGGCAGTGGCTAGGCTCTACATTGGTCAAGGAATCCTCACCCAGTTGGAAAAGGTTGGCTTGTCATTGTTGGACAAGTTGTCATTTCTTGCCAAATTGTTAAATTAAAGGAGAAAGCATCCAGATGGCCCATAATCTTCTGATGTGATATGACTGCAAACTACTGCCAGCAAACGTTTTACCACTAGCTTGGTCCCGCCCACAAAACATGTCGACACTGTGCAGACACAAAATTGGTCAACAGAGATTACCCAAAGGCACAAGTATGTGTGTATTTATGTATATAAGCTACAGTATATTACTGTCTACCCTGTAATCATCATCAGTCATCAGTGTCTATCATTGCCTTGACAACATTGATATTAATTTTATTCACAACACAAACCATGCCTTATTTGGTCTTATTTGATCTTATTTCCATGAATCCATTCTCCACTTTTTCACTTGACTCTAAAGGCCTTTGTATACTGCATCCTTTTTTGGTCTGTAAATGCAGTTTGTAAAAAAAATTAGAGAACAAACAATTTATATTGCCTTAATCATGTTTGCAGACTGGCTCCAAGACTTTTGTCCATCATTGTTGTTGTTGTTGTTGTTGTTTTCGAAACAGGTTTTGTTTATTGCATTTTTATGCATCTGTCCAAGTCATTAAAAATGGGCAACTGACTATTCAGAGAAGCATGTGCAGCTTCTTTCTCTCCTGGTGTTTAAACCTCACCTTAAGCACTGTGCTTGTCCCATGTATCATATGGATATCATATTAACCATGGAATACAATAGATAAAAGCCACAAATTTGTACTCACAGCCATATTAAAAAGGCGAAATAGAAAATTTGCATGATCACCAACTTTGCACAGCGATGTGAAGCACAAGCTCAAGCTAAATAGCCATAAGAAGATCTTTATTTGGAAGGATGAACCCAGTGTTTGTAGTACGAAACCATTAGCCTTGACCTGTGAATCTTTGCATATATAGAACTAATCAGTGCTCACTCAGTGTGCAAGATATAATGTTTTTATAGGATTACAAAAATGAATAATATATCCAAAAATAGCAGCTTTAGTGACACTGTGTCACTGGTTCATGATTTTGTCATGTTATTTCACGAAAAAAGGATTGAAAATCGTTGACGTGCACTGGAACGGCAGAAAATTCAAGTTTAAAATAAAATAAACACGGAGACACTGGGACTGGCTGCTAAAAAATCTCCACTAGCCTGGACCCTCTTATGTCTGTTCAACTGTGGTCAAACCGAGTCTTCTGTTACCTCTAACATCAAGAAAGAGCGAGACATTCTTTTGTATTTAAACTCTGCTGTACAAGGATTCTTTGCCACATTACCTGTGAAATGTAGTCCTGGCCTCAGTTACATGATCTTTCTGTGAGAAACACTGATGAATTTAAACTTGTGACTGGATGGCTGACGAGTAATCTCACATATTACATCTGTTCATAGTACACTGTTATGTCGCTCATGCCCTGTCTGATTTCCTTTGAAGTTTTAAATTCCACTCTAAAAAACACAAGCCCACTTTTATTTGCTATTTCAGTCTATAAGGTAATCTCTGACTTCATTTCTGTAAAAAGGATTGAGCTCGTCAATGGTGGGTTTTTACAGCAAATAATGCTAATATGGAATCATGTCAATGATTTTTAATAGAGTTTAGTTTGAAAGAGGTATGCTTACAGGTAACAATAGGAGAGAAAATCTTAAAGGCGTACACTAGACAGATGGGACCAGTGTCTCCATTTCCAGTGACGTTCATTGACCTACATGTTTACAGCTAACAGTCTGATCGAGTGTAGAACATGTGAGAATTCTGATTCTTCTTCATTTCTCAATCATTACTGATGTCTGTGAAATTAAGAGCATTTTTTTTTGTCGCAACAACAACAGCATAATAACAGATATGCTGATGCAGACACTGAAGAGGAAGGAGGAAGGATTTGGTTACACACACACACACACAGGCTAAAATGCCTGGTTATAAATGTTTCAGTCTCATCAATATTACATAAAACTGGTTTCCTCCAGGCTAGAAGCTCTCTGCTGTTCAACCACTGCTGCCTTTAGTCTGCTGTTACATCAGGCTGCAAAAATTACAAAGAGATCAAACTCTATCAAAGCAGCTCATGAAAATATCAGTGTGAACGTTTGATCATCTCCACTGTTTCGCTGTTATTCAGGTCAGGGTGACTACTACACCCAAGAACCATCTGAAAATCCTACATCTGTCAGAGAGTGTCGTTGATTTACCTCCCCAGGTCAGCCCTGACGACTTCTGAGTCATTTCACCACATCCAGAAACACAGCGCCTAACGGGTAACACCAACAAATCCCAGCTCCAGGATCAAGACTGGGGCAGCTGCAGAAGTCATGGTTTGATAATGGTCTATGTTGGTTTGATACTGGTCTATGTTGGTTTGATACTGGTCTATGCTGGTTTGATACTGGTCTATGTTGGTTTGATACTGGTCTATGTTGGTTTGATACTGGTCTATGCTGGTTCTATACTGGTTCATGTTGGTTTGATTCTGGTCTATGTTGGTTTGATTCTTTACTTTGTTGGTTTGATACTGGTCTACACTGGTTTGATACTTGTCTATGTTTGTTTGATACTGTCCTTTTCTGATTTGCTGCTGGCCTATGTTGGTTTTATGCTGGTCTATGTTTGATTTATTCTGGTCGATGAAAATTCAAAGCATGATTTTAGATTATGAAATGTTCACCTTTAACTAATAATTAGCCTATAAACCAGATTTCCATAACCCATTCATGCTTTTAAAAATTCCAAAAGCCTCCTATTGGCAATCATAAAAAAAACAGGCAACATTATCAGTCAGGTTGATTCAGGGTGTGATGGCTCAGCTCAGACAGCAGCAACTTTCCCCAGTGACATTCTTAAATTTTTGTTTCATTATGACTCTTAATCTGAAGTGATATTTACACACAGTTCCATTACAGCTTCGGTCATTAGCCAGTTTTATTTGTGCTGCTCAATCCCTGTTGTCATGTTCTCAAACATGTATGCACATTGTAGTTGAGGGTGAAATAGTGTGTTTTTGAAGATTTTGTGGAAGGAAGAGTATGTCCATGTCATTATTCATATAGGTACACTTGTAAAAACATGATTATTATTTCATTTACTGCAGTATTGTTGCTCTGACATGATCATAGATAGAAACACTGCAGAATGTGAAAACTAAAGGTCCCACAGCCAAGCACAAACATTTCAACACATCTGTCCTGATGCTGGATCCACAGATGAACATCATGGAGGCTGTATTGTACATTCCTGCTTTACTTCTGCTGCTCCTATCCACAGAACTGGTGTATTATTCAAGAAGTCATCCGTCTACCATGAATCATTTGTTAGAACCAACGTGAGCTTTAAGACATTAGCAGCTGCGTTACATCATTCCAACCTATGATGCTACAATGGCAATTTCAAGAAACACAACCCCTAATAACACATCCAGCCCACTCACTCACCAGCCCCCAAAATAAAGCCTAAAGTCACTTAGTTTGTAGCCAGACTAAATCTTTCTCTTAAGTCTGATTTGGTTAGCTTTAGCTTGTAGTGGTGGCTAACTATGAAATGTAGTGAACAAACTAAAGGGATGAATTGCCTCAGAGGGTTATTGTATAAAGGTTTCTAATGAAATACTTATTGCTGACTGTTGACTTCACAACCCATGGAAAGAATATGTTTTACTGTGCTGACAGCATATTGTCACTTTTCCATAGATCCCACAAAGGAAAAAAAAAATCACTCCATCACACTCCATCGAGACGGTACACATACAAAAACCCCTTCCCTAAGCCAGGCATACACTGTATGATTACATGCTGATTTTGACCTGATTTTTGAGTTGCATGACTTATTTTGAAGCCAGGCCGTATTTAAGCTCAACATGAGGGCATAAGAGGCAATCATGGCCCAGTCAGATAGATTTCTGTGTGAAAGAGAAGTCTATAGTAGAGCCTTCTGCAGCTGAGACTGCAAATCTGAGCATCTGTGATGTTACATATGATCTTCACTGTTATGGATTAAGAGAGTTTTTGTTATCATGAATCAAAACTTGGTGGATTAATGTCTCATTGTTTAATTTTGGGTGGACATCTTTGCAACCTTAAATTTGTATGTCATATTTATTATTCACAAACAGAGGATTTAAACTTGCTTTGCAAAATCTCATCTGATAGCTGCAGATATGTTTCCTTATTTTGGTAGAAAAAAAATAATTTTGTGGGCATAACATTTTATTTAAACCAGGTAGAATGCCATTGCAATACAGGAAGAAAAGAATCAGGAAAACATTTCTTAGTGATAACTCAAGCAAATGATTTGG
Source organism: Cheilinus undulatus (assembly GCF_018320785.1). Lineage (NCBI taxonomy): Eukaryota > Metazoa > Chordata > Actinopteri > Labriformes > Labridae > Cheilinus > Cheilinus undulatus. Next base: position 37,125,053 of record NC_054873.1, read on the forward strand.
ACTTTTATCCTTTTGTTGTGCATCATTTTACACAAAGCATTGCAGAAACAGCAGCTTGGCAGCCTGTTTACTCCCTTGCTCTTCAGAATTACCCTTCATCACTGAGGTTTAAGGGGTTCATACCATTTTCTCCTGTCCAAAATATGTTGATTGAAAACAGGCAATACACTGAAAAGCAGCGTATGTTAAAAATCTTACAAAGCAGAAAGCTGAACTTCTGCTGACATTTGAAATAATTCATTTCATTCCAGGGAGTGCAAAAATGCAAAATTTTTCAAATAATTTGATACTGAATGGTCATAGTCAGTATCATTTTGACACCTTTTCTTGCTTCAGAATTGACTAAAAACTTCTGACAGATGTAAAGAGTGACTAATAGCACTGATTTAAGTCAACAATGCTGACTGGTGGGCAGCAAAGAGCCAATACTTCGTCAGAGTTGTCAAGTGAAAACCCCCACTGACCTGTGTTTTTTAGTTAGTCCAACAACATTGCAGAGGACTTAACAGAGAGCACAAGCATCCAAGAGCCACCCTACTTTAAGCTATGTCTGATAACATGCCAGCATGCAGCCCAAACAGCATCACCATCTTCAACAGACTCAGGCCCTATTTATTCAAACTCCAGGTAGTGACAATGCAGATACTACTCTAGCCTATGGCCCCTTATTGCCACCACAAACCAGTTCAGTTGTGTAGGATTTATTTGTACTGTTAGCAAGCATATACAATAGCTGCTGCCAGTGTAGTGCTGAGCTTGGATATAGTTATAGTGTAGTGGCAGTTTTATTTCAAGATAGTCTGGCTGCAGGCTACAGATGTCAGATGCAGGCTCTTGCAGACAAAAATGTCTGAAACCTGACCTGCAAAACATATATACAAAACATTTAATAAAGCAGGGATAACAGTCTGCTTAACACTAATGCAGCTAAAACAGCCAAGGTTAGAGCTGACAAAGCTTCATCATCTATACTGTGTAGCTAATGCAGCTACAAAGCTAAAACAGCTGCGTTTAAAGCTTGCAAAGCTATCAAAGCCATGTTAACCACCAAAGCTGCGTAGGTAACATACATAACTAAAACTGAAGCAAACAAAGTTGCATTAGCTACATTAGACTAGCTATGCTAAAGCTAGACCCATTTTAGAGGTAGGTATGTAAAAGGTGTCACTTCATCTTCGTTGGCTTTAGCTAAAGCTAGCATTGCTACATTGGCTTAGGTAGTAACGTTTACTACAATATCAGCTAGTGAAGCTATGTTAGCTTTAGCTGAAGCTAAAAAAGCTTTAGTGAGCCACTATTTGCTCAACTACTTCTAAAACTGGTCTAGCTATAGATAGTTTAATCCCAGATTAGAAATCAAAACTTTTTTTCTTTTTAATCAGTAAAATGTTGCTTAGTCTGTAATATTAGCAGTCTGGTTATTTCAAAAGGGAACTGCCAGACTTTGTTTATATATATATCATAATCCAATAATGTTGGATAAAAATCATTAAAAAACCCTCTTAAACCTTGTATCAGCAAACTACGTCACTTATGTCCTGACAGGAGCGTCTAATGGTAGAGGTCCGAGAGAGGGGACATCTGAGATCTTTATTCTACAGCCAAACCCTTCTAGTTTAATCAGAACTAGTCTGTTGCTTTATTGAAACAAGAGTATATAGCCAAACTGAAAGTTTCTCTTGGAAGAGAAGATGATTCTGCACTTCTCCTGACTGGCCTCGACATGAGTTCTATCCACCAACAAGCTCCACTGTTTATACAGCAGATTCTGTGTGTTAGGTTACTACCAGAGAAAGATAGAAAGATCGATAGATAGAGCCGGGCATGCATACTACCTCATTTTATCTTGTAGTTCTGAAGGGCTGATAATGAGTGTGACAGACAGAACATTAGTCAAATCACCTTCCAGAATATTTTGAAAACTCCTGCCCTTCCAAAATGCTTTCTATGGTAGGTTTCCCAGGTGAATGTGAAAGATATCCAATGCTTTGGATATTTGAAACAGTCCATCTGGCATGTCAGGTTAAGGGTTTCAACATAACCAAAATCTACAGATATTACCCTCTCCAACATTAACTCAAAATTTTCAATAGAATTTGTGAGAAGTTGAATTCAGCTGGATAATGTTAAAAATCTGTTTGTTTTTATCATCCTTGAAGGGGCTTATGCATGTGGCTCATAGCTCAGCTGCTGCTAGCTTTCGCTCAGTTTGTTTTTATGATAATTTAATATCCAGACATCTGATGACCCAAATCATTCATACAGCCTTAGAAATAGAACAAAGGGCACAATTCATGGCTACATTCCCCCTGCCTGTGAACAGACACATCAGAGCAAATACTAGTGCTACACTCCTCTCCTAATGGAAGTGCAGATGCTTTTTATACTCCAACAGAGAGGCTCCATGTCCTATTTAGCAGAGAGTCTGTTTTCATGACAACCTTCTCAACCTATTGATGTTTCTTATAAACTGATGTGATAAACTGTGTGAGCGTAATGACAATAATATTCCTGCTCTGACACGTGAGAGATGTGAGGACAGGAAGCTGCAGAGAAACCTACAGAGTCATTTGGACAGGATTAATAATTTATCATGTTCCTATCTACAGCAGGAAGAGACCACACATACACAGGGTTCTCAACAGTGTTCTGTGTCCAACTGGAGCAGATGTAAGCTGCACTATGTGCTACAGCAGCAGCATTATATATGAGCTAGCAGGTGAAAAGAAGAGGCGGCTGTATTATCTTCAGAACTTATGTTATTATCATTATCATTATTGACCAATTTAGGGCAGAGGTCATGAGTAAATTAAAGAAGTTGCTCATGAAGACTTTTGAAAGAAAGACAGCAAAAAGATAGAGAGAAATACAGAGACGCGGGTCAGGGACTAGTGTTAGAGTAAAAAATGTCTTACTCTGCTGTAGGATATCAGAATAGGGACATGAAAGACATTTCTATAAAACACAACATAATAAATATAAATAATATAATTTATTAAATTTAACACAAAGTTAATACCTATCCAGCCATTCATGTGCAGGTCACATGTACTTTAAGTTGTTTATGTTAGCTCATGTCTTGTAAAGCTGTCTTATGTCCTTTCTGTTGGTTTGGTGTTATGGTTTAAAGAGTGACCGTGTTCACTGGTGACCTTCTCCAGAACCCAGCAATGATTGGCGTAGATTGCGTTGCATTTAGCTCAGTAGTCCAATATGTGAGCAGGGAAATATCATCAAACTCAAGACCGCTTTCCAGTTACTATGAGTTGGTAACGTTGGGCACTAAACGCTCCAGAATTTCCAAGTTGGAATTCTGATTTTAGGGTTCATTGGGGATGACTGGGGATTGAATAAAATTTTACTTTCTTTAGATTTTCATTAAAGACATTTCTGAAGTGATCAGATAGTCTGTTTCATATATCCATTGTATGGATATATTTATTATTAATCTGGAAATAATCCCTTAGAAAGGGTTTTGGAAGGAAGTTTTAAATAAATCTTAGAAGGTGATTGGATGAATACTCTGTCTGTCACATTCATTACGGGCCAGTCAGTACAACAAGACAAAATAAGACTGTAGATTTTGCGGCTCTGGTAGGCACCTGAGCTTGCCATGTCTATGAAGAGTGGATCTTGTTGGTGGATAAAACTCATGCCGCTGACAGTAGGGAGAAATGCCAAAAACATCTCCTAAGAAAATCTTTCTGCCTAGCTATATACTGGTATTATTCTGGCTTACAGTTCAACCAAACCCCATCAGAAACTATCACAAATGTTTGTGATATCACAAACATTTGCCAAAGAAGGTCAGGGGGATAGTCAAAACATCTTTCTTTCATGAAAAGCCTTTAGTGCTGTTCTTTGCTTTATTCAATTAAGAAATGTGGCCCAACTCTGGTAAACCTGCTGCTATACTATAGCTACATCTGAGCTACACAGGCGGTAGCCAGTGCTTCTGGATTCTAGTACAACTGAACCCTGCACTCAGCCACCGCCTTGCTCACCCCCCATGACGCTGATCTGGTCCATTTTCAGACTGAAGCTTTGCAAGATGGTTTTGCCTGATTACAGACATGAAATCTGTCCAATCATCTTCTTTATTACTATATTATATTATTATAGTAACAATAATCACCACGGACAGTGGCTGATCAACACAGACACTCTTTTAACCTTAACATCTGGCAGTATGCCTGTCCTTAATACACAAATTCCATCAAACAGATGTCTGTAGTAAATATCCTGGACATGACCACAAAATGAAGAGAGATTTTTATGCCTTGAGTTTTGATAATATAGACACTCGGTTTCTTCAAGCAAAGATGTGATTGATGATTTTCTTCATCATAAAAGGCCATGACAAAGAGTAAGGTCTAGACCTGCCCTTTTTGCAAAGTATCTTGAGTTAACTTCAGTGAATTGGTGATATTGTATAATTTATTGATTATGATGTCCTGTACACAGTAACTTTATCCATTTAGTTGAAATGTTTACCTGCCGAGCCAAGAGCACAGCACAAGAAAACTTCAGCCCATTGCTAACGTTTAGCCTATCACAGTAAACCCCAAAAAGAAAACCTGTCTTCTGCATCCAAACTCCTAATAACTGTAGAGGGCGTCCAGATGGCCCATCACTGTCTAATGTGAGCTGTGTTGAACACCTGGACACAAACAGGGATTTTCATGTGTGCAGGGGTTTAAAAGTAAACTTATCTCTTCACTGAAAACACACAAACTCAAGTACATGACCTTGGTGTCGCAGCATCTTTGCAGACATCTGGGTTTACTCAATGACATGCTTCACACTCACCCAAACACGCACAATAAAATATGGCACCCTGAAAATATTCTGAGCTCTTGTAAAGTAAATATTAAAGCAGGATACAGGTGGTTAGACTACTGACTTCTTCAAGACTTCATGACAGTTGTGGCACTTTGAAGACTGTCAAATCTGGTGCAATCTTCAATATAATGTGACTTATTTTCACTCAAAGAAGACTGTGCAATGTTGACACTCGTTTTTACATCTTTTTTTAGCAACATTTATGCATAGTTTTGTCCCTTTTGCTCACCTGAAAATACACAAAAACAAGCATATCAGCTCAGCATGGCAGCATGCTGACAGACATCTCGGTCTACTGAATGTCTCATGCCAAATTGTGAAGAAGACCGCTCAGCAACCCTCAAAGTGCCTGTGTGAAGTTAATCACAAACATACCTACTAAAACCCTATAGGTGCCCTTATACAAGAATATATAGCATGTTATGACTGAACAGGATAAAGAAAATAATCAGAATAAAACATGAAAGTGTAAGTTCCTTGAGTCCATAAACGCACTCAAATCTTCACACATTCACAAGCTACTGCTAACTTGCAACATTTTAGGCTCCATTCATAAACCACATTATCAAACACAAAACTTGTCTGTTAGTAATTGTAGCAGACATGTTTTATTGTATGTCAGGTGTTTAGGAGGTGCCTCAGGCTAAAATTGATATTTGCATAACAAATGAGGTAACATAAGACAGGAATGTCTATCCAATCAGCCAATCAGTGTTTTTCTTTTTTGAGTCGATAAAGTCATATTTGGAGATTTCTACGGAGTAGCTTTACAGAGTTGCAAAGCCTGAAACCGCTGAAGACATTTCATCAGAGTTTTGTTTGGTGTCTATAGCAGGAGCAACTAAAATGACATGATGAGGTTATGAATATAAAGACATTTAAATCAAACTATTTTTGAACATAGCATATGAAAATAATTCAGACTGGTATTTAGCTATTCTTTTCCTGCTTATGATTTAACAGTGTGTGATTCAGTATAACAGTTACCTCTTAGTCCAAGATCACATGTATCAGTTTCTGTTTCCATGTGTTCACTTTAATCATCCTTCCTATAACATTATTTTGACCACTTAACCTCTTTTCTCGTACCTTTTCTCTCTTCTTTACCTGTTTATGACATTCTCCATCACTAAATCTTCATACATTTTTCATGCCACATCATGAACATGATTTCAGATGGTAGACCTAAAATAACTGCAAACATCCTGCTGATTGATTTCATCAGTTACGGCATGTCACTCATTGATTCAGCATCTGTGACATGACCCTTTACAGATGAAACCTATCACCATCAACTCGACTTGTGTTCATGAAATCAATATGACTCACTGCTGTGCTACTTGCTCTTGTGCAGCCAGAGTTGGCATTTGATGATGCTATTGCTGCTAATTTAAGGAATCCTAGCAATGCCGCAGGCAGTGATAGCCCTCACCAGTGAGTGTATGTGTGCCTGCTCACACTGGCACATGCATGCCAGTATGCTATGATGTTTTTGGTGATGTAAAATGGCATGAAAATTTGTTCTGAAACAAAGAGCCCTCACAGTTACTAGTGCATGACTGTTTGTTTGGATTGAAAAGAATGCAACACAGCTCCTTACAGGCTCTAAAATCACTCTTTCACTACTGCAGCTCCTTACTGGCAGGCCTCTGTGCATGCACATTCAGACCTTTGAAAATAATTCAGAATGAAGCAGCATGATTGGTCTTCAACCAAACCAAAACAGCACTGGAGACTCCACTGTTCGCCTCCCTCATCTGGCTTCAAATTCAAAAACCTGTTGCTTGCCAACCAAGAGCAACAAAAACAGCTCCTCCTGAACCTAAGTTGAGAACTAGACTCATATCCTTTGTAGTCCCCTGGTACTGGACCGATACCAAATGCTAACTGATCTTCAGAATCCTTGAGAGACTTTAAGGCAAGGCTCAAGACTCGTGAAGATCTACAATCAATGCTCTTGATGCTACTGATGTGTTGGAGATGTTACTGAAGACGATGATGATGATGATGATGATGTAAATGACGATGACGCCGGGGATAATGTTGATGTGGCTTGGAACAGCTGTTCTGAACTGATGGATCAGAGCCAATCATTGGGTCCTGGGGCATTTTTTTTGGTTTAATGTTAACCAGATGTTTTTTATCATTACATTTAATGGGTTATCTTTTCTCTTAATTGTTTTAGGTCATATTCTCATTCATCACTTTAATTCATTTTCTTTTTTTGCAGACAGTCTTTTATCACAATTTATTTTTTCTTGATTTTTCAGCACTTTGGCCAATGTACTTTTTTTTAAGTTACAAAATTGTGAAAAAGTGGACTCGTCATGTCATGGCACATTTTAACTCCATGATGTATGGAACCAGACAAACATCTATATACATATATATACATATATTCTTCAGTTTTGCAGTGATAACAAGTTCATTTTGGTTGTTTTATCAATATCTTGACTTATTATCACATTATCACGTAATAACAAAGCTTATTTTCCCATGATTAATTGCTCAGTTGTCAAGAACTCTAAAAATAAACCAAAATGTGCATCACTGAAAATAGTGTAAAAAAAATGCTTCCATTTCTTTCAGGGCTTCTGTGATGCTAAATGTTTGATGTTTGTTTTGTCCTGTCTCTTTTTCAGTGACATGCTTTGTTCCACTACAGTTTATTTCATGGCATACATTTAAGTGGTTAACATTTTTTGGATGTAGGGGTTGTAATTTCTCATTAGGAGGGTGGCAGTGGGTCCTAGGTGTGAACCACTGGTGTAAAATATTCATGCTGATAACATCAGCTGGTCACTTCTGATGATGTTGATGATGACTGTAGAAAAAACTTTGCTTATACCCAGTAAGTTTGCCCCTATACCAACATTTTTGTCTAATAGGACTTGAAGCTGCTTGTTGTGACGTGAAGTTGTTTCTTCCCCTCTGGATCATTTCTGCTTCTCTTGTTTGACAATTTTTCTTTAAAACAATCAAAATGGAATTATTATAATAATAATAATAATAATTATTATTATTATTATTATTATTATTATTAAAATGTCTCTTAGAGAAGTCGTTCTTAACAGGTCTAGCCTAAGGAACCATCCACACATCCTCAATTGAAATCATGTCTCAGATCTCCCAAAAGTGTCAACCACTTCATCACTGAAACAAAAATGTTGAGGTTTGAACCTTAGATGGAAAAAATATTGAACAAAAGCAAACATGTTTAAAAAGTGCATATTTGTCACTCCTAAATGTTTCAAACCTACCTGTCCTATGTGGAAAAAATTATTACCTCATGAATCTAATGACTGGTCATGCCAGCCTTGACAGAAACAAACTACAAGCAAGTGTTTGTGATGATTGGCAGTAAGTCTTTCACCTCACTGTGGAGGACTTTTTGGTCCATTCTTCTTTGCAGAATTGTTTTAGTTCGGCCACACTGGAGGGTTTTCAAGCATGAATGGCCTGTTTAAGGTCATGCTACAACATCTCACTACATAATCTTTTTTTTTTTCTTTTAAGCCATTCAGAGGTGGTCTTGCTGGTACGTTTTAAACCATTGTCCTGCCGCTTCACTCAAGTGTGCTTGAGCTTGAGGTCATGGACTGATGGCTGGACGTTCTCCTGCAGGATTGTTTGGTAAAGAGCAGAATTCATGGGTCCATCAGTTACAGCAAATCGTTCAGGTCTTTATCAGAAAAGTAGCCCCAGACCACCAAACTACCCCCATGAGCTCACCTATGGATGCTATTTTTTCCCAGTCTCTTTCTTATTGTTGAATCATGAACACTGACCTTAACTGAGTCAAGTGAGGCCTGCTGGTCTTTAGATGATGTTCTGAACTCTTTTGTGACTGTTATGTTGTCGCGTCATGCTTTGTCAAACTGAGCATGTCTTTTATTTTATTTTATTTAGCCTTTATTTAACCAGGTTAGTCCCATTGAAATCTCTTTTTTGTCTTAACACTTAAATCTTGGTGGAGACGGCCTGAATAGCTCATAATGGAGAAAAGGAGACTCTGATCTGTCCTTCTGGATCTCTGGAGAGATGAACTGCTATGACTTATGGAATAAATAGAGCCAATACTAAGAAGCACAAGGAATTTTTTTGTAAATAGGTGAATAATTTCATGAATTTTTGACATAGAATGTTCTTTTCCCTTTTTGGTCCCAAGAGATGGGAGAACAAGTTATACAAAAAGTCTTAGTCATTATTGTTTACTGTGTGTCACACATAAAAATCTTTGAGTTTTAATTTCTGTTCAGTTTTTTTCTTCGGGTTTTATAGTCCCATAACTTTTTTTTTTAAATTCCAGTGACATTACAGTGGCACACATATTCTTAAAGCCCAGCTTGTCCTTAAAACAAAACGATGTTTAGAGCTTGACTGTGCACCACAGGGCTGATGTTTAACAAGCAAGACAAAAAGTCCAGGCAAAACAACATGGCTAAAAAATAGCTGAGAGCTCAGAGGGTCTAAAAAAAAGCGTAAAACTGATAAGGAGGTAAGATATCAATGTCATACACTCAACTTCAGAGATTTACACCCACTGCTGCACAAGCAGCTTTGCCACCGCTCAGAAATGGACAGAAAAGAGCCTGCAGACACGACAGCCTGGTTTGATCTGCTGCTGAACAATCACCTTTTGACATAAGCTTCATGTTACACAGCAGATGAGTCAACAGTAGCAGAAAAAGTCTTCAACCCTTTGTTTGAGCACTTGCGCTATTAAATGGAGTATACATATGGCCAGAGAAAGAAGTGTAACATGAGATGTGTGTCTGTGTGCATCAGTTTGTGTGCATTGCTTACATAATGCCTTTGGCGAGCAATCCCTGCTGAAAAGAGAGCTTTCGTGCATCATGCTTGTTATTAATAGATTCATGTCCCAATTCACTTTGCACCTTGCTCTTGACTCTGTACTTCCTCTTTGAGGACTAGAGTGTGAGTTTTATGGTGTGTGAAATACCGTACAGTGTGTTTAAATACAACTGTGATTAACTCCTACAGTAAAAGTTCTGATGTCTGCTCTGCTTGACTTCAGATAGAAAATGTGCCACATTCATCCTTCTATGTCTAAAACTACACTCAGAAGTACCTTTGTTGTTGTATTATTCATAAGTAGTTTACTTATCTAAGCCATAGAAGAAAAGACAAACTCTGTGTAAATGTAACATATCCAAAATCTTGCAAATGCAATCAAATAGAAGGGTAGTACTGCAGCAAAGAAATGCTATTTATGCAAAGAGTCATTTACTTTCAATGCACACCACAGATTTTTCAATGTCAAATACATAAAAAAAACAACTATAACAGTATAACAAAAACCTCCTCTTACCAAAACTGGTCCAAACTGAAATTTACATCCAATTAATGGTGTCCCAGCTTCACAAAAAAAATCCCTAAATTTTTCTCCGAAGTTCCTCCGAGTGCATGCAGACACAGAACAAGAGAGAGGGAGAGAGGGAGAAAGACAGGACTGAGGGATTAGAAGAGAAAAGGAAAGTGCCAGCCTCCCCTCTCTCTCTCTGCAGCACCCCTCCCTGCTGCCACCCACCCACCCACCACATGCACATTGGTACAGCCCGCCTCTGTACTGCAGTATGTGTAAGAACGTGCCATTCTGCTGACTGACGGGGGAGAGAGAACGTGTTGGGGCAGGGACGGGGGAGATGGGGGGATGAAAGAGACATATGGGTAGCCAATGGGAGGGGGATGGATGGGTGGAAGGAGGCAGAAAGGGAGGGAGGGATGGAGAGAGGAGGAGGTGGAGCAGGGGAGTGACAGATGTGTTGACTTAGAGAGCAGAGATGCTTGATGAGATGCTTTCTGTACAGTCCTGCAGCTTCAAACACTTATTGTGTAATGTTGACCCTCTGCATGCATCCTTTCTTTCTTTCTTTCTTTCTTTCTTTCTTTCTTTCTTTCTTTCTTTTGAAACATTTAATGTTATTCAACAGATTTATGCACTGATGAGGAAGAAAAAGCAAACAGGAGAAAGAAAGCCAGAGCTCATTGTCACCTCCTTGCTTATTTCTCTTCATAAACATCTCCCATATTTCATCAAATCTGGTCAGATTTTTGTTATAGAGGCCCTTTTGCAGAGCTAAGACCAAAAATAAACTTTAAACAAAGTGAATAATGAAAGATCAAGGATCAGATGATCCTTTGGCTTATATTCTACTGGCAAATATCTACCATAATTTAAACCCCCAAACCAGGCCCCAGAATTTTACAAACTAATAATGCAATGTGCTTCTGTACAAGGCCGCACACAAGTGGGGTGTAAAGCTTTCTAGGGCCAGCAGGAAGGCCCACTTAATCAATCTGAGTATATCTACAGCACGCACTGCAGTCAGTCTCTGGCTCTTGCCAGAAGAACTCCACCCTAATCAACTTGAGATACATGCTGAGTTTATTTTCAGCTGAGCCCACTTCAGAATGCATCAGACTCAAAAAACCAGACTGACCAAAACAGGAAGTCAAACACAGAAAGTCTCTAGTCAATTTCAGAATAAAACCCTATAGGTAAAGATTATCATTTGTTTTTCCTATCACATTATCAAATGATACAAAACAGGAAGCAAATGAGCAACAAATAAACCCCACACAGGCAGAGTAACATGTTGTGATCTCATGATTCAGCTGCTTTTGGCTGCATTTTACTAGCCTTTGCTTTGTTGTGAAACAAATCCAGAGGGCAAGAGTGGTCCACGGGCCTTTCTTAACCTTTTTTCTGTCTGGGCACTCCTAAAAACGTTGAAGTATCTTATGTCACTCGTGCAAGACAGTCTGGCTTCAGACCGTACATCTCTGACAGCCATGATCACAGACCATTCATCTGAGCCTCTGTATACCTCAGTGATAGTTTTTATTCTAATGAAATCATCACAGCTGTTGTTGTCTCTGTGGTTGGAATGTGCAGTGCTTTTCATTGACCATTGAGAAGCATCAAGTTTCCACTATGCCTGTTCTCATTGACCAATGAAAATTGTTTTTAGAGTTGTTGCCCCTTGGATGCTCGGTACCAGTGCCCTGTTCCTTATGTTTAAATTTAAAAAATGGGAGTTGGCAATCCTAAGGGTAAGAGTTTAGGTAATGGTTAGGATACCAAAAGTCAAAAAAGAAAAAAAAAGTTCAAACCTGGCCTGAAAACCCTGATTACTAAATGTTTAATGAAGCTGAGTAAACAGTCTTCTTATAATGTTAACAAAGCTAACATAACTACATAGCTAACGTAGCCAATACTAAGCTCACAAAGCAACTTTATAAGCTACGTAGATATGTTATCCACATAGCTATATGAGCTTTTAGCATTACTAAAGCTAATTTAGCTACATTGGCTTATGTAGTAATGTTACGTATGTAGCTATGTCAGCTTTAGCAAATGCTAAAGAAGTTAAAACAAGCCACAGCTTGTGTAACTACTTCTAAAACAAGTCTATACATACTTTAATCCTGGATTAGACCTGCAGTAATAGAATGAATAAAATAAATCTCAAAAGCGCTCTTGTAAATCTGTTTAAATACCTTGGATGAGAATGCACCGTGGTCGTGTGGACCTTAAAATCATGTGTGTCTCACTACGTTAATTTTTGTGCAGGGATGGCTGATCATCTGCGTGCTTATGATAATTCTTGGTTTGATAATGCTTTTAAGGTACCCCTGATAATGCCAGAAGGCTCCTCAGTTTGCCACTGCACCCCTGTTGTGAAAGGCTGGGTCAGACCACTGACAGAAAGTGCAGACACAGACTTTACAGTAAGTGCCAGAAAGTGATCTGTTTCAAGTTTGGCAAATCAGCTGACAGTCCTGGCAATCCTCATAAACAACCGCACAGGTCAGATTCATAAAGCTGTCTATAAGTGTTGTATGGTCTTGTGTTTTTTCAGGAAAAACTTAAATGTGTTCAGGCTGCAATTATCAATAACTGAGGGCATCACTGTAAGCTCATGTATGACTCCAGTAGCTTCTTATTTTTGCTAGTGTCTGATCCACTAGCTACTAGATTTTTTTATGGTAAATCCAAGATAACAACTAAAATGTAGGTCAATATCACAACTTCATTACAAGAAATGTAAATTAATGTAATGGGAATTATGTTTTTTTTTATTTTAGCCATTTCATAAATGAAAAGGCCAACAAATGATATGATGGGATTTGGTGGATTTTTTATGGTTGCCATTTTTCTGGTCAGCTGGGATATTCAGCCGGTCTTTCATTATGGATAGATCTTTTGTTTAGTGCAGACTGCTAAAGTTGGGCTAAATGAAGCACCTTTGTGTACTCATTAGTGTTATATGCTTAGAGGAATATGCACTCATAAACACAGACACGCTCACACGCAGATGTTTCCTGATGTTTCTGGTGTTAACTGAGCCTCAGGCCCAAAGAGGAAAATGAAGAATTATTTATAAGTCAATAGTGAATCATGTTTAGTGTCAGCTGTATTGTTGAGATAGGAAGAACAAAAACAAATCGTATTTCAATGGTTCATATTTTCCAGGGTTTCTGGCTTAATTAAAGTATAGTATATTAAGATACTGAAAAAAAGTTGTTCACCTTTTTTTTTAACTATGACAGAAAGAAGAACAAATGTATTTTTTACCATCCCCAGAGAGAGAACTGCAAACATGAACTACAAAAACACTCGGAGAGCGCAGACCTCCACCATTAGCCCTATCTCCCAAAAGTAACAAATCGTTTAAAAAAATTCCTGGATCCAGACGGTGATCAGGATCACTCCCAAAATTTAATCACTTATTCCTTATGCCATTTCTGACATTTCCTGAAAATTTCATCAAAATCCATCCATAACTATTTGAGTTATGTTGCTAACAAACAAATAAACTAACTAACTAACTAACTAACAAACAAACGAACAAACCCTGCTGATCACATAACCTCCTTGGTGGAGGTAATTAAGGGATTTGTAGTCATCACTGCCAAACAAGTTTTCAGTCTGGCAGCACTGACTGGGCAGGTATGCTAATATATTTTAGTGTTGCTGAAGTCAGCCTGACTAAGGGTCTTTTGCTTTATTAACAACATATATTTGGAGCCATGCTCTCATTCTGCATAGACCTAGACAAAGCCTTTGACTGTATCAGTCCACACTTAAACAAAGAGAAAAATAGAAGTAATTATGCAAAAGTTGATTAATGATTTATATAGTCAATTGTTGCATGTTTACCAGTGTTTTCAAAACGGGGTTCCTGACCCCCCATGGGGTCACCACCCTGGCACCCTCTGGTGACCGGGGTACCAGAGGGTGCCAGGGTGGTGATGGAAACTTGGAAGGAAAATGGTACAACAACTGATAATATTATTTGTGACAAAGTATTCTAAACATGTTCATAGATTATATTTCTCACTGCATATAACACTCTGCAGTCTATCTGCCAGTCCTTCAATTCAAGATCAGCCAATCAGAATCAGGCAGCTGCTATGACTGAAAGGAGCTCTACCACTGGAAACTAGCTGTCTAACTACCCCTGCTACTCCTTTAAATGCAAACAAGTCTAAGAAGAAAAAGACCATCAGGAGGCTGGACTGAGCATGTCTCAGCTGCAAAAGAAGAACAACCACAAAATGAGCATGCAAATAGAAAGTCTGGCTTTACTGCAGAGTGTAAGAATGGCTGTGGTGTGACATGTTGACCTTGATAAACGAACAAGAGGTATAAATTCTAAACAAATACTGTCGCTGTTACTTTTGATTGTTGTTAGGACAGATTCATATCTCTCTGGTTCCACTCAGTTCATACAACTCAAATCATTCAAATCCCTCCCTTTCCCAGTCTCTACTTGCATTCCCCAGGGTTCAGTCCTAGGCCACCTACTATTCATTACCTATCTACTTCCTCTTGGTCATATCTTCCATAAATTCATTAAAAAATATGTCAGACATCCATCACTACTTGGTCAAAGACCACCCCCACCAACAAAGGCACATGGTTCAAACCCGCTGACCTTAATCCCCCCGTCCACCAGAGACTCCAGTTGGTTTGATGTGTGGGTGATCCGCAGTCAGTAGATCAGGAGTAGAAAGACATACACGTCCACCCTCACACACACACACGCACACACACACATTTATAGGATAGGAAAGATGCTTAATCCCGGTGGCACACTTTGGCAGCGCAGCACAAATCTGATGGCAGAGGATTACATCAAACATGATCAGCCCGTCAGTCCACAGGCAGGAGGAACACTCTTCCCTACACTCATCCACACCACATAAAAATATCACAGCTCATTATCTCTTAACGTCTCACAGTGGCAAAAATATTATTCTAGGTTTTTAAAACGCCTGAACATGTTGACTCCACTCACTTGGAACCATTTCCTGTTGGCATGAAGGCTGATCTGTTTCTGGTTGAATGTTTGTTCAGACATCAGTCAGTGTTATCAGTGATATGAAATCATGTTTCTGGCTATAGCAGTGTTTTAAAAAAGACCATGTTTAAACTGATTGAAATGTTCTAATATCTGACACATGTAATCTTTCAGAGGCTGATAGCTCAGACCTCATTTATCATGTCATCATGTTTTATGTCCATGGATTACGTGGCTATTTTATATAATGTGCATTGTGACGACGCATGGGTATCTTCAGTGTGGCTAAGGGGATTGTTGATTCCATAATCCTTTTTGAACTGATCTAAAATTAAAAACTTGATAGCAGGAGCATATTTTTTGAAGAGCAGAAAATATTTTAAAAAGTAAAAATGCAAACATATGCACTGAAGAGATGTTTCTACTGCTCCATTGGTTTGGAGGACATGGGATGTCCAGCACAAACTTGTAAAGCAAAGGTTCCTTCAAGACAGATGTTTTTATGCACCCCAAATTTGTGATATTGGAGATTACTGTTGGGAGCTACAATTTCAAACAACTTAGACCCAAATACTTTATGTGGTTAAATGATAAAAAATTATCATATGACAGGGGAAAAAAGGATTTCAGTTACAATTTTTTTTTTCAGTTGAAAGCCAAGACTTTAAAAAACTCGAATAAAAACATCCATCTCTACAATAAACAACAAACTAACCTAAAATACCAGACTGTTTCATATCCATGGCATGTATTTCCCAGTATTTCATATCTGTTTGCACAAAAGCTCATAGACTTTCTTTGGACAGAACCTTTGAAAAGTAAAAAAAAAAAAAAAGTAACTGGGTGATGAATATTTGAGAAGGGTCCGCCTGCAAACTGCACATCTCTGACATCCTCTCCCATGATCATCATCTGAGACGCCGTATGTCTCAGAATGGAAATAAACGCTGAAACTTTCTGAATAAAGTCAGGTTAAACTTTTGTTTAGGGTTATGGTAAGGGTTAGGATGCCAAAAGCTCAAAGTTTAGAACCACAGTTCTGTTGTTGGGAGTGTATTTGCTATGTATCATATGTACCTCTGCTATAAGATGAAACACATCATCATCAGCTTATGTCTTTCTGTCAGCTACAATTTCAATATGGCCTACCTAAAAACATTTTTTCGGTTCCTACAGATGCGTCACTTTGTTAATGAACAGAGTCTTCCAAGCCTCGATACCCCTACACTAAGTCCTCTAGAGTCCTTTCTAATGAACTGTAAGAGCTCCTCTCATTTTATCTCCTCTTTCTACTGTCTTTTACATTTGCCCTACTAGTCTATATAATATTCACCACAAATGGGAAAGGGAATTTGACAGTGAATACATAGATGACGACTGGCAAGAAGCTGTTGACTGCATCAAAACTGTTTTTCCTGTAACAGAATGAGAGAAATTCAATTCAAAATCCACCATCGGTTACATACAACACTGAATATCTGAAACAAGATGGATCCAAGTTTATCTCCTTTGTGTTTGAAATTTGAAAGAAAAACAGGGGACTACATCCATCTTTTCTGGCACTCTAAATACATTTCACAGTTTTGAAACTGTGTAACTAAAGAACTTAATGGCATTTTCAAAACTGAAATAAAGAAAAACTCTGGGCTCTTCTTGTTTGGTCTTCCCTCTAAAGATCTGTAACTTCCCTCTCTTAAATTCAAACTACTGGACAAACTACTGCTTTTGGCAAGAAAATGTATTTTGTTGAAATGGATCAAAGATAGACCTCCTACTGTTACAATGTGGTGCAAAGAGAGATCTTTGAGAAGCATGTTTGTTTGTTTGTTTGTTTGTTTGTTTGTTTGTTTTGTCTTGTTTTTTTCTTGTTCTTTCTGTTATAATTCCTTTTTTTTACTATTTTCCCCCTTTTTCTCTTTTTTTTTTTCTAAGTTATTGTTACCTTTTTTTAAACTGCCTGTTTTATGTTGGCTGCTTGCTAATTGTCAGTGGGTATGTGTAACTGCTTGATACTTTGCTTTGTAAAACCTAATTTTATATATATATATATATATATATGTATGTATAAAATAAAAAAAAAAAACTCAGTGAGCAGATCTTCAACAGACTATGCTGAGTATTTCTCCCTCCATTCTCCTTAAGAAACTTCTGTCAACATTTATGGTGTAAATTTCTTTATATGGATAAAATCAAGCTAATTTTTATTTTATTCAGCTGAAATCTCCTGGACTCCTGTTACTAATTTATCTGTTACAGCCTCATATCCATCTGTCTCTGCTTCTTGCTGCCTACATGAACCGTATTTCAAGTTTTAATGTTCCTATCGTCTTTTATGTCCGTTCATGATCAATAAGCGGCAACGCAGAGATTCCAGCATTAATATACTCCCCATACACATATGATATTAAGGGAATATTAACCAAATAGCATTTTAACATTGTGTATTCTCGCGGGCCGCACAGACACACACAGCTGGAGCGCACACACAAACAGCGCTGACGCTGATCCTCCATGGTCAGACAGGAGCTTTAATGAAGGAGAAAAGAGTTTAGGTATTCTGAAACGTTTGCCCTCAAAAGACTGAAGCTTGAAGTCTGTACTACCAACATGTTAGTGTGCGCTTCAGAGTAGGTGTGTGTGAGCGTCCCGTTTGTGTGTCACCGTTAAGCAGCATGAAAGAAGACAAGGTAGAGAGGAGAGCAGTCATTGGTGCTGCGTAATAGAAGCACGAACTGTCAAACGGAAGAGGAGGAAAGGGGCAAAAAATAACAGGGGACAAGAGATCATGATGGAAAAATTAAAACCAAAGCCTGTCCAAAATCAAGAGTCCAAGTCAAGTCTCAAGTCACTGATGTGTGCGACTTAAGTGAAACTCGAGTCCAAGTTGTGGACTCAAGTCCCCATCTCTGGCCTGTAGTCTTGAAATCTCCTCTATATACCAATACTTTGAACCTGATGGCTTTATTAACCACAATAAACACTTCGATTAATGATTTGTTTGATTAAGAAATAATAATTTTTATTTACAAGGAATTGATTCAAGTATCTCAGTAAATCTCCCCTTATTTTCCTTTATTCCCTTCATAGTCCATGCAGGAGGAAACAGGAACATCTGAGTGTCCTGAGGGAGATACAGTCTGCAGATGTGCAGCAGGAGCTGAACCAGGCATTTTCAAGAGAATGACATAGAAGATGTAACTAACTGTGACCTTACACTTGTAAATTTGTAACTGCATTGTACTGGAAAAGTCACGTTGTTATAATTAACCTCTCCATGTCTCCTGCAAAGCTTGGTCCATTAAAAGATTGGCTTTACAAACAAGAGGACTGTTAGACTCTTCTTAGCTCTGATATAAATGTATGTTTCACTCTGTTAGGTGTGTCAGTGAAGCATTGCACAAGTTCAGTCAGAAAGACACCACAAAATGCCACTACTGTAACATAGTACCTCATACGACACAACTTCAACAATCCCAAAATATCCCTTTATTAACTATTAATGTTAATTAAAAGTAAAAATAGGTATTGAAAGGCAATTGAATCATAATCAAAAACTTTGACAATGATTTGTATACCAGTAATTTGACTTAAAGGACTTTTGGAGCATGCATAGCCCTTTTCTGGTTAGCCCAAAACTCAAAGCACTTTTTGGTGTCTTGCCCAAGGTCACATTGACATGTATATGGTAAGATGCTAAATGGTCTTGTATAGCACTTTTCCAGTCATCCGACAACTCAAAGCACTTTTACGCTGCAGGTCACACCTACCAGTTCACATCCATTCAGTACACATTCAGACAGTGATAGCAGAGGGCGCTGGAGAGAGGCCATCAGTATTAACTAATCCCATTCATATTCATTTACCACTGATACAGCAATGGGAGGAAATTTGGGGTAAATGTTTTGTCTACGGACTTGTGACTGAAGGCACTGGGGATTGAACTCATAATTTCTGGTTGTGAGACAACTCTACCTACTAAACCACATTCACCATGAACTTGAAGGATTGTCCCATTTTGTAGGTGAAGATTTCACCACTACCTCTTTTTACTATTCAAGGCTGGAAAACGATGGGCAGGGGCATAAGTTCAAGATGATTTAAAGAATCAAAGCAGCCCTGTATGTTGTTGACCTGCCTTTATTTTGAAATAGCCGTATCTGGAAACTGGTTATTTTTGAGTGTAGCAACTTAAAACTTAGCAACACGTGACTGTGGGAGAAGGAAACCAAGTTCTGGCCTTCTGTTTGACAATGACACCAACTGATCCACAACCACTCCAGACATGAAACAAATCGACTTGAGGTGTAAGGTCATACTACAGTACCTGGTCTTGATTTTCCGGTTTTGAAAAGTTAAGAACAAGGCCCGGATGAAATCAGGTTTCGATCTAAAACCCTATCAGCGTCCAGACTCCATCAAATCCAGCCCACAGCCTTAGAACCCTTTTATATGAAGACGTCAGAATGTGCTCTGGTTACCAAACATGTTTCATATTCTACATTCTTTTTTTTTAACTTTTAAAATGAATGTTTGTTAACTGTAGAGTATCTCCTGAAAGCAGTTATCTCCTTAGCCTTGCCTTTTTTCCATCAAATAATTATTCAGACCAACATGTATCTATAAATCCCTTTAGATATTGGTTATTTTCTTATATCTATAACAGTCCTTTAAAAGCCACTCAAAGCTTTAGTCATGAAAAACTGATGAAACTGATATTGTTTTTCAACCTGGTTGATCAGCTCGAGCCTGCAGAGGAAACACAGATTCTATTATCACGCTTTGTCTAGCTGGAGCTAAAAATGTTTGGAGACTTTTTCCTCATCAAAGAAAAGGCTCTAGATGGATGACTCTGCAGTAACTATCAAACATGGATCCAAAAGGGTTGGCATTTTGGAGACTGATCTGCCTGATCTGGCACAACACTGTAAACTAGATTGGATTAGATTGAGCAGGGCTGCCAAATTTTAGTGCCTGCCCCCTCCACAGCCTGAGTACACTGAAGGAAATACTAATTACTGAAAAAGCATTTTGACCAATTTATGACCCCGCCGGGGCTCTGCAGCTTTTCTGCATCTCATCAAACACACATAGACCTGATTTCCTTGGGACTGTCGACCTAGCTTGTTACCCTAAGACTTCAATAATGCTAATTTTATTTTGACTTCAGCAACTTTTTCTTACTTTAGAGGATTACGAGAGTGTTTCTGTCGGTTTATTTCTTTTCAGTTAGTTTAACCTTGTAAATACATTTGAGTTTAGTGAAATAGGAATAAAGTCTTTTCCTAACTTTATTTTTCATACTTGTGCTATCTGTCACATTTTATTGTACTGAATCATGGTCTGATTTTCTGGTTTCCCATTTATACCTGATAATTGTCTGCTTCGTAATGTTTTGTGAGCTGTTATCCCTCCTCAACCATGTCCACAAGACTGAAGCATTATTTATAAGCAGAAACCTGCTGGGATTTATGTGGTCAAAAGAAACCAGGATGTTGGATTTTCTCTCTGTCAGACAACAACAACCAATCAGATCTCATACTTTGGTGTCAAACAAAAGTGCATGAATATCAGCGTCACTGCAACTCATCTGTGAGCCTCAGCATCCTCCATGAGAAATTACTGATTCATGAGGTTGTGGGTCTGTGGGGAGTGAGGAGGGTAGAGGAGGAGCAGCCTGTCTCCTTCCCTCCCTTCTGCTCCTCAGTGGAGACAGGAATAGACACTGTTTCGTCAGAGAAGGAGACACCTCTCTTAAAGGAGAATTCCTGCATTTATATATCAAATTATCATTTGAGGCAAATGCATTGAGATTGTTCCTCTTCCTCTTCCTCTAATTGTTCTATTTCCACCTGACAGGTGTTGTTTGAATTGTTTAAGCCACAAGAAAATAAAATGGATCCCTTTACAGTATACTTGTCAAGTAAGGAGAAAGATTCCCTAAATAAAAGCTAAGTTAATGCTTGATTAGGAAATTAATTTGACTACTGTCCTTGTCCTAAAATACAAGCGCAAGGGAAAATCCATTTAGACTGTATGTCTTACTCCTCTGTGCTATGTGGCAGCGTGGCCCTTTCAGCTAATTAGGATGGATCCTGTTCCTGTGGACTGGATTTATTTTACAGCTCTGTCCTCTGATGTAATTTTGCCAGATATGACCGATGCTGTTTTACGTTGATATCATAACCATCGAACAATAACAATTTTGAATCACAATCTCACAATTCCCATAGTTAATCACAATTTACTTCTTTTTTTGTCTGACATTAAAATTCCTCTGTTTTGCATTTAAAACTGTTCTCATTTTGTATCGTCTTATACCTCATTCCATTTATCTTGAAGTCGGACATCAGAGGTGGGGATGACCCAAGTTGAATGCATTACAATTGCAACAAGTTGGTCACTCAGGGTATCAGGTCTGATATTTACATTATTTTTTATATCAGACATGAGACTGACGGTGCCAATCCACAACACTTATTCAAATTACGATGTTTTTGCTGGCATGTGAATGCACCGCAGTGTAGCATGCATTGTGCTGTAAACAATGCTGCTGCTAGTATAGCAGAGTGCTGTGTGATAGACAACAACTCAGTCGTCATATTTTACTCCGACATTCAAAGTAGTCAGCAGTCAGATACCAATCCAAATGCCACACGTTTGCTGACTTTGAGCGGCCTATCTGGAGAACTAGGAGAATCCCTGGTGGGCCTGGGCTGGTTTTTGGGCCAGTAGGGGCCGGTGGTAAATAGATTCTATAGGCTGCGCTCTCTCTCTTTCTCCCTTTTTCTATTCCTGTATCCCCCATCTCAGTCCGATGGCCAACCTGTGTGCTTCCGTCTGATCGGAAACACTACCATGACATATTTCTGCGTGCACCTTGTCAATGGTTAATCCCCCCATCCCAAAACGCTCAAGGTGATAATCAAGAGAGAAAGATGGATAATGACTAGAGTGGTGAAATACTGTAGCTAGATTAACAAAACTTTTCATCTACTGTCCAAGTTTATGAAAGAAATAAATGAGCTATATGGTGTCCCCGCCTATAAAACAACTTGTAAGTATACAATACAAACAGCTAAGCTCTTTGCAAATATCAGATATGTTACAAAAATTAAGTGTAAAATATCGCCATGTGTCAGTTTGCTGCTGACTGAGTGAGGAA
The DNA here is from genome assembly GCF_018320785.1 of Cheilinus undulatus. Lineage (NCBI taxonomy): Eukaryota > Metazoa > Chordata > Actinopteri > Labriformes > Labridae > Cheilinus > Cheilinus undulatus. The sequence goes on from NC_054873.1 coordinate 37,147,388, forward strand.
GAGTCACCACCACTTACAAGCCATGAGAGTGGGCAGGTAGGATTCAGTCAATGTTAATGTTAAAAAGTGTGCATTATAGACCTGTTATTAATGAAAATAATTCTTAAAGATGTTTAACTTGATTTTTGTGCCAGTAGCCATCACCAGGCTCCAGTCTTGAGCTCATTGTTCAGTGTGGGAACAATTGCATATGCGGAAACTGGTTCTAGTGCCATGACTGTTTATAGATGAATGCCACAAGTAACCTTTTATGCCTTTAATGAATATATTAATAGTTAGATGTTATTATAATGAATGTACTAAATCCACAATTATAAATCCTCAGTAAACAGTTGTGAACTAAAATGGACTTGTCTGAGTCATGAAAATGAGTCCCACCGCCTGTCTGTGTCATGTGATAAATGTGAAGCACAGTAATTAGGGAAAGGTTGTATTCTCTTCTCTAATTTTAATGTTTGTTTTAACAGCAACATGAAGCAAGTGAACTCTGGCAGCCAAAAAGTCACAACAGGTGTCTGTTTTTTTTTTTCTTCAAGTGCTTTTGTTGTGTACGCCCACATCAGGAAATGTAATGCAGCATGCTTACTAAATATATTTCTTGATTAAAAACTTGACATCTATTGGATCCTGCTGCAATAGTCCCTAGATATGTCTTGTTTTGTTTAACTATTTTTTTCCTTATTTGAAGAGTTTTGTTTTCATTTTTGTAGATATTTAATTTCTATATTTTTACTATACAGTAATACTCTTTTATTCTAAATATTCAGTTTACTCTGCTGCAGTTGCTCTGTGCTTCTGTTGGTTGTTTGCAGCTGTTGCTGCTGTTTTTACAGTGCACTGCAGATTCAGATATTTAGCTTGAAAACATTCGATTTGTTGCTGCTAGCTGCTTTTGAAGCCGCAACAAAGTTTTAGTACATCTATTGGGAATAATATTAAGTTTGCATGCATTTTAAAACACTTTTGGTCTTTGAATAAGAAATGATGTTTCAAGTTACTAGAGTTGTGTGACGTTATTCATAATACCACCAAAATCAATGAAGCCATTGATTAGGATTTTTGTTTTATATCGGAATTCATATGGGGTGTCTGTACATCTGTGTTGGAATCATATCGGAACAGAAAAAAAAGAGATTGACTTGAATGCACCATTAAATTAAGGGTCATTTACTTGCTGTTGAGCTACAGAGCTGCTTTTATTTTGAAGGAAAACAAGTGAATGAGTAGCACCATTCACAGAACAAGGTCACAAAGTACTTGACAATAGTTAAAATAAATGACAACAAATCAATAATAAAGCATAAAATATGAAACAACACGGAAAAAAAACTACAAATTATCAAATCAGTGCTTTAGATGCTCAAAAGCTAATCTGAAAAGATATCTTGAGCTCAATTTTAAAAGCAACTGCCAAAGCAGCTGAGCGTTACTGAAGTGGATGAGAGTTCGGTGTCACAAATTCAAAAGCATGGTTACCTTTAATTCTTAAACAAACCTGAGGGACCCGAACCCTTCCACAAGAAAACCCTGGTCAGAACACGATCTACAGGGGATGTGGAGATGGAGGAGGTTCCTCCCTACATTTGAGTGCCTGTCCATGCAGAGATTTATAAACAAAAAGAAGGATTTCAAAATTCATTCGGACATTGGTTGGAAGCCAATGTAAGGAATATAAAATGGGAGTGATGTGATTTGTCCTGCTGGATCTAGTTAGCAATCTTGCTGCGGCATCTTGAACAAACTGTAAACGATAAAGGGAGCAGATAAAACAGGAATAATCAAGCCGGGAAGAAATAAAAACATGAATCAGCAATTCCAACTCTGCTTGAGACACAATAGGAAAACTTCAGTTAGATTGATGACTGTAATATTAATTTAAACATGGAAAAAGGAACTTGTCATGGATTGAAAAGGAAAATTAGGTGCAGATAGCGTCTGACTTGCTGCTGCAGCTGTGTGAGTTTTTAAAGTGAGACAAGACATAAGACATAAGACATAAGAATGCATTATGGACCTTAATCTCATTGTAATTAAGACATTAATGCTGTTATCATAGCTGACAGACAAAAGCAGACAACAGCGTTACTTCTCTAATGCTTAGCAATTGTGCTGTTTGACTTCTGAGAATAAGTGCAGAATGTCTACTCCAGTTTTGGGTCCAAATTAGTATACACCCAAGAGTAAGTTGATCTCCAACCATATCAGTGTGCCTAATGGACTTAGAGAAATTCTGATTTAATAAGACAAATGTGTTTTCATGAATTTTTGAAAGTTAATTTTTCTAAGTCCAGCAAAATAATGTGACATTTTCTAACTGAAAGTTAATATTCTGAGTGTCTTCGAAGCAAGCAGGCAACATTTCCAAATCAGAAATTCAACACTGGAGAACACAGGAGTTGTTTGTCTGCTGCTGCCTCAGTAGACCACATCCTAACCATGGCCATGTTCCAGTCACATTCTGCTCATAATGGAGGGAAGCTCAAAAAGAGTTACAATGGAGTACTGTTGTACAGTTTTCCATGTTTTACGTCATGAGACACAGCTAATGTAAGGACCTACTTTATGACCAATTGCTGAAATTTTGCAGCCATTTCAGCCTCTCATAACCTGTTAGAGCAATCTTGACCTATATTAGGACATTTTCTTTGAGCCATGTGGAAACAGAAAAAGAGTCCAGGTTTAAAAAAATCCAATCTTTCCTCTTAAGTTCATATGTTTGCATCTCAAAGACTATTATAAGTATCACTGTGGTTGTAAAATACCCAACAACATTACATTTCTCTTTGCTAAACAAACACCAGTCAGCCACCTTAAAGCCCATTCAACATTTACATTCATGCAGCCTCAGTCTCCTTCGGTGTTCCAGGATTTGCAGTCTTCTTTTTTCCTTCATCCCTTCACTTTCCCTCTCCCTCTCTCTCACCTCTCCATCTTTTTCAATTATGCTCCCTGCCTGCTTTCTTCCCTGCATTATAAATCCTCACATAGCACTCTGCCTCATTCCCTCCACCTCTTCTTCTCTGCTGCAGTCTGTCGTCTTGTCAGCTTGTTTAAGTTCACTTTAATTAATAATTCAGAGATTAATGAGGGAGCTCTGTGACTCAGTGGAAAATCTCTGGATCCATTGTAGAAATGAGTTTGAAGCATTCCTCAAGATGATTTATGATATCTAATCTGGTTCAATGGTTTTTGGTTTTGGTTTTTGTTCTTTTTTCCCCCCTTAAAGCATTAAGGCTGTGTGGCTGTCATGTAATCCAGGAGTGTCTCAACAATCTAACCACCTTCACAAAACCAAATCCAAAAGTAATTCAGCACATGAAAATCATCCAAAAGGAAATACCTTTCCAAGGGAAACCAATGAGAAAAGATCACAAAAACTGTGAAATCCATAGTGTGCTTTCCATATGGAGCTGTAATAGTTGCAACATTTTTGCAAATGCATAATCCACAAACATGTAAATACAAACTGCGAATGTTTACAGTTTTACAAATGCATGTAAAGAATGCAAATATGCTGTTAGTGATATCTGTTCATATATTTTTGTACTGATTGGATCATGAGCACAATTTGTATATTTGTTTAGTTATTATTTATTCATTTGTACATGCAATTTTTATATAAATATATACATGTCAATATACTGGGTTAATCACGTTTGTAATGTAAAAATGACAAAAGAATCAACAACAAAAGAAACCAAACAATATCAACAAATCCCCTTTACTGAAGAACCCATAAAACCTGACCAATGATAAGAAGTGAGCATTATTAGACATCATATGAATCCATAAGAACCCAGGTGGCACAGAAATCAGCTACATAAGCCACGACCAAGAGGACAAACTGAACGCAGTGGCCTTGATGCCCACATATTCATTACAATGATTTTTGAAGGTATCATAAAGAAATACACAACATAGAGGTATGAGAGTGAATTCAGGTAAATTAGGACACTTTCCAAATCTCTGTCCTCTATACACACTCTTACCACAAGTTTAAAGAAAAGGTTCAACAAATGATGCCTTTCTGTGACACTGGAAATCTCGGCTATCTACTTCAGGAGAGATGAAGGTTGAATTATGTTCCCAGGGGAATAAACAATGCTCTTTGTGGAAACTGGTCTGAATCTGGTGGTGGCAGCTGGATGTGTGCAACACCTTTTCTTGGACTCCAAGACAAATTTCCCCAAGAGGACAATTAAGTTTATTGTATCGTATCATATCGCTACATATTGTTATGGTGTAGTATAGTATAGTATAGTACAGTATCTTATCGTAGGGTATCGTACCGTACCATATCATATAGATTAGTACCTTAATGCATTGTATCGCATTGTATTGTATCTTATCCTGTCATATTGTATCATATAGTGCTGTATTGTAATGTATAGTATTGTATGATATGATATTCTATTGTAACTCATTGTATCATATTGTATCTTTCGTATAGTTATATATTATAGTATAGAATAGTATAATATAGCATAGTATAGTATAGTATAGTATAGTATCATATCTCATCATATTGTATTGACAGTCAGTTATTAAGGGCATTTGTTTTTCATGCATCTGCTTAAATTCAGTTCATTCAGTTCTTGAAACACAAATTTAATTGAGAATATGTTGTTGGGGTAAAACCAGGTTACTGTATTAGCTTACATACAGCAACAAGGCCAAAGCGAGAATTTCTGAAAATATGTTTGCAGTTTATAGGAGTCTGAACATAATACGAGGTTTGGAAACACTTATTTTGAGCATGCAGAACATGCATGAAGTTTTTATACAGCAAGGCTGGTCATTTTCTCCGTATTATAACCCTTTGAGCACTGCCCCGATCATCCAAAAATTCTCATCCACCTGGGACAGCATGACAACCCAATTACAATGACATAATACATAATATGGAAAACCTTTTTTTCCTGGTTTTGTTGCAGAGGGGAAGAAATATTAAGTATGCATCAAAGCATAAAGAAATTGATCTGTTTAGACACACGTATGACCTCAAAATGCGAATGAGTAAATCATAATCCACACCTCATGAGTTACCTGATCTATATCTTGGTGGATGCTTGCCCTTCCCACCTATGTGATCTGGCATCTTCAGCTCATTTCTTATGTCTTTTTTATCGTTATTATTCAGAGCATTAGAGTTGTTAAAATTTGTACATGTTGGTTGTCTTTAATTTTTGAACTTTATTGGAGAAACTTTGTTGGTCTTGTACTTTTTTGAAATCTCAACATAATTCTGTCCAAATTGTCACATGTATCCCATAAATGAATAACATTATTCTATGTAAAAAGCTGTTAAAGTGGCCCTGGTGGAGGAGGTCAGCGGTAGCAGGCAGTGGTATTATGGGTGAACCCAGCCCAAATGTTTAGTATTCTGCTTCAGTACACAGGCAAGCATATTATGTAACAGCCGGGATCAGATGGGAAAACCACTCATTTACACCATATGTCACTCACGTGACTCATTATTCAGCATTTCAGGGAAAAACGTTTGCTTTTTCCCTCTATCATGTTTGAAATTTTAACACAAAAATTAACAGGATATTATCTGATACTGCAGTGCTATTTTTCAATGCTTCAAAGCACTTTAATTTCCTGAAATGAGCAGCAATAAGCAACTGATCAATCAATTTCTCTAAGTATCTTCCTCCAGCTGAGATGCATACTGTAAGGATGAATGTTATTTGTAATGATTTTTGGTGAAAGTATGATGAGGCAGGAAATAAATGAGAGGGTTTTTACTCACCTTATCTTCTTCAGATCAGGGAAGACGGGCGGTGGGATATCCCTCTGCTCTCTCTCTTTCCTTTCTGGATGCTGGAGCACCGATGCAGAGAGGGAAAGGTAGTGGGTGGGTTGGGGTGATGCAGTCTAGACAAGGTTTGAATACTTATCAGCTCTGTGTGTTTGTGGGTCTGTTCGTGTGCATGAGCAATACCCAAGTAGGAAGTGCATACCCACCTCCCTTCACAGTACTCACAGATGTCCCTCAGGTTTACGGGCTCAACTGGCACAAAGAATAGCTGTCTGCTACTCTATTTTAAAGAAGTGGAAACATATGGGCTGAAAAGGACATCACTGGGTTGTTGTCCAACAGTTTTACCTGTGTGAGCTATAAACAGAAGCTTTAACAATGCCCGGGAATGATAGAAATCAGACATTTACGCATTTTTTGCACATGTGTTGTGGATGACTCAAGCAAAAATGACATTTATGTGTCAAAATGTATCCAACTTTAAAGTTCATTATGGAAATATGTTGAATTTAGACATTACAGTAATTAGAAGTCAAAACCTGTTGTACAGACCAGAACCTGGTTGCACCAGATAAGTTCACATCATGTTTGAATGCAGCTTTCAAAGATTAACAGTTTAAATCTCACACCTGTAGGTGTAATGTCCTCATAAAAATCAGTTATTGTGGTGGATTGTTTGAAAGGTGGGATTATTTTGAGGATGAGGGGGAGCAAAAGTTATTACTAACTGTAGTACAACCTCAGTCCCCAAAAAGTTGGGGTGATGTGTAAAATGTAAATAAAAACAGAATGCAGTGATTTTCAAACCTTAAAAACTCATATTTTATTCAGAATTGTAGATAAAAAACACATCAGATGTTGAAACTTAGACATTAACCAGGAAAAGAATAAGCTCATTTTAAATTTAATCATCCACAAAGCTGAAGCAAGGAAGATGGCATATGTGAACACAATCCAGAAATGCCAAAAGCTCATTGAAAATGGATTGAGGCAAAATGGAAAACTGCTGTGTGGTCAGATAAATCAAAATTTCTAATCCTTTTGGAAACCAAGGACACTGTATTCTGCTGACTAAAGAGGAGAGGGACCCCCCAGTTTGTCCCCCGTTTTCACATCTGGAAAGGTAATATCAAAAAGTCTGAAAAGTATATAGAGGTTTTAGAGTGACATAATATGCTCTCATCCAGACAATATGCTCCCATCTTTTAGGGAAGGCGTTGCATATTCCAAAAAGACAGTGCTAAACCACAAACTAAATCCATCACAACAGTAAGACTTCTCATTGGATGAGTCTGGATGCTGAATTGGCCTGCCTTTCACCAATAGAAAACATTTGTTGAATTGTAATATGATAAATTTGGCAAAGAAGACCCAGGACTGTTGAACAGCCAAATCCAACATCAGGCAATAATGAGACAGCATTCCTTTCCCTAAAATCCACCAAATGCTTTTCTCACCTCCCAGACATTTTCTGACCGTTGCTTAAAGAAGAAAGGGTAATAAACATTGGTAAACAGGGCCCTGTCCCTTCTTTTTTGAGATGTATTGCTGCCATCAAACACAAAATGAGCTAGTTTTTTTCATGAAATGGTAAAATGTCTCAAGTTCAGCATTGATATGTTGTTTATGTTCTATTGTGAATGAAATATGGGTTTTTCGAGATTTGAAAGTCATTACATTTTGTTTATTTACATTTTACATGGCACCTCAACTTTAAGGGAAATGGGGCTGGAGGTAGATTTTCAGAAATGTACCATAAATTGTGGTCACACATTCATTTTCCATTGGCAGAACTTATTTTATCCATCCGGTATCAGTGTAGCGTACTATTGTTTACCTTTTGCTGTCATAGAAAACTCTACCATGAGATGTCACTGTTGTTTCTTCACGCTGCTGTGGGTTTGGTTATTATTATTATTTTCCATCACCAAAACATGATGCTGAGTCATAATTTAACCAACATTTATGTCACTGAAAAAGAAATAACAGAAGTTCCTTCAGCCATTAGTCTGTTCAGATACGAATACGCAGTGTAATGAACACTTCTTTAAGAGTGTGCTTGTTACTGACTGGTCACATGAAGTTCAACAGGATTTGTGTGACAATAATTTGGTTAGTTCATGCTCTACTGGTGAACCTAACATTTCTGTGGTGCAAACAATGATTTTGATGCGTCTGTATGTGTGTGTGTGTGTGTGTGTGTGTGTGTGTGTGTGTGTGTGGGGGGGGGGGGGGGTAGGTTAGGAGAAGGCATGCACCTAACATGCACAAAGACTGGGAATCAATCCCTCAACCATTGCATTGAGGACCACATCCTCTGCCCAAGGGTGCCTGCTCTGCCCACCGAGCTACACTGGCGCCCAGGTACAATCTGACTGGTGATATCAAAAGGTTTAGTGTTCATTTCACACCCCAACTTAAAACAGAATGGACAGAGGAGTTAAAATAGCAAAATAAAATACAAATCAAAGCCAGAACAACACAAAGCTTTTAGCTGAAGGCCACAAAGTCGCTTCTACTTAACAGAGAGTGGACACATCTATCTGAAGAATAATATAATGCTTGCAAGCCAAATGTATCTCTATATTTTCTAAAGGAGAAAATCTCTGTAGGCTGAATTCACGACAACAAAAATAAATATATTTGCTAACAAGGGACATTTATGTTGTTACAACAAAATGGAAACTGGAGAGCCACCACCAGCACATAAAGGGATCTTTAATAAAGTTGGAAATGAAGTCCTGTGTGCCCTATAGTCAGGTGAATCTTTGGTTTTACCCCTGTAACTTTATCAATAACACAACCAGAGATTTTATATTAGAGATATATTGATCAGAATAAAACAGTCAGAGGTCTGAGGAAACACCAGACGGAAGACAAATTCACCACAGAGCACACCAATTTAATTATGATTATCGACTCGTGGCAAAAGAGCTTCTTTGAGGAGTTGTTTGCTGGTTATAGAATAGACTGAAATTAATACTAGTGCCTCAGTATGACCCTCAAAAGCAAAATATAAGAACATTACTGAGAAGCCTGGCAATGAAGTTATCTATAATGTCTTTAATAAATATGGCAGCTGTCAAACAAGGCAACCATGCCATAACAACCTTTTTGTACATTTTCTATATGCCTTTAGGGGGCATGTGATAACTGTGCTGTCACTGATTACTGATAGTGAAGTACTGCTGTTGACATACTTTTCTTTACAGTCGACTTTTACTTTTGAGGTGTATTTTTCACAAATGTCAGTGAATCTGTCAGATTAGCTGAGTCGCCTTGGGGACGTTCAAACTCAGAGAAACTTGTGAAGACAAGACTGAAATAAAAAGCATTTCTCTATATTAAGGCAGTGATCTTAAAAGGCACAAAATCCCCGATGCCCACATAGCTATCAGCATGAATGCCTCTTAGTTTAGTTTTTTATTAAAATGTTAAATTATGCTCATCAGATTACACAAAAAGTCATTCCTGATTACTTTTCTGATGTAAACATCTTGTTTGGTTGAACATCACCAGTAAACAGAGTCTAAAGTCTACAAACTGACTATTGTCAATCAAGACCCTCTACAATGGGAATGAGTGAGATGCTGAACATTTAGAGAGAAACACTGACATCTGTTGATAGTATTTGGCAAGTGCATCATGGAGGAGCCATAACACAGCAAGGTGTGAAAAGGCTGTCTTTAAACATCCTGACATTGTCAGGATCCATTAGACTTGGCTCATGTGTGGTTGTGCTTTCTGTTAGTCTGTAGGAACAATATTTTCATAAGTGTCTTTTAATTTTTAAGGTGAGAATCTTCTTAACAACATACATCAGCAGCTTACTGACATATTTCATCTTTGTTTTCCTTTTTTTTTGTCTTTAAATTTCTCTAAATTTTAGTGATTGCTCAACACGATGACAATAATTGCAACAAGAAAAGAAAATGAATTCAGTTGCAGTATTGTGATCAGGAGAGAAGTGCATCAGTAAAAGAAATATTAAGAGCTGTTGATAAAGTTATTTCTTAAATTGTACAAGTCGTCAACAAGTATCTAAAACACAATAACAGGTATGTCCCACTGAAGAGGCTTTAGCTTAGTTTGCATTTAAATGGCCAGCTAGGTCACAGCAGAGCATTTGAGCTTGTCTCATTTCAAAGGCTGCTGCAAATGCAGCAGACAATGTGGCCATCTTACTCTGTCCAGCATGAAATCCATTCAATGGATCCTCCATAACCCAACATATCTCAGGATTCAGGGCATTCTATTTTTTCCTGTTGTTTAATAAAGGTGTATCTATATTCGGAGTCTCATATTATAATAAATTTTAACTTAGATAGGAAAAACTGATATATTATCCTGAATGGACATGTCTGCATAGGGTCTCCATGCATCATAGACCTTTTCCACATTTTTATTCAGGCCTCTTGTGGCCCACTAAAAAGGGCTCCACTTCTGGGTCTCCACCCATCAGCTGTGAACCACCAGCCTACAGTATATCTTTGTAAATCACAGAAAGGTTTGGTTTCAGTTTTTCTTAAAATTTGTAAGACCATCCATAGGGATTAAGAACAGTGATCTATTCTCCATAAATCTACATTTATGGATGTTGTTTTTTTAAACAGATTTTTAAAGAAATGTTTGAGAATCAGGGGAATTGTAAATCAGTCTTTTGGTGCAACTGTTGAGGTTGCTGGACATAAAAAGCATTGGTTAAAAATTTAACAGTAAGGGCAGAGACGACTGGTGACTCAAACAGCGAATCCTCCAGGGGCCAGATTGTCTCATTTAAGTTTGATCTGAACAGTATACCCAGCCTCCAGAGGCTGGGCCCACTGGAGGCTGGGTCCTTTGATAGCTGTAGCCTTTATATTGAGACACACTCACTTTGAAAATTTCTCTCCAGCACACATCTGTGTATGCATACAGAGAGGCATCTATGTAGCTCTGTGTGTGCTCCAGTTGTGTCCGTGGCAAGTGATATAGTGGCTAAGATCCAGTTTACTACAATGCTATTAAATGCAACAGCTGTTTATGGACGGGATGTGGAATTATTCTAATAATAATGTAATTAAACCAAATTATTGGCCAGCTTTTTAAAAAACTGCTCAAAAAAGTAAAAGTATAAAAAACACTACTCAGTTCCAGTAATGTTTAATGAGCATACTCTACATGCAAATAGAATGCAAACAACAGACCGAATATGGAGTTCACTTTGCCCTCAACTCAATTTTATGAAAACTGAAAATATTACTGTAAGTCACCCTGCAGGTGAGGCATAACACAGGTGGGCTCCAAAGCACACCAAACCTAATCCTTCCTGACAGTTCCTGTAAAGTGAAATCCAAACCTTGTGTCTTAACACACCAGATACTGTGTGTTGGAATATGGTTGCTGTAAATGTGAAAACACAGAGATCTACATATGACTGAATTTTGGATTAAGAGCATTAGAAAGTTGATGGTTTTATTTGAGCAGGGAAGATATACAGGAGCCCATGACATCACCAGTATGGGGGATTACCCCGCCTCCCTAACACTACGATATAAAATCACCGAGCAGTTCATCTCAGTACAGTCTGCTGTTAGCTGATGTCACTGCCTTTGTCTAAAGTTAACAGCCGGCTCCATGCTGTGTTTTTGTTCAATGTGAGGTAAATATCCCAAATCTATCAGCAACACTGACTTATGCTACAGGTCATTAAAAGTATCATAACAGAGAGATTTGTACCAGAAAACAGTAAATTTAATCCCCAAACCTCTGTCTCTCTGATCTGGCCCAGAGTCAGGTAGCTGCTCTGATCAGAAGCTTTTTTTTATTATTATTATTTTTAGAAGATCGTATTTCTCATAAGTGTTTTTGGTTGGCTCATTCGGCTGACACATGCACACATAGAGCAGATGTCACTGCGACATTTTTCATGATTCTAGAGCTTAATTGTATAAATGTAGAGATGTTTGTCATGACTGAAATTTGTCCTGGTGGTTCATAATACAGTTGCCTGTCATACAACAAACCTAAAACAAATTTTTTTTAGAACTTTATAAGGGCTTTAATATTGCTTTAATGTGATACAGTGGTGTGAAAAAAGTATTTGCCCCCTTTCTGATTCCTGATTTTTTTCACATATTTATCACACTTCAATGTTTTGTATCATCAAACCAATTTTTTTATTTCACATAGACAGCCCAAGTAAATAGAAAATGCAGTGTTTGAATGATCATTTTATTTTCTAATGGGGGAAAAATCCAAACCTATCTGGCCTTATGTGAAAAAGTAATTGCCCCCTGAATCTAATAACTGGTTGTGTCACCCTTGGCAGCAAAAACTGAAATCAAGCATTTGCAATAACTGGGGATAAGTCTTTTGCATTGCTGTGGAGGAATTTTGTCCCACTCTTCTTCACAGAATTGTTTAAACTCAGCCATATTGGAGGGTTTTCCAGCATGAACTGCCCGTTTAAAGTCACACCACAGCATCTCAATTGAATTGAAGCCCGGACTTTGACTTGGCCACTCCAAAACCTTAATTTTGTTTTTCTTGAGCCTTTCAGAGGTGGACTTGCTGGTATATTTTGGGTTGTTGTCCTGCTGCATAACCCAAGAGAGCTTGAGCTTGGGGGTATGAGCTGATGGCCGGATGTTCACCTTCAGGATTTTCTGGTAGTCAGCAGAATTCATTGTTCCATCAATCACAGCAAGTGGCCCACATCCTGAAGCAGCCCCAGACCATCACACTGCCACCACCATGTTTGAGTGTTGGCATGATGTTCTTTTTATCAAATGCTGTGTTATTTTTACTTCAGATGTAACAGGCCACACACCCTCTAAAAAGCTCAACTTTTGTCTCGTCAGTCCACAGAATATTTCTCCAAAAGTCTTGGGGATCACCAAGATGTTTCTTGGCAAATGTGAGTTGAGCCTTTGTGTTCTTTTTGTCAGCAGTGGTTTTGGCCTTGGAACTCTCCCATGATGTCATTGTTGCCCAGTATCTTTCTTTATGGTTGAGTCATGAACTCTGACCTTAACCGAGGCCAGTGAGGCCTGCAGTTCTTTGTTGTTTTGGGTTGATTTGTGACCTCCTGGATGTGTCGTCGTTCACTCTTGGAGTCATTTTGATTGACCAACCGCTCCTGAGAAGGTTCACCACTGTTCCCAGTTTTCTCCATTACTGGATTAACAGCTCTGACCGTGGTTTGCTGGAGTCCCAAAGCCTTGGAAATAGCTTTGTAATCTTTTCCAGACTGATAGATTTCAATCGAGTTGTTTCTCATTTGTTCTTGAATTTCTTTGGATCGTGGCATGATGCTTTTCTTTTTGAGATCTTGTAGCCTACTTCACTTTGTCTGGCATGTTCTAGGTGATTTCTTGATTCAACAAATCTGGTGGTAATCAGGCCTGGGTGTGGACAGTCAAATTGAAGTCAGCTTTCCAAGAACTGTGGTTAATCACAGTTAACTCATGATTTAACAAGAGGGGGCAATTACTTTTTCACATAGGACCGCATAGGTTTGGATTTCTCCTTAAAAAATTAAATATTCAATCAGACACTGCATTTTCTATTTACTTGGGCTGTCTTTGTGAAATATAAAAATTGGTTTGATGACCCGAAACATTGAAGTGTGATAAATATGCAACAACATCAGGAATCAGAAAGTGGGCAAATACTTTTTCACGGCACTGTACTTTTTACCATCATTACTTCCTCTCCAGTTAAGATCCAGTATGAAACAATAAAATGTGTGATTACTGTGCCAAATGCATTAGCGGTTATAATGGAACTTTAGACAGTTCCTAAAGACAGTGAGCAATCTTTTTTACAATTTATAAAGTTTGATTGAATATTTTTAATGGCCCACTTCAACCATAGGGCATAAGTTGATTATGTTTGATATATCATGAAGAGAGTTTCTAGAATGTAGCTGTACGTTTAACTACAATGAAAACCACACATATATATCTTGTTTAATAAGTAGATAATGGAGATTAACCAGCATAACTTACCGAAACAAAACTCAGAACCACGGACAGAGTCAGCACTACAAACAACAGTGCAGCACAGAGATTCAGCACCCTGGACAGCGGCAGATAATATCATTAGTCTCACTGACACTTTCAGTCAGGGCCAAACAATTAGAGATACAATATGTGGAATTTATTTAAAAACCCACCATTTCTATAGCATCTGTATGTTTATATAAATACATGATTTTCAAGAACAACCCTCGGAGGATGAAATGGGTTTGCACCACATAAGCATGATCCATTTCCCACATCCTGTGCCCAAGTCCATATTAATTGTGCCCTAGACCACCTCTTGGTCTTAGTTCGTGTTGACACCAACCAAATGGAACTGAAGTTTAGGGTCAAGTGTAGTCTACTTGGATCTATGCCCAGATCCCTAATGTGAAACACCATTTAATGCCTTCTTGGATGACCCATTTGTCAAACTTACTAATTTTCCTCTTCTGATGGCGATGGTTATTGTAGCCTAATTGTGCAGTGTTGCCTTGTAATGTTGTGGTGGGGCCCATTGTGATACCTTTCCACTTGGCCCATCATTTTTAACGACGCCCCTGGACTCGATAACGTGAATCATGCAGCGGGTGAGAGGCGGAGGAGAGGTGGGGGCAGTGTGCAGAGATTGTGTGAGAAAGAGAGGGAGAAAGGTGTTGTAGCGCGGTGGAGACAGACAGATAAAGGCGGTATTAGACCTGTTTTTGTTCCCGTTACACCTGCGTTAGCCATGCGAATATGAACGTCACGATTTCCAACACACGGCTTTAAATATTCGGGTTGTCATGTCCTCCTCCTCACAGCGGAGACCACAGACTGACGAGCATCGGTGGAGCTCCCGGTAACAGAAGGCTATCATCATGTCTCCTCCTCAGTCAACCCGCCGCCTCCTGCTGACGGCAACGACACTAAAAAGAGGTAAATAAACGCGGAGTAAGGCCCGGAGGAGGTGTCGGTGTCTCCGGTGTTCAGTAGTCCGGTAGATGTGGAGGCAGTCACGGCATGTTGATAACGAGCTGTGTCGTGTTAACGTAGCTAATATTAGGGGCATTGTCAGGGGAGAGATAATAGACTAACATCATGAAAACAAGGGCTAGCTTCTGTGCTGGAGTGGGCTACTGAGGTAGCCTTGTCTGTGGAATATTCCAGATAAAAGGTGATACAGTGACAGAAAGCCATGTGTGTTAGCCTAATGTACCTATTTTATCAAAATATCTAAGGCAGTGGCTCTAGAGTCAAAGAGATTCGCTTCAATGACATTAAATAAAATCTGTTAAAATCTGTTGCACAGTTGAACTAAGACAAAATATCAGGTACATAAAAAACAAAGAGGACGTTTTTTTCTCACATTTGAGAGGAAAAGTCAAATTTGATGTTTTCTTTTTAAATAACTTGTTAATGTTATTTTATCATAAATAATATTAGTAAAAGTAGAATAGCTTAGCTAATTGTGGAAGATTATGCCAGACTCTAATTAAATGATAATAATAAACTTAAATGCATGTGTATAACAGCTATTTTTCTCATTTCAGTCAGCCATTTATTGAAGCTTATTCATTTGAATAAACAGTAAAAATGATAATGGATAATTAGGAAATTTCCACTATAATATTCATTTTGAAAGAATAATCTTGAGTACCTTGGAAAACCTGGTTTTATACCAGGATCCAGATTCACACAAAGAGCTGCTGCCTCAATCTAGATGACTTTATTGTTGCTTCAAGCCTACTTCAGGGCTGACCAAATTCCCTGCTTGGTGATGGGTTAGCACAGATTGGTGCCAGGTTTGCTTGGACAGACACCAACATCACAACCCTCTATTTCAGCTGCTAAGTGTCTTACCATCTGTCTCAAACGAGTGGCAGTTTCACTGAATCTATCGAGCCAAACGTTTGCTGGAATCTGGCTAGCCACTCTTATATGAACACAAAATGGACAGAGTTTCTGTGATTTATTCAGTAAAGATAATGAGACACCAAAATAACTCAGTGCATATCTTTAAAAAGCAAAGGTTTATGCTTTAAAAGGTCTGTGCTTGAAAAGAGGCCTACAGTGAGGGATTTATATTACAACATCGGGACTACAAGAAAATCTTCAATGTAAACAAGTTAAACAGTTTTAAATAGTGAAAATCAATTTCTGTCTATACTCAAGTTACAATATTAAATATAAAATTTACACTACAATCCCCAATGAGTTATAAGATCTCTTAGCCATTTAAATGTATTTCAACCAAATTTTACTCTTAAATTTTAGTTGAGCTTAAAACTTAACAGTTTTCAGTTCAATTACTGTGGAAAATTTTCAATACTTCAATATTTGTTTATGTCATACTCAAAATAACATGTTTCTGTATTTTTCATAAAGCTACATGTTCAGCACTCAGAAAACCCTGTATGCTCAGAATACCATCCACTACAAACTATGATCGCTCACTGCAGGCGGGACTTGTCTAACTGAGTCGGTTACTTCTCTCATGGTGCAGAAGTGTCTAATGCCCAAGGGCATTCTGGGAAAACTGCAGATTAAGGAATGATTGTCAAATAGTTTGAGTGCAACAACTAAGAAATACCCAAAGCTGACTGATTTCTGTTTACTTTACGATGATTTTAAAAAAAACAACAACCTGCAACTGTTCGGTCTAAAGCCCAGTTTAGACCAAAGATTTGTCATCCGTCATAATTTGTAACAGCATGCTGAATCCCCCTGGCTCCCACTGCTGCAACTGATGATGCATCATTTCCATGGCAATGACTCACAGCAGCAACCTATTATAGGCCTACTTTAAAATGATTTATTTCTGAAATTACTGTACAATAAATCTGTCTCTACAAGGTCAGTACTGCACGTTCACTGTTTTCATGTGTTTTTGTCATCATGATCATACCTAAAACTTAAAAAGTAATCACAGCAGCAAATATTTCACGGCACATTAAAACAAAAATCCTTTGCTAGCTCAGTCTTGTCATACCGAAGATATCTGCTGAGAATAACTATATTTCCACGGACAGATTCAGCTCCTACAGCCTTGAATTTCTTATGTATTATCTCATAGTGCCACATACTGTCCGTGCACTGCTGGAAAAACAAGAGCTTTACAATGTAATCTATTTCACCTTTTTTAAGTTATTTGCCTAAGTTTTACTCAGGAACCTCAGCCTATCAGCCGTGCAATTAAGCCTGATGTGCAGCTGATGGAGGAGACAGGAGTTTATGGGCCGAACTGTTGTAGCATGGCAGCGAAATTTCACAACACATATAAACACAAAAATGCTTTGCTATATTATTAATGTTATAACGAAGACATCAGCGGAGAACAATTTATTTTCCGTTGACAAAAGTAGCCCCTACAGCCTGGAATTTTTCATGGATTATCTCATAAAGTGCAGTGCGCCTTGCTTATTTATTTATGTCATTTTATTTATTTGTGTTTGCACAAGAAGGAATTACAATTGATATACACAGATTTCCAAAGTAAAGTACATGAGTGAATTTGTGCAGGTGAAGGAAGGTAACCTGAGAAGGGATAATAATTAAACCTCATTAGTCATGCATTAATCGTTACATAGTAATGATAGAAAACTTAAAGCAAACAAGTACACAGTAGCGAGAAAGACAAAATATCAGGTATGTAGGAAAGGGAAATTGGGCAAAGTACAAGCCATTAGATTTTTTTTCCCCAGCACTGCTTACAAACAAAGCTGGATAAGGAAAAAGATATTTTTATTTCTCCTATTCACTTAGCCTATATCTACATATATTATATGTATATTGGATATTATTGTATTTATTTTTTTTATTTTTCAGTTTTTATACGTTAACCCCAGTCCGTCCGCTCTCCTGTCCCCTCCATCAGTTGTGTTCAAGCATGATGGAGGACACAGGAGTTTGATGGGCTTAAATTTCCATGTGAAAAATTTAAAATGATAGATGTAATATTAATAATTATAATATCTTGGATTTAAATAGCACCTTTTAAGGAACCCAAGGACATTTTACAAGAACACATAACAGACATGGACAGACTCTGTGAGGGATAGGATGAGTGTAAGGGTTGGTTTAGTAAAGACTGTAGGCTGTGGTGAACAGGTGGTGATGTTTTTTTTTGAAAATGTCCAAAGATGGGGCGCTACTGATGTCTGCAGGCAGAGTGTTCCAGAGGGTGGGAGCTGCAGTGCTGAAGGCTGTCACCATAGGTTTGGAGTTTTGTTTTGGGAATGGAAAGCAGGCTAGTGTTTGAGGACCAGAGGTTCCATTTCCATGAAACAGATAAATGTGAAAAAGGGAATAAAGTAGAAATATAGTTTTGAAAAGACTCTCCTTTTTCCAGCTGTGCCTGCAAGCAGGACGTGCTGTATGTGATAGTACATGAGAAATTAGAAGCTGTAAAAGCTAAATTTATCAGTAGAAAACTAATCATTCTTAGCCGATATCTTCGTTATAACAAGACTGATCCAGCAAAGCATTTTCTTGTTTAGTCTATATGAAATCACTGCCACACTTTAATGTTGATGACAAGTGATTGTCTTGATGATAAAAAAAAAAGATATCATAATTTCCCAGATTAATTGCATGACTTTATCTAAAAAGAAATGGCATTTATAGCCCTCAAAATGAGATTTATATTTCCTCTTTTCACATTTATGTGCTTGTAACTTTCTAAAATCTGCTGTCTGCAACTTGTCAAGTTGAATAGCTGGCGATTGCATAAGATGGTTTGATTCTGCTGCAACTCTCGCCAGTGATGTTCCTAAACCGTCTCGTTGCAAATCTTTGATCTAAACTGGACAGTAAAAGACTGAAAGGAACACTTTGCCCAGAAAGTCTTTTTCCACAGAGTTTATTTGCTTTTTCTTGTGATGTCAAGGATTTGCCCAACAGTCAGGACTTTTCTAAGTGAGTTTATAACTTCATTCAAGGGTCAAAAGTGTCTAATGCCCAAAGGCAGTCTTGGAAAACTACAGATTAAGGGATTATTGTCAAATAGTTTGAGTAAAATGTCAAAAATATATTTAAAATGACTGAATAATGTTTCTTTAAACTAAACTAAATATATTAATTCAACCCAGAAAAATAGAGTAGCTGTTCTGGATTTCTCTGTCAACACAATTAGAACCTTCTACTGTTTGATCTTACAGTCTAGATGTTTATAGGCTTTACCATTCTGGCTTGTGTTAAAGACATATCTCTTTCAAATGTGACAAAAATGGACCAGATTCTGCTTTTTACTCATTTGGTACCATGAAATGGAGCAGAACTTTTTGTCTAAACACACCCAAAGACTGAGCTGAAATCAGTTGAGAAAATAACACCATATCTCCAGGTCTGTTCCTCTCCTAGCCTCTGTCTGTCTTTGACCTCTGCAGACTCTGCTGTGCCATCCTGATGCATCAGTCCAGCCACCATGCAGTGCTCCTGGAAGTCCATAATGCTGCTAGCATTAGCATCCATCGCCATCCAGTATACAGCTATCCGCACCTTTTCCACCAAGCCTCTGAGCCTGCTGTATTCTGTCGGTCTGGCGACTACGAGCCATGCAGTCAACTGCAGCCTCAAAAATCCCACTAAACTCGTGCGACTCCGACAGACACCAGAGGGTTCAGACCAAGGCTGTAATGAGACCAGGACACCTTCCTCCTCTTCCTCTTCCTCTTCCTCCTCTGACTCCAAAAATGCCAAGAAGAGGACACACATACTCATTTTGGCAACAACACGGAGTGGATCCTCCTTTGTGGGCCAGCTATTCAACCAACACCCTGAGGTAAGAATGATTTTTTTCATATCACGTCATTATTTTTAATCAAATAAATACATATTTGAAATAACATCAGGAATAAAGTTTGGCATTTTGATATTACTGAACTTGATCAAGACTTTTTCTGTTACTTGTCAGTAACTTCAGCATTAATTAACATTCAAGTATGTGTGAGGATGCATTGCTTTGACTTCCACAGTAATCATTACTGATTTTCTCTAACACTCTGAGATCAAATCGTTAAGATTTAATGTCTAAATGTAGAATGGAATCTGCTGAAGCCATGTGATTCCCTTGACAAAACAGACTTTGCTTTATTGTGATGATGTACAGAATATCAGTGCTAAATATAATCTTCACAATTGTCACTGGCAGAAATGTTCAAGCACGTTGTTTGAGATTTATTCATTAGCAGCTATTGAGCCAGATAGACAGTTTTAGACCACTAAATCATTTGGACAATGCAAGGTTACACTAATGTGGTTTAATTTTTTTTTTCACATACATCTGAACTTTGAGCATTAATTTACTTATGGTATTTAAAAGTTCAGCATTGTAAATGACGTACCTGGGTTCAGGTTTGTGCTGTTGCCTCATTGCAAGAGGGCTTTTTTTACTCAGTTTTTGACATGAAATTATTACTTTTTCAGAGATTAATTGTTTCAATTTGTTTGTGAATTGTTCTCCTTAATTGTTTTTTAAATATTTTTCCTGTCCCAGGTATTTTACCTATTCGAGCCTCTGTACCATGTCCAGTTGGCTCTGCTTCCTCGACTCTCACAGAGCAAGAACCTTGCTGAGAGGAGGGTGATGCTGGGTGCAGCGAGAGAGCTGCTGAGGTCTCTGTACCACTGTCACCTCAGCAGTCTGGAGAGTTACATACGACCTCGTCCCACAAACCACTCAACTGACAAGCTGTTCAGACGAGGAGCCAGTATGTGGCACATCTTTAATACACATTATGATATTTATACTGCAGAGGTTTGGGTGTTGAGTAGATGTATTACATCTTTATATTCTGTGTCTTGCTTTAAGGCCGGTCTCTGTGTTCCCCCCCTGTATGTGAGGCTCACCTGAGCCAGGAGGCTCAGAGTTTGGTGCTTGCTGATGAGGGGGAGTGTGTGAGGAGGTGTGGACCACTCAACCTGTCACTGGCTGCTGAAGTCTGTAGCACAAAGCGCCACGCAGCCATCAAGACCGTCAGGATTCCCCAAATCAGTGACCTCAGAGCACTGATCCAAGACCCTAGACTCAACCTGAAGGTAGAAATCAAAAGTGATATTTTTATTACATTCATTCAAGAGTTAACTTAAGTTTCCCACTAGTGCTGCATGATTTGGTAATAATGAGGGATTGCGATTATTCCGGACAATATTGCGATTTGCAACTGCAATTACAGTATAGCACATAAATGAGTCTGTTTGACCCCCAATGGGGTATGTGGTATAGAAGATGGGTGGATGGATGAGTCAAGAAAATGCAGAGGATAATGATAGTTTTTGAAATGTGTTTTTCTCAACTCAAAACATAGTAAGTAGTATAAATGATACAAAGCCTTAAGTTTTTAAAGTACTGCTTTTCAAAATAACTCAGTATTTTCCAAAATGTATATACAGTTGTATTTGAGAAGGCTCCCCTCTAAAGATGCTCCCTAGGCTAGTCAAGCAGCATGAGTTGACTTTCTAGGCAGTGCATGGCTAGAAAACCCCATATGAACAGATACATTTATGACAATGAGTATTGAACACAAAAAAATGAGTTCAAAAGCAATGCAGGTGCAACATGCTTTATGCTATAAAGGAGGAGGCTGGGGTGGAGGAGGTGGAGCTTTGCCAAGAGCAGTAGCATGATGCATCAGCTTTAATACAAGTAGGGATTAGTGAGAAATACGCAGTGTTGGGGGTAACGCGTTACAAAGTAACTCGTCAGAGTACTCAAATTACTTTTTTGTTGTAATAAGTAATGTAAAGCGTTAGTTTTACAATGCAAGTAATCCCATTATTAGCTACATTTTCATAAAAGTAATCCGTTACTGAAAGAAAAATCCCAAATTTCCTCTCTCTTCCGTGGCTTCAAAAAGAGAGAAAGAAGAAAGGAAGCTCCTTGAAGCATCTGCTGTGTTTGTCCTTCTTTCTTCCTGTAGTCACGTTGGCATGTAGTGCCATGTCAGCGGAAGGTAAACATTCTGTGCCATTTCGCGCACATTGTTAGCTTGTTGAACAAGCGAGATGACAGAGAGGACAGCAGGCCACTGTGGAATCATCACCATTATGATAGATTTTTGGATAGAAGAGACAAAAACAGCATCCTGGTGAAACATACGTTTAAAAGCTCTGTTTGCTTTCATCATCAAATTACTTTTCTCAGTATGTAACGCAGTAATCTAACGAGTTAGTTTCAAAAGTAACGCTCCCCAACACTGGAAATACGTCACATTTAATTACACCAGTGTGTTGACAGAAAAAGCTGGGATTGGTTGTAGGAGCTAGAAGCAAATTAGGATGAGCTGACCGTCAGCTGATCACAGCTGGATATATGACTCTTGCATGGAGTAACGCTAATCTTCATTTTTTTTGTTTGAAGAAATTAAAAGTAAGTGCAATCGTGGCACCAATGTTAACTTTTTCTGTAAGTATTTTTGTCTACCTTTCAAGTTCAAAATACAAAATACAAAAATAATCGCAGCCTTTCATTGCATTATGTAATAGCACAGCCTGACATGGTGATTGTGATTGTGATTAGCTAAATTGTGCAGCAATATTTCCCACTCTTGCATTGGGGACAAGGGAGCAGACTTAAGATTTTGGTTACTCAATAAGGGGGAAAAAACTCATTCTTTGTGTGTTTCTTGTTTTATGTTTGGCTTTCATACAAAGCTTTGAGTGTTTCCTTGCATTTTGGTTTAGCATTGCATCTTAGTGTCACTGTCAGCCACCAGGAATTTTGTGTTCTCTGCAGAGGACTTAAGGTTATCAATTTTTTAAATGTATTAAAAAGACATTTCTATCTGTGAGACAAGTGATTGACAAGAATATTGACTAAATAAATAATAGATTATATGGCTTGACAGAAAATCTTTGGTGCCACGGGTCTATAGGGAGATTCCGTGATTGACAGTTTTCTGCCTTTGTGGCAGCAGGATGAATCCTCCTGTGGAGTTCAGGCACTGGTGATGGTGATGATGACCAGAGTGATGCTGGGAACAGTTAGATGAAGATTTTGTGAAGACTGGGCATTGACAGGGAGGTAGAGGTAACAGCAGCAGCATGATGGAACTACAAAGACCAGCTGATGAGACAGCGAGCTGTCTGATTACAGCCTCAGACAATGACAGCGGGGAGTGTGAGTTAGCATGCAGGAAGGAAGGAGTGAAAATAATTAACAACTGTGAATGCAAACTATTGTCTTTCTGACTGAAATTATTGTAGAGCTTCATTGTTTTATTATCAGACATCCAATTCCTCTGTGTTTCATGTCGTCAAGCCATTGCTTTATGTACTGAACTAAACTGGATGAAGGAGTGCACTAAAGGAAGTAGCAGCTGGAAGCCCTGACTGAGGGTGTCAAAGAGACATAATTTTTGAATGTTAAACTGCTTTATCTGTTGTGTTTCAGCCTGTCTTTTTAGATTTATTTTGGGGCTTTTTTAAGTATTTTATTTGAGATACAGGACAGTGAATATGGTAGGAAAATAGGAGAAAGACTGGCAAAAGACGTAGGAAAGGAGCTGAGGGTCAAAGTTGAAACTGATGCTCAACCTTATCACCGGGCCAAACAACACCCAAATCTTTCTGCTTTTCAATACAAGTTTTTTGCTTGTTTGTTTGTTTTTTGAAGAGGATGAGACCTCTACAGATGATTCAGCTACTAATGGTGGGTGTATCAGTACTGCAGATTACTTTACAAAGTGCTATTTTTGTATCAAGTACATGCACAACATATGGATACTAAATGAGTAATTTAAATGAACACCTATCAATGCTCCTCTTACAGTCATTTCTGCCATTATTGTGTCAAAACAGTGCTGCACTGTTTCAATGTCAGATATAAAAAAAACAGGCACACAGCAACACCCACGAGTGCACACAAACAGACTCACAACACCCCCAGTCCTCAGTTCTGTGCCAAATTACAGTGAGAATGACAACACACTGCTGTGTGGTGTTTGTTCCCACAAAAAAACCAAGACAAGTAAACATTTCTAACATGTTTCAACTTCTCATGTTAAAGCTAAAAGAAGATTTATACAGTATGATGTTGTTACAAACAAGTCTAACCTACACCACTCTGTCTTTGTCTGTTACAGGAGAGTTTAGTTAACTGTGATACACTTTTTTTAAAGCTTAGTTTAATTTCACTAGCCACACCCAAGCTCGAATATATCCAGACCTGCTGAGTTTCACTGTTAAAGTGGGCCACAAATCAACACATAAAATAAACACATCATACTGCAATCTAAAGAAATTCAAGAACAGATGAGAAACAAAGTCAATGACATCTGTCAGACTGGAAAGGGTTACGAAGCCATTTCTAAGGCTTCGGGACTCACGCTAACCCTGGTGAGAGCCAATATTCATAAATAGAGAAGACTTTCAACCCTGGTGGTGAACCTTCTCAGGACTGGCCGGCCTACCAAAATGACTCCAATGACTGCACTGATGACTCATTCAGGAGGTCTCCAAAGAACCCAGAACAACATCTAAAGACCTGCAGGACTCACTTGACTCAGTGGAGGTCAGTGTTAATAATTCAGAATGAGACAGAAACTGGGCAAAAATGGCATCTGTGGGAGAGTTCCAAGGCTAAAACCACTGCTGAGCTAAAAGAAGACACCATTTGCCAAAAAACATCTTGATGATCCCCAAGACTTTTGGAATATGTTTTGTGGACTGATGAGACAAAGGTTTAACTTGCTGGAGGGTGTGCACCCCGTTACATCTGGCGGAAAACTAACCCAACATTTTATAAAGAGGACCTCATACCAACAGGTTACCATTATGGTGGTAGTGGGATGGTCTAGGGCTGTTTTGCAGCTTCATGTCCTGGACAAGTTACAGATGGAACCATGAATTCTGCTGTCTACCAGAAAATCCTGAAGGTGAATTTTCAGCCAACATGCCGGCTTATCCATCCAATGGATAAAAAAATGAATGTTTTGGAGTGGCCTCATCAAAGTCTGGTCTTAAATTTGTTTGAGATGCTGTGGAATGACTTTAAACAGGCCATTCATGGCCATTTCCTGGCTAATTAAGATAATTCAGCAAAGAAGACTGGGCCAAAATTCCTCCACAGCAATGTGGAAGACCCATTGCCAACTGCTTGCAGTTGTTGCCACCAAGTGGCACAACCGGTTGTTAGGTTAAGAGGGAAATTACTTTTTCACTTAGGGCCAGGTACGTTCGGATGGCTCTTTCACCTTGATAAAAAAAAAACTGCTCTTTGTATTTACTTGGGTTTCCTTTTCTTTGTCTATTAAATTTGATGATCTGAAACATGTAAGTGTGACAAATATGCAAAAAAAAAAAAAAAAGGCTGGCAGAAAATACTTTAAAACAGCACTGAAATTATGGTTTCAAGTCCTTTGAATTTACCTGAGGTTTTCTTTCTTTTTTTTTTTTTTTTTCTTCTTTTTGAATGGGTTCCACATTATTTTGGTGGTAAGTGCTTTTTGTGCTGCTTTAAACACTCATTTGACTGCCTTTTATTATAACTGATTTTTCTTTCAGCTTTTCTCAACTCAAATGTTAATTGAAAGCAGTAGATAGATTAATGCAATAATTGAACTGAAGAAATCATTAGTTACAGTGTATAAAATAAATCAAAGTAATTTCCACATTATTACTAAATTACAAGCCTGCTGTCAAATAATACATTAAGAGCTAGTGAAATGATGAAATAAGATGAAATGGCAAAACAAGCATTTTTTTTTTTTTTTTACTTTTAACATGAATGAAACTTAAATAAACCTTAATTAATAGTTGAAAGTAAATATCCCAGTGTCATTTATTAGTCATGGAAATGTGCTAACAGTAGATATATAATCATTGCACACAGCTCTCTACTATGAAAGTACTGTACATAAACTGCTTTTCAAAGTTAAAAGTATTGGTATTTGTACCTGAGACACAGGCCCTGTATTTACATGGTATTGGATCAAGACAAAATTTTGCAACATTGCACACCACTCTATCAAGTGCTGTTTAATTTTGGCCTTCGTTACTGTTGCTCAAGTTGATGCTCCCTTAACTCTGTCTTTAGTTACAAACCTGTTTGGATCTTCTTGAGCGGGGGCTACATTGATTAAGTTTTAGCAGGCTACAGTTTTCTGTCTTTATTACATGTTTGCAAAAACATGTATGCCGACAGTGGATGTGGAAGCAGTGAAAATTTTGGGGGAGGGGCAGTCATGCAGATGTAGAGTTTAGTTAAATTTCACAAACATATTACGTATTTATATAAATCAGGTCCAACATTGAAATATTATCATAATTTCTCTGTAAATGTACTCCTTCAATAACAGCTCTTGTTTAGTTTTTGGCACTACAGATACATTCAGGCATGATAACCAGATACAGTGAGCAGCATATTATTTCAGAGTGACTGGTTATTGTATTGACAGATCAGTGTGGAGTCAGGTGGTCGTATTTGACAGCTCACCAGTCGCTGAGCTCATGGTGGACTGGATGATGAATGGTTGGACGAACAATCAATAGGGTTTTAAATTGATGTTGACTGAGCATGCAATGAACTCGGTCCCTTTAGGGATACTATGAACACATGTTCAGACACATGGGTGCATAATCCAACCAACACATCTTTGCAGAGCTGTGTTGTGTCTGTAGCCTCTGATAGGTGTGATTGCATTAGTCAGGCCACGCTGTGCAGCATGGTATATACAGCACAGAGAGCATTTTACAGACACATTTGACAGGATAAAGGATAACCTGATATTTCTCTTCAACATTGCATTTTGCTTCACATAGCCATAAACAAACTCATTGCAAACCTTTGGGACATGGACACAGTGGGTTGCAGATGACAGAAATGTTTATAGGAAGCTAAAATATAAGAATCTGTAGCACTGATGTTAAAACAAATATAAGATCTTTCTGGAAATGTTCAGTCTTAGAAAAAACTAGGATAATTGCGGCCCAGAATGTCTGCTTTTTAATCAATAAACCTCTCACCTCACTGCCAACTCAGCCAGTCAATCATCAATCACACCTTTTATACTCAATTTAGATACTTCATTCTATACCCTCTTCAAAACTATTTATTTCACTTCAGTGAAGGTTGTTCAAAGTTTAGTCACTGTGTATTTAAAGCTTGGAGAGTGGTAACAGGAAAGAGCACATATTGAAAGATTCATTTCTGCAGTTAATTTTACACTCTGTGACTTCCCTTAAATTACAAAATGCTGAGAATATATTTAAAAAGATTTGTCTGACTCAGTTGTTTGATTTTCTTAATAATAAGCTTTGTGGAAACTCAAAGCTATCTGGAAACAATGGTAATTTAAATGATTCATTTTAAACTTGATAAACTCCATCTGTTAAATTCTAGATAACAAATCAACTTTATGGAAACTAATTTTCCAAATGAACATGGTTTTATTTCAATTAATTACTCAGTAAATTCGAGCCTTCCTCTTGGTTCAGAAGCTGTATAGCTATGATTCGGCTGCACAAAATTCTCATCCTGCACTAGAGAGGCTAGTTTGACCTCTCCAGGAGTTGTGGCTGGATTATATGTAAAAACTATAATACAGGGCCTTTTAAACAGAGGCTTAGCAGATATAACATATATCCTAACCACAACTAGCACTGATGAATGACTTTCTAAAACTCAAGTAAAGTCAAACTACCTCTTGGTTTGTTCTTCACAGCTCTGTGTTCACATTGATGGAATGGCAGTTCTTTCGGCTTGTTCATACTTGATTTTTTTCCCACATGAACCCCTCTCTCTAGTTAAAC
This sequence comes from Cheilinus undulatus, assembly GCF_018320785.1. Classification (NCBI taxonomy): domain Eukaryota; kingdom Metazoa; phylum Chordata; class Actinopteri; order Labriformes; family Labridae; genus Cheilinus; species Cheilinus undulatus. The sequence continues at coordinate 37,174,883 of NC_054873.1, forward strand.
CTGGTTCATACTTCTGTATCAAATCTAAGCTGTTGCCATGCTGTAGTACCTTTGTAAGAACCACAAACTTGTCAGTTGGTGTGTATGAATCATTCTGCAATCCCCCGCTGAAATGCTTCCTGGCAGGGTGATTTTTATGCTTGTTTGTGTTACAAAACATGGCAACTAAAACTGAGGGTTGCAAGCAGTTGGAGAAATGTAATGCAGTAGTTGATCTTACTGCAATTATTGCACAGAATAAAAGAGAGGAGACATCGTAGGGAGATGGAAGCTCCAGCCACTGAATCAGCTGAGGCAAAGGATGGGGGATTTTTTTGCACTTGTTTGGCCAGTGAATGAGACATGAATGAGGACATGCAATTTTGACTAGTTGTATTGCCATTTGCAGCCATTTATCTCACCTTAGAGTACACACAGTATTCCTGCAGACCTTAGACACTGGCACTCACACAGTGCTACCCAGCGGACCAATCACAAGGCTTGCAATCTCTATCGATTCAATGTATTTTTGAGGAGCAGGTGTATGTCAGCTACCTGCATAGGCCCCTGTATAGAGTTCAGGGACACACAGACCTGCGGCATATGCCATGGTATATACTATGACATATGGTACAGCAAAGCTTATAAGATGAAGTGAAAATCAGGCTTTAGCCCTGCCAAGGTTAGAAATTTGCACCAAACTGATACAAATCTGGATTTTATGGCTTTTAATTAGCTCAAACTGACATCTGCCTTGAAAAATCTTTTCTGAAAAGGTGGGGCATATGTGACGTAGAAACAGACCATCAGTAGGTTTCTATGTCACAAACTCCATATAAAAGGTAGAGCGTTACCGCCTCTAACTGACTTTACCATTCAAAGACCACTCCCATCCTCTCCTGCCTGCACCTGCACTATCTCGGCTCCAAGAGCTCCGGCTATCATAACGCCGCTGCTGGAGCTAATGGACTGAACAGGTAGTGCACAGAACCACCACGGTCCACCACAACACTATACCCTGCATCTGGGGGGACTCTAGAGGGGAAAACTCCTCCACTTTAAAAGATCGCTATGAAGCAGCAGTGCTGTCTGTATCTCTCTCTGACAAGGGGACGTCACTGTCACTCCCGCTTCATCTGGAAAGCCCCGTCCTTTTCCCCTCCCTCCTCTCAGAACCAAACTGTTCACTTACTGTGCATTTTTTGAATTACAGAGGTGGGCGAAGTTGGCTCTGAGCTGGGGGTTCACTTACACTTTAATGCTCAGATTCAAGCGTAGTTTAATGCTGAAAATACTTAACCAATGAGCCGCTTTGTTAAAAGTCAGAACCCATACTTTTTTGATCTGTTTGCAAGGCAAGTAAAGCAAACAATTTTTCAAGTGCTTGTTTTCAATTGAAGTTGGGGATGTATTACCATCAGGAAATTCTTAATAGGCTTTTGCTACACTGCCATTCAACAATCTTGCACCATCATATTTTTTAACATTTGAATTAAAAATTCAAAATTTTGCTTGAAACAACACCTTCACATCCATTCTGTACCTGCCATATTACTGCTACAGATATCACTGCAGCAATAATTCTAATGTTTTCCATCAGTAGTGCTGTTAGTTCTGGTGAAATATTTACACTTATGGAGGTGTTTAAAGAATTTAAGAGACATCTGCACTGATGCTGATATTTTGAAAACCCTAACTTATTGCTGAATATATTTTATTTTTCTTTATTATCATCAGGTGGTGCAGCTCGTCCGTGATCCACGTGGCATCCTCGCATCACGTATCGAAACATTTCGAGATACTTACCGTCTGTGGCGTCTGTGGAGAGCAACCGGACATAGACCTCACAATCTGGACCTTGGACAGATCAACTCAGTGTGCGAGGACTTCCTAAGGTCTGTGTCCACAGGGCTGTCTCACCCGGCCTGGCTCAGAGGGAGGTACATGCTGCTGAGGTGAGAACAGCAGGGATCATCTTTGAAAGCGGTTTGCTTTTGCAGGTTTAGTCCAAGATCTCACTTCTGATGTATAGTGTCATGATGAAGTGATTATGGGTACCATTTAGAAAACAAACCAAACTATTAACGGGGAAGGAAAGGCGAGTTGAATAGCGGAATTTTGAACTTAAACTGAAAGACACTTTATCATCAGTTCTAATTGCAGGCATTTTACTGTAAAGGGATGCAGATCCTAATAGGAAGAACTAATGATTGGAGGCTCTCAAATCAATGAAGTGTGTAGTACTTCCATGGTAGAATATCAAGATAGGATAGAGATATTGAATAATGCTTAATAAAATTAATCCTTATTCTGTGAAAGAGAGATATGAGATATCTTCCATTCTGAAATGCAGCAGCAGTAAAATCCTTCTGATAGTTTTTGATTGACTGAAAGCAAAAAGCATAGAGCTATGACATTTTGCTACACTGAGGGACTCGCTGATACTGTATGTGAGGATTCAGCAAGACAGTGGAGGGCAAAGTAAAAAAAATTATGTCAAATATACAGACGACAGCAAGTTTAACTACAGGCACTGCAGCTTCTAACACAAGCAAACAATGTGTCCTAGATTTTGTAGGCTTTACTCTAAATGTAAGATAGCTAATCAGTAATCATGTTAAAGACACAGATCTGGAGGACAATTTCTTTGATTTGCTAAACTTTAGTGGACATGTTTGTGAAACACACTTCCCTCCTCATGACACACAGACACTATCTGATCTGCAGTGCAATTTGCAAAAAAATCTAACCCTCTATGCATTCATTGTGAATTAAATGGTTTTGCTGTCTCATTTGCACAGATTTAGTATTATGCAAAACATGTGTAATCTTGTTGAGAAATCTGGCCATGAATGTTGTTCAAATACAGAAAAATATTGTTCCAAGAGATTCATCTACTGTTTATGAGAATATGCCATTCTTTACTGTTTTCCAAATCTCATTACAAACTTTCCTGCCACTGTCTTTTGCCCTTCTGTTAATATTCAGCACATAATGTCACCAATTATCTTGTACATAAATATGTGTTTTTTATACTTTTTTCTACCTTTGTATATTATTTATATATCTTTCTAATTTTCTACCTCTGTACTTAGCTAAGCTAAGAACTATTTGCCTATTTCCTTGTTTTGTTACCTACCCTTGTTGTGAATGTATGTTATAGAACAGCTGAAACTTGAATTTCCTTTGGGATCAATAAAGTGTCAGTTAGGGTTGTTACGATTCCAATACCAGTATCGGAAATACGTCCTATACTGTTTAAAATACAGGTATTGGTATCAGCTAGTACACAAGTTTATGCCCCGACCCAATACCATTTGGTTTAGCTTTATATTTTGCTTTGTTTAGCCGTGCTAAATGTTAGTGCTATAAACTGGAAATCAGTTCTTCTTTGCTGATGGAAAGCACGTCATGCACGGGCTACTGTTTTCAGAGCAGTGTAGAATAACCAGAGGACACACTGCAGCAGAAAAGATTAGTGGCTTTGTGACAGTTTTTCTCTGAATGTGACTGTTACAACACCTTCCAGACCGGTGCTATCACACACAACAAAAAGTGACACAGTTTATCAAAATTCAAATAACTTTTGAACCATAAATAGTTGCTTCTTACTTGTTTTTCTTCTTTAGGCTGGCCGTTGTGTCGTCCCTTTGATGCTGTTGATGCCTTTGAATCCCTTTGGTAGCATTTTCAGATGTTGTGTGACTTTTGGGGACTTTAATGATTAAATCCACACCAGTAAACCCGATATTGAACGTCTTTTTATCCACTTTAATTGAATTACGATCATTTATTACCTCTAGCCCGAATCCTAACTGTCTGGGTCTGTCAGCCAGTTGCAGGCTGTTCCGTAATCATGCCATGGTGCCTGAGTAGAGCATAAGAGAGAGAGAGAGAGAGAGAGAGAACCTGTGATGCAGCCCCCTGTATTGTTATTTTAATATTTAGGCGTAAAACTCAATAATCAGCAAAAAAAAAAAAAAAAAAACAACTTCAGGGTCACAGAGATGCTGTACATTATGATTTGATTTGTTGAGCCATGCTCTGAGTCAAATGTAGATCTAAAATAATTTGCTAGTCTGAACAGTCAGTCCAGAAAGTTCACAACAGTATCGGATCAGTACTCGGTATTGGCTGATATCCAAACACCTCGGTATTGGTATCGTATCAGGCAGGAAAAATGGTATCAGAACATCCCTAGTGTCTATCTAATCTAATCTAATCTAACCTAAAAATGTTCATCAGTCATGGGGTTAAGGAGGTTCCACAGCTTCAAATGGATAGCAGACTATCAAATGTCTTTTTAATAACAATAAAGGTGAGGCTCTAGGATGTCTGCTGAAAAAAACTCAATTAACAGATGTCTGCTAATCATGTGAATCAATTGTGATAGAAACAGGGTTAATGTAAGGCACAAATCCCTAGTTCTGGCTTAGTGGGGCGATTAGACACACCACTTACCTGTGACGGCAGCACCATCATACAGTCTATGCTGTTTTTGTAGATTATATTACTAGTCATTGCATATTTGCTTGCTATGCTTCCTGTGTGCTTCAGCTCTGGGTTGCACCAGCAGTGTGTAAATTCAAACGTAGCCTAGTGTGAACCTAAGTTCTTACTTAAGACAGAGTTTACGCTCTACTAGCGTTAAAGGTGTTGCACCAGCTGATAGTTTCAACAGAGGCTTAAGGTATAACTTCAGTCTTACTCCCCTCCTACTAGGTGTAAAGCACTTTGCAAAACATGGCTGTGATATTTTGGTGTCAGGAGTGTGTTCTCCATGGTCAGTAACACCATTGTTTTCAAGTAGCTGAGGTAATTTCCACTGACCACGTTAAATTATCCTGCATTATTAGTGACAGGACAGGTGTTGAAAATTAACACTTTGCAATAAACACTTAACAGCAGTGCATTTGGGTCCTGTGCATGGTTAAATGCAATGGCATCAGTGTTACTGTGTGTCCATGTTAAATAAATATTTAATATAATAACAAAGTACACCAGGACCCTGTGTTCCCAATTTATAAAAGCATGTCCTATTGTCTTATTTTTGGGAGACAGGAGAAGGAGAGCTAGAAAGACACTGCTCCCCACTGCCACCTTCTTTGCTCTGCTCCACATTTCTTTTGTTTTAATCTATAATTAATGAACTCATTCACAATTCAATTCATGCTTGTTTATTCAAACTTTGATGTAAATAGGTTAACTATATATTTGCAGCTACTCCATGTTCCCTACTGCCACTGGCTTTGAGTCAGCCCTGACATATGGAGGCTCATCTGGGAAATCAGGTAGTGGAGCCTGCTTTGGTTTGGGATTAGAGACACCTTGCCCAGGTGTATTCAGTCCATGATGACAGCCACAACTGGCACCTGAAACACAGAAACACAACGGGCTATTACACAACCAGCAGGGTTGTCACAGCTAAAACTAAACTAAGTTAGTATGTTATCAGTAGTTTATATAGCTTATATAGCGTGAGACAGTGACGTATCTAATTGGCTGCTATTATTGAAGTTAACAGCTTTGTTTTTACTACAGAGGATTTGAAAGGGGAAGTCGTCTTCTGAAACCACATGCGATGAGGTAACTAAAGCTGGCACCATTTAAGTTACTGGCCTCCAGATCAGCCAATAGAAAATATCAAATGCAGTAGCAAGGTTTCAACCTGTAGAGGGCAGTCACAACGCTTAATCTAACATAACGTATAGTTAAAATACCTAGTGTTTTAATCTTAATTGGCAACTATTTAACCCAGTACTAAATACCCATATACAAAGTTTAATGTACCTGGATGTTTGTAGGTTCCAAGTAATGTTATGTAAATGTTCTTTGACCCCTCCTTGTCCTTGTTCAGGTACGAAGACCTGGCTAGGTTTCCTCTCCAGAAGACCCGAGAGCTCTACAGCTTCCTGGGCCTGGATTTGGACCACAGTGTTGAGGACTGGATCATCAACAACACCCGGGGGAGCAGCGACCTGTCATCACGGCAGAAGTTCACCACAGTTCGGGACTCTGCTGCTAATGCAGAGAACTGGAGGGTGAAGCTGTCCTTCGACATGGTCGTATACACTCAGACCGCCTGTCAGCCTCTGCTGGAGCGCCTCGGATACAAGAGAGTGTTCCACCCCAGAGAACTGAGAAACCTCTCGCACTCTTTGGTGGAGGACAGGACGTTCTTTCCATATCTTTAAACAACTGATGATTTACATACATCCAGGACAGGCTTTAGAAAACCATCCATCAAGACAGTATTATAATTTGTGAAGCACAGATTACATAATCAGAGCTGTCTCACTGGCTGATCTGGATATTCTCACTATGGCTGTGTTAAAGAAGACCTGTGACCATCCATCTGTTTAAAACCTACAGTTCTGTAAGATAATCTGATATTATTATCATTTCACTGTTATTTCATCAATCTATCTATCTATCTATCTATCTATCTATCTATCTATCTATCTATCTATCTATCTATCTATCTATCTATCTATCTATCTATCTATCTATCTATCTCCTTTTCCACATATAATTTCTCATATATAAACAACATAATGGCAGTGCATAAATAGAACCTAGTACATTAAGATTTCACTATATTACTATCAACTTCATCAGATGGTTTCCTTTATTTTTAAAACAATGGGTTTCATATTTTGGGATTTGCTGTAAGTAACCAAGACATTTTTGAATAATTCCAGCCTGCAGAGGCAGAGCACGCTGTGATGGCAGCAGTGTAATTTTGTAGGGTAAAGGCATAAAATTGCCACCAACAAGTTCAAGTTATGGATTCATTAGGTTTCCAACCTGTAGAGAAACAATCACAATAGAGATTTATCACTTTGTTAAAGATGATGATGCAGAACTCTCTTCAAGGTCACCAGACTCGATTAACAAAAGTTTTCCCAGATCACAGGAGTTGGTGTTCTCTTTGAGCCTTTACTTTGTGGGTGTTTTTAGGATATACTGGCTCAAACTTACTATTGTATTTATTTAGCAAAGTCATCTCCTAACAGAAACAGTGTAACTCATTGCAGAGGTAGACCAGAAGCAAATGCCAGTTATGATTACAGCAAAGACCTGTGCAGCTTGCTGATATAATTTTTCAATCATTTTCACAGGGTCTGGGTTTTACAGATTCCACTAGTGCTTAAGTCCTGCTGAACAATACATATAAACTGCTACATAGGTGTAATGATAAGAGAATAGCAGGACCAGAGGATTTTTTTAATCCATTAACTCAAATGAATTACACATAACGAAACTTAATTTCAACTGCAGCTTGTACATATTTATTTACATAATGTTTTACTTGTGAATACAAAGTGAAGATGGTCATTATATGTTTTTGTCCAGATGCAAAACTGCAAGAAAACCACATGCAGAGAGTTGACATTTTAAGAGTATGTATATATATGTCTTTGCTCACAGTCTGAAACTACATGAATTTATGACTATTTGTTACTTAAACTCAATCTCATCCTTGGTAGACAATAAACATTATAAAGTCAAATCATGTTAACTTGTCATTTTTTTCAGACTTATGTTTGAGCTATTAATACATCTGCAACTTCTTTCCTTAAATATTTCAGACATTAGGTCTTAAAAAGACTAGACACAGAGAAGGCAGCTCTTTAAAATTATTCCACATAATAGATGCAGCAACACTAAAATCAGTAGAAGCCCATTCAGTCCTAAACCTTGGTGATTTTAAAATGATCAAGTTTTGAGATCTGGTTGTGTGGAGAGAGGTCAAGTAAGGGGGACGTTTGCTAATGAGTGCCCGAAACAAAATGCTGTGCTGCTTCCTGCATTGCCCCAAAGAGGGCCAGTCAACAGAACAACACAAGTACAAAATCTATTGCCAGAGCACTGTGATAAGTAGCATCCTGTGGCTTTAAGACAGAAGCTAACCTTTCAAAGCAGATGGATTCGCCTGTTTCCAAGTTTCTTACTGGCAAATCCATCTCGCAAAGCTCCCATCTGAACCGTTTGGGCCCTGTTAGAAAGTGACAGGACCAATCGGCATCGAGGGGCAGTGCTTTCGGGCACAGCAGAGTCATGACGTATGCAAGCAACAAGAAGAGGCCACAAGTTTGGCGGAAGACAAGCTGTCTTTAGCTGTATCCATTAGCATGGATGCAGCTAAAGCGTCAGTTTTATCAGAACTTGACGACATTTCTTTGTTAAAAGAAAAACAAAGAACAGCATCGAGTTGTTCTCTTTTCAAAAATGACAAAAGTCTTGTTCTAACATGTCTACAGTCGCCATGGTTCGCATTATGTAGCTATCTATGGAGTTCATTCGTTGATAGCGGCGCACCTCGGTTTGGGGCTATGACATCATGTTTTATTGCTCTGATTGGCCCGTAAAGATCTGACAGACAAAACGTTCATCCAACCACTATCCGAGTTTTTTTTCAAAGGCTCTGCCCTTTCCTAAATGCCATCTATCGAAGGTTTTCAATTTCCACATGGCTGTGTGAAACAAATCTATCTGGCATGTCAGGTTAACAGAAGCAGTTGCATGAGAATAAATTGTCTCCATTGTCTTAAACAGGTGAAATAGTTGCTGGACAATCTTTTTCTGTTTCTCACTTTTAGGCATGACTCCTACTTCTTTTCCTGTGAAGAAAACCAAGCGGAGGTCTTATTTACCTAAATAAATTTTAAAGGTGACCTAAAAGACAAATCCTGATCTAACCAGATACCCAGGTATTTAACCGTTTAATGCTAACATCTAATGTGATCAACACAGTGTCAATGTTTTGTCAAAGTAGTATAATAATAATAATAATAATAATGATAACAATAATAATATTAGTTAGATGACCAAAACATTTCTTGTTTTTGCATCATTTTAATGGCCAGTGCCACTAAGAATTAAAGTTTTGTTGTTGTTTGAGCTTTATTGTGAGAAAGGCTACATGCTTATCATGATAATTATAAATTGCAATTTTAACCTTTTAAAGGGGATACAGGAACATTTATGTCATGTTCAAACCAGTGCTGAACCATTTGTGAAAATAATCTAATTGCACCCCCCCCCAAATATAGCGATTAAATATGGGATTACTTTTAGGTTTGTCATCTTATATATTTTTCAACAAACAAGAAATACATCATTCAATATAGAACACAGAATAAACTTAAGCTGGACAATTTATGAAAAGTATATTGAACTGTGATTATTTTGGCTCAGATTACAAACTTGATATAAACTGCTATACTGACAGGATGATAATTTATATGTCATTCTCATTTTGATTAAATAAAATATACATTAAAAAGAAAAGCAAAATTTTTGTACACCAATTTCAAAGAAAGACACTTGAATACTTGCATATAAGCTTAAAATCTCTGCTGCGAACAAATGCATTAAACTGGTATTTTTACACATTTCAGGTTAAAGAAAAATTGCAACTTCTGCGATTTGTAAATTGCAGCAGGAAATATTGCGATTTAATCTAAATTTGCGATTAATTTTCTAGTCCTAGTTCAAACTCCTAACCCTAGTCAGGAGTAAAGGGCTGACCAAAAAATGCTAGGGCTAGATTTTCTTCCCAGTCTAGCACTTTCAGAACCTCATGGATCAACTATCAATCACACACAGAGAAATCTAAAGCTTTTCTGTTAAGTTTTCACCAATAAAGGCAGTGAAAAAGACTGCTGACATCTAATGCAATAGGCTACATACTGTATAATGTTTCCATAGATTGGTTATATTCTGTATACTTTATGCAGACCTAGAACACTTGGCAGACTTCAAGCCAGGCTTCCCAGGGTTAGTGTATTTTAACTGAACACTTTAAAAATAACATATAATTCAAAACAGAACTCAAAGTTGACCCTATTTTAAAAGTTTTTTGGGGCTTTTATTTAAATAAGGCAGCTGAAGGGAGACAGGAAATGTGGGGAGAGGGCGCGGGGAAGGCATGCACCAAACCGCATCCAGGCCAGGAATCAATAAGCTGACACAAAGATAAAAAAATGATGTTCATTTCAAAAATCGTATCAAAGTTCATGATTTTGCAGATATCTTCAAACGTGCTATTAATCTAAATCTCCATAACTACTGAATAAACAGACTTGTGCATTTGCAGTCTATCATCACACCAACCTTTCTGTCAGTAAAAATCAAACAGAAAACATCTCCTAAGAACATAAATGCAAACAAAGATTTGTTAATCAACTCTGAGGACTTTTCAAGGACTGAATTTCACGCTTTTAAGATATTTTAAGACTTATTGAATGGTGTAAACAAAACAGTGGTATTAAAAACAGTCACTTTAGTTTGTTTGCAAAAGTACTCACAGAAATCCTTAAATGGGAAGTGTTATTAAGTGATTCTAAGAAGTGAGTACTCCTCTCTGTCACCCTCCCCCATTAGTCTTCCTACCTCTTCCAATGTTAACAAAACCTGAGCGAAAATGGCAGAAGCACAGCTCTAAGTGTAACTACACAGAATGGAAACTACACTTGCTTACATAGAAACACCATGTGAACATAGATGCATAAAATTTGACGGACTTAAGCATCACTGAAAAACCGCAGAAAACAAAATAACGCAATCTTTCCTCTTTCAGATGGTTGTAAATTATCTCATGCATTGCTTTGAGACCAGACCTTAAACACTGCTTTGACCTTTCTTTTTTTCCCCTAATGAAATAGCTTATTCTGCAAAGAGACTGAACAAAACAAAATACTAACAACACATCTCAGCATAGAGATGACTCACTTCATCTCATTGTGTCCACACACCTTCTTGGACAAACCAAGGAGATCTTTAGCGTACTTCTCTTCGATTGATTCCCTGACAGAAACCACCAGAGGAAATTACTCAAATTAATACATTTTCACAGAAAAAGCAGCTACACTATGTGGACAAAGATTTTGGCCATACATGCTAATAGCCATATGCAAACATTTGTCAGCTGAAGGTGATATTATGACATAGTTGAAGCGTTTAGGAACAACAGCAACTCAGTCACGAAGAGGGCGACCTCAAATATCATAGAGTGGGGTTGATGATTTCTAAGTGCGTAAAAGTCTAGGGCCCTATGAAATCCGTTTTATTTTTTTCCCAAATTCCATTTTTTTTTTTTTTCAAATTCTGTTTTTTCCATTTAAATGTTTTTGGAATTCCGTTTTTTAACATTTCCACTAATTTTACCATAAAAAGAGTGTCATGTTTGTGTAGATGAATAAAATGTTCACTAATTAAATAGAAATCACCTTAAACTTAATGAAAAAGGGCCACAGTTGGCCCAGGAGCCATTGTTTGGATAACCCTGATATACCCTGATATAAAATAATGTAACAGTCAGATGTTTTCAGCATCTCTCCTCATCTCCCTCCATACATTGCTGTATGTCCGTCTGCCTCATATCAGACCGCTACGTTAATGTAGACATGTATTGGCTCGTTAAGCAACCAAAGGGAACTACAGTATTTACGGGAGAAATTATTAAGCTAATTGATACTCGAATGTAATATCATTGACAACGGGACTTCATAAAATCACGAGTCTGTCTGACTCAAGTTTGAAGCCTTCGAGAGCAGGTGAGCAGGTATCCAAGTTATGGCTTCACTGTGTGCCTCGCGCACAGACACCCCTCATTCTCTCCATGACTCTCTGGTGTGGTGAAGTAAAGTTACTTGAAGCATGGATGAGTTTTAGTGAAGGTGCAACATTATGTCACACGGTACTGCCCGTGTTGAGCTATGTGATGTTTGCCGGTGTTTGGTGCAGCTACTTTGACATGCTGTTATTGTTTAGGAGGGGGCGGGGTGAGTGTTTGTGAAGTGAGGCATAAGTTGTGCCAACCTTTAGTGATCCCCCAGAACAAATTCCCCAGATAAATGTTCCTCTTTCTAAAAACACAGCATTTTAGTCAAATTCATTTAATTTCTGCGATTTCCATGTTAAATAGTAGGTTCCGTTTTTATTTGCCAATTCCACGATTCCGTCCATGATTCCGTTAACATGGAAATCATAGGGCCCTAGTAGCCTACTCCCTTAGATGTAGTGGTTACTGGTGGTCAACCAATCTACTTTGATTTTCAGCAGAGGATGCAACCTGCTGAAAATAATTTCCTTGTCTGGTATCTGTGCTGTCTCGCGTTTGTTCATACTGCTCTCCTGAACAACTTCCTCCCAAATCCACGGACACACCTTGGTTATATCCAAACTACTCTTAACCTAATAAAACCTTACACTTACTTTTATTATGTCTCTGCAAAGTTTGCAGATCATGTTCCTTAATATTTACCTTTTATTTCATGTAAACTGTGTATCTGCCTATCACCTACAACCTATTTTAAATACTGCAATACAAACAAAGTTCATTTGTGTCTGTTATCAAAATGAAGAAAGCCACAAGAGCTTAAAAGCTGAACTTTGCTACTATATCTCTCTAGCCCTAAACTACACTGTGCTGACAGATCTTTGTAGTTCATAGATGACAACAACTACCATAAAGGGAACATAACAGATCTAATGCGCAAATCAACTTAAATTCAAACAACTTTACAAAGCCCACTAGGGCCAGATGATCTGTGTTGTGTCGTGTTTCTAGAATATAATATTAAGGTTGTCAGCTGTTCAGTCATTTGATATTTTTTATAACGGATGTTTTAAAATGATCAAATCACTGTTATTTTATTGATTAATAGAAGTGAAGGGTACAAAAGGCACAAAAGCTTCAAAAACAGAAAACTACAATATTTTCATAAAACTGGTGGGTTGGACGAGAATAAATAAATCAAAAATTGAAAAAGAAAACCATCTTTCACGCTAAATTGTTCAAATATGTTGATGTCATTTGGGTTTTCTTGCATTTTTTTTAATCAAAACTAACAAATAACATAATATTGAGTGTCTAGGACATTTTTTCCTTTGCTTTTGTAGTCAAACACTTTCATTCTCATTAGAATCAGATCTAGGTTCAACAGTCTTGCATTATGTTACCTTGTTTTCATGAATTCCTCCACCTCCTTGTACGTCCTCCTGCCATCATTGAGATACTGAATGATAGCATCATAGCCACCAGTGCTGGTCAGGTCATTTAGAGGCGCCAGTAGCCAAGTGGATGCTCCATGCACAAAGGCTGTTGTCCTTGAAGCAGGCAGTGCAGGTTCAGAACTAACCTGAGGCTCCTGTCTCATATGTAATTCCCCACTGTCTCTCTCCCCATAGTTTCCAACTCTATCAACTGTCATTATTTGTAAAAAGACATAAAAGCCCTAAAAAAAAAAAATTACAAATGCGGCCTGGAGATAAAGTACCTCACCCCTTTGGATATTTTAACCTTTTATTGATTTTCTAAATCAATCACTACCTCTTGTATGTCAAAGTGAAAACAGATTTCTACAAAGTAATGTCAATTAATTAAAAAGTATGTAAAATAAGTTACTTTATAAATATTCATCTCCTTCAAGTCAGTATTTAGATGCACCTTTGGCTGCAATCACAGCACTGAGTCTGTAGGAATAGGTCTCAATCAGGTTTACACATCTGGACACTGCGATTTCACTCCATTCTTCTTTGTAAAACTACTCGTTGCCACTATCCAATAAAACACTGGCCAGAGAAAAACCCAGGTATCAGTTGTTGTATGCAGAGTCTCTCGCATCTCAGCTGCTAAAGCTTGTAACTCCTTCAGAGTAATCATAGGTGTCTTGGTGGCCTCTTTCACTAGTCTCCTCCTTGCATGGTCACTCGGTTTGTGAGGACGGCCTGATCTAAGCAGATTTACACATGTGCCATATTCCTTTCATGTCTTGATGATAGATTTGACTGAACTCCAGGAATGTGCAGTGCCTTGGAAATTTTTGTATCCATCCCCTGACCTATACTTTTCAATAAGCTTTTCTTTGAGTGTTCTTTCGTCTTCATGGTATAACGGTAGCCAGAGTTACTGCTAAATCAGTGACTGGACCTTCCAGACACAGGTGTTTATACTACACTGAGACCCATTTACTGCCCTCAGGTGATCCACATTTCACTTTTTTTCAGGACTACTAGCACTAATTGGCTGGACCTCTATTGAATTAGGTCAGTCACTTTAAAGGGGGTGAATATTTATGCAGTCACTTATTTTAGATTATATATTTTAATTAATTGACATCACTTTGTAGGAATCAGTTTTCACTTTGACTTCTTTAGTCAAAAAAGCCTAATTCAATTGATCATGCATGGTTGATTTATGAAGTCATTAAAAGGGTAAACCTCCAAGGTTTAAGTACGTTTTATATGTACTATACATGATCTTTGATACAAATAATACCATTGCAAGACTGCGACCTGACAGACATCAGTTAAACTTTAATACCACTTTTCTAACACCCAGTCTTTTACTAAAAGCCAAGTGGTCTCTGTTTTAATTTGTGTTACCCTCAGTTCACACTTCAAATTTCTAAATCAGCCATATGCACTAATACATAACCATACACTTTGACATTAGCATGGTAAACATGGAGTGTAATTGATGGTTGCACATAACTTCTCCATAATTAAGGTAAGCACTGTAGAAAAACAAATAATCACCTTAACCATGTAGATGTTGAAATCAGCAGGTAAAAAATGTTGTACTCCTTAAAGTACTGTCATTCTATTCTTGTTTTTTTGGGTCTGTAGTACATTTACTGAATTTCATAGCTTGTCGTGTTATGGTACTGGACAACTGTGAAAGTAGGCTATTGCACTAAAACAATTACAGTTGGTTAACTCGATTATCAGTCAGCTTTAGTCTCATTTCTTTAGAAAAGACTTAGAAAACTATTAAAAAAACATGTGAATCTACTGCTGTGGTTCATAGTATGAGTTGAGTGTATTACACCCCTACATTTTATGCTACTTTAAACTTCTACATCACTACATTTAAAGGGGATATTATACCTTTACTCTCATACATTGATTTTGTACATTTTTTTTTTAGTTACTTTGCATTACCTGAGATTCTGTGCCAAAATAAGTTTTAAGTTTTAACATTGAGTAATGTTTAATTTCGATCCCACAGCGAGATGGAGCATCTAACTTGGCAAAACACAACCTCCTTACAACAGAATCTGTAAGACAGAAATCTTTTTTTTCTTTTTACAAAATTGAGGGGAGAAATGATTTTATCTCTCTGAAAACAGGAGTTGAAACTTACCCAGAAGAAATCCTTGAAATGAAGATTTTTCATAGTTAAAGTCAATGGTGAAGTAAACAATGTTAAATAGGTCTGTCGGCTGACTGACAATGACTGAAGTTGACCGTTAAACTCCGTGCATGTTGAAGTCACAGCTTCAGCTGAGCTCAGCAAGTGGGAGGTCACGTCATCAGCGCTCACGTTCAGGTTGAGGGTGCGTTGCTACCCCCTAGTGCTCATTGGTAGTACCAGGGTTTGATATTAACTTTTTTGCTCACCAGCCATGATGGCTAGTGGTTCTGCAAACTTACTAGCCACTCAGTATTTCTACTAGCCACAACTTTGGTGTTTGGTAACTCTGAGCTATATGCCAAATTTGGTACAAAGGGTATGATATGACACACCTGCTCTACTTTCCCTCACCAATATGATAAATATCAGCTCTCCTCTTAATAAAGCACTGCTCCCTGTACATATGAAACAGCACACTACTGAGATATGGGTCAGACTGTTAGAGACAGTCATCTAAGAGTCAAAACTCTCAGATTTTTATTTTCTTAATCGGTGTCAAGTTTATGCTAAAATTAAAATACTGTTAACTGGCTGTTTATTAGAAAAAGCTACAGCGGATTACAAGAACATCTCTAATTTTCACTCTGACAAATCTTCACCAGAGAATATTAAGTGTCCAACTTCTCCTGTCCTCTGCTCTATACTGTATGGAGGAAATGTTTTCGTATATGTGTCTAATACTAATTAAAATATCTCTTCAAATAATAGATGACTTACATTTGGTGGTGAAGCTCACATTTGGAGAACATTAAACGACGGATGTATAAGAAGAAAAAAAAAATCACTGTTTAGTTGAATTCTCTTGGACTCCTAAGTGATCAGTTACAGATGGGTGTCAATGTCAAGCCCTGGGTAGTACCCGCGTCATAATTATGTTTAAGTTGTGGCCCACCTTTATCAGACTGGAGTGTTATCATCAGGATCCAGAAATGTGAATGGCCCAGTTTTAATTTGGAGGGATCAGATTCCAAGTGAAATGAGCCATTTAAACTGTCTTAACATAAAAAACAGGCCTCTTTGGCCTGTAGTGAGAATGCATTCTATTTTCTTCATCCAGATAGTGATATATTAAAAAAAAAAAATAATAATAATAATAAAAAAAAAAAAAAGCGTTTTGTATCTGGCCCTATCAGAATTATAAGAGGTCATTAAGGTATATTTGCTATTCATCAAAATAGGAGCTGAATTATATACTGTTCCTCCATCAAATGATCAGGGTACTAAAGTATAATTAGTTTTTCTGTCAAAACCAATCAACAAAAAAACGAAAAATGGCACCCTTTTTCCTTTTCAACCAAAAATGAAAAAAAAAATTTTTTCTATCTGAACAAAAAACAAAAAACCAAAAAAAACAAAATCCTACTTTTTGTTTTTCTTTATGTTTAATAGAGGGTCCAGAGGAAAGAAAAAGACATCTGAGGCGTACAGCAAATGTAGAATGATTTTATTTTCTAATAAAAAATGCGGGTTTATTTAAACATTCCATTTACAAAATTCGCACAAATGCAAACAGAGTTTGGTCGTCAATTCATCACATTATAAGGGACAGGATAGTCACCTACATTTATGCTATAATAAACTGTTTACAGACCTTTTTGCACCTTTTTGTAGCTTGTGTCAAATCAAAGATGCATTAGCTATTACCAGAGGGCAGAGAGAGTCCATCAAATACTTTTTTTTTTTTTTTGTATTTTTTCATCTAATCAAGACACTGTGGCTGTATAAACAAACTACACACTGAAAAAGAGACACATCAGCATCCCAGTGAAGTGTTTAAAGACAGCCAACAAAGATCAGTTTAATACTGAGTCAACTTAAAGAGAAAAAGTAACACTTTAATTCAGAGGCTGATCAATTTGTAAGAGACTTTTAACTCTCAGAACTGTGTTTATGAGAAACTACTCCAACAGGGAAATCTACAAAATGTTTTACCCAAAACTACAGAAAACAATAAATCAAGGTATAAAACAGAAAGTCTTACTATGATCAAAAGCAAAAATAATTACTCATGCTAGTTTAACTCAAGATCTTTTGTTTCATTTTATTGGTTGAACAATCCTCATTAAAGATTTATTAGAACTATTGAACTAAACTGTTGCTATGTGGGGTTGCTAAATTCATACTGTAGGGTTGCCAGTTTGTTGGGCTCATTCAGCAAAATATGTGAAAATAAATCACTGATCTCAATTTTATCTGGCAATCCCACCGATTTAGTGTTTCACTGAATTTGCCATTCTCAACAGCCAATAATTAACCCTCTTACGACCAGCAGTAAAGCCAGAGAAACTAGTGTAAATATGCAGGAGTGCACAGAGAAACCAAACAGAATAAACAGCCAGCCCTTCCCAGTGTAAATTTCACTCTGCCTTTGCCAGCATGAAAATAATTTCACACTGAGACATGCAAAACTCAGGATGCATGTTTTCACAGCATTCTTTTTCGCTCTCTCTTCTGGACAGATTTCTGCAAAAACATAGTAAGAATGATGAACACATGTGATTTTACCAGAATGAAAAGTAAACTGTAATGCAGTTCACTTACTGTCATTAACAAAGAGATATTTAGCAGATAATCCATAATTCTTGTTAAATGGGTTGATGGTTGTTTTCAAACCTTTGATGCTCTAAAGATAAAAGGTTTTGGTTTTACTGCGCAAGCAGAAACATTTTTTGCACAAGAAGAACATGCTTTTTTGTGTTTGTGTGTACACTTGCTCATAATCATGAACCACTGATTGCAGGAGACATACAGTAGCCACTTGGTTTCAGAAGTGAGGCAAACACAGACATATTCTCTTTCTAATGCTCAGCAGACAAGGACTATTCACTTTAGTCATCTCAGGTAACATTTTATAAGTGACTTTAACCTCCGAAGACCCTGCATGTACATATGAGGACTTTATTTCCAACAGTAAAGTAATAACTTCTGCAATTACAAGTTTTTGGATAATTGTCAGGAATGTCCACTGAAGTTTGAGTAATTTGCTTATAATATTGGGAGAATTTGCTTGGAAATTTTCATGAAAATTTTTAAGGGGTGTATTTGAATATCTGAGGGAATCGCTAGGAAATTTTCAAATATTTTCATGGAATTTTTGGGGATATTATTGTACATTATGTAGAGTTTTATTCTAAAGCTGGGGTTTAATTTGCTAAAAAAAAAAAAAATACAATTTTTAATGGGAATTTAGAGATTTTGTTTGGATTTGGGGGGGGATTTGTTTGGAAACTGTTAGCCATCTGAGTGTAAATTTAGGAAATGCAATTGTAATTGTTGGGAATTAAATAGGGAATTCTGGAGTGGGGGTGTACTGCAATCTTTTGACATTTCAGGGAATTTGTTTGGATGTTTTGGGGAATTTTCCATCATTTACAAGGAGTTTGGTGGACTGTGTATCTTAACCCCTTAAAGCCTGTTGTATCATATTTGATACACACTTTTATGATACCTCTATCCAATCAATATGACCAACAAATTACTAAAAAAAAAATCTGAATACAATCTGATAAATGATAAAAAATGCCCTCAAGTGGATCATCAGTTACCAAAAACACCTAATGTATCAAATGAGATACAAATAGATATATATATAATTATTATTATTATTATTATTATATATATTATTTATAAATGAATACGATATTTGGTAAAGACAACTTCCAAGAAATTCTGAATTTTTACAGGAAATTTTGTTCATGCTTCATCTAAACAAGTCCTTGTGGTCATCATCAAAATAACAAGAAACATGACTACACTCTTCCTCTCTCAATGACTGCCACCATTTCTTCCTGACTGAAATCACCCAGCTACTGATCACTTGGCCGAAACAGCTAACACAGATGCTCAAAAACTTATCCAGTGGTCTATTTTCTGCAGAAACAGGACCTTCAGTAGATTTGCAGACATCATTTGTGGACAAACCATATACCTATTCTAAGACAAGCTGCGGTTTTTAACTTATCAAGTCTTACTAATCCTAAGTGAGATAAACTAAAAATGCCGTCTAAACAAAAGCTCATGCCTCAGCAGGTTAATATAGGGATGTACCTATACATCAGTTTAACATCAGGATCAGGCAGATATCTGCCCTGTTAACAATCATCGGCCATCAGTAAATAATGTGGCATGAAGAAATATCAGTAGCCTTATTTATCAGTTGTCTCACCTCAATTTAATGCTAGCATCTAACACACCTAACTGCTCACTGCTGATTTTTTGTTAGGAAGAAGAAGTGTGTTCTGGTTTTGTGGTCAAACACGAGAGAGCATGTTGGCACACTGGAAGTCTTAGATTTAAAGGTGTAATGAAAAAACATTAATATCTACAATCGGCTTAATTTTTTCTTTTCAATATTAACATCAGCCCTAATTTTCACAAATGTTCCCCTTTTTATTTAAGGTCACAGTCACTAGTTTCAAGTCATCTTAAGCACAGCATGATGTTTATTTTAAAGTTATAATCCCAAGCAATAGAGAAAGGTTTGCTGTGGGAAATGGCTACCTTTCTGGTATACAGCTACGTACTAATGCTACTTTTGGAAAGGGGTAGAAGCACAACAATTTGGATTAACCCTCATTTACAAACAGTCATTTCTGGATCTGCATATCCAGGGTGGAAACAATGAAATTGCCAACCTTTAAACAACTGAGTGACATCACAGTGACTTCCTGCCCTTCCTATGGGAAGTATATGAAGAGATTTTTTGGTTGCTTAAAGGTCACATATTTTACCCCTTTAAGACAAGTTTATATTGGTCTCAGAGGTCCCCAAAACATGCCTGTGAAGTTTGTTGCTGAAGAAACACTCCAGTATTAGATGTTTGTATGTCTAAAAACCCCTCTGTTTCAGCCCTGCTCAGAACAAGTTGTTTCTGTGTGTGTGTGGCTTTAAATGTTACTGAGCTGTCTGACTCCACGCCTGACTCCATCCCTCTTAGAAAATGGATGTGGCTTAATACAGTGGTTCCCAGCCTGGGGTCCGGGCACCCCTAGGGGGGCGCCAAAGATCTCGGGGGGGGGGGGCGTTACCCTGTCTGCTCTGACGTTGTCAAAATTAGATGTACATACATACATTTTTTTTTAAACCATGATTAGAAACAATGTATTAAGGCCAACCTAAAAGTTGAAAAAATGAAGAGAATCTGTCAATTTTTGTGCGGAAACATCAACATTTTGGAAAAAAAAAAAACCCTCAGTTTTAGAGATTATAAAGTCGCATATTTACAGGAAATAAAACCACATTCTGCTGGTAAAAACTTTTGCTACAACTCGTAAAATATCCCTAAATCATCTTAAATTTCACTTGTTTTCTTTCAGTCTGTTCTGGAGCTTACAGGTAGTGGATTCAGTTTAACTGATCGACACATGAACAAGGGAGGAGAGGAGTGATGTTATTATACAGTCAAATATAGCATACAGTAACTTGTTCAAAATATAATAAAAATAAGTTTACATTATTAAACTTCCAATTAGACATGCTTCTTCTTCTCATCATGTCTTCTAAATATTCACATCTTTTGCTTTTTGAAGACATATTTTCCTCATAAATAATACATTTTTAGATGAAATTTCAGTGGAAATGACGAAAAATTACAAAATGTTTTTGAATTGCCTCTGAGGATTATTCCAGATTGTAATGGACCTCAATGGAAAAATAAAAGTTTAACTGAAGGTGTTAACTGGAAACAGCTTTCTCTCTTTTAAGCCACCAGACTCCAATTACAAAAATTTCACCCTGCAAAACAGGAGATGCTGGTTTGCCTCAATTATTTTTTTGTACATGTGTTAATTTGCAGCTTTGGTAGTCTACAAGGTTTATTCAGGACCTACAAATTATTTTTGTAACACTAAATGACTAAAAGTCAGAGGTTTACAGCAAAAATGCTCCCTGATTCGATAAATAATTGGGGTTTTTGTGTCTGGTATCTTCATACTTTCATCTATAACTCTCCTAAGACCAATCAGCATCAAACTGTGTTCAATTAGGCATTTAGTTTTACTTCAAGTTTTAATATACGCAGCTATTTTTGTAAATTGTCTTAACTTTTACATCTTAAGGAACTGAAGACAACATCTCAGAGTTACGGATGAGCAGACACCTGCAGCTACCCGTTAAACCTCCACTTTTCAAACAAGCTTAAATTGATATTTTAGAATTTAAATATTCAGCTTTAATGTGCCTACGCCCTGTTCTTGCATTAATGCTGTAATGTTGCATCATCATCAGCCATGCCCCTTCAGTAGCAGATTTCCACTGACATCTCCCTGCTTTTGTGTCTTTGCTGCTGCATGAGAGTGCGCCGCTTCAGTCTGAAGATCTGTGATGAAAATCCGTTCTGAGCTTTCAAGACATTTTGCTCTTGTTTGCATCACTCACACACCCACACAAACACACTCACACAAACAATCCCACTGTCCATCAGTCGGCTTTGTCTTTCTTCCTCGGTGTGACTTTACTCGCCACCGCAGATCCTACAGCTCCAACGCCTCCTGTTACCATGGAGACGCTTCCTTTGACCAATCCTGCACTGGCTGCTGGAACGCTGGTAACAGCTGTCTTGGTGAGCTCGAAACTTTTTGTTCCTACCCATGCGACGCCCCCCAGGGTTGCACCAACGACGTTTCGAGTCATGCTGAACAGGCCGCCGCCCATTCTCCACATGACTCCTGCTTCTTGGACGGGGTGATCTTTATTTGTGTCTGAGGAAGGCAGAGTTTAAGACAGAGAGTTTAAAGGTCTATTACGTTTAACTCCAGTTCCAAAAAAGTTAGGGCGCTGTGTAAGATGTAAATAAAAGCAGAATGCAATGATTTTACCATTTCATGAAAAATATTTGTTCATTTTGAATTTTAAGGCACATATGGCTTATTCTCTACATGATACAGCTTTTACTTGCATTAATGGATGGCACAGAGGACTGTGTTGTTAGACAATGATTTCTTGAAGTGTTCCTGAGCCCATACAGTGATTTCCAGTGCAGAATCTGTTTTTACTGCAGTGCCTCTTGATGGTAGAAAGATCATGAGCATCCAATATTGACCTTTGGCCTGGTCCCTTGAGCACAAAGATTTCTCCACATTCTCTCAATCTCTGATAATATCATGTACTGCAGAAGATGGGATATTTAAAGTCTTTGCAATTTTATGTTGAGGAGTTTTTCTGAAATAGTTCCACAGTTTAAACACTTTTTTTTTTGCAGACTGGTGAACCTCTGTCCATCTTTACCTCTGCCTCCCTAAAATGCTCCTTTTAAGCAGTCATGTTTGTGACCTGTTGCCAGTCATAACCTGCACAATGCTCCTGCAGTGGTTTTCCAATAGTACCACTTGTTTTTTCCAACCATTTCGCTGCCCTGTCCTTTCTTGTTGAGATGTGTTGCTGCTATCAAAATCAAATGAGCCAATATTTTTCATGATATGGTAAAATGTCCCAGTTTCATCATCTGATATCTTGTTCATGTGTAATTGTGAATAAATTATGGGTTGATGAGATCTCACAATCATTGCATTCTTTTTTTAATCTAAATTTTACACAGAACCCCAACTTTTTTGGGATAGGAGTTGTACAATTTTGCACTGAAATGTCTACATTAACTCAAAACCTGAGAAATTTCATGTTTTTCCATTCAATCACCAAAATGATTCCAACAGTAAACCAGGAGAATTCTTAATTTTCATACTTGAAACTTGGCCGCCACCATGACAGAGCTGCCATGACAGATACTACATGCTTATTATTGACATCCAACTTATTCTTAGCCCCAATAGTACTTCCAGTGCCTTTTGTCAATCAGGTGTTTTCCATTGTAACGAGACATTAAACCTTATTATTAAAGCAATTCAGAGATAAACATGTATTTACACCCTCTGTTACACCTCTAACCAGATAATGTCATTCTTATTCTACTATTTTCAATTGAGAAATGAGAGGAAAATATGGAGAAAGTACCTCAGATAACCTACACAGGTACCATCAGTTAAATTCATTGGCTTAAAATCAGTATTTATGAGGACTGAACAAGTTGAGAAAATAATCTAACTGCGATAACTCATTCTATATTTTAACCAAAACAATAATATAAATAAATAGATAATAGATAAATTAAACTAGGGATGAAAGATTTGAAAAATTATCTAATTGGGATTTTTAGCTCATATAGCAACTTTGATATCGATTGCTATACTGAAGGAATAGTACATTTTTGAATGTTATTCTCATTTTGATTGAGAAAATCATATTCATGATCAGGAAAAGTTGAAATTTAGGAAACTATTTTGAAAAAAAAGAAACTTTTATGTATGCATAATGTGTAGAACATGAAATCTCTGCTGCAAAAATGGTATCAAAATTGGTATTTTGACACACACATTTCAGGATAAAAAATTATATATTGCACTGTCTGCGATTTGAAAACTGCACCAGGCCATATTGCGATTTAATCTAATTTGTGATCAGCCCTAGTATTTGCTTTGTAATAAGGGCGATTGCTATTTGTTAAAGTGCATGAGACACAGCCTTAGATAAAGCAGATATAAAGCTCTGTCAGAGCCTTATCATTTCTCTCTTTAGTTTGTTGATGCTCTGAAACTCTTTTCACAAACTAGTCCCTCTTTCAATATGCGTTTTTACCAATGTCCATGATTTATGTGGTCTCTTTAGGTTGGTAAATCTGAAATTCTGTATTAATTTATGTAGAGTCACATTCCTGATGCATTTAGTCTTTGAAGAGCATGTTTAAAACACTGCAGCTGTTAAAGACACAAATTTAGTTTAATCTTATTATTAGTACAACCATGAAGACAGCAACAGCTACCAAACCATGGACATTTCAGAAGATATAACTTGCATATTACAGCTTATAACATTAAGCTTTATGTTTGATTTAGAAAATGAAGGCGTATTTACAAAATTGAGGGTGAATCCCTTTAAAACAACAGCATTTGGTGGTTAGCCACTGAGAGACATGTCTGTTTTATCACCTGAAGTTCCACCCATAATCATATTTACAGTAGAGTGTCTATGAAAAGTGTTAAGAAGTCTCCTTCTGTTGTGTTACTATTAATGATTTCTGCTGCTTGCAGTATGTGTGAAAAAGATTTATTTTCTGAAATCAGTTCTTTGTTGTGTTGCTGAGCTCCCCTGTGATGCATAATTCCATTCCCCGACCCCTTCACAACGTGGCCCCATTAGACATGTCCTAGTTGAGTAGAGACAGGCTGTTCAGCTCCACCCATCTTCAATGTTTTTTTTTGTTTTGTTTTGTTTTTAAAGAGGAGTCTTTCAGCACAAACCACAATCATACAGAGTATTTATGAAATAGCCTGAGTAAAACTTAAATGTCTTATTTTCAAGGATAACCCTAACCCCCTAACCCTTCCATCATTCGCCTTTTAAAGAAACCAGTAGATTGTGCTGATGAGAAGACAAATATTTTAGATCACAAGGATATTTTTCATTTAATGGCACTAGCCACTCTAGCTGCTTTTGTCTCATTTATAAACACAAATCAGCAACACAATTATACACATACACACAACAAAGCCATAACTTAATATCTTAGCATCACTTCATCCTCTTGTCTAAACGTGATCAGTCAAACAACAGCTAAACAACTAAGCTTCATACTTAATAATGGTAGTGCATAAACATATGTGTTCTGTCTAGGGCTGACACCTTCCAGTCAGTTGGTGATTGAGCTCCTATCCCCCCAAAATGTTGTTGGTCAGAAATTTTCCCTGTTAATGTACCAGCAGTGTTAATTACTGTCACGTGAGAAGATTACATTTTTGTCTAATGTATCTCTGAGCCTTTTGCTCAACAGCAGCCTGCTAAGAGGTACAGTCACTATCAAACTATAGTGCCTTTTCAAGTGTTACTTTTCCAGACTCTCTTCCTCTCCAGTTCTCTTCCTTCAGAGTTGAAAGGGAGCTACTGTATAGCAGGGTCAGTTTATAATCCATGTGACTAAAGGCACCAATCCTATTAAATGCTTGGATTATCTTTAAGTCACAGTGATGGAAGTGAAACAGCTCTCCAAAGATGCAACTAAAATTCTTGAAGTCGGTTTTCACACAACTAGATGCTAGTACTATCAGATAGTGAGCATTCTGAAGAGCTGTACAGTGTACTGTGTCTTTTATTCCTGTTATAAGTTTGCAGAGCTTCAGATTTAAGAATCAATTGGTAGGGTTAATACATTCAAAGAAGGGCTGGGCAATATGGGTTAAAAATAAATCTCAGATTTTGCCACATTAAACCCAGTTTACAATTTTAATCAATTTCACTTCCTGCTCTAAAAGGAGAACAAAGACATGACTGTTGAATGAGTTTCATTCTGATGCTGTCTTTCCTGTAGTCAACCAAGCAAAGCCTGAGGGGAGAGGTGAAGGAAATCCAGAGAAGATACAGATTTTCATTTTTTAAAATCTAGATCATCCTCGATTAAACATGAAATTAATTATTATCAACAATCTAAAGGTAGGTGTAAAGAGGGATGCAACTGTCTGGACACTGACAAAAAAGAGTTAACATTTTTGGTAGAGCAAAAGACCTTACCATGTTGTTTTTCCCAGCATGTACTGCTGCAATGTAACACTTTGTTTTTATGGCAGTAATCATAGAGTAATGTAATTCTTTTAAAATAATGCTACACAACACTGATCTCATTTGGTTCCTCACCATTCGATTGTTCTTCCTGAAGGTCAGGAGGTATTTCCTCCTCTTCTCTGTTTTCACAGATGTGGTGGTTGTTACATTCAGCAGAAGGTGAGTTGCTCTCCTCCTCCATCTCCTGCTGTGAGGTCATCACCTGAAAGACAGCACAGGACCACTGAAATAACATTGAACATACATTTATACATAGAAAAGAATGGATCCAATTGACCTGGCAAAGTCAACGTGTGCTCAGATTTCTGGATAAGAACTGTAAGACGACTTAGTAAAGTACAACTGCACCGAAAAAAAAAACGAACCATCATTATCTCAGGAAGTATTCTCATTGTTATCGTCATCATGTTCAGGGCTATAAGCAGGAATGCTGTTAAGAAACAATGTTTTATGTGTTCTGGATACAAGCTTTAAATAATGGGAATATTTCAAATTTTGTTCAACCATTGAGCACTCAATCAGAAAATTAAAAAGCAATGGATGAATATACTGATGAAATTTAGGCATCAAGTAAAGAAAAAACATACAAGACAAAGAAAGACTCTTGTGGGCAGTCCTGTGTCAGTTTATTTTACCGTATTATAAATGTTAGACTCAGAATCGATTGGTCACTGAAAATCTACTGCCAACTGTCCTGTAAAGCATAGATTTTTTTGTTTGTTGTAAATCACTGTAAAGCTATCTGTGTTCTTGTTTTCTGTTCAAAGTGTTTTGAGTCTTGGTGAGGTTAATTGAAAAAGTGTTTTGAAAATGCAGCAGTGTGAGACTTCCTGGCCACTGTAGGTTTTAGGGAGTCAAACCAGGAACAACCTACAGGGCAAAAACTTTTCCAAGGACCCCCACATAACCCTCGCGCTGATTAAACATATGTTAACTGCCATTTTCTTTGCCTTGTCGTCAGAAAAAAATCTTTTGTTTAATCTTTAAACTCTGCATGCTTTGTGATCAGATGACACTTTAGCTTGGCGGGCTTCATGGCTTCATTTGCAAAAGCAGACACAAAAACACATTTTGGTCTTCCGCTCTTCGCTGTTCTCAATAAAACCAAACTCCAGATAGCTGTCATCATATTCTCTCAGTTTAGCTGGTTTGAGCCTAGCATCGCTCGATGAAGTGAGCACGCTTAAATATTTATCCATTGTTGCTAGCTGTACTAGCACAACAAATGTGTCCTGAGCAAAGTGACTGAAAGGCAAGGAGTGATATAGTTAGCCTAGGTAATATGTCACAATCATATCTGAGTTTTTATTGGCCCAAAGATGATGTGGAGTCATTGGTTCAGTATGGTTGTTTTATGGCGCTGTGGTCCCTATATGTATTTAATTGCTTTTTAATGACACGACATTTAATAATTTATTTTGAATTAATTCACAGACCCCCAAACTGTGGCTCGTGGACCCCCAGGGGTCCCTGGACCCCAGTTTGAGAACCACTGTCCTAAAGGAAATGCAACACTTTTTTAATCATTTGAAATGCATGTACAAAGTAGTAATCATTGTGACCTCAGTATCAATAAATTCATTCATGATTATGATTTTTGCCATAATCGAGCACCCCTACTATTCAACTGGTGAACAGATAAGCATTCTTCATCCCCTATCTTTATTGGTATCAGTATCAGACTTGCATGATACTGATAGCACTGATGACTGTACAGTAGTAATCATCCATGGTTAAAAATGATGATGTGTTATTTGCTGTATAGGTAGCATGAATAATTATAACTGATAGAGAAGAACAATATCATCAGCATATGTGCAGATACTGACTAATAAAGTAAATTATCAGAACTGGAAGATATGAAAAATTTCTGCAGATATTTACAACCAATACATCAGCTGTAAATGTGGACTGTCAGAATAAAGAGTTAGTGGACCAACAGCAGGTTGTTTTCTTAGTTCATCCTTAACATTAAAGTGTGTTCAAAGGACTGAAATTTGTTAAGATGTTCAATCTTAAACTTTAAATTGTGTGTTTTTAGAACTGAACTACATTTAAATATCGGTAGAGAATACTGATTAGTAAACATCAGCATATTGGATATTGGCAAAATCCAATATATTACTGTATATTATGCATCTCTAATAATTGATTATCTATTTCATTTAATGCTGAATCAACATAATTATAGCAAAATATGAAAACATAGAACTTCCTTCATAAAAAGTCCTTCCTATCCATTTGGGAAAAAAAGTGCTTAGGTCTCTGACAGTGTGTCTTAAGCATTTTAAAACTAGAAATAAAGGGTTGGTTATTCGAAAGTAGCTAAATCTTTTCAAAATAATTTGAATGAAGTAGCAAAGAAATAACGGGGACGATACAACTAAATTAAAAAGGTCCGATAACTCCCAGGGAAAGATGCGATCAATTCATCAATTGTTTGTCTTCCAATTATTTTATTAGCTATCTCAAAAAGAGGATAAATCATCCATATCACTGGCGTAGCTTCTGTCCGTCATTTTAGAAACCTGCCTTAAATTAATAAGGTTTATTAAAGCAAAAAAAGTGAAATCCTGTAGAATTTTCCAGTAATGGTGAGGTAGAATCTAATTGTCCATACGCAGGTCTGTGATGATGATAACGGTAGCTCGCTTTAGCCCATCAAACACACGTAAGCTAGGCTACACACAAACACAGACGTAAACAAAACGGCACCGATAAAACACGTGCACGGTTATGGAAAAGGGAAAAGTCTCTGACCTTCATCCTGTAAAAGTATCGACGTTAAAACTGCGTCTTTCTGGATGTTTTTATCGGTCCGTCTTTTGTTGTTTTGCTGTCAACCTCAAAGCGGAAGTGACGTCGTGTTGTTTACTGTGTGCCTGCGGCTGTAATGGCAGCGCGCGGCCGCACACTGTCAGCAGAGATGAAGTGGAGAGAGGAGTCCCGGAGGTATTCAGTTATTATAAGGAGTTCATCACGTTTATCGATAGATAATATTTATAACTGCGAGATTATGACACATTAAGCTTACTGGAAAAGTGAACTGCTGATTGATTCATCTCATACAATTTATGCTTTGGAATTTATAGACATTTAAATGTCTATAAATGAGAAAATTTTCTCATCGATTTAATGGTACCCATTTGTTATTGTCTCAGACATGGTATTTCATTCTAAATTTGAATCATTTTTTTTATTTCACCTCCTTATTTTAATCAATTATTTTTGCAAGAAAATGTGATTTTTAAAAAACCGCCCACAGGGTATGAGCCATTAAATCATCAGCCCTGGAAAATCAAGCCCATTCAGCTTTTGTCTTCTCTCTGTCTCATTATCTCTTTGGTCTAGATTTTGTTTGATTTTCTTTGTAATGGCTTCATGTCATTGAATATGACATTATGACATTTCCTCTGAAGATCTCCAAAAATAAAATTAATGATAAGATGGCCTTTAACGCTGCTATTTTGAGGTCATTTGGAATACAGCTGTTTCCTTCAGTATGTTTGAGGATGATTCTAATTAGTAGCCTACTTTTTACCTAAAGACATGGTTTAAACTAATTTAGCCAACAGAAAGACATTAAAAAGAGAACTTTGATAGCTGTGGAGAAACACTTTGAAAAGATTTTTAAAAGGCTCTCTGGGCCATACTGTACTTTCTATTATCTCACAATATGGTTTTATGCTTTCACAATGAAAATAGCTACATCATTTTAGAAAGGAATTTTTAAATGTTAAAAAATCATCTGAACAGCTGGCACAATTAGACTATAGTTTCATTAAAAATTCTTGTTTATTCCTATTTGTTCAATGTCAGTGATTAACTTTGGTCTAAAAAGATTTTCAAGAAACAAAAAAGGGGTTAATTCTTGTTGTTCAAAATAGAAAAAATAAACTTGAAATACTGAGTGATTTTATTTTTCGTGGTCAAAAACTAAAAGTTTGAAAGCGGTTTCATTTTAATTTTCCATTTGAAAAAAAAGGGAAACAAAAAAGGTCAGTGTGTCTATATTGTAAGACCAGATGTCACAGAAAGTGCTAAATGTGTGGGTGTCACAAACTTTTACTTTGAAAGTAATCAAATACAATCCATTTAGCATTCTTACCCCTTCAATGGCTCATATCTCCTTCACACAGCTGTAGGGTTGAAAAGTTTTTAAAGATAATTTACACAGTATTCATAGTGCATTTACCCATGATGCAGTGGATGCAGAAACCATATACATGCTCTCTTTTTACTTAAATGTTAATCTTGGAAAGTTGAGAGTGTATATTCAGAGTTATGTGATGCCTAAAGCAAATAAACAGCTCACACCATGTAGGACTCCAGTGTCCACCTATTAAATCCACTTAGGTCATGTTTCAAGCACAACTGTTCTTTCTGAGGCTATACCTGATGCACTGTGGGTGGGCACTGCACTTGACCCAGCATAAGCATCCACATAAAATCAAATGGCATTACTGTGTCATTTATTTTAATTGAGCAATTTTATACCAGGTACTGAGGCACCATTTGAGTTTTAAAATCATTTTTTGAAGATCTTTCTCCTGGCTATGAAGTCACATCATCGCATGTTAAAACACGGATTTTGCAGCAGGGATAAACATGATTACAGCCCCTGGTGTTGTGAGATTTGTGGTGGAGAACCCAGGATGCGGAGGCGGAGTAGCAGTTTTAACTGTTTTATTTGCACAGGTAAGCAATCAGGGAATGAGAGTCCAAGAGTCCGTAGTGAGAGAGTGCTGGAGCTGGCTGCAGTGAGCGGGGAGTGAGGCACTGGAAGAAAAAGGAGGAGGCACGTTAGAATAGGTCACCTAAACACAAGCACTGGAAATAACTCAAGAGATCTAACAATAAACGCTGAAGACTTCTCAGAAGGTTTCTCGAGAGAACGTGTGAGCCTGGAGCAGAGGTTTACCGCGAGGGAAGGTAGTCAAAACTCAGGCGCTGGTGGAGAGCTGCAGCCGGTCTTAAGTAGTCCCTCCTGATGAGAACTCGCTGCAGGTGTGATCTCTCCACAGCACCGGGGGGGGGGAGGGGTGATTGCCTCAGGGAACGCAAAGTGAAGTTATCAGCCAGCAGAAGTGACTCCGGAAACCGGAAGTTACCACAATAAATCAAAAAAGTACAAAATAAAACACCACAGTACCCCCCTCTCAATGGACACCTCCTGGCGTCCTGCCGGGTTTATCCGGATGCTCCCTATAGAAGTCGTCCAGGAGGCTGTGGTCCAGGATCAGACTCCTGGAGATCCATGACCGTTCTTCTGGATCGTACCCCTCCCAGTCCACCAGAAACTGGTACCCGCGACCCCGTGGTCGCACGTCCAGAATCTTGGAGACGGTGAAGGCCGGATGGTTGTCAATGATCCGGGGGGGTGGAGGGGTGACAGCTGGAGGGCTCAGATCACTGGAAGCAACAGGTTTCAACAGGGACACGTGGAATGTGGGATGGATCTTCATGGCCTCAGGGAGCTTAAGCCGGACGGCGGAGGGGTTGATGACCTTGGTGATCTTGAAGGGTCCCACGAAGCGAGGAGTCAGTTTCCGAGATTCCGTCTCAAGGGGTAGATCCTTGGAGGAAAGCCAGACTTTCTGACCAGGACGATATTCAGGGGCGGGGTTGCGATGAGTGTCAGCCAGACGTTTATTGCGCTCAGCCGTGCGTGAGAGCGCTGCTCGTGCCGTCCTCCAGACCTCTCTTACGCGCCTGAGATGCTCCTGCACAGACTGGACGGACACAGAGGCTTCCTGCTCTGGAAACAGGGGGGGCTGGTACCCAAAGCAGCACATGAACGGGGACATACCAGTGGCAGCGCAGGTAAGGGAGTTGTGTGCATACTCGACCCAGGGGAGATGCGAGCTCCAGGTGACCGGGTGATGAGCGGCCACGCAGCGCAGGGCCGCCTCCAGGCTCTGATTGGCCCGCTCAGTCTGGCCGTTGCTCTGAGGGTGGTAACCCGAAGACAGACTGACTGTTGCGCCGAGCTCCTTACAAAACTCCTTCCAAACACGTGAAACAAACTGGGGTCCTCTGTCTGAAACGAGGTCACAGGGGATACCATGGAGTCTGACAACATGAAGGACCAACAGATGAGCTGTTTCCAGGGCAGTGGGGAGTTTGGGGAGAGGGATATAATGGACGCTCTTGGAGAATCGATCGATTATGGTGAGGATGACTGTGTTTCCATGTGAAGGAGGTAAACCAGTGACGAAGTCCAAGGCTATATGGGACCAGGGACGGTTAGGGGTGGATAGGGGGCGCAACAAGCCAGCCGGAGGCTGATGGGATGATTTACCTCGGGCACAGACTGCGCAGGCCGCCACAAACTCACGGGTGTCCTTAGTCATGCCAGGCCACCAGAAGCTTTGCTGGAGAAAGCCGAGAGTTCTCTGAAAACCAGGATGGCAGGTGAGTTTGGAGGAGTGGGCCCACTGGAGCACAGGAGAGCGGACTGAGTCCGGGACGAAGAGGCGATTAGGAGGTCCGGTACCAGGGTCGGGCTGGAGTCTCTGAGAGTCTCTGATTGTCTGCTCGATTTCCTAAACAGCTACACCAACAATACATTCGGGGGAAAGAATCCGATCCGGTTCTGGAACATCACGAGAGGGAGACTCAACACGAGATAGGGCATCTGGCTTAGTGTTCCGGGAACCAGGGCGGTACGAGAGGGTGAAATGAAACCTGCTGAGGAACAAGGCCCACCGGGCCTGACGAGAGTTGAGGCGTCGAGCAGAGCGAAGATAGGCAAGGTTCTTGTGGTCGGTCCAGATAATGAAGGGGTGTTTCGTGCCCTCCAACCAGTGCCTCCACTCCTGTAGAGCCCACACTACAGCCAGCAACTTTCCCACGTCGTAATTTCTCTCAGCAGGAGACAAACGGCGAGAGAAAAAGGCACAGGGATGCAGCTTTTGGGTCTCCGGATCTCTCTGGGACAACACGGCTCCTGCACCTGTCTCGGATGCGTCCACCTCCACTACAAACTGAAGGGATGAGTCCGGATGTTTGAGGACAGGTGCAGAGGTAAAAAGAGTCTTGAGCCGTGTGAACGCTGCTGCCGCCTCTGGAGACCACCGGTAGGGGGAGTTAGGGGAGGTGAGCCTTGTGAGAGGGGCTGCTACCCTGCTATAATCACAAATGAACCTCCTGTAAAAGTTGGCAAAGCCCAGAAACCTCTGAAGCTCCTTGTGGTTGGTAGGGATGGACCAATCTGTCACTGCCTTGATTTTGGCGGGGTCTGGCTGTAACTGGCCCTGAGCGATGATGAACCCTAAGATGCTAACTGAGTCAGAGTGGAACTCACATTTTTCGGGTTTCACATACAAACTGTTTTCTAACAGTCTCTGGAGAACTAGGCGGACATGTTGCTGGTGTTGCTCAAGGGAGTGGGAAAAGATAAGTATATCATCAAGATACACAAATACAAACCTATTGATCATGTCCCTGAGCACATCGTTAATAAGGGCCTGGAAAACAGCTGGGGCATTAGTAAGACCAAAGGGCATGACCAAATACTCAAAATGTCCCATGGGGGTCTTGAAAGCTATCTTCCACTCGTCCCCCTCTCTGATCCTAACAAGGTGGTAAGCGTTCCTGAGATCTAGTTTGGAGAAAACTTTTGCGGAACAAAGAGGCTCAAAAGAAGGATCTATAAGGGGAAGCGGATACTTGTTCTTTATGGTGGTATCATTAAGTCCCCTGAAGTCTATACACGGGCGGAGTGTAGTGTCTTTCTTCTTGACAAAGAAGAACCCTGCCCCTAGTGGAGACGAGGAGGGACGAATGAGACCGGAGGCTAAGTAGTTGTGAATGTACGTCTCCATGGCTTCTTTCTCAGGGACGGAGAGGTTGTAGAGGCGGCTACTAGGTAGGGAGGCGCCAGGGATTAAATCAATCGCACAGTCGTACGGGCGGTGCGGAGGGAGAGAAACAGCTAGCTCCTTGCTGAAGACGGGAGCGAGATCGTGGTACTCAGAGGAACAATTAGTTAAATCCGGAGGAGAGGGAGTGACTGAGGGAGGGTGAACAGGAGGATTGGCGGAACGTAAGCAGTGGGAGTGATAATGAATGCTCCAGTTAGAGATGGTAGCAGTTTTCCAATTGATTTGGGGGTTATGGAGCTGTAACCATGGGAGACCTAATACCACCGGTGCGTGAGGGGATGGAATAACAAAAGGCTGAAGGCTTTCGCGATGATTACCGGAGATGATTAGGGTGATGGGAACAGTACGATGAGTAACCTTAGCGATAAGTCTGCCGTCAAGGGCCGTGGCGGTTTTGGGGACGGATAAGGGCTCTAAGGGGAGGTGAAGCTGCTGCGCGAGGCTGTCTTGAATAAAGTTGTCGTCTGCCCCTGAATCAATGAGGGCCTGAATGGGCACCGAGTCGTGTTCCCACAATAAGCTAGCTGGGACTGCTAAACGTAGGGGAGGGCCAGGAAGGGAATTGGTCTGGCTCACTTGTGTGCCCTGATTCACGAGTGAGCCCCAGTCTTTTAACAGTTCCGGACAGGAGGCGAGGAAATGACCAGCTAGACCACAATAAATGCAAAGCTTGAGACTAAATCTCCTCTGGCGTTCACCGGGGGTTAAACGGGCTCTACCAAGTTGCATGGGTTCTTCATGGGAGGACGAGGGGACATCTACAGGAGGTCTAGGTGTGACAGGAGGCTGATAAGCTGTCTGACCAGAGGGGGGAGCCGTGGTCCGTGATCTAAGGCTTCTAGCCTGGCTCTTCTCCCTGTGTCTTTCCCTCAAACGATTATCAATGCGTATAGCCAATGAAATGAGGCCCTCAAGAGAATCTGGTTCGTCTCTGGAAGCTAGTTCATCTTTTAATTCCTCTGAAAGGCTTCTGAGGAAGATCCCCTTGAGTTCAGTTTCCCCCCACCCGCTCTCAGAAGCTGCAATACGAAAATCCATAGAAAAATCTGCCACTGACCTAGAACCCTGTGAAAGGGAAAACAAACGCTTGGCTGCCTCTTGGCCCTGGAGGGGGTGATCAAATATGCGGCACAACTCACTGGAAAACTCAGAATATG
The DNA here is from genome assembly GCF_018320785.1 of Cheilinus undulatus. Taxonomy (NCBI): domain Eukaryota; kingdom Metazoa; phylum Chordata; class Actinopteri; order Labriformes; family Labridae; genus Cheilinus; species Cheilinus undulatus. Next base: position 37,209,715 of record NC_054873.1, read on the forward strand.
ATGCTAACACAGGGGATTCCCGCTCCCAAATAGCAGTGGCCCAACGGGAGGCTTGACCACGTAACAAATTTATCACAAACGCTATCTTAGCCCTGTCTGTGGGATAGCTAAGGGGTTGCTGATCAAAAACCAATGAGCAACGTAACAAAAATCCTTGAGCTTTTCCTATTTCTCCAGAAAAGAAATCTGGGTGGGGGACCTGAGGCTCTCTAAGGAGGTGGTGGGGGGGGGGGGGAGGTGTGGGATCAACTAAAGGTGGCTGATTGCTGTCAGGTGCAGGCTCTGGTGGTGAAGGCTGAGGCTGATTGGCAGTGAGTAATTGATTGGAGATACTGGAGACCTGGGTGCTGAGGGATTGTAATGATTGTATGATACCTTTTAACATGGTCTCATGTTGTCCGAGGCGTTGTCCTTGGTGAGATATTGCAGTCTTTATTGAGTCCGGGTCCGCTGGGTCCATTTCTGGCCTGAGTTTTTCTGTCGTGTGATTTGTGGTGGAGAACCCAGGATGCGGAGGCGGAGTAGCAGTTTTAACTGTTTTATTTGCACAGGTAAGCAATCAGGGAATGAGAGTCCAAGAATCCGGAGTGAGAGAGTGCTGGAGCTGGCTGCAGTGAGCGGGGAGTGAGGCACTGGAAGAAAAAGGAGGAGGCACATTAGAAAAGGTCACCAAAACACAAGCACTGGAAATAACTCAAGAGATCTAACAATAAACGCTGAAGACTTCTCAGAAGGTTTCTCGAGAGAACGTGTGAGCCTAGAGCAGAGGTTTACCGTGAGGAAAGGTAGTCAAAACTCAGGCACTGGTGGAGAGCTGCAGCCGGTCTTAAGTAGTCCCTCCTGATGAGAACTCGCTGCAGGTGTGATCTCTCCACAGCACCGGGGGGGGAGGGGTGATTGCCTCAGGGAACACAAAGTAAGGTTATCAGCCAGCAGAAGTGACTCCGGAAACTGGAAGTTACCACAATAAATCAAAAAAGTACAAAGTAAAACACCACACCTGGTACAAACTCTAGTTTATGTCACTGTAGATGGCTGAGTACGGGAAATAAATTCTAACTCATCTGTTAATGCTTTAAAAATGTGAAACCGGGGAATACAGTACCTATGAAAAGTATTCACCCCCTTTAATGTTTTACACTTTTAGGGATTTTATGGATCATGATTAATATAATTTGGTTATTTTGACACAAAAAAATACAGAAAATCTCTTTAATGTCAAAGTGAAAATGGATTTCTACTAAGTAATGTCAATTAAACAAAAATATGTAAGGAGAAATAAAAGACTGTATTTGTTCACCCCCTTTCCATCCATACATTTTCTATACTGCTTATCCCGTTGGGGGTCACGTGGGGGCTGGAGCCTCTCCCAGCTGTCATTGGGCGAGAGGCGGGGTACACCTTGGACTGGTCGCCAGTCAATCGCAGGGCTGCAAATAGAGACAGACAACCAGGCACGCTCACATTCACGCCTACAGCCAATTTAGAGTGATCAATCAACCTAATGAGGATGTTTTTGGTGGTGGGAGGAAGCCAGAGTACCCAGAGAGAACCCACACATGCATGGGGAGAACATGCAAACCCCACACAGAAAGGCCCAGACTGGGACACGAACCAGGGACCTTCTTGCTGTGGGGTAGCAGTGCTAATCCCTGTGCCGCTGTGCAGCCCCCCCACCTTTAAAGTGACTGACCTAATTCAACAGAGGTCCTGCCAATTGGTGCTAGTAGTCTCACAATTAGTGAAATGGGGATCACCTCGGTGCAGTGAATGTGTCTCAAGTGACTGTAGTATAAAGACCCCCATGTCAGGAAGGTTCAGTCACTGTTAATCAGTATTCCTGGCTACCATTACTCCAAGTACTTTTCACATAGGGCCAAATAGGTTTGGATTGTTTTTCCCTTAATACATAAAATCGTCATTTAGAAACTGCTTTTTTTTCTCCTCTTGTGTTGTCTTTGTGAGATATTAAAATTGGTTTGATGATCCGAAACATTTAAGTGTGATAAATATGCAAAAAAATTAGGCCTTAGAAAAGGGGGAAATACTTTTTCACAGCACTGTAGCTGTTTGTCAGGAGGCTAAAGAACTTCTCAGCTCCACCTCCTAGTTTGTTATTACATTGGCTTAATATCAAGCTATCAGTCTACAGAAATTTAGCCCACAAAGGCAATCAAATTTTTTACTTCTGATAATCTGTTTTTGACCATGACCATATTTCACTTTTTATTTAAAGGAAAACCTAATTATCAGTCATTTTTCAAATTCTAATGTGTTTCCAAAAAATTGATTTTCTAACCAATTACCCAAAGAGACACAGAATAAAAACATCTGGTTCTAACAGAGCTACACAGCTGCAAAGAAACTGCAGATCATGAACTTTGCTGAAAGGAAATGGAAAGCATCTTGCAAGAAGACAGTTCAAACTGTTTTCCCCTCTGGGAACCTTCAAAACAGACCTCGTTTCATTCACCAGTACAACTTCTATTCCAGATTTTACAGCTCAGCTTCATCAACAAGGGAATGAAAACTGACACAAACCAAAAGTACCTCAAAGAGCTTTGAAAAAAAGTTAGTACAGATTTAGCATTGCTATGTATCAGTACTTTCAGTCGACTTCATAACCAGCTAAAATTCTTCTCCACAGCTCTGAATTTGGTGAACTTAATTCTTTTAATGCATTTTCTTTTATGACTTTTAAACAGTTGCTTGTTTTCTGAATTGCAGTCCTTGCCACTTTTATTTCTGTGGCATCATAATTGTTCACATGCAGTTAAACAAAGGTTTAAAGAATGAATGAGTTATGTAAATCTGGTGAGGCTATTCCTTTCTCAAGCCAATATCTCAGTCTGCCAGCCTGAAACTCAACCTTATTAGTGACATAGTATTCAGGAAGAGATTTTCAGGAACATCTGTGGTGATCCGGCCAGTCAGCGTTAGGGTTACTTCCCTGTGAGGATAATAAAGTGGTCCAGATTACCTGTATTCACTAGTGTAAACTGAACATGACTTGTGTCCTCACAGTTTTGCGGTTGTTGTTGGAAAAGCTGAGTTACAGTATGTGAACACAAACACCACTTCCTTCTGTTTCCTGTGAGAACTGACCTTTGACCCATACATCTTGCTCCCAGCATCGAGCCCGACACATGGTCTCCCTTGGGAGCCCGACAGCATGTGCTCTACAAGGTCCCTGCTTTCCTTTGCTTGATTCTCTGTATATTTTTTAACTCTTAACGTCTAAAAATACACCAGAGTGCGGATGTTGCTGCTGTGTTACATAAGCTTGTGGGATTGAAGTGTCAGGAATAAGAGGTTGTACAGAAAGTTTCTGGATCTCAGTTCTCCCAGAGTAAACAATCATGGAAGAAAGGACAGTTTCCTGGAACGGCTTCACAGAGAAAAAAATCTACACAGAATTAACTTCAAGCTTTGTGTTTTGGCCACTTTTTAACTTGAGTAAAAATGTCACAGGTTTCCTGCTGTAAAAGCTGACAGCACTGATGTCTGCAAATCAAAGTCTATTTAGCCTTTATTCAGAAGGTGTCAAAGCAAGATGATCATTCCCACAGCATTAAAATCGTCTCTCTTTCCACACTTAAAACAAACACTAGACTATAGTAACATTAAAGGACAAAGTGTCTCTGTTATTCACATTCTTCTCAACTAATCTCAGGAATGTGAATACATTTCAACCGGCCAGCCGAAACTCAAGATAAGTGAGCCCAAGTTATTTATAAAGCAGTTTTCTCATACATAGACCAAAAGTTCTTCAAATGAATGAAGTTTAACAGAGAGAAGAGGTGGCTGACTGAACGGCAAAATATATACTACAAGTAGTATAACAGACAAGATATCACAGCCTCGCAGTTATTTGACTCTGCAAGGTGTAGGTATTTGGAATCTATCTGTATGTAAGGACTTCCAAAATTCAATGACCTCAAGTCCAAGTGTAGGTTCGTGCTAACCTTGAAAAGCAGATGGATTCACCTGTTTCCATGTTTCTCACCGGTGAATTCGTCTTGCAAAGCTCCCATCTGAACAGATCGCTCACTATAAGAAAGTGACAGGAGTAAGAGACAGTACTTTTGGGCAGTACTTTTGAGTCGTGACGTAAGCAAGCAACGAGAAGAGGCAATTATGCTGCTATGGCGTCAGTTTTATCAGAACTTGACGACATTTCTTTAAGAGAAGAACAAAGAACAGCAGTGAGTTGTTTTCTTTTCAAAAAAAGAAAAGTCGTGTTGACATGTCTACTGTGGTTAGCATTATGCAGTTCTATATGGAATTTACTCCTCGATAGCAGCACACACTTACAACGTCACATGTTTTGTTGCCCGTAAAGATGTGACAGACATCCACATCCAATCACCCTTCGAGTTTCTTTCAAAATGCTCTACCCTTGGGAGGTTTTTCCAGATGGATGTGTAAAACAAATCTGGTGTGTCTGGTTAGGTTTGTGCCATTTTTTTGAATAAGAATTGGACAAACCCTGTGTGATGTCAGCCTTCTGCTTACAATAGGCGGACTCAAACAGTTCTTGAAGCCAATCTGTGGCGGCTTCCATATTGAAATTGCCGTCTCAACCAAACTTTGGATCAACCTAACGGCCTGCCCACTATAATCTAAACCACTGTGCTACAAAAAAGTTCACCCCCATACAGTGAGAGCACAGTAAGACACAAGCTAATGAGATGTTTGTTTTTTTGAACTAGGCTGTAAAGCAGTTTATTTCTAGTGTTAAAATGGGCTTTTTAACAGGTGTTCAGATGGGACTTCCAGTCTTCCTGCAGCCAGCCTCAAGTGGACACTCGTGGTATTGCAATTTTTTGCACTTCTGCATTGGCTTCATTTTTCAGGTCCGGAGGCTGCCGCTTGCTTTGAAGACATCCCTCAAAGCAATTTTGAGCGACTGTATCAAGTTCACAAGCAAGGGATACACATGGGGCCTAATAGGGGTGATTCTTGAATCAACTTTAGGGTTGCTCAGCTCCTTAAGACACGGGGGCATGCAGACATTTTTGCAATTGTTCAAAACAGTGAAATCACAAGTGATATTTTCCTATTTGCATCATTTATCAAATTAACAATGTGGGTTTCACTACACAAAATCTGTACACTTATAATGAAATATGCAGTGGTTCATCATCATTATCATATATAATTAAAAAAATCTGGTTCAACGAAGGTCTAGTGCTGATACTTTTTGGGGTGCTGAGATTAAATCTACAGGTGCTTCAGCATCCCTAAAAGGGTTGAGAATTGCCTGTGGGGACAAATGACTTTCAAATTGAAACGGCTCCTTTCCATATAAGTTTGGATATTTCTGATTATTATATTTCTATTCCTGAGCATTCATATTCACAATGGGTCAGACATACTGAAGGACAACCTATGCCTCATACTGTCTCAGCCTCTGACTGTGCCAGTGCAAAGGCTTTATATCACTGAAATCCCAAAATCAGGTAGAAAAAAAATACAGTAAAATTCACAGAACAATGATTCCTGCATAAACAAACAGAAACATTCATAACAGTTTTTAAGATGAAACAACATCAAAAATTCCCCACCACAGACTGTATTTTAAAGATGGACAGAGAAATGTTTAGAGATATACCTGCTTACAGACTACAATGTAGCTGAGGTCATTAATGCTGCCTACTCCATGATAACAAATGGATTAAACTTTTCATTTAAGATTCACCTCAAATATATTCCTGTCAAACAACAATTCTGTCATCAAAGCTATTAATGATGAAATATGATATGGAGTGTATGCTTTAGGAGTAGTTTTGCTTTAATTGGTTGTTAAAAACCTTACCAATATTCCAACTTTATGGGGTTTGTTTTATCACGTACACATATGTCAAATGGTCCCACATGACTACAGCCCATGGGAGTCTTAATCCTGCTTCCGCTGCATTTCTGATCATTACTGCCTGCTCCCGCCATTGACCCTTGCCAGCACCCTCAACAGGTCTGTCCAGTCCTCTGAAAATCAATGTTAAATATGCAGAATAACAGACTGTGTGTTTAGTTAAAGGAATGTTAATAAGATAAGACAAGATATGATAAGGCTTTGAGGTCCCCAGAGGGGAAATTCTGGCATTGAAGCAACACAAGGGAATAGCAGTGATGTGACATGACATAATATAATGCAAAAGGAGCAACATGTTATAAAGATAATATATAGGTATGTGGACAAGGTAGTTTCAAATGGTCTTACGGATATTTTTTTTAGTAGTACAAGTAAAAGTAACATTAATGTGTTTACTTGTGCACCACCTTGACAAAGTTGGTGTGTTTTCCCCCCAAGTAACAACGTAATGGCTCAGCAGCTCTGCATGCCAGTGCATATTTGTGGTGATTGGCCTCCAACATAGAAAGAAAGCATTAAAGCTGGGCATTTAGACTTTTTTTTTTTTTTTTTTTTACAAAGTTTTTAAGCTCACACTTTATTGTGGAAATTTATCAAACCACTGTTTGGCTGAATGGAGACAGACACATATTCAAACATGTTAATGCAGCACCGCCACCCACAACCAGCAAATAACAGCAAATAAACCAGAATTTCTTACACCGATGTGTGACACATCTCCTGTATTCTCTTGTTTAATGTGAGCATAGAGAAGTGCTTTAAAGAAAGCTTACTTTGATCAGGGATTGTGGAGCAGGTGTTAAGGTTGTGGTGTGGTGGACCCAAAATGCAGACCAGATGAAAAAGGGTTAACAGATTTATTCAAATGTGCTCAGGAAGGAGGGGGGAATCCAGGAGTCTGGGTGAGTGAGGGTTTGAGAGCAGAGGTCACATTAACCGAATATTCTCCGTCATTGACAGATTTTTTTAATGGATGACGAAGAATTTTGGAGGCTGTCCGTCATTTTGATGGACTGGAATGATGAGATGAGCCTGCTTTTCACCGCACACACAGAGCCAGAGGCATAGACCTTTTCCATTTTGCACACATGGACTATCAAGGAGGTTATTTAATCTATTAAAAATTCTTGTAGCCAGTGGGCTCTATCACTGACCTCGACACTGTAGATAAGTGAAAGTGCGTCAGTTCTCCATGCTGACAGCGCACTAAAAGGCTACTGCAGGTGTCTCAGCCACGGAGGGATACAGGTCAGTGTGCAGAGTGTTAAGGCCTTTGCACAATGAGTCATTCCATGCTGTTCTAATCATGTCTGCACACTGATGCCTTCACTCTCTGTTTGAGAGTGAAGGCCGTCTCCTCTCCAGCACTGTGCTGGAGTGATTGTGCGTTCCATTTCATCTTGAACTCGGATATTCTGAGCTGCTAGTTGGACATGTCTTTAAAAATGCACCATGAACTTGCAGTTCTGACTTAGAAAGTTAGAATAACCCCAGTACCTCCAGTTATGAGGTTCTAGCAAATGGAAGGTGTTCAACTCAGGTAAGATGTCATTCCCAGCTCTGAAATCCAAGGTAAATGGAATGCAGCATGAGCGTATGCGTTGTACAGGGAAAGTGATGTAATGGGGTATGAGGTGATGATGGGGGAAACTGAAGCAAAAGGCAAAAGAATTTTGGACTTTATTGAAAACCTGTACATATTATTGATTTTTTTATGGCACCAGATTCAAATTGCAGCAATGGTGTGGCAGTAGTAAGCAGTCGTAGTTTATACACACATACAAACACCCATACCTCCACACACATACAAATACATAGCATAGTATAGAGGTAAGATACAGACACTCATTACAAAGCTTTCCTTAAAAATATTTTGACTGAGCGAAGTATTAGTGCAACACTGTCTCCTGGCAACAAGCAAACCTTATATTATGATGTCTCATGATTCAGGTGCTCTGTGACTGCAGTGAATTAAATATGCATGTTAAATCATACAGCTATACAGTCTGTGCTGAAGTTAAGAGTGGAGACATGACTCAGTCTGCATAATCCCATATTGAACTATATCTGAACTGAAGACCATGTTTTATGTCGTGATATTAAGAGGTGTCTTTGATACGATTACCTTGATAGTTATATTTAACAACCTCACAGAAAATACACTCTAAGTTTAGAGACAAACTCTTTTTGTCTGCTGACACTTCTCAGGTTTCAGAACTCGTCATTGAACCTGATGATCATTAGCACTTTTAATGCTAGAGACAAAAATGTAGGAGGGGGGTCCCGTTGACAAAAACAGGCTTAAAAATGTGTGCTACTTAGCTAGCAGTAAGTAAGAACATGCCAGCAGAAAACAATGTAAACAGACTGGTTTAATCCCACTCCCCAGGTCAGATTTAGTTCTTTGTGTGTTGTAGTACAAACTAGAGGCTAGGGGCTCTGGGTTGTTCAACAGCTATAACAAGGCTTCCTCTTGTGAACATTAAATACTAATCTTTAGTTTGACACATGAATCTTCCTGGACAGAAACCTCTGAAGGACTTTACCTGCAGTTTTAATAGAAACATTTTTTAGAGTCGAATATTGCTAATTACATGTTGATTGCAGCAGAATGTGACCCCTCATATGTCTAACATGTTGCAATGAGATCAACAGCAATGACAAAATGTTTTTTATAAGGTGATGCTGTTATGTTGTTAATGTATAAACCCTGATCTCTTGATGTGGAAGAAAAAAAAGTTGCTTTAAATTTTGACTGGGTCAAAAGCTACACTGCAAAAAAAATTTGGGGATTTGCTTTAAAAAATTTCTTCAACTCATTGCAACCAATTGATTTGTTTATTCAACTCAAGTTAATAATTTAAACTCAAGTTAACTTCATGCAACTTGCTTATTTAAGTTGAATAAATTTGAATCAATTACATTAAACAAATTGAAGAATTTTTTAAAAGAAGTTCCACAACTTTCTTTTTTCGGTGTAGTTAAATCACACAGGAACCCTTCAGTGAAGATACTGAAGGTTCGTGTGATGGTTTGAGATGCTGGGGGCCGTGACAAAAACAACAGATTTGACAGCAGGAATGCCAGCAGACTACTGAGGTCTGTTTTAAAAAAAGTGACATTTAAAGGGTCTGTAAGAGAGGCCATTTTAGATTAATTTCTGCTAAAACCATAGACTCTAAAAAGAATTGGACAAAGCCAGTGTGAGCTGTCTGATTACAATACTCAAACAGCTTTTGAAGCCAATCCGTGGCAGCCTCCATATTGAAATCGCTGTCTCAACCGAACTTTGGATCAACCTAATGGCAGACAGAGAGCCCACCCACTGAGCTCGACTTCCTGTCAGCTAAACTATAACTAAAGCTAGCCTTCTGGTTGACAGATAGTTAGCATCTGCCTGTCAAGATATCTGTCAATCAAATGAGACCCGCTAATCAGTACACAGCGAGTTTTTTCCCCAAATATATTCGAAATAATAAAAAAAATAACCATCTACATAATTGTTTACTGATAATCAAATGAGAGCAATAAGAAACTGCTAGATTAATTTGATCACTAACTTAAATCCAATGATTCCAATGTAATGCAACAACATCTGCACTTTTATGGAGTTCAGTTTAGCTGCTTTTTCTGTTTTCTTACAGGTTTTGATGTGTTAAACCCTCATTCCTCAGAAAATTGAAACATATAACAGCCTGGCCTGTATGACAGACTAAGGAATATTTAGACCAGAGTTGTCCTCTGTGCTCTCTGGCCTGCAGAGAGTTATCAGCTGTTTCGCAAGTTCTGTAGTGAAATTCTTGGATGTAGTTGAATCCAGTGATTTGCAGACTCTAGTATGGTGATCTGTTGACTTAAGTGAAGCAGCTGTCCACTGACATCAGTCTGACCAGCTGCACCTGTAGCTCGTACGTGGTGGCTCAAACTCTAAGGATGTATCTGGCAGAGTACATAGTGCTTCTTGTCAGCTAAGCCACCTTAGAGCTGTTTAAATTGAAATAGCTCATTTAAAGGCAAAGTGGTGATTATTTCTGTCACTGCAGCAGCAGGAAGTTGGCTGAACTACAGTGCACTAGAAGGAAAAAAAGGGAAGTGCGCACGAAGCGCTAAAAGTGAGAACAAGATAGGGCGTGATAATGACATGAAAAATTATATTGCAGCTTCAATCTAATCAGGATCAACACATTAACACGAACAGCCCTAATATAGCATTTGTTCAGTTCCTAAATACAACACCATGTACGAACTAGTGGTTATACAGTATATCCTTCATTCTATCAACACTGAGTCAGAACAGGCACTAAATGAACAATAATTCAACCTCAGAAAGTTGAAGTTAAATGTCTGTTTTCTTTATTTCTGGTCAAGCTGGTAAACTTTTGATCATGGTGCACACACATCCTGTGGTTGGTTAACCATAGGAAAGGGGGTCTCAGGAGAGGCCCACACAGACTTCTTCACATTATGTCAGATCCCTCCTCCACTTTATGATATTATTATAGGCATGTTTGATTGATCAATATAGGATATAAATGAAGAAAATTTTTATTGGTGTACAGTGTGCTCAGGATGAATTATGACTGATTATAATAATATGACTGTTTGAGAGCTGTCCAGGCTTCATTTACACACCTTGCCTAATTGAATTATTAAATGCATGCAGGTGACAAAGAAGAGCTTAAAGTGTGACAGTAATGTCCCCTTTCCAGAAAGTGACACAGTCCTGCAGAACTGCTGCCTCAGAGCGATCTTTTGTGGTGGAGGATTTTTCCTCCCCTGAAGCAGGCTGTAGTATGGTGGTGGACTGTGGTGGTACTGAGCACTACCTGTTTGGGCGGTTGGCTCCAGCATAGGTGTTACTAAAGTCTGAGCTCTTGGAGCCGAAGCAGAGCAGGAGTAACCTTGCAAAGCAGATGGATACGCCCGTGTCCTGGTTTTTCACTGGCGAATCCATCTTGCAAAGCTCCCATCTGAACCGTTTTGCCCGTAGAGATGTGACAGACTGAACGTTCATGCAATCACACTCCAAGTTTTTTCAAATCCTCTGCCTTTTCTGGAACATTTCCTATTGAAGCTTTCTCAGATGGATGTGTGAAACAAATCCATCTGTCGTGTCAGGTTAGAGCAGGAGAGGATGGGAGTGGTCTCTGAATGGTAAGGTGGTAACATTCTACCTTTTATATAAAGTTTGTGACGTAGAATCCTAAGCCACACCTGTTCAGAAAAGATTTTTTTAAAGCAAATTTCCACTTGAGCTAATTAAAAGTCATAAAATACAGATTCTTATCAGTTTTGTGCAAATGTCAGAAATAACACCAGTCAGATACTTAAGTGTACAGCTGAAAAAAATGTTTAAGTGTTCACTACTTCGTTAATGGTGAGAGGACAAAGATGAATAAGTTTGGAGCGTCTTGTAGCCAAGCGGCAACCTCTGGTCCTAAAAAAATGAAGCCAATGCGGAAGTGCAAAAAATTGCTATACCGCTGTCCACTTGAGGCTGGCTGCAGGAAAACCAGAAGTTCTATCAGCACACATGTTAAACAGCCGGTTTTGACACACAAAATAAACTGGTTTACAGCCTGGTTCAAAACACCAAACGTGTCTCATTAGGTAGTGTCTTTTTGTGCTCCCACTGTACGGGGGGTGAATTTTTTTGTACCATGATCGTTTTGATTATATTTAGGATAAACCTCACTTCATGGTGATTGGCTCGTCTCATTTGATTGACAGATACCTTGGCAGGCAGAGGCTCCGTTCCTGTCAACTGAAATGCTAGCTAGCAGGCTGCCAGGAAGTCACGCTTAGTGGGCGGGCCGTTAGGTTGATCAAAAGTTCAGTTGAGACCGCGATTTCAATACAGAAGTATCCACGGATTGGCTTCAAAAGCCGTTTTACTCCGCCTATTGTAACCAGACGACTGATGTCACACGGGGTTTGTCCAATTCTTTCTACAGTCTATGCTTATAGCACAGCAAATATATCAAAAATAAGCAGTTTCAAATGCTTCTATACAAATTGGCTTCAATTAATCACCTCAACTGTTGTCATGGTGTAGCAGCTGCACTCTTAGGCCGGCCACCCACTACACGATTTTTAAATCTGAAAGGATTTTAAAACCTTGTGAGACCACAGACTTCAGGACAATTTCAAAAGATTTTTCATCTTTGATCATCTGAACACACACACTAGATGACTCAGCCAGACTGTCAGATCACTGGAAACCACACACCTGCCGACCTGCCAACAATCACGGTGATCACGTGACTTCAGAAAAAGAAAAAAAACAAACACGGATGTCTGTCGATACCATCTTGCTGTCCCTCTACAACAGGCTGCCCTGGCATGTGTTACAGGTGAAGCAAAAATCATAAACAAGGGACAGACTCAGGATGAAATTCTGGCTGGAATTAAGTTAAAGTTGTGTTTATGGTTGTGAGCGGTGAAAGTACAAATTATCCGGCTGTGATGCTACCCCTTCTGCTCGCTCTCATTGGTTGTTGTGGGTACTTCATCAGAGGTACTACAACCTAGAATGTTTGATATTTACGATTCAGGATTTTAGAGGCTACAACGCAATTTGGAGCAGTAAAACAATCCTGTTGACACCACACACGAGGACTATTCAGGCAAACAGTCGTTTGCGACGAGGCTCCTCTCAGGATACACCCCCATGATCATCAGAGAAAGCAAATCTTGCCCCAAACTGGGCTTAAATTCCTGTAGTGTGTGGCCGGCCTTAATCTGATGAATTTCTCTGGCAGAAACCTTCCTCATTATGCCTTTATCTGCATGAACCCGTCTGTACTCTGAATCAGCCACAAATGTCTTCACAGTTTGATGATGCTGCTTAAGTTTTCCTGAAATATCTAAGTTTTTATACCTTGTCCAAGGCATTGCACTATTTGACGCTTTTCGGCAGCAGAGAGAGCCTTTATCTTTCCCGTATTGCTTGAAACCTGTGGCCTGTTTAATAATGTGGAACGTCCCTCTTCAGTTGTTTTCCTTTAATTGGACTCACCTGGCTAATAATCACAGATGTCTGAGATTGATTTTAGTGATCCAAAGAGCCCTGAGACACAATACAATCCATAAGTTTAATTGAATGTTCATGACACTAAAATCCAATTTGTATAATAATTTGGAATGCAGTGTAGATCACATGAATTGTGTCTATCTGTATTTCAACCACATGGAACAGGTGTCAAAATGTTCCAACCTTGCCAAGAACTACAATAATGGAAGATGACATGATTGCGTTCGTGCTGCAGAAGCTACTGATCTTAATACAGCTCTTAAAGCGAAATCTTCTGCTCTTCCACTACCACTGTGAGCAACGAATGGTTATGGAGAACAGAATACACAACAGGTTCTTAGGATCACCATGGAGTGCGACCAGAAGGGCAGCACGGAATAAAGTTTTGGGTATGAGAAAAGTCTTAGGTGAGCTTGCTCCACAATCTTCTTCTCTGGGTTTCTTGTATTTTGGTAGCGTTACAGTACCACTTACCGTACATGGCCTGGCATTTATACAGCAGTGTAAAAAAAATGCTTTTTATCATATGTTGTGTACATGGCTTTCTGGTGTTCCTGCAGCCAGTCTCCAGTGGACACTCAGCCTATTGCAATTTTTTGCACTTCCACATTGGCTTCATTTTTCAGGATTGAAGGTTGCCACTTGATTTATACATGCAGGAATTTTGTGTATGAGTAAAAGCGCTATATAAAAAATAAAATTAAATAAAAAATGTAGCATTAATTAGTTTAATAGTCATTGAGATCAACTGATCTCATGCAAGCCCTCATCAGCTGACAGCCAGCTGTTCACCCTAAGCACACTATTGGCTAATCACATTCATGCTGCCGGATTTAAACTGATCCAGCCTGGCCATGCTTTCCTGCTCCTTCTGCAACCTCTTCTTGCAATCATCCTCCACCCCAGCTCCTTCTGCATTCTGCTTCTGACTTAATCAGTGCCACTCTGTTGTCACTGATGCCTGCTCTGCTTTGGGGAGGGGGGGTTGCTGCTTTTCTCCCTGCTTCAGGCTTTCCTTATCAACATAGGAAGACTCACTCATTGTCCCATACATGACATACTGTGTAGAGGTGTGGGGAAACACTTATAAAACAAATACAAACTCTATTTTTCTGTTACAAAAAAAAAAGCCATATGTATTATAAGTAAAAAACCCTATCGTGAACCAACCAATCCCCTATTCTTGCAACTAAACATGCTAAAATTTCCAGACTTAGTCGAATATAATACAATACAAACAATGTATAAAGCTAAAACTGGACAATTACCAGAATGTATCCAGAAGTTGTTTATACTGAGAGACAGTCAATACAATCTGAGAGGAACATTTATTTTTCAGAAACCAAAGATACGCACAAATGTCAAATCTCACTGTCTGTCAGTTAGAGGGGTGAATTTGTGGAATTCTTCTTCAGATATTGTAAAAACATGCAGTACATTGGTAAGGCTGAAAAAACTGTATAAAGGTCAGTTGGTTTTGAAATACACAGTGAATAATGTAAGTTAATATGAATATGTCATTATGCCTTAATTGACTAATGAATGTACTAATGGATGTAAAGAACAACAATGCTTCTGCATTGTTCTTGCCATGCACTTATCTCTGTGATGGTTCTGTTGTTTGTAAAATAAGAGGGGTAGGCGTTAATAAGCTTTAGCTTCTTCCTACACCCTTTTGGTTTGCTCGGAAACTTAGATTTTGCACCTTGACCCCCGTGAACTGCTTTAGTTGTGCAAGTGAACCGAAATAAAATTTCTTTCATTCATTCATTCATTCAGAAGGAACATGTGCGGTCTCTGCTTGATGCCTTCCACATTGGCTTGTGGAAGGGCAGGGGGATCCCAAAACAGCCTCACCACCAAACATAAACAACAGCAATCAGTGCTTGTTAATAACCGCAAAAAATATAAATGTTTACAGCTGCAAATCATGTGTGTTTTTCTTGACAAAGTGGTCCTGACTGATATGTTCCTTCAGTTGAATCGTTGATGCTGTTTTATTCTGCTGTTTTATGAATGGTTACTGTAGCAGAAAGTCTGACACAAACGTCTACATTTACTAAAGGAAACATTTCTAACAATGTGTCAGTTGTTCCAGTTTCTCAAAAATTGTAGTTGGCTATCACTCAAGAATTTATGCTGAGAAAACACTCCTACACAAAATACTCAAACTGTAAAATGATTTAGAGATGACATTTATGGGCTTAGATGTCAAAGATTAACCTCACTGTGACATCAAAATGGCATGGTCATGACTCCTGTCTGGTCGTGTGGATACATCATCCGAGGAACCTCCATAAAATCCTTTAAACAGACCGAGTTTAAATGTGCTATAAAAATAAAACTGCCCTGCCCTCCCTTGCTCTCGTCCCTATGTGACCAGTGGAGATTTCACAGCCATCAGAGACTCCAGAGCCAAGTTCCTCCGATAAGGATAGTTTTCAAAACGTCATATTGGCGCCTCTGGTGTATGTACAGGATCATAGAGAGTGTTCAGAGCAGACCATTAATTAATTCAGTCCGCAGCCTGATATCATGTAGTGTACACACAGAATTAAACACACACATCCAGGCTTCTTCTGACACATGAGAATGCTGTTTGGAATGTTTTCAGTCCGTAAGCCGAGCTCTGTTGTCATTTCTTTGACATGCCTAATGCATCAACTTTGACCTTGCTCTGATCTGCGGCCTCTGGCAGAGCGAGGGCGGGAGAAAGCGGGAGAGAGAAATGTTGGGTGTGTATTGGGGTGGTTGATCTTGTAGTGATTACAGCGGCGTAGAGACAGACAGAGTAAGGGAGGGCACCTTGTGTTCATCAGAGTTTTATCGTTGTCTAAGTTTAGATCTTGGCTCACAGACGGCTTCTCAAGTAACAAGGCTGCAGGCTCACTTCAGCGACTCCACACGGAGACAGAAACACGCTGAGCTTTAAAGGGAGATGAGAAAAGGCACAAGACAGTGGCAAATCACAGGAAAATAAGACAAGAAGAAGAGAGGAAGGAGACACTGTCACATAATGAGGCATTTCAAACAGAAGACACAGATGTAGAGAGAGGAAGAGCGCACATCGGACTACTCTATCTGGAAGCAGTTCTTCACCTCATCAGTTTGTCTCTGCTGTTTTACCTGCTGGGACTGGACAATGACAGAGGAAACAGAGGTGGGAGTGGACCTCACTCCGACCTCGGAGCCTGAGCAACAGGCTCCTCATTTTCTGCAAGATGTCATCTTTCACGGCAAGTTTAAGGTGAGATTCCATGAAACACAGAAAAGACAGTATAATAGACAGAGCCAGTGACTAAAGTCTGGTTAGATAGAGTTGTAGACACAAGGGACTATCTGTGGATACCTGTTACAAGCAGTAGGAGAAATATACTGTGATCTGAGCAATGAATGTAGAGGAAGATTCACTTTGTCCAACACATGCATACAGCATGTTTGCAGTAGTACTACAAGTGACACACTGTTAATTTTGTCAGCTATTTATAATTTTAGTCTTAGTTTTAGTCTTCAAATTAAATGCATTTTAGTCTGAGTCATATCCTAGTCATTTCTACCCTTTTTAGTTTTAGTCTAGTTTTAGTTGACAATAACTCTAAACATTTTAGTCTAGTTTTAGTCCATAAAAAGTCCATACATTTTAGTCTTTACTTTCAGTTCACACATTCATTTTCTTGTCTAAATCTGGTACCAAATCACTGTAGTGTGTTCTCTGCACTCTGCTAAACCTGAGGTCTCTTCTTTCTACATCTAAGAGGCAGAATAGCTACAGATGCATTGTTTTTTGTCAGCTTTACCCACACTGGAGAAATATCATGGATTTTGAATGTCCGACTGAAACTACATTACATTTTAGTCTGGTTTTAGTCATCTTGATGAAAACTAAACATAGTTTTTGTCAGCTTTAGTCATCACAGATCTAATTTTGTTGGTTTTAGTCAAGTTGTTGTCATGGAAAAAAAGGCTGTCAATAAACATTTTTAGCCATAGTTTTAGTCGACAAAATTAACACTGGTGACACATTATTCAAGAGCCTCTTTAACCTTCCTTATACTAAATAAACTCGTGTGGTTTCATGTTTAAACTTACGTAAGCACTAAATAGACATTCATACATTTTATTATCCTCCAAATTCTGGTGAGAATGACCACATTTCAGATGTTTTCATGAGATCTTGAAATATTCATCTCAGGATAAAAATAACAGTTTTCCCATGATGACAAATTCATTTCTCAAGACAGTGAGAAAACGACTAAAATAACTCAGTCTCACTGGACAACAAGCATAGCTATCCTGATATTCCAATGAAAGAAGCTGGGATCTTAAGCAAACAATCAAATGTAGTTATTATCACAGTGAAACAGTAAAAAAAAATCTGTTTGGGGGATTGATGTCCTTTGTAGTCTTCCATACAGAGTAGTTTCTTTACAATGTAACAAGATTATCCTAAACATGTAAAGTGGATGTTTCCATTGGATGCCATCTTGCCCCAAACCACAACTACATAGTTTTACCTGAAAACAAAATAAAAATTGAGCACAAGATTACTGTATCTTTGATGTAAATGGTTGTAGGACAAAAACAAATCATTTGCTTCCTGAGAGAAGGAGTCTTAAAATACATTAAAGATAAACCCTAAGTTGAATAATGAAAATGGTCAATAAAACTGATTGACTTGTAGTGTGATGATGTCTTTCCTAAAACCATTATATTTTTTTAACATAAAAAATATGTTAAAAAAATATAATGTTAAAAGCTTGGCTTTTTAACAAGCCAAGCTAAAGGTAAGAAATGAAAAAATATATATATATGAAAACTTTTTCAAAAGCAAGCCCCAGATTTACAAAAATTGTTTTCAAACTCAGTAGTCTGGAGTCTCGGTCCGATTTGGGACTGAACTTGAGGCATTGTTGCACTTTACTGTGGTTTGTTTGGCTTTCCCATTGCATGTGTTCAGATGAATTAACCTTGCAAAGCAGATAGATTTGACAGCCTCTATTCTTTCATCAGGCAAGTCCATCTTGAAAAGCTCCAATCCACACCACTTGTGCAGAACCCAACACTGTTTGAACCAATCAGTTTCATTTCAGGAGAACAAGGCAGTAGCTAAGGGCGGGGTTTAGTTGGACTCAGATCCATTAGCTGCAGTGTCTTCTGCCACTGTGATTTCTTTATTAGAAAAGAGCAAATAACATCATTGAAGCTGTTCATGATGGAGGATATGTTTTGCGAGAGCCGGGGGGGGGGGTGTCTTTGGACTTTGTCTTTCTATACAATGGTGGAGTGATTAGCTTGGATTTAGCTCTCATATAGGGGCAGTTTTTATCAGAACTGGGTCACATTTCTATATTAAAACAAGAGCATAGAGCCACATTGAAAGTTCTTCATGACGGAAAAGATGTTTTCACTCTTCTCCTGACCTGCCTCAGCATGAGTTTGTGATTGTTAGGGGTTGGTGGAGTTGTACTGTAAGCCATTGTATACCACTGAAACAATTCGCTTAAAAGCAGCTGTGGAAAAGCGGCTGTTTCATTACATTATCTGTCTTGTTGCTGTGATTTGCCCATCAGTTATGTGACAGACAGAACATTCATCCAGCCACCTTCCAAGAATCTTTTGAGAAATCCTGCCCTTCCCAAATGCTGTCTATGAGAGCTTTCCCAGATGAATGTCTGTCAGGTTACTAATGAACCAAACTGTCTGGAAAATTTTGAGTCATTTAAACCCCGCTTGTTTGTTGCGCTGTCAGCTCAAATTAAAAAGCAATGAAGAAAAGAAGACGTAGAAGAATACAAAAACGGCAAATCTGTTGGCCAGAACAGAAAACCAGCATTCATCTCCTTTTGCTGATGTTTTCACCACATAAATAAAAACACCAAATTCATGCTGTCCTGGGATTACTGGTTTTGCTCAGGTGTAAGTATATCTGTGAATCACAAGAAGGTGCCCAATTTGAGCAGCAAGCAAGGCAGCGAGATGTCAAGAATGTTCTCTGCATCAGTTGAATGACCCGATACTGAGGAAAAAGGCCAGCCAAAATGAGAGTGGTTGCACAGACACCGCGGAAGGTATCGACATGTATTTCAATGTATTAAACCACATATATATCCATAAGTCATTACATTTTATACCAGTTCCTGCCTTTGGTTCACATGTTGGTCGGCTTTGCTTTCACACCTCAGACAAACTGCACCAGGGTTTGTTTAAAAGTGATTCGAGACCCATCGTTTTTAAGCAGACCAGAGTTCACTTGAGTGGTACACACCAGACTTTGAAATGAGCTTTCGAACCAAACCGGACTATCAGGGGAAATGGACCAGATTTAGTTTAAAGCAGACCATACCGTTCTGGTTTAGAAATGACCTGAGGACAGACGGATCAAACAGCCTCATTTAAGGAGAATTAGGTGGTATCTATGGGTGTAGTTTACCACAAGCCTGTTAACGATGGTGACCAGCAATTGGTTCATATGTTGCCAAAGTGGTAGTTATAATCAGAACTGCTTTTCTTTGTAGAAAATATATTTTTGCTCTTCTCCCAAACAACCCTGGTACAAGTTTGCAGTAGTTATGGGTGGAGTTTAGTTGGACTGCAAGCTGGTCAATACCGTGCCAATAGAGCGATTGGCTTGGATAGCATAACAGTGGCAGTTTTATCAGGGAGGGATTTCTTTATAAAAAGAAGAATAAAGAAAAACACCATAAGCTTTTATTGGTGGGAAAGATGTTTGTGCTCTTTGATTTACCTCTGATAGTGAACAATGATAACGGCTGCTTGTCAAGTGTACGTTGGGTAGTTTATTCTCCGAGGCTGAGAAATACCCATTATGACTTATGTTGTTGTGATTAGACTGAAATGAATGTGACAGAAGAGAATATGTTTTTTTATGTTATCATAATTTTTCTCATCCACCCATCATGAAGAGAGTTTTATATCAAATTTGTATCAATATTGTTTTGTTTTATTCATAAACATGTCCCAGCTGTGTTCATGTCAAAATAAGACAAAACAAAAACTATAGATCATTGTATTTTAGGTCTTGATCATTCATGATTAATATTTATTTTTATTTGATAATAAATCTGTTTGAAGAAGAATCTTTACCATAACTTTTCCCTTAAACACTGTTGACCTTTGACCATACTCCATTACAGCTCTCTAAATCAAGACCAAGATCACAACACAGTCAATTTAGCTCATTCACAGAGGAATTCACACTGTAGTAAATGCATGGCTCTTCTTTGGTGGTCTGGGAAGCTGAGAGCTCATAAAACAAGAGCTGCATTACAACAGGAAGGAAGAAAGGGACCCAAAGATGCTTTCATGAACATTCAAACAGATTTGATCCTTTGGACACCAAAAAAATAATGGATTCTTGAATAATTCATCAGTGTTTCCTAATTTCAAAGATACTTTTAATTTAGAACAGAATCTATGAGGAAATAGACCTTTGTGTAAATCAGGCATAACTATCAGGGCCGTACGAAACTCCCTGGCCAGTTTGTGTTTTAGCAGTCAGTGCAGTTGGTGTTAAAACAGTCAGTGACCAAAGAAGCTGATGTACACAGCTTATAGTAACAAAGATATGACTGTTTCAAACGGGAGCAGGCAAAAGACAGAGTTTAAAAAAGGAAGATTTAACTCAGTTACCTATGAAAAATTACTGCTATGCACCTTAGATATCTATATAATCTATATACAGTATGTATAAATACTGAGGCATAAAATGCTGTCAGGGGAAAGACCTAAACCATTTGCAGACACGTCACTATTATGGCATCAATCCCTCTTTGCTCATCAGACTATACAAAGTGTGGACTGTGAGGACTGTCTCTGTCTTTAACATCTGGTTCAGCTGGACAACACCAGTAAACAGAGTTCTGTTTGATACTGGTGTTTTCTAGATTAATTATTAGCCGATTCAGTAGTTCTGTCGTAAATGATATGTTGCTATGAAAATTTATTTGTCAGGTATCAGGTTTGTCACGCTTTATAAACTTTCTGTTTACAAAATGTGCACTACACAAAGTACCTCAGAGAAATTGTAAACAGGAGTGTTTATTTAACACTACCATCCAGTAAGTAACATACACCTTTTACTCACCAGGCTGGACAGATTGGAACATCACATGCAACAGTTCAGTCAGGAGAGACTTTATACAAGTTTAGAAATAAATAATTTTACACATTTTGATGAAAGAGTAATGTGCAACGTCTTTGGCATTTAGACTCCACCGTGATGTCTTCATGTACTTCTAGCAGTAGTGAAGCAAACGACTGGAGTAGGATACCCCCTGGAGTCTAGACGCTAGTCTTGGTGTTGATGAGGGATGCAGGATCAGATGAGGAGTACACCTTTGAGAAAGTGGACCAGTACACCAATGAGGTGGCTTGTGGGAGGAGATTGAGGTATGCAGGATGAGGCAAGCAGAGGACCTGTGAGGATCTGGACTAGATGCTGATGACCTGAATGGAGGTGGCTGGGGTGGAGGAGGGTTGCAGTGTCCACACTGAAACGACAGGTTGACTGTGAAAAAGAGGACAACAGATTAATAAAATGGCAGGTGTATGATGGTTGGACAATGAGATTGTGGCAGAATCTGATTAGCTTAGCACCTAAGAGAGCAAACACCCCAAATCAGCTGATCATCAGAGCAGGAAGAGACAAGGAAGAGAGAGATATGAGAGTGGTGATTAATGAATAAGTAGAAACAGTCTTCCTGCTTGAACTTTCGCTGAGTTCAATTTTTCATGTGACATTTTGCTGTCATGAAATTCATACTGAAATTGACAAGAACCTCATGGTTTGAATGGATGTATGAGTTTTTCTGTGGTTTTCAGGTGATGTAAATGTGGAGATGAAAAAATTGAAATGCCTTGTGCTGCAGCTCTACATAGTTGTCAATTATAGCCGCTACTGTCGTAAACTCTTTTTGCCCTCCAGGTTTCTGCATCAGTCATGTTACTGAAAACTGTAAATAATTACTATATCCTATTATTCAGACAATGCTTAGACATTTTGTTAGACTCTCACCGCTAGAGTGGTTGCTGATATTTTCACATCAGTCATATTCCTGTAACTTCACACTCAGTGTGGGAAGTGCAAATGTTATCACGTTGCACTGTTAAATTTCAGGTGGGTAGTCAGGTAAACTTTAAATTTCCAATTTTAAACTTACTGGTTAATGTTTATGTTAGATTATCATGTATTCAATAGAAAATATGTGTATCAGTAGAAGATAGATGTTAGATACAGTAGATATTAATTGATGTTTTATCCCAGGCTCAAATAAATATGTTAATGAATACAAAATGAGCCTTTTCTTTTATGTTTGGGATCATCAAATGTAAAAGGCACACAGGAAGTGTATTGCTGAATGCTAATATTGGCTTAGATATGATGATAGCTAAATAAGTAAACAAATATTTTAAGTTGAAATGTGCTCTGATCTCTCTGTATTTTCAGCATCCATTGTCATTGTGTCCCCTTTCAATCAGAAAATTTATAAAATCATAAAAAAGATCAAGGTTTTAACATTTCTTGAGTAGCCTGTAACATAACAGTGAGACATGATAATGTTATTTGAGTTTCGCCCTGAACATGAACATGATGTCACAGGAACATGAGGTAGGGAATGTGGTCTGTCAGAGCTCAGCAGGTAGCGTAATTTAGCAGCAAGCTTCAAAAGAGAACAGGCAACCTCTTTTCAAAATGTTTTTTTTTCTCATTTAGGCCTTTGACTTAAAAAAAAAAGCTTGAAAAAGAAAAAAAAGCTTCAGTATTTACGTTAAAATGATTAAGTCAGATAAATAGGCGAATATAGAGATTTTTCTGGGGCTGTGTTAAGTTAAGCCTCTACTAATGACATAGAAAAGCATGGCGTATGAACCCTGACCCATTCTAACCCCTTTGATTCCTTTGACTGTGGTATCTGGTATTTGCAGAGGAATCTCCTCCAGTAGCAGGTGTAACGTGTGAGTGTCTCCATGATCAGTTTCTTCTACTTGTGATCTTAGCACTGTGCCTGACAGCTGACAGATGTTATTAGGCTTCCCAAATAACATTTCTATTTTCACTTACAAACACGTGACATACACGTGGAATGGTTTCAGTGGTAAACACGGCACTTACAGAGGCCCAGATCCTTGTTTGTTGCATCTATTCTCTTTTTTTAATCCTGGTCCCTACTTGTCCCCTCCTCTGACCTTTAGCCATGAATGGCCCCTCTCATAATCTACTGTCATGTATTTACAACAAAACTGCCTCAGGGGACAGCCATTTTATCAGGTATATTGAGATAGCCTGAAGGTATTATGGTTATCAAAAATGAATAGGATGGTAAAAGTCCCTTTTCTGTGCCTTGTTTAAAGTCTAAAACTGCAGCTTGAAATGTAAAACAAGAGTTAAAGCATTAACAACCAGACTGTTACTTACTTACTTGGACATCTCTGTTTTTCTGGATGATTAAGTACTCAGTTATCAACATGTGATAGTTTACTGGATCTGTGACTGGGCAGCTGTGACTCAGTAGAGTCCATCTCCATCCGGAAGGTCAGGAGTTTGATCCCCAGCTCTTGTACTCATATGTTGATGAGTTCTTGGTAAGACACTTGACCCCTAGAGGCTCTACTGTAGCATCAGTGCTGTGTGAATGTATATGAGTGGGATGAGTCACTGCTGAGGGCCACTCTACATAGTAGCCTTCTCCATCAATGTGTTAATGAGGATTATAAGGGTAAGTGTGATTTGTGGTGTAAAAAAACACTTTGAGTAGTCACATGACTACAAAACAAGGTTTAATCTGTCTGTTTTGACTCCATTCAGACTGTGGTATTTCTGCATTCTGGAGTCAGTCTGTTTGTTTTTGATGGACACGTTGCCCCTTCTATGCATCTGCCATCTAACACAGATGTGCAAAGAATTTTTTTCGCTCTGAAACCCTAGACAAGAATTCAGAATTTATTAATTTTGGTAGGAAGCTTGATCTAGCAGCAGACACAGGCCATAGTGCCTGCTACTAAAACAATAACATCAAATACATCCAGTAAAAGTGTTATTTCATCACTGACGGGCTCAGACTGTTTCTTTTAAAGTTACAGAAAAGATCCCTGCAGAAGGTGACTTTTATTTCAGGTCAGATTTCAATTTCAAAATAAGATAAAGCATTTTCTTGTGCTCCCTTCAAAACCATCAGACTCTATTAACTAAAGAATGATTTTACACAGTGGTGTCAGGGAGCTGTTGCAGCCTCACATCAGAATGTTTTACAGTATTATGAGACTTGGGTGCTTGAATGGTCTCTTTGGAGCTAACACAGTGATAAATGAAATGTACTTCTATGTGTTTTGTTTTCTAACCACTCAAAGCACAAGAAGTCAAACTCATCCATTTCCACTATACTCATTCACTGAGCATCCATCATTAATGTATTATTCCATTCATACACCCTGTAGACCAAGGGTGTCAAACTCAATCACAGCAGGGCCTGGATTCTGAATTTAGGTCTAACCTGACAGCCAGGATCAACATCAAACCATAAACTGTGAACTTCATTTTCACCAGTGATACATTATTAAAAGTAAGTACTGATGATAAGTTTTTCTCAGAATAAAAAAAAGTCATAATGAAAAGTTAAAATGCTGAAAACCTGAGATAAGAAGTCAAACTTGTTAGTTCAAAAAGTCAAAACACAAAATTAAATGTCAAAATAATGTTTTTAAAGGGCAAATACTGTATATTAAATAGAAAGTCGCATTCATGCTTTAAAGGTCAAAATGTGGGATAAAATTATAAATCATGGATTTAAAAAATGTTTAAAACTTTAAATTGTGAGTCTAAAAGGTTAAAATTTGTAATTAAAAGTCAAAGTTTTGTATTAAAAAGGTAAAAAAAAGTGAGTTGAAATACAAAATAATGACCTTAAAAGGTCAAAATATGACAACCTAAAAGGTCAAAATGTGAAAAAAGTCCACATTATGAAGTAAAAAGATCAAAATAGCAGATTAAAAAGTCACAATCATAAGTAAGTCATAATTGTGAGATGCATATCCTAGCCGATATCCTCTTGCTGTCCCTCCACAACAGGCTGCCCTGGCATGTGTTACAGGTGAAGAAAAATCATAAAACATGGGAAAGACTCAGGATGAAATCCTGGCTGGAAGTAAGTTAAAGTCGTGTTTATGGTTGTGAGTGATGAAAGTACGTATGATCAGGCTGTGACGCTCTCATTGGTTGTTGGAGGTACTTCTTCAGAGACACTATGACCTAGAATTGCTTTCTGCGACAGAAAATGATGTTGTCACTCTTCTGCCACCACGCTTTGGTATGTGATAGTTACGGGGAAATGGTTAGCTGTTGTAAACAGCTAATGAGTTGTTGTGTCCCAGTTTATGACTCTAGCAGGCCTGTCATTAGCTTGCACTGAGCCAAAGCGTCACTCTTGTCTGAACCAGACGTGTCTAAATCCAAACAAGCACAGAGAGAATCACTGAACGCTTTCTGTGACAGAAAAAATGTTCTTGTCCTAATCCCAGTCTGTTATGGCATGGCTGTCCGATCATGGCGGTGGGCTTGTCCAGTATTGTCTGGTGTTAGCTGTTAGCTTGGGTGTTGCTGTAGGACCGCTGCTGTTTACTCCAAACTGGCCCGCTGTTCTTGCACTTGATTCGGACTCGTGATTTGAGACTCCTGCACAACCTTCGTTTTTTAGTTTTTCCATCATGATCTCCTGTCCCCCTGTCACTCTTTCTCCTATCATCCCTTTCTCTTTGACCATTTGTGCGTCTATGACGCTACAACATCAGCTGCTCCCCTCGCCTTCTTTCATGCTGTATAACAATGACACACAAACACGACGTTCATGCACACAGCTACACTGAAATGCACACTAACATGTAAGAAGTGTAGACTCAAGGCTTCTGTCTGTGGAGGGAAAAAATTTCAG
Source organism: Cheilinus undulatus (assembly GCF_018320785.1). Taxonomy (NCBI): domain Eukaryota; kingdom Metazoa; phylum Chordata; class Actinopteri; order Labriformes; family Labridae; genus Cheilinus; species Cheilinus undulatus. Next base: position 37,235,567 of record NC_054873.1, read on the forward strand.
AATATTTGAGGACTTGCTCCTCTAAAGCTCCTCTCTGACCACGGAGGACCAGCGCGTCAGCGCTGTCTGTGTGTGCTCCAGCTGTGTGTGTCTGTGTCACCCGCATGAGCCAGGGGTGTGTGTTATGTTAAAATATATTTGGAAAATATGGTCAATATAGGTAAATATTCCCTTAATACTATATGATTATGGGGAACAAATAAATGTTAAAATCTCTGCATTTGCGTCGTTAAGAGAACACTAATGAAACGTTTAGCATGTCTTTATTTGCAGGGAACATAATAAATGTGCTGTCTATAGATAATTGACGGATATAAAAACAATAGGAACACTAAAATAGAAATTCAGCTCAATGTTACACATATAAAGACCCTTACACACTCGTATTAGGAGAATTACAAATGTTCATGAAACCTGCTGTTTTTCTTTTTGTTATAATAAACAGTTCATTAGCAGTTAGTGTTTTATTGTTAGTATAAACTTTCTACTATTAAAGACTTATATCTGACAACAAAAACCTTAATCTCCAGTGACTCTGTCTCTGTAAGTGAAGTCTGACACATGTCTCAAGTGTTTCATATGTACACAGAGAAGAGCTTTATTAGGGGAGAGACAGAGAGAGAGAGGACAGCATGTAGCTATACGTTGAAGTTGCCACAATAAATCTGGCACACAAAAATAACGGTAATGACAAAATCACTCTGCCAGTCAGGCATTTCAACAGGCATCCCAGATAGTTGCGGTCAGCTATGTACTAGGTTTTTACCTAGTCTTGTTAATTCAGATCTGCATTCGCATTGGTTTGAAATGCACAGGTCACTGAAATCTGACCTTTTACAATCTAGATTTGGCCCGATTTTCCACTTTTGTATGATAATCAGTTGAGGTGAATGGAGCAGTCTGTTTCTACAATGCATCAGCAGAGTTTATACCTGTTTTGGGTTTTCAAATTCCAAGTGGTAATTTTTAGTTCTTTGTGTGGATGCACCTCAGTGCATTTTGAAAATGATTTGGTATCTGTTTGGTATCATAGTCAACAACAAAATAAGCTGTTTGGCATTAGCAGAGGAGAATTTTCTTGGATGCAACCAACTCAGCTCAACTCAGCAAAGGCATGTTCCTTACAAACATGGCACAATAGAGTGGTGCAGGAATGAGTCCTAAAACGCAGAAGTAAGTTAGCATTTTAGCACTTCTGGTTCCCTCATCTGAAAGTCTATGGGAATTTTGAATGTGTTTTCAGTTAAATGCCTAAAATAAGGTCTGTGATGAACACAAGCTTAAGAGGTTTTCATGTTTTATCCTACGACATAAAATACATCTGAAACGTGCCCCACCTTTGAATTGTGTATCTTTTCACATCTTAATAAAGGCAGTTGCTAAAAGATAGCTAACAAGGACTACATACGTCATCATCTGAAGAGCAGCAACTGAGCCGTTCAGTTGTATCTGTGTGTGATGACTGTGTTGTAGTTCAATATAACATGACATTAGCTTTTTACTTTCAACAGCTGGATTAACGAACCAGATATGATGCTTGTATTATCAGTTTATGGAAATTATCTCTATGAACAAAACGTGAAAGTTTCACAAACTTTTATTGGACACAGAGCTTATTTTCAGCAACAATCCAAAAACCCATTGAAAAATCGTATAGGCTCGGCACCAAGGGAACCCATGTAACGCTAACTTTCGGGTTTGCCTACAAAATTATGTCACGACTGCACCACTCTATTTGAAGCTTGAGTATATAACATTTGATGAGAGCCATGTAGAATCAAATCTACACCCCCTCCTGTTCTTCTCCCTGTTTGAGCTCTGTAGCTTTGCCCCCGTCTCACATACCTCCTCGCAGATGTGCACGTCCGCTGAATTGAATACTGACGGTGGCAAAGCTCTCGTGGAGGGATTTTGCTCTGCTTTTCCACTGAAATCAATGGCTGGATTACAGGCAAACACTTCATCTCAGCATGAACAAATTCTACATAGGACTGAACACCGCTGGTAACGTCGCCATTGTACCAACTTCTTACTGAGCTGAGAGGCAGAAGTGCCTACTCCCTCTGACCTGAGCCATGATTGGCTGCGAGTGCTAGCCTCCTCACTGGCTGAAGCTTTGTCTCTTGCTGGCTTTCCTCAAGTGAGAGTGCAGCTCAAGGAGGTGTTGCAAAAGTGTGTTATTCTGTTAGATGGCTTTAATAACAAGACCCTGACGGGTTGTGTTGTTTTTGTGGGCATACGACGCTAAAAATAAGTTGCTTAGTACAGCTTTAAGAGGGAAATAACAGGCTTTCGAATGGTTAAAGAGTTATTGCCAAGAAGCATTGTTACAAAAAGTACTCCGCCAAACACAAATTCCCTTACTTTTTGTGTTTGTATAGATGTTTGTGTGCCTCTACAGCCTATAGACTCTTCAACACAATTTTCCAGGCACACATTCATGACTTGAAACCAGCTCTAGATTTGTGACCTACTTCTGGGTCCCAACCCACCAGTCAAGAACCATTGACATGGACTAACCTGTCAAGTTTTTGTGAGCAACTTCTGTTTCCTGTGGCATTAAGTCATTGCTTTCTACTGCTTCTGCCAGTAGAGTCTAGCGACTTTAAAGAGAAACAACTTTTACTGATTCAAGGATGAGACTTTTTCCTTCTGTAGACTCCATCACATTCTTGCAGCAAAAACCCTGTCGGTCACTGGCCCAGATAAAAAGCACTTTCAGTGGACACATTTGATCAGACACAGGTCCTGCATGTGGTGTAACTATTACAGTCTGTATTAAAGACTGCTCGCTGAAGCAATGTATTTGAACAATTCAGTTTTTTAAACTTGTATCCATTGTCATTTTTTATTCCAAAACCATATAAAGGCCCAGTTTTGAAAACACCTGAGTTTTTCTTTAAGATCTGAACTTGTAGCCTTATTCAGGTGTTTTTCCTGAGAAATGGAACCAACATACACCCAGCTGTCCAAAAGCAACCCCACACATATCTAAGATAGGGGCTGTATCCCTTTAAACACTGGTGAGTGCTCTCTGTGTAGTTTGATCTGAAGACACCTTCTGTCTCATCTGCAGCCAGACTTTATGAATAGCCTCGGTGAGAAGAAACACTGTAATACGCTGCAGACATGACAGAACTCATAATTCACAGACTATTTATATCTTACAGAAATTACTCAGAAGCTTCACTGTGGGCGTAGCAGCTGCCACCTGTACTATGGCACCAAGCTGCCTGGGAGCTCCTGAAAACATTCATTCATTACACCTCCTCTAAAATACTGTCATGTTTAGGAAGTCTGGATGTAACAGACACCTAATCCAATTGCACAGTAACACCATGATTATTGGAGATGTTGACTGCAGGTTCAGATCAGATTTAGTTATCTCCTCTTGGCTTTAATTATTAATCAATAGAAGGATGTGATTTGAAGAACTAATATAATAGCAAGTTTAACCCCTTCACACCTCAGATTTTATCATCATTTCTCAGTGGTAGGGAAGTAAGACTGAATCCCCATTTTGGCTTTTGAACTCTGCAGAAATTTTACTTGGAAAAGAACTCATAACTCAAAGAAATATTGCAATTGCTAAAGATACACAAAGTAAAAAATAAAAACTGTAGTTCTGATGATGAAGGTAGCCACAATTTTCCTATTTTATTATGCATGAAACTAATATGTGAAGGTGAAATAATTTACCTGACAATTTGCAAAGGGGGTAAAAGTTTTGACTACTGTGAAAGGGCAGTGAAATGATCATCAAATTTAGATAAAAATCCATCGTTTCAGAAATCCCTAGACTTTAAAAGAAGTTACATTCTGTTCCAAAATCTAAGCCATACAATGTCAATCAGTCTTTTTTGCATAGCACAAATTCGTGATCAATATTTTCTCAAGACAGTTCACAAAGAGAGAACATTCAAAATTTCTGCTACAAATTGCATTTGACTAGATTAAACATATAAACAAATTTGGCCTATTCTCCTTTGCAAAATTGCTCAAGCTCTGTCAGGTTGCACAGGGATCAGCATGAACAGCCCTTTTCAAGTCTTGATGCTACCTCCGTCGTGTTTCACAGTGGGGATGGTGTGTTTATGGTGATGTGCAGTGTTTGGTGTCCACCAAAAATAGCGTCTTGTCCGATGGCTCAAATTCACAATTTTGGACTGATAAGGCCAAAGAACTTTCTTCCACTTAATCATGGAGTCTCCCACATGCCTTTTGGAAAACTCTAGTTGAAATTTAATATGAGTTTTCTTCAACAATGCCACTCTCAAAAAGCTTTGACTGGTGAAAAACCTGGGCAATATTTGCTGTGTGCAGTATCTTTCATATCTCAGCTGCTGAAGCTTGTAATGCCTTCAGAGTAGTCATAGGTGTCTATGTGGCATCTCTCACTATTCTCCTTCTTGCACAGTCACTCAGTTTGTGAGGATGGCCTTATCTAGGCAGATTTACACGTGCCTTACTCCTGCAGTTTCTTGATGATGGATTAAACTGAAGTCCAGGGGATGTTCATTGTCTTTGACTTTTTTGTGTCCATCCCTTGACTTATTAATTTCAATAACCTTTTCTCTAAGTTGCATAGAGTGTTGTTATTGTCTTCATAGTGTAATGGTAGCCAGGAATACCAACAAACCTGTTTCTGGTGGTGAAACCAATTGCCTGGACCTCTGTTGAATAAGGTCTGTCACTTATTTGACTTTTTATGTATTTGACATTACTTTGCAAAAGTCTGTTTTCATTCATTTGATGCACACTTATGATGACTATATGAGGCCACTTGGAGAACAAGACCCCAGGTAATTTATCTGTATGTGTCAATGCAGACTGTTCAACATCTAACCCTTCAACAGACTTGTGTCTGTCCCCTAGTTAAATGTCTGCTAAATGTTGGGATGAGAGGAAGTGTAAATGTTGCAGGTATTAGTTCAGCGGGTAAGGATGATGGTGTTTGTGTCATGTGATCCGTGCATGACTGACGGGATCTTTGAGCACGTAATGAAGCTGCTTTGCAAACTTTTCCTCTGGCCAACATGTTCTTTGCCACTCTTCCCTTGATGCAGTAAATATAGTCTATCACATATATGTAGGAAAAAATGGTCATCAAAGGCTTGTTCTTGGCTGCCTCATCCACTATCTTGATATGTTGTTTTTAATTTATTACTAAAGGATTTCCAAAGCCTTTATACAACATTTCCTGCCTCCGGGGACCCCTCCCTCTTTTTCAGGATGTGTAAAACAGCAACTCTGGAAAATGTCAGGGGCAGATTGCCCTGAATTTCTCAAAAAAAAAACAAAACAAAACAAAACAAAAAAAACAGAAGTGCATGCCTGAAAGGGCTTTAGTCGGACAGTGTACAGGAGGACCTGTCTGTCCTCCCTGTCCTCTTTCAAAATTACAATGAACATTTCATTGAAAAAGTGTTTTCTTTTTTAATGTGTGTATTTAAAAATATCTATTTTCCTTTTTGAAATACTCATTCAACCCACTGGTTAGGATATATTAAAATATTTATGCAGACAGAGCCTTGGTGCCAAGGAACAGGACCCAAAATGATGTTCATCTGCATGTTCTGAAAAGCAACAACCTTGATTAGAATAAAATGCTTTTAGAAAACTGTAAACCCAGAATAATGCCAGCCCCTGTTCTCTGTCTGTCCTCATGTGCTTCCAGCTGCTGAAGGCTCTGACCCCCGAGGAGAACACCCTCTGCCAGCACGGCCTCTTCTTCTCAGACGGTCAGCGGCGTGTCGATTACGTCCTCACGTACCCCGTGAAGAAGCCATGTGGGGGCCGCTCCATCCGACCAGCAACGCACCTTCTCACTGAGAATGCCGTGGCTCGCAGTCTGCGGCGTGGCCCTAAAAGCCGTGAGGAACGCCTCAAACGTCACCAAGCACAAAAGCCAAGAGACTCACCCGCAGTGGACGTGGAGACAGGCCTCCATGTAGAAAACCACAATGGCCAGGAGGAGAAGGCATTCAAGAGGGAAGAGTTTGAAGGGAAACTAAGAGACATAGGTCTGGATCTGGAGAAAGATGAAGACGTGAGTTTTATATCCTGGGTCATTTGTTCTCTGCAGACAGACTTCCAAATATTGTCTTTGTCCACTTCATGAACAAATAAGAGCATTCTGTTTGCAGTCAGTTAACCACATTTGCAACACAGCAGACTGAGCTCCAACAAGAATGAGAGATATTTTATTTACCAGATGCCACAAGAATGTTTAGATAAGACGAAAAAATGATGTGTTTTCCTGATTTGTCTTTAGAAAAATCAAAAGTCTAAAGAGCTCTACTTAACACCAGCTTGATAGGAATGTGGGTGCTTTTTGAGAGGCTTTTTCGAGGGTGCTTTTGCTGCCAGGGGTCCTCCCTGGAGATTTCTTTGGGTAAACCAAATCTATTTTGATGCTATTTTATTTCCTATTGGCCTCTTATGTACAACTGAAATACATAATCACGGAAAGAAATTGTAGACATATAACACGTGTTCTTATCCAACCCAGATGTTGATTCCCTGAGCTCTGGTACAGAAAACTCAGCTTTAGAACCAGTTACCCACCTAGATTGTTTCACCCAAATCAATCTTTAAGAACTCTGATCAATGATCTCTTCGTCTGAACCATCAACCTGTCTTTTAGACCCAATCCTAACCAAGCTGGTTTAAACAGTTTTATCTCTTGTTAGCACGACTATTCTGGACTATGGATGTTCATAAACGTCTATTTCCCTATTTGGCTAAATGCTTATTTAAATTTCATTTAACCTACTAGTCTAAAGAGTAGAAAATTCCTAGAAAACAGTCAAATTCCTCACAGGGTCATTGTGTCAGCGGGTTTGATGTTAGCCTGATATGTTCTCTACAGCATGGCTAACATTAGCAGCTAGCGCTGCCTGCCTTTGTTCCTCTTTGCAGATTAATATATTGCTCTGATATGTGGCCTGTTTTCTCGGCGGTTGAGTAGGTATATGTGAGTTCAGCCCTAGACAGCGTACAAACCACTTTATTTCCATTTACTGCTTTAAAAAAATGGTCATACCACGGTATTCCTACAACATGCCAACCGCTAAGCCACCACTGAGCTTCTCATATTTACATCAGGAAGGCAGTGGCCATTAACTGGCTACAGCAACATCTAGTGGCGGGAGGTACATCACAGTTTGAAAGAGCATTATAGACCGGGGTTTCAAGCCTGTGTCCATAAAAAATGAGAGTTAATTAGTTTAGCCGACTCGTAAATCCCACGCCGGCTAATTTGACAAATTTAACCGTCTTTCCAATTAACCGCGCATCCCTATTCTGGACATGATAAATATGTAATTAATGACAGGATATGTGCCACAGTCTTTGAAAGTACCTGTAATTAAATCTCTACTTAAAATGTCAATGCTTGATTTGGCACCTTAGCTAATTATAGGCCCATATCTAATCTTTCTTTGATTACTAAAATCTTTGAAAAAGTAGTGGCCAGTCAGCTGAGTGGCTTTCTTTAAAATAACACTCTATTTAAAGACTTTCAATCAGGATTTAGAGCCCACCATAGCACTGAAACTGCATTAGTTAAAGTGACTAATGATCTGCTGTTAGCTTCTGACAGAGGTCTTCTCTCTGTCCTTGTTTTATTCAATCTTAGTGCTTAGTGACCATCATATCCTGTTACAGACACTTGAAAAATTACTCAGAATTTCTGGAGCCACTTGAAGCTAATTTGAATCATATGTTTCAGATTGATCTCAGTTTGTAGTAAAGTCAAGGTTCTGTGCTTGGGCCAATTCTTTTCACCCTTTATATGCTTCCTCTAGGTGGCATTATGAGGAACCATGCCATAGACTTCCATTGCTATGCTGATGACACGCAACTGTATGTATCCATGAAGATGGATGATAAAATTCCGTTTTTTAATCTGGAAGCATGTCTTGGAGACATGGAAACGTGGATGACAAGAACTTTCCTGCCTCTTAACTCAGGCAAGACTGGGGTTATTGTGCTTGGCCCTAAACACCTCAGAGAGGCTTTTTGCAATAATGTAATGCCTTAAAAAGCATTAGCCTGACATCCAGCACCACTGTGAGAATCTAGGAGTTCTGATAATGTAAGTGTACTTGTATAGCACCTTTAAAAACAAGGGTTTACAAAGTGCTTTGGCATGAACAGAGGCCCTATTTTTATAGTGGTTTTGTCCAAATGGCCAGTATGCCCATAATATTTCTAGATTCCATTATATTTACCAGTGAAACAGCCTTAAATAAATTGAGTGCAATCTATCAGTGCACATAGTGACACGGAGAAACAGAAACAGTGCAGATTCTTCAGGGATTTTCTCTTCTTTCTGGCAGAGGCTGTTTTTCCTCAGGAGTCAGAGCCTCCAGCAGCTGGAAGCACAAGACTGAGCTAGCAAGGCATTTTTGAGTTTATATGTTCTGTGAAATTTTGCTGCCACATCATGTTGACAAAGGAACTAGTGATGATGATGAGAAAGGTACAGTCTAATGTCACGCATTATCAAAATGATAACCTCGTCTCCTCCAGGAGCAGCGTTGTAAACTCTGGTTTTCAGAATGTTGCAGTGCGGCCTGTCAGAAGCAGTTGCAAATCTTCTGTTTGAACTGACATATTAGATCACTCATTACAACAGAAATGTAACCTGAGAACTCTTAGGGGATTTCTTAGAATGCATTATACTCAACACTTTCAATAATCCCTACTGAAAGTGTTGAGTAAGACTTTCAGTAATGTTAGAAAATAAAATGGCAAACTGAGTCAGTCAGTCACTATGCTATGTATACTCAGCATGCTTCTTTTTATTCCCATCAGACACGCTGGAGGCATGCTGGGATATCGCGAGCCTCAGGACATACCCACACATGAATATCACTGGCAGTAACTGATCTGGTGTCTCAGTGGAGTTTTACACAGCTTCCTGTCTGACATGCACAGCTGACAGAGCATGTGCTAAAGTTAAAGGGATAGTTTGTATTGTTTGTGTGTTTTTTTTTATTGTTTTTTGTGAGGTTCTTGTCAATACTGAGTGTACTAACCACAAGAGATCCCAGTTAAATTGGCCTCATTACTGAGAAATCAGTCAGAGTGCCAGGCACTAGGCCATTCATTACATTGCCATCACATTTAGCTAGTTTTAACAAAAATCAACAAGGAATAATGAATTGTTAGTTCTTGACCTTTAGTTTGATTTGTTTAAATGTAAGTGTAAAACATAAAAACATTCTGTTACTGATATCAGGTTCACTTCCATTTGCTATCCTATTAACTCCATCCACAGCCATAGGAAGAGCTTCCAGCTGTTAAAAAACATCCTGCAGAAATGTTTATTGTGAAATTTTAACTCTGGGGTTTTAAAATGTTTATAAAGGTATTTAGGTGTGGATTCAGCTTTGTCTATGTTTAACTACCAGAAGTCTGGAGACATCCTCTTGTGAATTTCTTAGACATTTTAGGTCACAGTTACTTTCTTGTAAAACTATTTGCAGGGTTTGCAGTTTAGATATATCCAAGTATCATCCGCGTAAAAGTGTAAAGTGATATTTTGCCTATGTATAAGATGTCCTAATGCCAGCATATAAATAGTAAATTAGGAACAGCAATGACTTGCTGTGACTGACCTAAGATTGCCATCACCATGTAGAAGATTCCTGTTTTCCAGACCTGGGTGTAAGGACAAACACAAACATTACAGAGTTTGTGTCTATGACCTATTTGTGTGGTGATTTAGAGATTACAGGGGGGCGCAGTCTAAGCTAAGCCAGGTGCAATGTTTTGGAGAGGCCAGGGCTCAAGCCTTACTGATGACAAATCACATAATCTTCTCTCACACCTGGCATAAAACCAGCAGGCACATGAAACGGAGCAGAGGAGGTGAGCTCAATTTTCATGAATAGCGGGCGTAAACACGTGTGTAACTTCTTTGGCAAAGCACTGTGTAGCCAGCACATTTTAAAAATGTCAGTGACCACAGTGTATCAGGTGAACCTCAGCAGGATGTGCGAAAGGGAGTTTGGATTTTTCACATATTTCATTCTTTTATGCTTTTAAAGCATGTTCATGATAAAACGGTGGGGCTGTGGGTATTTTTTGTCTCTCAGGCAAAGATTCCAGGAGTCTGCTTTGTGAAGATCCACGCTCCATGGCATGTTCTCTGTCGAGAGGCAGAGTTAATGAAGCTAAAGATGCCCACAAAGAAGGTAGGACTGTCCGTTTGATTTGTAATGTTCTGGAGATTCTGCATCTTTTAACACATGCAGCTTGACTATGTTTCCAAGTATTACATTCAGCTCTTTTTAGAATCAGGTAAATGGAAACACAGTAAAACAAGTAGGTCAAAAACATAGTTAATGTGCTGTACCTAAGCAGGTCAAACTATAAACATCCTGATGAGGCAGGCGCCACTTTAGACATCATCTTCATGATAAAGAAAAGTGCAATTAAAGTAAGCAGTTGTTTTGGAACAACAAAGTGGAATAAAGTAATTGTTGCTGAAAACTAGCTTATGAAGCATTTGCACTGTTACTGTTTCTCTCCTTCCTGTTGCCACATAGCATTGTGCCAATAGAAGGTAAACACAGCTGTCATTGTGCTCACATAGTGTATATTCTATTGTATTACACACAGCCTGTGTGAAATACTGTATACCTCTGCAAAGCTCATTGTTAGACAGGTAGCATATTAAAAAACCTATAAAGGTTTTTGCCATTGTAAAAGCTGTTGTTAGACTGCAGATTTCCAGATCATGGGCAGCGAACTAGGCTTTAGAATGATGCTTGTCAACACAATCAAAAGATGTATAGTGATGTATAGTTATGCTGTTTTTACAACTTACATTTGGAATGAGTGGTTAAGGGCAGTGTATTTCAAATTTTCTTGCCAAAGCACACTTCAGATTAAGCCAGAATATTCAGCACAAATACAGCACATAATTTTATGTTTTAAAGAGTTACCTCAAATTTGTTTATTGTCTACAATATCTGTAATTTCTAAATCTACCTTTTGCTTGTGATTTTATGGCCTGCATGTTTTACATTTTTGTTTTATTATTGTTGTCCTTGTAAAGCATTTTTTTTAACTTTGATTTTAAAAAGTTCTCTATAAAGGAATGTTGTTGTATTATTTTATTAATATTCATGCAAAATGCCTTTTTGTGACAGCATTGTTAGTGGGTTTACAGCTGGAACAGTAATCTATGGTTGTGCAAATTGCCACAGCACACACAGTTACACTGCTGACTGCACAGTGCATTACAGTAAAACATTGTCCTTTAATTTATATTCACCTGGATGCTAATTGGATAAATCATAATTTTAAAGTTACCAGACATTACAGAACAAATAAATACATTTCTGAACTCCACCCCTCATGTAGGTCTTAACATGGCCTTGACCAAGAAAAGTAAAGTTAATGAAATACACAGCCTATTGTTTGTCTTTAATACAATATTAATGATGATTAACACTGGTCTATTATAATAGGCCACAACAGAGAGTACGGTCTACACCTGCCCTCTATGGAAAGTGTCTTAAAATAACAGAGATTGATTTATTGATTTATTGACATAATAAACAATGGTTTGATACTTCAGACATTACATCTGACAAAACTTTTTTGTTTGTAATTTTTTATCACAAAAAAATGTATTCAGATATGACTGTTAAAACTTACATTCTCAAATAAAAAACATGAAAGTGAAGGCTTCACAGTATTTCATAATGGCTTTTTTTGTGAAACTTGTAGGTGTATGAAGTGAAGCAGTCGGGCGGTGTCATGGAGAAGATCGGCTCTCTGGTCAGTAAAGTTGTGGAGCCTCTCCACCCTCTAGTTGAAGAACATCAACATAAAAACTTTAAACATCTGTCACACACTTTCTCCAGAGAAAAACAGCACCTGTGAGTATTCTCTTACACAAAATACTTGTTTAATGACTTCAGCATGTTCGCTTTCCAATGATGGCGAGTAAAAGAATATGTAAAGCTTCAGTATAAATAGAGTCTAACTCATAGCTGAGTAAGTTTGATTGTTTTTTTGTTGAAAAAACAGACTTTGGCAGACGTTAAAAAAAAGGGGCATTAATAATCATGGCTTTGTGTGTGTGTGTACGTACAGGTTTGACCTCTCAGACAAGGATTACTTCTTTGATAGCAGAACAAGGAGTTCAATAGTAAGTCCACTGAAGTTCCCTGTAATTTATCAACAAACATCAAATATTCAGATTCATTCCAAGTCATTTAAACACTTTTTGACAGAAATATCTAACCATCATCACCGTAGAGTAGAAAAATCAAGAGGCCAGACAGGAAAAATCAAGACATTTAGTTAAATATTGTGGCTGTTTATTACATAACTGAATTTAAGCTAAAAAAAAAAAAAAAAAAAAAGACAGCTAGAAAAAGGGGGGCAGGATCATGGGATAAATCTTTGATCTCACCCCTTTTCTTAAATTCTGCATAGAAATGCCATCATATACTGTTTTGATTTTCAGTCAAGGAAATATTTTAGCAATTCTCTTGTAAAGACAAGTCAGATAAGTTTCTACGTCACCATTGCTGTTGACAAAGCTGGTATCATAAGTCTGGTCCCTTCTTGATATTGATTGGCCGATGAAGTGGGAAGTGACATTTGTGAGCACAACGCTGTCCCAAAAGTTAAACTATTTTCAACTGAGAGCACAGTGACAAAAAACATTTGATATCAAGGGATGATTAGGATGCTGAGCTCTGAAAATGTTGCTCTGCATTGGTTTCATACTGAGCATTGACAGTGGAAGAAAATGGTAGCTGTGGCCTTTTTTCCATTTTTACAAGAGTAATCATCAAACAAGCCTGAGCAGAAACCAGATTCAGCTGAATTCTCTCACTCAGACTCCCTGCTCATTTGATGTCGGGACAAAGAACACAAGTAACAACATCTTGTCCAGGTAATCCTGATTTACAGTGTGCTTAAAAAGGTTCACTGTTGAGTAGTGCATTTCTTAGTCCTACACACGTAAATAGACTTTAATACAACTAGAAAACTTCATATTATGACCTCCAGATCTGTGGAGCTTAACTCTGAAGTTTTTTTCACTTCTGTGGTATGTACTGATTTATAACAATTGGCCTCTCACAGCAACCCAGTACACCGACCCAAGAAACCCCTCATCCACTCTTAGTCGCTCTCCACCTCCTCCCACTCTCCTGAAACACTCTAGCAGTTCTTAGAGCTGTCCTCTGCAATAGATTATGCTCTCTGACCTGCAGCACTTTTAAGGCACTTCTTCTCACTAGTCCTTCTAAAATCATTCAGTATAACTTCATCTCAGCATATATGATTAGCTTTTGAAGAGCACAGCTTTAACAAAATGCACTGACAGTTTAACCCTTTTACTGATTTTATAAATCAAACATGGTCAATGTCAAAGTGAAAATAAGATTTGTACAGAGTAATGACAATTGAATTAAAAAAACAGTTTGTCATACAACATAAGTGACTGCATACGTTTTTACCTGCTTCAAGTCTATATTTATTAGATGTACCTTTGGCTGCAATCACAGCACTGAGTCTGTTTGGATAGTTCTCAATCAGTCTTGTACATCTGGACACTGCAGTTTTACTTAATTCTTCTTTGCTAAACTGCTCAAGCTCTGTCAGGTTGCACGGGGATTCCAGCCTCAAATAAACCATTGGATTGAGGTCTGGGCTTTAATTTGGCCACACCAGATCATTTGCCTTGTTGTCTTTAAACCATTTCTGTGCAGCTTCGCCGTGTGCTTGGGGTCATTGTCTTGCTGGAAAATAAATGTTATAATATAATGTAATATAAAATAATTGGTGGTCTCTCTCACTAGTCTCCTTTTTTGCATGGTCACTCAGTTTGTGAGGACGGCCTGATCTAGGCAGATTTACTCATGTGCCATATTCCTTCCATTTCATGTTCCTTAAACTGAACTCCAGGGGATGTTCAGTGCCCTGGAAATGTTTTGTATCCATCCCCTGACATATACTTTTCAATAACTTTTTTTCTGAGTTGGTGTAATGGTAGCCAGGAATACTAATTAACTAGTGAGTGGACCTTCCAGACACAAGTGTCGTTATACTACAGTCACTTGAGACACATTCACTGCACTCAGGTGATCTCCATTTCAATAACTCTGAGACTACTAGCATGCATTGGCTGGACCTTTGTTAAATTAGGTCAGTCACTTTAAAGGAAGTGAATATTTATGCAACCACTTATTTTACATTACATTTTTTATTTATCTGACATTACTTTGTAGAAATCTGTTTTCACTTTGACATTAAAGAGCTTTTTTTTTTCTTTTGCATTTTTTGTCAAAAAAGCCCAATTTTACCGACCATGATGGATTTATAAAACCAATGAAAGGGTGAATCCAAGGGGGCGTATACTTTTCACAGGCACTGCATATGTTTAAACCAAGTTAAATGACGTTTAACTCAGTAATTGTCGTTCTTGGCACCAAGTGAAACTGATTTCTTCCAAAAGTATTGAGAGTATTATGTTGTATTAATTGTCAGTCCCACAAACACCATGTGCTGTCAGCTTTCAGGAGCAGCATGAACAAGCTTGAAAGAATCAACAATAAATCCCTTAAAGTCACTACTGCTATTGTAGTTTAAAGTGTAACCATGATTTCTATCTACACTGTATTACATTCAAATCTTCACGTTTTTCTCCCTTTCCAGGTTTATGAAATACTTAAAAGAACAAAATGCAAAGCCAGGTACAGCATGGGTAAGTCTTGATCTACTTTATGTCTTCATAGAAACATACAGCACACGTTTGCTTTAATTGTTGCTGTTTAAGTGTCTTATTTTTTATGATTAAAAAATAGTCACCAATCACCGTCATAAGAATATGCACAGAATCACCAAGCCCAAAAGGCTTCAATGATTTGGCCTGCAATAATGCACAATCAGTTGTTTCTGGAACCTTCATTATTGATGTATTTTTTATTATCTGTGCTTTTAAACGAGATCCAACAAGTCCACTTGAACACACAAAAGGTAATTGGTGTCACAGGAAAATGTGGACATGTTTGTTTTGTCTCTGCAGGAATAACCAGTCTGCTGGGAAGTGGAGTTTATACTGCAGCTTACCCTCTTCATGATGTGAGTAGGGCTAAAATTGACGCTGACACATTATTTTATTTTTTTCAGTCAAAAAGACATGAGCTTCAAAAAAACAACACATTTTCTTCAGTGGGTCAGTGCCAGATCATCGACCTGTGTACTGTCTCTAGTTCATTGTAAGCTGCTGAATTGCTGCTCTTTTTCAGGGGGAAATTAATGAAGAGAGTGCAGAGCCCAATGACAGAAAGGTGAGAGAGTTTTCCCAAATTTACTGAGACTAAAGTAAAAGTCAAAAAGACTGCTGGGAATGTCTTGTATCTGCACAGATGGTCTTTGCACAGTAGAATCCACACTGAGAGACATTGTTTCTGAAACATGAATTTTTGCAATGAGCCCATCATGTCTTTGTCTTTCTTAGCTTTTGTATGAAGAGTGGGCAAACTACAGTGTCTTCTACAAGTACCAGCCCATCGGACTTGTGAGGTAAGGAAATGTTTTACTTAGTTAGATTACATTTCTGCCTGTTATTTCTTTTAGTACTGTTCAGAAACCCATGTTCTTATGAAGACCCTTACATAACTTACATAGATACAGGTATCTCTTGCATCTTAGTGTGCAAAAGCTGGTAGAAAATAAGACACCACTGCTCCTTTGAAGGTCTCATTTCACTTAAAAGTAAACCCCCAGATGACTCGGTGGACAATTCAAAAGTGCTCTGTACCATTTCACTTTTTTACCATTACCTTTGAATATTTGCATTACTTTTAATTTTTTACAGTAATGGTTAAGCTACTGCTGTAAATGACTTAAAGTTCAGAATTTTCTTTCTTTTTTTCATTGTGTTTTTTCCAAACAGGAAGTAAAGCACTCTTGCCTTATAAAAGTAAAAATTACAAAATAAAAATATAAGAAAGCTCAGTTTCTTTAGAAAATCTCCCAGCTTTAATGTTGAGCCTAGCTTGGTAACTCACAAAGAGAAAGGAAACAAACTTAAACTCCTGAAAAAAGCAAAAGCCGTCACATTACCTGGGACCATTGGATTTCAGTGATTCATATTGTACATGTACACCACAAGTTCTTTGAAGACACTATATGTTCCTATATATGCAAAAAAGACTTAACTGCAATTATTTCCATTTAGCAATCAAAATGAATGCAAAATTGTGATTAAAAAAATCAGTTATTTCTCCTGGCATCTACCTAACTGTTTTGTATGAACAATAATTACACTATTAATTGTTGTGTGTGTTTCTAGGAAGTACTTTGGTGAGAAGATCGGGTTGTACTTTGCTTGGTTGGGTCTGTACACACAGATGCTGATTCCTGCCTCTCTAGTGGGTGTCATTGTCTTTCTGTATGGATGTGCCACAGTCGATGACAACATACCGAGGTAAACACTCACACACACAGATCATACAGATAGATACAGTCAGTCAGAAAGTATTCAGACCCCAGTCACTTTTTTCAGGTTTATTATGTTGCAGCCTGGCGCTACAGTTGAAATGCCTTCTATAGAGAGGTGTGTGCCTCTCCCAACCATGTTCAGTTAATTTAATTTACCACTGACGGACTTCAATCAAAGAGTAGAGACATCTCAGCAAAGATCCACAGAATTGGGAGGAGCCTGAGATAAATTTCAAGTGTTTTTGGAAAGGGTCTGAAAATGTATGTCAATGTGATATTTCTAGTTTTTATTCTTTTTATAAATTACACTTTGTCATTAAGGGCTACTGAGTGTAGATTACTGAGAATAGATTTTTTTTTTTTTTATTGTAGCATCGGGCTGCAACATGAAAAAATGGAGGAAAGTAGGTCTGAATACTTTCCAAATGCACTGTAGATAGACAGACAGACAGACAGATAGACAGATAGATAGATAGATAGATAGATAGATAGATAGATAGATAGATAGATAGATAGATAGACCTTTTAGTGCTGCTACAGTGTTTTTATTCATTTATATTTATAACAGATTACTAACAAAAGTCATGATGAGACAATAGTTTTGTAAAGTCATAAAAGTGAAGACAGTCAGAGTGGATGAAGAGAAAGAATGAACACTGAATGAGAAAGGAAGGAGTTTGATGAATGAGTTGTGAAGCTACGACCTCCTCTCCTTCCTCTACCTGTTTCTCATCATCCACAGGATATTATGACACATGCTGCCGGCACACAGCCGCACACAACGCAGACACACACCACGCACACTCAATAAAAGTGTTAATGTCAGACTCAGCCAGGCCCTTACATCGTGTTAAGACAAAGCAGGCCAGCTGCCTGACTGTATTAGCAGTGTTTAGTTTGATTGAAGTGACTGCATTTAAGGCACTGCCAGAAAGAAATCATTAGAAAGACACGAACACTTCTGGAGGAACTACAGCATATTGAGCTAATGATATTTTCAATACAAGTTTTGCTATTGGTTCTTAGAGCACATTACATTAGAGAGTGGCTGCAGCTCATTCACTAGTTTATCAGTCTTGTATGACCAGAATAAATGCTGTTTTGATAAGCATTTTTAGAGTATTAGGTTCTATGGTTGTGTCCATGCACACTGTGTGCTGAATCTGTTGTTCTCAAGATGGATGACCAACCTGTGGCATGACATTCTTGCTTTCCCCAGTTTCTATATCCACTGTCCTATCAATACAATAAAGGCATTTAAAGCCTAAAAAAATAGCATCATATTAGAAAATACATTGTCTCCCTCTGGTGTCTTCCCCTTAAACTGCAACAGTGAGTGACTGGCCGTGGCTATTAGCGACACACTTGCTATTCAGAAATACAGCCCTGTCTATTCATGTGAATGTAGGTTTGAATTTTAAAGTCTAGACCCTGTTTATAGGACAATCCATTTGGCTCAAAATAGTTATAATCATAGGGCACTGAGAATTCAAGTATAAAACAAGGAGACATCATATTCATAAATAAGTAACAAAGGGTTACAAGTTGATCACAGTTGATTATTCCTGAAGTCTGCCATCATTTCCATGGTTTCTATGCACCTCAGAGTCAAGGTTGTTATGACTGTATCATAAGGCCAGCTGTTAAACCACTCACTTTAATGTGGAGACATATAAATTAGCAGTGAAGACAAATAAAAGTGTTGTGGTGTTTTTGACATTGGCTTTGTACATCCAAAATGTTTCCAGTTCATGCTTGAATCAGGCTGGACATTTGTGCAAGTTTAAAGAAAATCCTTCAAAGCCTCCTTGAGATATCACATTCACAAGCGAAGGATGAACATGAAGCCCAACAACCTCGACCTACAGTGTCCAAAATATAATCCGCTAATCCTTAAATCAGATTGGATATCTGTGCTAAGTTTGATGAAAATCCCTCAAAGCGTTCTTGAGGCATCAGGTTCATACATAAATAAGTCTTCTTAACAAAAAAGTAAAGAACTTTATGCCTCTTACCCAGGCATGGAGGCATTGAAATATCAGCTGTCTTCATTTCTGTCATTACTTTGTGTTTAATGATCAACAGCCTCAGCTTATGGTGTTTATCACATTTTTCTCCATGTTGTTTTCCCAGCATGGAGATCTGTCACCCAAAGAACAACATCACCATGTGTCCCCTGTGTGACCGAGTGTGCAGCTACTGGAAACTCAGCACGGCCTGTGGGACCGCCCGGGCCAGTCACCTATTTGACAACCCAGCCACTGTTTTCTTTTCAATATTCATGGCTCTCTGGGGTGATTGAACGCACATCCTGACACTGATGCATACATTCATCTGATCACTTTCTTAACGGCCGATGTAGCTAAACTTTTTGATCTTTGTGTTGCCTGATTAGTGGCTGATCATCTCAGGAGACTGTGTTTTTTTCAGTTCTATTTCTAAACATTTCTTAAAAAACACCATGGACCAGGTCATCAGTTACAAAACATTTATCACTAAAGTTGGGTTTCTAAATACACATCAGTGTCAATTACTTATATAAGTACTTTCTTGTGTAATTGTTTAATTGTATGTCTTTGGTTTACAGCTGCCATGTTCATGGAGCACTGGAAGAGGAGGCAGATGAGACTGAACCATGAGTGGGACCTGACTGGGTTTGAAGATGAAGAGGTGAGTGATGACAGCAGGGTATCATGATAAATCATTTAAGTTGAAATATATCTAGAATTACTGTCATAGTAAATGTAAAATCTTATGTTCTTATCAATACGTAGGGGAGATTGGGGTGAGTTGTGCCAGTTTTTACTCAAAGTGACTTTAAAGTGAGGCAGTGACAGTAATGCCTCCAACTTAAGTATGTACATATATTTCAGGATGTGGTGCATCCATGGGAACAATAACTTTGGATCGGAAATAAACTGTTTAAGAAATATAGCTTTCAGAAAAAAAGTGGTCTCATGGCACAACTTGCCCCTGGTGCGGGGTAGGTTGTGCCGTTTGGGAGAATACGTTAGGGGAAAATTATGCCAGTGATTATTGGAGTAAAATAGAACATTTTAATCTCATAAACTGTAACGCTACATAAAAGCAAGACAAATTCAATACAAAATGACTCTTTTAAGGTTTATTTAGATATCGTCACCCTATTAAACTAATGGCATAAGTCATATTTTCTAGTTTTTGGGAAAACACAAAAAACCTACATACACATTATATATTTATTTATACATAGAACGCTGTCTGTCAATTATGTAACATATACGAATAAAGTGATTTAGGCCAATTTTCTGAACATCTCATTATGACTTAGGCTAAAAACATTTGTTGAGCTAAAATGTGCTTACCTCTCATACCATGTGTCTCCCTTTTATGCAGAATGAGTAAAATGGATAGCGCTTCAAAAATATGTGGTCACATGACCAAATTCTTCTATGGTTTTCTATAAACAAGGGGTGGCATTACTTCCCCTTTGGCACAAATCATCCCACCCTCCCCTATAAGCCTATTGCTATAGATAATATGTTGTGGATAATCAGGTTTATCCAAGAAGCTATATGACAAACCAATAGTGTTTTATACACATCACTTTAGCCATAACCTCTGTGACAACTAGAGATAAGTAACATGAGGTCACCTCTATATATGATCTTGAGAAAACAATATTTTCAGCATTCAAGCTAACTTTAGTTTAAATAATCTCTGTAACCATTGAATGTTTATTGTATTTTGAATTAATATCCCTGTCTCAACCCCCTCCCCTCTTTCCTTCTTGGTTTATTTTTCACAGGAAGCTCTAAAGGTTTGGATAAATTCCTATTACCTTAGAAACTCCTTCCTTGATTCTTTGTAGCTTTTCTGCTGCTTCTGCAGCGTGTTAACACATCGCACTGCTCCTCTGTCGCAACAGTGTGAATGTTTTAAAAGAGGAACGGGGTTTTTTCATCAGCGTAACTGTTGATCTAGTTTCACAAACTATCTATCCTGGTTGTGAAATTCAACCAGTCGGTTAATTTGGCAACACATCTTACCTGAAAGATGGCTCTGTGCTGATTGTATAAATGAAGTAGCAGAATTGTTTCTAAAATATTTAATGGATAAGTGATGAGTAGTTATTACATCCAATATCCAACGAGGACAAGCTTCGGTCTGATAACATGATAACAACGTAAAACTTGACAGCAGATTATGTTCATGAGCTCTCAGATGTTTCTTATTTAAGCGCCAGTAACCATGAATTTCAACCTACGTATATTTCGTTCCCACAAAACAAGAGCATTTTTCTTCAGACAGACAGTGTCTTCAAACAGCTAATGGAGTGATCATAGACTGTAGAAAGGGAAGATTTTGGCGGTACCATAGAATCTGGTCAGCATAAAGGGTTATGCAGTTTCTTTTGTCAGTCCTGTGACATTTATGTTTTCATAAATAGCTGTTCAAGGAAGCAAATGTGATGTGGAAAGTGGCCTTCCTCTTATGTGCCCTTGATTAAAGGGAAGTCATTGTTATGTTGTTCTTTTAGCAATGATCATGTCAGCTACTGATGAAGGGAAAATATGGTGCAGGTTTTATTTTTCTAAATGCAAAAATTAGGAAATAGTCTAGTTGACTATCGATTCCTTGTCCTGCTGAGCCTTTTACATTTGGTGCACTGATTTAGTCAGAAAGTTGGTCATCAGTATAAAAGTTTAGGAAGAGGTGACACCAATGACTGTTTTTGTGGTATCTCATCACCATCACTTATGAGGCGGTTGTATTTGTAAAGTTTTGCACCAGAAGCCAGTGTAATGTATAATCCAGCACAAATCCTGCTGTTTCTATACACCCAACTTAATGGTTTTGTGCCTAAATCCAACACTGGAGTTGCAGGGGTTTTTTGGAATGTTTGAGCACCAAAATCCTTAGTTATGTAAAGAAGAAACTAGTGTTTCAGTATTAATGTGGTACATTGGGATATCAAAAAAGAAAAAAAATAAATAAATAAATAAATATTTCAGTCACATAATGTGAAAAGAAAGATTTAAGTCCCTATAAAGTGATATTTTTTTTAATATTATTTTGACAGGCCACTGTCTTATGAACCTCCAGGCCAAATTTCGGTCATGACAAACATCTCTAAGTCTATAAAACTCAGCTTCGAAATCATAAAAAATGACATGACATGACAGTAATATCTGCTTTAGTATGGTGTAGGTGTGTTTGTTGAATGAGCTGAGGCCACGCCCACTCATGAGAAATACAATCCTCAATTTTAGAAAATGCTTCTATCAGAGCACAGCTGTCTGACTCTGAGCCAGAGCTGATGGACAGATGTAGGGGATTAAATTTACTGTTTTCTGGTGCAAATCTCTCATTTTTCATACTTTAATGACCTGTAGGCCACTGTGGCTGATCGATCTGGGAAATTTCCCTCACAGTAATCAAAAACACAGCATGTAAATGACTGTTAACATGCAATAAAGGCAGTGAAATCAGCTAACAACAGACTGTAGTGAGGTGAACTCCTTGGTGATATTAGGGTTAGGGGGGCGGGGTAATTCCCCATCAAGACTAGGGATGTCATGGGCTCACATATTTGCCCCGCTCAAATAAAACCCTACCAGGAAAGAAGTGAACAACTTTCCAACAGTCTGAATCCAAAGTTCAGTCAAAGACAGATCTCAGTGTTTTCACAGCAACTTTATTCCAACATTTCTAGTGTGTTAAGACACAAAGTTTTGAGTTCACTTTACAGGGAGTTTGAATGAATGAAGCTCACATCTGAAAACACTAATGCACTATGTTACACCATACTTACATTTCACGATCTCTTCACTCTTTATCACTGCTAATTTTTCCAATCACATTCACTGTAAAAGGAGTCTGGGATAGACATCAAAAGAATAGAAAATAAAATCTTTTGCAATCAGTATTTTTTCCTGTCAATTTAATAATCATCCATTAAATTCTAGCAACACTTTTTACAAAGATAAATACATACAGATGTCTATCCCAGGTTCTGTTAGTGCAGCCACTATAACTATCGGCATCACAATCTAAAATTTCTTCATTTCCTCTCCTCGAGGGGTGTCTTTTTTCCCTTGGTTTACCTGGAGCCTATGTTTGAAAAGTGCTTTTATAAGCCTTTCTAACTTCTTGCTAAGATGTGGTCCATGTAACCTCTCTTTACTGTTTATGTCTGTCATTTGTGTCCATGTCGCTGTCACAGGACCACCCCAGGGCTGAATATGAGTTCAGAGTCATGCAGAAGTCTTGCAGCAAAGATAGGAAATTTAGGAACAAGGTAATTAATGAAACTTTTGGCTCTACAAATGTGTCTCTAAAGTTGTTTGCACCTTTGATAGCTGTGGGGCAGCCTTCTTACTCTGTTTCTGTTGCTACTTCTCACAAAAATTCACGTGACATACGTTTCTACTTGAAGATATAATTGTTTTTCACATGACTGCTTCCAAACTGATATGTTTCTGCTATAGAAATCCTCAGCTTTCTATCAGCATCTACACTAAAATGGCACCTAAGTAAATGTTCATGATAGGGTTTTCTGTGATTGTGTTTTATTTATAGGAGGATAAGCTCACATGTCAAGACCGCTTCCCTGCCTACATGACAAACATCGTCATGATGTTGTTAATGGTAAGATATACTACATAGATGTTGTTTATCACAGTTTTTTTTAATTAAAAGATGACACACAGATTAATCCTTTTCATTTACATTACTCTGCAAACCTGTTCCACTGTGCAGATTGGTGTAACATTTGCCATTGTGTTCGGTGTAATCCTCTACCGAATCTCCACCAAAGCTGCCCTTCATATGAGCTCCAATCCAACCACACGGAACCATGTACAGCTGACGGTCAAAACCACGGCAGCCATCATCAACCTGGTGGTCATCCTGATTCTGGACGAGGTGTATGGAGCTGTGGCACGGTGGCTCACTGTGTTAGGTAGGTCAGGTCAACAACCAGCTCTGGATGTAGATCGTACAGTCTTCATTCTTGCCAAGTTTTGATAGTGTGAAATAACAAGTCCTGCCTTGTACACTGTGGGGTTCAGGAGCACTCTATCCCATCTTGGTTTAGTACAAAATTAAAAAAAAAACTGTAATACCTTGAGGCAATTAATATAAGTTCCTATACAAAGCCTTAACACTTGTAAATACTGAAAGTTAAAAAAGACTCAAACTGATCCAATAAGGTCCGAAATCTGACTTAGGCAATTTGGCAACACAACATCATTTAAACAGTTTAGTTTTGCTGTCCCAAAATTGCAAATCGCCTACTACTTCGCCTTTAAAGTGAACTTTTCCACCTCTATGTATAGTGATAGTTGGACAGAAACCACATGTACAGTTTCAAAGCTACTCAGACCATTTTTGTGCATGTTTATTTTATTTGATGCATTAAAAGTATTGCTGTTTCCAATTTAAATTCTTATAGTTGATAATAAAGTGTATAACAAAACCTTAGACTGTATTCAGTCTACTGCCTTTTCTGGCTTTTATGCCTTTTTAATTGATTGACCAATGGATAAATATAAAATCAGTGGGAGTAAGTGGGGAGTGACATGCAGGAAAGCAGCCACAGGTCAGACTTGAACCTGGGTTGTTCTATCGGAGGTCTAGAGTATCTGTGATTAGGCCGCAACGTATCCACAAAGCCTTCCACACCCCATCCACTAACTTCTTGTTCTTTTTTTAGAGGTTCCTAAAACTGACAAGAGTTTTGAAGAAAGACTCATCTTCAAGACTTTTATTCTCAAGTTTTTCAATGCGTTCACCCCCATCATCTACATTGCGTTCTTCAGGGGAAGGTGGGTAACTGCAGTATATTTAAGTTTTTATTTTGTTGGGGTCATAGTTGAAATGTGCCTTGTTCTAACAGCCTACAAATCACCCTAGATTATTTGGCTATGCTTGAAATTATTTACTATTAGATAACAGACTCTGCTACCAACTCATTCCCTATTTTCCCCCACAGGCTGGTGGGAAGACCAGGAAGCTACCTGTATGTTTTTGAATCCTACAGAATGGAGGAGGTAAGGATTAAGATGGCGACACAATAGACCATTCTAAATCTGATTTTGAGCTCAGTTTGACCACCAACCAGTTATTTTCCAAAAAAAAAAACATCCTAAGGTGCTTCTATAGTGTCGATAAAATCACTTTACTGATCTCAAGGTTGGTTTGGTATAACTGCATATTGTACTACCCCCAACAGAATACCCTCAGAAATCAGTGAGAGGAAGCAGACCAAGATCCGGATGTCACATACTTTTAAAGCTCACAAACATGGCAGTGCATATAAACACAACTTAATCGTCTTATCAGCCATGGTTTCATCCCATATTTTTTTACATTTTTGTATTTTTTGTGGTTTTTATTTTGGCTTTAAACCAGATTGCATGACAGGACAGCTTGCTTAGGATGTTGACGCTATTCCATATTAGTTTTTCTCCTGAAGTCACTTCTGATCCAGTGAATTTCTGTGGAATCACCACTGAAAAATGGTTTCAGCAAATGTGTGGTCTGGCTGAGTCATCTAGCCTGTGTGGTTGGAGGATTATAGTGCAAAAAATGAGTCAAAACGGTCCTTATGGCTCTGATCTCCAACAGTTAAAAAAAAAAATCACAGAGATTTGAAAATCTTGTAGTGGGAAGCAGCTTTACACTGATACCTTTTGACTAGAACCTTTTGTAGCAAAGCAATGGCATTAGAGTTGAGAGGGCATTTATGGGTTGTTGACTGCTGACATTAAAAAAGTGTTTTACATTGTCTACATGTATCATTATTGAGTATAGACATAACTTTTCATTTCATTATGATCTTGGTAAAATGTCCTTTTTGTCCCTGTTTGTCAGTGTGCTCATGGTGGCTGTCTGATGGAGCTGTGTATCCAGCTGAGTATCACTATGTTGGGGAAGCAGCTCATCCAGAACAATCTTTTTGAAATAGGGATACCGTGAGTATCAATAACTTTACTGACAAACATACATCACATTGTTACCACCTGAATTATTCAGCCTTTTTTATGAAACATAAACAAAAAGATCTGCCTCTTAAATTATGACTGTATCTAATCATAAGCTTTAAAGTAATTGATTAACAGATGTCAGTACATGTGTGCGATTCAATTCTGTGTTTGTGTGCTAATACGTGTTTGGGTGTGACTGTCCAACAGCAAGCTAAAGAAGCTGATCCGCTACATCCGATCAGCCAAAGGGGCTTTTCAAGAAGAGGAGAGACAGAAGAAGCTGCAAAGATATGAAACTGATCACTTCCTTGAGCCGTTTGCCGGATTAACACCTGAATACATGGAAATGAGTCAGTACCACAAATCTATACATACTCACTGCCTTGTTTTTCCAGTATAAGACAAAAAGTAAATGGGGAACTCTTCAATGGATTTGTTCATTTTTTTCTGTGTCCAGTCATCCAGTTTGGTTTTGTCACGTTGTTCGTGGCCTCTTTCCCTCTGGCTCCACTCTTTGCTCTGCTCAACAACATCATTGAAATACGACTGGATGCCAAGAAATTTGTAACTGAGTTGAGACGACCTGTAGCAGCGAGAGCCAAAGACATTGGTGGGTTGAATTTGACACTGGACTCATGTATTAAACACCCGATAGTACAGACAGCATCAGCATTCCTGTGAATACCTTACTGAAGTGTGATTATTACTTTTTTTTTTCACAAATCCAGCTGTTGATACATGTGTTTACGTCTGCAGGTATATGGTACAACATCCTCAGAGGGGTAGCAAAAGTGGCTGTCATCATAAATGTAAGTAAAACTTGAATAAAAACATGCTTGTGCTTTTCTGTCAGTAGGTATCCTGCTTCATTTGGCTTGATCTTCATCATGCTGGATTGACACAATGCAGTGGGCTGATTTTTTTCAAATATCTGAAGGGTAAAAAAAATAACAAAGAAAAAAAACAGTGTTGAGCAGTTATGGGGTTAATGTGCACTTTATATAGCACCCTCTGCTGGCAATCTTCCTCTTAATTTCTGCAGAGTTAATCATGTATAGTATCTTCACTGTCCAGTAAGATTGAAAGAACCTTTTTCAGTCCCTCTGAATAACAAGCCTCTATGAAATATGTATTTTATTTATTTATTTTTTACCTTCATATAAACACTCCTGATGGAATAAATGGCTCTTGGTCCACAAAGAGAGAAATGTCATGGGTCTGAACTTTCCCACTCAAAGGCAGGCAGATGTGTAAGACACAATGATACTGTCTTTACTCTCTCTGAGAAGAGGCTATATCCACAACTTTTAGCATAATAGAAATTGCTATACCAGAATTTTGCTTTTACTACAAGCATTAAAACAAGGACAGCAATGACCAGTAAAAACAGCCAAAAGGGTTATAAAATAAAAATGAGGCTAACAGTGAATAAATGCAAGTAAAAGAGTAAGAGGAATTGAAATAAGCTAAATTATTAAAGTTGGTGTAAATCTGTTTGAAGATAAAAATAAGAAGACAACATCACATAAAAGCAAATCTGTAAAAAGTAGTTTTATGAAGTGATTTAGAAGATGTATCTGACTCTGCACACCGTATCTCCTTGGGCAGGTCATTCCAAAGTTGAGGGGGCCTGATGGAAAATGTTCAGCCACCTTTGGTTTTAAGCCTCAACTTTAGAACGAGGAGGCCCCCAGATGGGGATCTAAGGCTGCAGCCTGTAAGACAGTCTTTCTTTTTTTGAGTCTCCCAAGAAAAGAAATGGTTTAAACTTTCCATTTCATTTAGGCCACAATGTGCAGTTTCTTTGCACATTTACTGGCTATGATATGGTAGTTGAGCTCTGAGTCTGTGATTGTTGTGAAACAGACTCACAGTTACTCTGCTCTCCTCTTTCTTTACCAGAGTATTTTCAGTCAAACCAGCATCCCATAAGCTTTATTAACTCAGCACTATACTTCTGTTTCTAAATGTAGGATTAATCGCCAATGAGGGGAAAAAGCGATTAAAGTCAGGCACCAACCCCCATCAGTCTGGTCTGTGTTATGTATTCCAGCACATTCAGAGCAGCAGTTTGCAATGAACTAGGTGAATTTCCAATCGAGTAAGGTCTCATGCAGTGTGTGACCATGTCAGTTGCACACACTTGTCATCATGACAGCGTGTATCCCAGCTCTTCATACTGATATATTGGTTACATCAGTGTTAAGGACACAGTCAACTTTTTAGATTAAAAATAGTCATTAAAAGTGTATCTTATATATTTCATTTTAGGGTCGTTCAAACTAAATTCCAATTGACTGCAGGTAAATCCTGAGAAACTGGTTTCTTTTCAATCTCATCACAGATGAACTGTACTCAAAAGTGTTAACATTGCAGACATGATTGTACATGGAAAAGGAAGCTCTTGCTTGGAAGCTGTGTTATGTTAACCACTGACTTCAGCAGAATTATAGAAGAAATAGCATCTATTCTCAGAAGGCATGTATTAGATGATGAAAGCTGATTGCTTATTGACTCTGCTTGACTCATAAAAATTGCATTCTTCATGGGCAGGGCTGTGTGACAGCCATGTTTTTTGGGCTACTTTAACCTCTGGTTCTAAACATGACCACTCACATTAAATACTCAAATACATTTCAGAAGAATTATACCGCTTGCATGAGTGATGAAACTCATTCAACCCAACCACCACAGACCACACTGCATTGTCTCATTTCAACTTGTGTGTTATTACATTCCACTCTTTCACACATGCAACATGAAATCTTAACATCTAACTGCCATTTCTGTCCCTAATCTTTGAACCTTCACCCCTCACAATACCTTCCCTGTCACATTCCCAGGCATTTGTCATTTCCTTCACCTCAGACTTCATCCCTCGGATGGTCTACCAGTACATGTACAGCCCTGATGGCTCCATGCATGGATTTGTCAACCATACGCTGTCCTATTTTAATGTCAGCCACTTCCAGGAGGGCAAAGAAACCATGGATCCATTGCACCTCGGGTATCCCGTAGAGATCTGCAGGTGGGAAATCCATACCAGCTCACAGCTGTCAGATTCATCAAAAATCATTTCCACTTTTTCCACTTTTCCTGTCTAACTGAAGTAAATTTCAACAAAATTATTTTTCATTGTTCAATAAATGTAAATTCATATATGTTCAGAATCCTCAGCTTACCATATGTAGGCATTAGACAAGGACCATCAAGACTTTTTCTTATTTAATTGTTAGAGATTAGCTGTTTGCCTCATCATTCCATACTAATACTCCTTAAAACTAAAGTCCAGCGATCTGCTCAGAAGTGTCTCAAAAGTGTTTAAGATTATCCACATTTATAACACTGTGTTGCTTTTTTCTTAACTTCACCCTGATTCCAGCTGTGATGTCCAAGCTTGTGATATCATCTTTATATTCATATGACCATTGCTGTTAGTCTACAGTTCATGCTGCAGCCACTTCTGTTAACAAAGCTTTACTTGTAGCCCGTTTCCTAGACACGTCTGTGTGTGGTGGCTCTACTGACTGCAGCCTCAGTCAGCTCTTTGAAAAGTTCTCCTAAGTTCTTGAATCAATCCTCTGAAGCATCCTTGTTGCTTGTGCTCCTTTTCTTATCTCACTTTTCCCTTCCAGTCAACTTCCAAGAATATGCTTTGATATGGTCTCTAAGAACAGCCTGCCCTTTCAGCACTGACCTTATACGGCTTGCTCTCTTTGTGGAGGGTGTCGATGATTGTCTTCTGGGCATTTGTCAAGTCAGCAGTCTTCCCAATGATTGTAGTTGTGTGTACTGAAGCACAGTTAGAGAATAAAGGCTCAGCAAACCCTTGCAATTTGGACTTTTCCACAACATTCCAATACTTTGAGACAGTGTTTTTATTATTATTATTATTATTAATATGAGAACTGTAAGCTGTAATCATAAAAATTAAAGCAAAAGCATCTTGAAATGTTTCACTTTGTATGAGATCAATCTAGAACATATGGAAGTTTAACTGTAAATAAAAAAATAAAAAAATATAAAATAATAATAATAAAAAAATGAACTTTTCGTGATATTCTAATTTTTTTTTTAGATACACCTGTAAGCTGAAGCTAGCATCCTGGCTGACACAGCCCACCATAACCATAGCCAGCAGTATTCCAGAGGTTTATTTAAGTGTTTTTGGGGTCTGTTTCCATTAACGCCATTCTTGTGCTTGCAACACTGACAAACCTCAGTTTCGGAGCACTTCTGACTGGCGCTTATAAGCGCTAAGTCACCAAGGTTAACACCAGCTTCCCTTTGGTAACAATAATAAAGTCTGTTTATAATAGCTCTGTCCTCAATGTTTGCTTTAATTCAATGAAATATCACAAAGAAAACAAAGTATTTTGTTGCACTCCTATGTCCTGATCACATGCTCGTTGCCAGCCTTTAACTGTTTACTCATTATTTTTAGGTCTGTCCAAGCTGTGTTGATAGTCGTTTAAACAGATTTACCTACTGTTTTATGAATTACATCAAAAGTCAAAATTGAAATCTAAAGGCTTTTACAGCTGAACAATTGAAAACCAAACAATCCAACAAAACAACAATGAAAACATCTGTATGTTCTTACAGGTATAAGGACTACAGAGAACCTCCTTGGTCCACCACTCCATACGAGATCTCCAAGGAATTCTGGGTAGTGCTGGCTGTCCGACTGGCCTTTGTCATTGTTTTCCAGGTAAGGCAAAATGTGGACATAAACTAACCAAGTTCCATGTACCAATCTCATGATTTGATAGACTTATTGTGAGGTTTCACTCTACTTCCTGCACATTTGACTACCATGGTATCTAAACACCTATCAGTGAAGTGAAATGCACACACTGACAGGGGTGGTAGAAATGTTTGTAAATGAAACACAATTTTATATATCTGAAAAAGTCTATGTGATCACTGTGACATCATCAGATACTTAAGAAGAAAGGCTTTTCCTGAAAACCTGCCAGCTGCAGGACAGAGACTGATATAGTTGATCAGAAATCTTTCTGGTACTTGGGGGGGATTGTGGACAGGCCAGGGGCAAATATTTCTGCTAGAAAACCCTGAAAAAGTGATTTTTGCATAATATGTCCCCTTTCAAATACTGTTCTCACAGGTAAGGGTTGAACATTAGGCCCACTGAGGTTAACATGGACCTTCAAAATCTATCAGTGCATCTTTGATTTGGAGTGGACAATTGTGCAAAGTTTAAAGAAATCCCTTTGAGTCATTTTTTAGATACTATTTTTAATAGTAAGGCACTGGTTCGCTCAGTGTCCTAACAAGGGGGTGTGGCAGGACAAGACTAAGCAACACCAGCTGATTACTGACATTGACGTCATCTAAGATTCAATGATAGGGTTGCAGCTCAAGTCCAAAACATTGTCTGCATTTGGGATTGGAGAGAAAAAGAGTACCACTGAAGTAAGGAATGAAAATGGGGCCCAGTGATGCCGAACTTTGACCTTTGAACTCTTGAAAATCTTATCAGTTATCCTTGAGCCAGAGTGGACATTAAGAAAAAGTCTGAAGAAAATCAATTCAGGTCTTTTTACAAATCACATTCATTAGTAAGGGATGAAAACAAGGCTTTATGACCTTGATTTTTGACTCTCAAAATCTATAGAGTTCAACTTCGGCTCTGAGCAGACACTATCCTGTGCCGAGGCATAAAAAATATGTTTTTTTTTTTTTACAATAACAAGCAGAGCCTTTTATTAGTATGCACAATGCATTGCAGTCACTTCATATAGCCTTTTGAGCTGATACATGATGTCTTCAATCCTCGTCCACAGAGGCTAATCTTTGTCTGAAATGCAATTTTAAGGCTGTGTATCAGTGTTTCCTTAGTTTACTAAATTCCATGTTTGTTAATGACTGTGACAATCTTCAGCCATATTGCGAAATAATATAATAATAATAATAATACTCTGGAATTAGGAAGTCTGCTGGAAAAGCAGAGGACAAGCACAGGAGTTGTTATGTGAAAATTTTATATCATTTTACAAAAAAACTATGACTCCTTTTTGTTCATCCAGAATGTCGTAATGCTGATGAGTGACATTGTGGACTGGATGATTCCGGACATCCCTAAAGACATAATCCTCCAAATCCACAAGGAGAAGATATTACTGGTGGATCTCTTCATGAAAGAAGAGCAAGGCAAGATCCAAAACCTGGAGAGAAAGGTCTCAACAGAGAGCAAGGAGAACTGTAGCAGTAGGAGCAACAACAACAACAACAGCACAGCGGCCCACCAACGCTCTGGACTGCACAACAACAGCACGAAAAGCCTCTAATGCCAAGAGTTCTTAGTTTGGTCTTAGGCTGGCCACACATTAGATGATTTTAAACACCATTTTAGGCCAGACTATCCTCCCTCAGTGATTGTGGGGATGTGACCTGATTTGAGGTTTGTTGCAAACAACTGTTTCCAAATAATCCTTACATGTGTTGGGTCAGTATGATTATATTGCTGCTCCCTATTACATCAGAGTATCAGAGGTTTGATATTCACGATTCTTGGTCTAACTGCTTCCAATTATCCACCATCTCAAAAACAATGAGAGCAAGCAGACAGGGTAGTGTCACAACCAGATGTTGCAAACTTTTACAGTGCAGACACATGAAAACAGTTTTACCTTCATAGCAAAGATTCACCCATTTCTTTTCATATTTTTTATATTCACTGCAACTATAATGTACACAAGAACAGCCAGCTGAGGATGACAATCATCCTCCATGTTGTTTTTTCTTCTGAAGTCTCGTTTTGGTTAAGGGGAGTTTCTGTGGGATCTTGTGTCAGTGAAATCTCTGCTGTGAAATTGTTACACCAGACAGTGGGTGTGCAGTCTCAAAGTATAGCACAAGGTGTAAGGTCAAAAATCGTTTTAACCTGTTCTAAGATCTGTAATCTCACACATTTAGATGCTGGTTAAAATATGTAAATGGTCTAGTGTGTAGCCAGCCGTAGTTAGCGTGTTAGACTTGTTTTTGTTCTTGTTCTGATCATTCCAACAAGTGGGAGAGCAGCTCTCTGTTATCATGTGATGAAAGTGAGAGTGAACGAGATTAAATACATTATTGCGTATGCAGCTTACTCTGGATACTCAATTCTACAAATGTGCACAGGAATCTTCGTGTGCATTAATGTATAAATGGGCACACATATTTCAGATAAGTACAAGAGTAATGCATGCTCAAATTTCGTATATGGATATGATTTGTACATTGTTTAAGAATCTGAAGATGTATACTTAAAAAGAAAACAACTGCAAATTGCCGTCTTTAAGGAAGTAAAAAGTGCAAAGGAATCATTTATGCTGATGTAATTTACAGCCAGGGGTTAAATTCTGAATTTCTTTGGGTTTTAGTCTACAAAAATCAGTGAGTGAGTGCTAGAGAAGTATTTTTTTCTGTTTCTGAACATTTTTTTTTTTTTTTTTTTTTTGTTGAAGGCAGTTTTGAAACTGGAAGTTTGTATGAGGCAATTATGTGAAACAGGGAGGTAAAGTCATACAGAATACCAGCTTGTTGTATCACTGCTTTTCTATGTTGTGTTCTGAGCAGAAAAACTCTGGTAAAGAAATAATATTCATCTTTAATATGTTTCTTTGTCTCTTATTACTCACTGTTTGGACCGAGCTGTATCATTTTGTTCCGTTTGGGAGCAGAAAAGGATGCAGATTAAGAATTAGCTCTCTGCAGCGGAGGGCAGCCTACAATGGGGATACAATTACACACATCACATTAGACCAATTATAATTTTGTTACTGAGTACTTCAGTAAATAAGAGCAAATCCAACTGCAATGTTAAAGCTTCTATGAGGAACCTAAGGATGTATAGCTTTGGTGCCCCCTATGGACGAAGCAGGGAAAAGGTATCTCTTTGCTCATCTTGTCCTGTAAATGTTACAGTTGTGTTTTCTCATAGCTCAACTCATAATGAATCTTCTGTCTTGAAAAAGCTGATTATGTTTCTTTCCAGGAGATCTGATAAGAATCATATTAATACATTCTGCTTCATTAGCAACTAAAAGCTACTCACAAGTACCAGAAATAAGGCTCCTAACAGTTATACGTGCGATCCTGCTGTTTTATTTGCTCTAGATTGAGTCTCACATGCTCATTCTGCCAGGCTGAACCTTTCAGACAGAGAAAAATAATGTCACTGGGTGCCACACAGGTGGAAAGAATGCAAGTCTACCACAGAAGTAAAAATACTAGTCTAAAAATCTATAATCTATAAATCCATTCAAGTAGAGGTAAAACATAGATCCCTCAAAGTTTACTCAAAGTACTGTGCGGCTACTTTTAATACCCAAGGAGCTTGTACAGTGAAAAATGATATTTCCTGAATGTTCAATAACAAGAGTTGTTTACGGCATGACTTAGAGTAAAATGAAACAGCTACTTAAGGATGAAATGTGGAATAATTTGATTTCAGTGTGCTACTGACCGTCATGTGTTGTCAAAGCCAAACAACCAGACAGTTTTGTGTTGTTGCCAGAAAGCTTGGATCTTCTCAGTGTGGCATTTAATACAGAATCTTTTACTCAGTATTTGATGCTTTAAGCTTTGAGCGATTGCAAGTGCTGTTGGCGACGTTTGTTCTGCCATCTGGTCCTTGATGCTGGGTCCCTCTAAGATCATATTCACCAGGGTAAGCAACAACAGTGGCAC
This sequence comes from Cheilinus undulatus, assembly GCF_018320785.1. NCBI lineage: Eukaryota > Metazoa > Chordata > Actinopteri > Labriformes > Labridae > Cheilinus > Cheilinus undulatus. Next base: position 37,269,715 of record NC_054873.1, read on the forward strand.
AGAGTCCTCTTGGCATCTTTCAGGGAAACCATTAAATGGTTTGGTGTCGCCAAATATCTAACGGTGGACAATTTGTGCAGCACATGTGATGTGCACAGCATCTTTGTCACTGTCTTGCTCATAGGCTTTGGCAAAAGCAGCACCAACATCTTCTTTAAAAGCCATCAGGACATCTCTTCCCTTCTTGGATGATTGCATATCAGGGAATTCAGCTAGAATTCTCTCCCTCAGACAAGTAGAGTTAATTCCGGTATCATCCTTTACTCAAAGCTGTTCCATTTGTGACTTGTAGAGCTGTGCAAGTTCAGCTAGCTTGAAGATTGGTGCTGTCTCCTCATCTTGCCCGGTCTCTTCTATGTAAAGGACCAGCTCAGCAAACACAATGGCGGAGACTAATGCTGCGTTTCCCTGGCAATTATCATCAAGACCTTCTAGGTTGGCCTTTCTGGCATGATTATAGAGACCTACTAGGCACTTGATGTGATACTTTGCTTCAATAGCCACCATATCCCCAGCACTAAGTTGCCGCAGTCTTGAAGTAAGGTTGCACAATGCCACACGTTGGTCCAACTGAAATGGTGTAGCTTCACGAAGGCCATCATGGCCAGCAGGTTCTCTGCAGAAAAAGCAGGTTTCTTGTCTCATTTCAGAAGTACTTGATAACTTGGATCTTGTGTACTTGTACTCTATCTGTGGGTCATGACTTACACTGCCTGTTCCCAGTCTTTTCTTTTGTGCTTTTTGCAGCATAGTTGTATTGTAGTTCAGCCTGCATTTTTTAGGATATTGAGCTTTGTTCGCAACCATGGCTGCTTCAACCTTGGCCCTCATCCAGTCTTTCAAGTGGGAGTGTTGAAGGGAGCTGGCCAAGTTCATTGAACTAAATCAGTTGCTCTGCAAGTGAACTGTATCCACTTCCCTTGTCTGTTCGCCTGGACTGCAAAGGACATGTCAATGCCCCTGCCTTGTCTTCTTGGCATATAATACAGAGCTTCCAGACAGTCTTAGCTATCCAAGAAGATGATGGTCTTTGACCATCAAGATGCACAAGTTTGAAGTTCTTTGACAATTTTATCAACATTGTCTAACAGTAAAGGCCGAAGGGTTATACTTTTACCACCAGAAACACACATTCAGGCATGGGATACAAAAACTGACCTACACCTAGCCTGATCGTCCATCCAGTGCCATTTAGTTCCTGTGCGATCTGTACACTACATGAAGTCATGTAAAGCCCCGTTACCCTTGGCTCGGCTCTCCCACGCTGACACATCCTGTCAATTCAGGTGCGGCTATCTAACTACATCTAAATATGCACAATATCAACTAGATGTGGGACTAACATTAGATAGCATTTAGGAAACTACCACTAAACTATCACTAAAAGGAGTAGATTGATACTGACTACAGAAATAATGACGTTAATGGCTAATGTATTTAGCTGACACTGATCCCCATGCTGAGTTTCATAGCAGTGGTGTCACCAGTGTGCCCTGGCTGTGCTTCAATATCCACTCTATTACACTGACTGTAACACATGACGAACGTCACAATAATTATTCTTCATTTTTTAAATTCTTCATCATGCTTTATCCCTGATAAGAAAATTGATGAGAAAACGGTTATCATTGGTGGCCATTTTGAAAAATGGCTGCCATGGACACCATGTTGAAATTTCAGGATGCCTCCATATCCAGTTTTCTTTGGAATGCCTTTGGCTATAACTGTACCAAATTTCATGCTTGTATCACAAAATGAACAATTGTTGTGGTTCCCCCACTATGTGGGAAGAAAAGGAGGCCCATGAATGACCATTCAAAACTTAAACTGGTAAACATAAAATGAAGGAACTGACTAAAGCATCACGACTGTGATGGCATGTTTTGATAATGTTAGACAAATTTATGATTTGTATTTGTTTCCTTTTAATCTTTCTTCCAATGTGCTCAAGGGTTTTTGTACAAAAAATGCAATCAGAATGATGGATACACTTTATGAAAAATAATTTTATTACATTTTGTATGGAAAGAATAAAGGCACCTTACACCTAGGTGAAAAAAAAAATGTAAATTATGCCCCTGTTTATGCACAAAGCGTGTTGACTTGATAGCAGCATCCTGATCACCTAATACTCTGAACAATAAGGAAGAACCAAAAGGCTACCGTAGATAATAAAACAGTACTATTGTGCTTGAAATGCTCTCAGACTGGACATACTAATGTTGCATTAAGAGAGAATGTTTCTTTGGATGGCACTGAATATACATTACATAAATTATATAAATTACATTTCCTCATGAGGAAATCCCCATTGCCATCTATTTGGCACCTATAGCAGTGAAAACACACATTAAAATAGATTTACTTCCTCGTTTGTTGGGACGATTTTTTTAGTCAGGCTTTCGACATAAAGTACTTATTGAAAACATGAACAGATGACTTCTTCAGACTGTCCAAGAACATCCTAATACTGATCAGGACACTGCGTTACTGATGAGTTACTCACAAATTCAGACCAACGGCGTGCAGCCCAGAGCAAGACAAGAGGCCAGAAGATCATGGGAAGAACTACAAGTTCACACAGGAATTGGGACCTCAGAATAAAATGTAAACAACAGCTTGGTTTGCCTTTATGAGGTTAATTGTTCAGTTTGATATTACTCTAATGTTATGTCCTCTACCATGAGTAAGTACATTAGAAAAATTAAAACGTTGTTTTCTTAGAAAGAGAGCATGATGTCAAATAAAATCCTTTGGTTTTCTTTCAAGTCCCTGTAATGTGAAATCCAAACTTTGTGTCTTAACACACTAGATATGTTGGAATAAGGCTACTGTAAAACTGAGACCTGCATAGAACTCAATTTTTTATTTAGACCATTGGAAAGTTGTTCACCTTTTTCTCTGGTTTTATTTGAGCAGGGCAAATAAATGAGCCAATGGCATAATCAGTCTTAATGGGGAATTACCCCATCCCCCTAACACTACAATGATATAAAATGAATCCATCTTAGTAATCTTGTTAGCCGATGTCACTAGCTTCATTGAAAGTTAACAGCCAGTTAAATGATGATTTTTTTTTTTTTATCATCATGATTTTTTTATCACACCATACTAGAGCAGATATTACTGCCTCATTTTTCATGATTCTGAAGCTTCATTTTATAAACTTACAGTTGTTTTTCGTGACTGAAATTTAGCATGGTGGTTCTTAACACACCTAAAATAAAGATTTGTTCATCACTTTACAGGGACTTTAAAGAATAACCTCTCTTCATCTATGGTGCTGTATTACCTCCAAAACCTTCCTGCCCACCTGTGACATAATGTTGACAAAGTTGTGAGATTTTCTTTCCCATGCATCATTGTTGTATTTTGTAATTGATAAGATGCTCTGTGTTCTCGTTTTTTGGTCAATCTGCTCGACATGGATGCAATGGATGCATGCCGGCAGCAGGATTTGCTGAAAATAGACTTGGCATGTGTATCGAGCCAAGCAGGACAGAGTGGCGCGATCATGGTGCATTCTGTGGAATTATGAAGACTGACTAGAAAGGGAGCAATTTGCTCTAGTGCATGGATCTTTGTGAGGATGAAATATGTGAAATTTGGGGAATACAGCTATCAATCACAGGAAACAATATAACATCATTAGAAGACGGCCTCTGCCTTAAAAACTTAACAAAATACTGTGCTGAAAAAGTCTTTAACCAGTGTGAGAAACAGACAATCAGAAAACTCAGAGTGAAAATGTTGAAGTAGACCTATTTATGGTTGGACTCCTTTCTTCTGCCAGAATAGTCGCACTCTGATGGCTTTAACTTTGAACAGTGAGCGACTACATCATTCTATTATTTAGCAGTAAGACAAGCAAACCAGTAGTCTTTGTGTCTCAGCTTTTAACAAAACATGACACAATGCCATTCAAGAACACACTGTCTTCTGTTCAAACTTGCAGGAGCATATCCTCATTAGTAAAGTGAAAATTATTATTCCACTGTGTATCTTGTGGTCAGTAAGACAGAGTGTAAAGTAATTAAGAGGTTGGTGCCTAAGGTGAGAAAGTCTTGAGTTTAATGGTACAATAGTCATTTCAGTCTCAGAATAATGTTTTCTTTTTTTTAACAGGCATGAGACATTTCAAGGGAAAAAATTCAGAATTTAAATTCTGGTTCCAAGTTAAGGTTTTTCTTCAGAAAATTAAGCCATTACTCTGAGATTAAAGACAAAAAATACTAATTTCCATTTAAACAAAGAGCTCAACTTAATGTGTTGCTCTGACTGTACACTAAAAAAAACAATAGCAATTTTCAGACGTACTTTATATCTTTGAGTATCCTATAACCACAGAAATCAACACAGTATTTAAATGCATCACTTTAAAATGACCCAATAAATACTTAAAAATGGGGCCCCTTGATGTGCGTTTTTTTTTTTTTTTTTATGCACAGAACTTCTTGTGGTCTTGAATATGTGTGTAACGGTTCGCAGAGGTCACAGTTCGGTTCGTACCTCGGTTTTGAGGTCACGGTTCAGTACGGGTGTACATCAGTGGACTTGAGACAGGCTCATGTAAACATAGGATAGGATGTTGAAACAGAGATTAAGCAGAGCTCTTAAAAACACATTTGTCCTCTGTGTTCTCTACTTCTACATATATCCTTATAAAGTCTTTAAAATGTATTAGCAGCGGTAATATCTTCAACCCTCTCTGCTTTCACACCTGGAGGCTTTTTTAAAAATGGTGTGGAAATGAGGAGAGGAAGAAGACTACAGGAGGTCTGCTGCTCTGCCTCTCTCATGCAGCAGGAGCCAAGAGCAAACACTTCTTCATGTGTTTTGATAGCAGTTAGCAAACACTTACCAGCATTTCTGCCACCAAGATTGGCGGTTAAATACTGTTACAAGTGTTTTCTTTTCTTTTTTTTTAGTGGTTCAGACATATTCGTCACGTGACTACGGGCACCTAACTGTGACTCTTAAACCTTGACTGTCCAAGCAAAAACACAAAAAACAAAAACATTACAACACTAGTCTTGAAACGTTTTACCAAAAATTTAAGTTAAAAATGAAGAAGAAAATGCTACTTGTTGCTGCTCGCACCAGCACACTTATGGCTTTTAAGTCGTGTCAACAAACTAAAGCTCCTTCCACAAACACTGCAGTTGTACGGTTTCTCTCCGGTATGAACTCGAATGTGTCTCGTCAGTGTTCCGTTCACACTAAAACTTTTCTCACAGAAGGGGCAGCTGAATGGTCTCTCTCCTGTGTGACTCCTCATGTGTACGACTAATGTCTTCCTCTGACTAAAACACCTGTCACACGTGGAGCAGCTGTATGGTCTCTCTCCTGTGTGACTTCTGATGTGAATTACTAAAGCCTTTTTCTGAGTGAAACTTTTGTCACACAGGTCACAGTGGAATTTCTTCTCCCTGATGAAACTTTGGCTGCTGGCTGCATCTTTGCACTCCTGAGTTTGCCTTTGATAAAGCTGTGAAGACTGAGATTCGTCCTCATCATCTTCACACTTAGAAGAAGCAGAAGTGGATGTAAACTCAGTGGTATGATCCTGCTCTGTGTCTTGAAGCTGCTCTTCCTCCTGACTGCTCCACAATTGCTTTTCTTCAGAATACGCTGGCTTCAGGTCCTCCTGATTGAGGCTGGTCTCCTCCTCATGCTGATCTTTTCTTTCTTTTTGGATACCTAAGGGTGAAACTGAAACACAAACATCTATTAATATAGATTATTTTGATATCTCTCACAAATAGAGAGAACATTACAAGAGTGAAACATCTTTCACAACATGAAAAGCTTTTAGGGTTGTTTTTATTCTTTATTTCTTACAGAGAGGTGGCCTAGTTCTAGCAAAAAGGACGCAATACTAAAGCTATATCTGAGGTATTTCTAGCAGTGGAGACAGCCATTAGAGGGCTTTCAGTACAAGCCAAGCGGCAACCTCCGGTCCTGAAAAATGAAGCCAATGCTGAAGTGCAAGTAAATACAATACCACGAGTGTCCACTTGAGGCTGGCTGCAGGAACACCCAACGTCACGTACACAACACATTAAAAAAAAAAAAAGTTTTTTACACTAAAAATAAACTGTTTTACAACCTGGTTCAAAATGTCTACACAGGGTGAATTTTTTTGTAACACAATCATTATGACTATATTTAGCAAAAACGTCCCTAGGCACTGATTGGCGCGTCTTATTTGATTGACAGAGCTTGACAGGCAGGCACTACCTATCTGTCAACCAGAACACAAGCTAGCTAGCTGACAGGAAGCCAAGCTCAGTGGGCAGGCTCTTCACTGCAGCTAGGTCGATCCAGAGTTTGGTTGAGACAGCGATTTTAATATGGAAGCTGCAGCGGATTGGCTTCAAAAGCTGTTTGAATCTGCTTATTGTAGTCACACAACTGACGTCACACTGGCTTAGTCCAATTCTTTTCATAGTCTATGGTACAAGACAAACCCAACTCTATATGGTATGACTCTGAAAGTGAAAGTGGCATCACTCACTCACTCACTCACTCACTCAGACACAAGCAGAGCCATCTAGGCTGACCTCAGCGGCCAGCCAAAAACCGCTGCTTGGTGCCGATATTATCCTGCACTTCTTCACACATTAACAGAGCACAAAGTGAAACATATCAGATGACAGTAATGGTATTTAAGCTTCTTTGTACAACATACTGACTTGGTGATTCTTTGGTGACTCGGACTCGACTTGGACTTGAACACTAGGGACTCGGGACTCGAGGTCTGATGACTTGACTACAACACTGGCTGATAAATACTCGTCAAAAGAGTAGTAATATACAAAAATCACAAAGTTAGATGGGATAAATTCCTCTGCTACCATACAAATATAGTGCCATTCTGTGGGAAACACTGTAATAGCGTATATAACTAGCAGAAATTAAATTCCTCTGTCGCTGAGCCACTCACTGCTTTCTTCAATTGCGATGATTTGTACTTCAGTCATGAAAGCCTACGCAGGTAAACTCCCCCCCTACTCTGCAAATCTGCAGCATGCAAAAGGCAATTCGAGCTCTCTGTTATTCAAGCCTTTCGAAACACAGCAGCATGAAAACATTTTCTCAAAGTTTAACCCGTCAGTTTTTTATGACAGTCAGTGTCGAAGCATGAACATACCTGCTCGATTTGTTGTAGTGTGGTTTTCAGGCTCAGAAACGACCTCCAGCAGTCTTCTCTGACGCTGTATTTCGTCCTCATAGTTTGTTATGGTAGTTTCTAGAAGCTCAAAGATCTCCTCTACAGCCGCAGTCAGCCGCTGGTTTACAAAAGCCCTCAGACTTTGTATCGTGGACATGTTCACACAATAACCGTGCAGAGATTCAGTGTTGTCGTTTCTCCTTCCTCGTGCTGCAGACAGGAGCCCCGCCTTCAAGCAGGTCTGCTCTTCTTCATTGGTTTTCAAGACAGCTTAGAACCATAGCGACACCTACTGTATCGGTGTATAACGTCATTGTCACAAGTCTACAAAGGTAGAAAGCAGTTTTACTGGAAAGCAGCGTTTCCCACATTTTTTATTACGATGCCCATTTGAACCCTGAAAATCTTCAAAACCTTTAATAAACCATACAGTGTGACTTTGAGTTTATTTCCTTATTTTCTATTTCATAAACAGAGGGTTTCAAAGCAAATGCCTTGTTTTTAGAGACATTAATGCCTCAGGAAAGCTTTCTTTTCTAATATTATTGTCTTAAAATCTATGTTGTGACTCCATAAAGCCTTTCCCTAAAACACTAAACATAGTTGAGTTTTTAATCGAGCATCATCAGATAATTCAGCACCAGTAAATCCTTGACACCTGTTCTGTGCATCAGACAAAATAAATGTTGAAAAGGTTACATGTAAGTTAAATCTTCTGGCTTTATTTTCTTACTTATTAACTTAAAAAAATGAATATTGAATCAAGTATATTATGATGAGTTAAAGATTGATTTTGATTTTAAAAATTATGTTTATGGCTTTTATAAGGTAAAATTGTGGCTTCTTGTGGCCCATCTGCAGTGGTCCCAGGTCACACCAGTGGACCCGGCCCACACTTTGGGCAGCACTGCTGTAGAGTTTGCTTTTATGATCTGGTTCCTGATCACATTCGAGACTTTTTCCTTTAACACTACAGGGGCAAGAAATACTCCGAGAGGTCATTTTGATGTTAGCCTATCTCTAATTAGAAACACCCTATATCAACATTTGCCTAATGCATTTATTGTGTTAGGCAGGTTTACTATTAAAACCCGTGGACGTCTACATACATATGAATGTATATTTTCTTCCTCTTTAGGGAGGAAAACATTATATCTGACATCTATAATATCTACTCAGTAATAAGACTGTATGCATTTAGATCCATCAAAATCAGCAGGAATAGTTGTGTCGCATCCTGTTCTCTGTTTTTGATACAGAGGTGAAAGCAGCCACAGGAAAATGACTCCAGGAATCCCTATAATGTGTAAATTTGTCAGTGTTTTTGAAAATCTTTCTGTTATTGCAAGTTACTTCACTGTTGTCTCCAACATGCAAATGTCAGAATACACTCACAGGGACAGGCAGAGAGCCATGTTAACAGCTCGGCAGTGGTGGTTTCCCTCATGCATGAGACCATCACACAACCCTCTATAGAACAGCCAGCTGTGTTAGACTAATGTGAGGGACAGACTGAAACTGACTGAAATCATCCATACAGTGATGCACATGTGAAAGAGTTTAAACTGACACACACACAGTTTTAACACATGTCTCACAATATTGTTTTTAAAATTATGCATCAAAGAGTTGACTCTAAAATCAGTGTGCCAACCAACCATGCTCAGTTTCGGTCCAGTTTTGCGATGAAGTCATGTTGCTCGTCCACCATCGTTCATCATAGAGTTTTAAATATTGCTCTTTTCTTGAGACATCAATAACAAATCATATTTAAAAAGTAGATTTCAAACTTATAAAACCGTTACATTTGATTGGTGATGTGAGGACATTAAGAGTGAGGGACAGGAGAAAAAAACACCTTCAGGGGTGTTCAGGAGATATTTGTTATTTAAAATAATATCTTAGGACCACTTCCACCAGCACTGTGTCAATTTGTTGACATGACACCCTGAACAACATCTGTGTGTTTTTAACGTGTTTCTGCATGAATCAGTGGATTATACTAAATTTCATTGGTGGGACAGAAAATGTCCTCAAATTTTGTAATGTCCCATGATTTGACCACCAGAGTGTGCTGTCTACTGTAAGATGGTTTTAGGGCAGTATCCTACCACTGCTTTTAAAACTGCCATGATTCCACTCTCAGGCGGTTTAACTATACGGCAAATGGAGGCAACTGTCATTAAATAGTATCAAAATAAATTTTAATCACCATAAAAAGTCCCTGGGGAGAAACCTGAACCCAACAGCAAAGATAAAATCCCTTTAAAAGCCTGAAATATCCTCATATCAAGCAAATTTTAGTTAGGTAGATCCTTATAGACATATTAAAACACTGAACTGATGGATCGTATGGTAAAACAGTATACAATAAACAAAAATATACACTGACATATGATATATTTTCTTTTTTAGTAGTTACACCTGACCAGGAGACATGTTGAAAATTATCTAGATATGTTGAGTTTGAATTTAAAGAGGTGATGAGTGACTACTGTAGGGTATTTATGTTTCAGGTTTGGGTATGTCCTGTAGTTCCCTTTGGGCACGTTGCTTGAAAAGAGGTGCTTCAATATATTTTCCTTTCTTACTATGATTGCTATCAGCTAAATAGGGGAGGGCCTTGTACTGGTTGTTGCATGGGACCTGCAAATCACTGAAACCACCCCTGAATTAAACAGGTAATGCTCATGGTACTCTGGGGTTAACCAGATGATTTATTTTGTATTTATAGAGCTCTGTTTCTAATGGCTTTACGCATAGGTTTTGTATCCAAGTAAAATACTAAGATTTCTTGTTATTTGTACTGTACCTTCTTTCTATCTCATGGCCTGTCTGGTTACCACAAGAGTTTTACAGATGCCCTGCACTTTTTATTCTCTTAAATGTAGCCCCTGACCCACCACATTAAGGATTGTGGCTCTCACTCAAAGGAGGAAGATTTGAGGAGCTGTGATTCACAAGAGCAGATCTTTCTAAACAAGTTTTTCTGTCAGACATACTCCCTTATTTGATACCACTTATTGACTGGACGCTGAAATATAATACAGTGAAGTAATCTCAAGACGATGAAACTCAAAATCTAACCTGACACACCAGATGGATTTGTTTCACACATCCATCTGGTAAACCTCTAATACACAATGTTTGGGAAAGGGCAGAGCCACTGAAAAAAAAAACTCAGAGTGTGGTTGGATGAATGTTTTGTCTTTCACATCTTTACAGGCCAATCAGAGCAATAAAACACATGACATAGCTGCTAGTGAGGTGCACCCCTATCGAGGAGTAAGCTCCATAGAGAACTGCATAACGCGAACCATGGCGACGATAGACATGTAAGTACACGACTTTGTCACTTTTGAAAGGAAAACGACTCACTGCTGTTCTTTGTTCTTCTTTAAACAAAGAAATGTCATCAAGTTCTTATAAAACTGGCGCTTTAGCAGCAGCCACACTAATGTCTTCCGCCATAATGACACTGGCGTCTTCTCACTGCTTGCTTACATCACGACTCCACCACGCCTGAAAGTACTGCCCCTTGTCGCTGATTGGTCCTGTTACTTTCTAACCGGGCCCAAATGATTCAAATTGGAGCTTTGCAAGATGGATTCGCCAGTGGGAACCACGGAAACAGGCGTATCCATCTGCTCTGCAAAGTTACTCAAAAATCATTTTGGTGTAGTTTTACTCAATAAAAAAACTCACAGTTTAGTCTTCACCTTTAGTCCAAGCATTTATTCTCTTGCCTAAATCAGGTACCAAATCATGCTAGTGTGTTTAACACACCCTGCCAAACCTGGAGCCCCTGCTTTCTACAGCTGAGAGGCAGAATGGGTACGAGCAAAACAGGCTACTGTCATGATAACCTCTCATACCAAATTATTTATGGTCTTAACCTTTTTCTGTGGGCAGAGCTAACAATCATATATAGCATAGTTTACATTACATTTACTTCAGTTTGTGATATTATGGCTGGTTAAGTTAAAATCCACTCACAGCAATAACCTCCAAAATAATCAACAAAAGGTCTTATTTTTATTAATCACTAAATAAATAACTAGTGTTATTTATAAAGCAGTAGAACATTTCTAATTGGAGGCCTATAAAATACACACTAAACTCAATTAAATTAATCATTAGTAACCATTCCTCTTACAGTTTTCTGCCCCACAGAGGCAGAGAGGAAATCATTCATATAAGTCTGAAAATGTATTTAATAAGAACAGCAGATTAAAGAGCTGATATTAAAGATGGGCCAGAAAATGGAATGATTAATAAAAAAAACACTACTGCAGCTGATGTAGACGCACATGATGATTCTGAATATTACTGCTGTTCTAGGAGTTTTTCTCAGCATAGGGGTTTAATGTAAACTACTTTTTGATGCCATAACACTTTTTGCCATCCATGTTCTTACTAATGGGAATGATGGGTACCTGTCAATCATCCCCATCCTACCTGTCAGCGGACGTCACTAAGTGCATGACAGTGGAGTTCCACCATATTGACCTAATTATGCCTCAAAAACACAAGTCACAGTTATCAATGCAGCTTAATATCCTACATTTATTTTTGAGCATATAAGGGATGAAGACAGGTAATTTTAATTCTCTTTAGATGAGGCTGAAACGGCCCTGTTCAGAAGCATTGTATTTTGACAGATTTACCCATAGTGGAGAAATATTATGGATTTTGAATGTCTGACGAAAACATAATTACATTTTAGTCTAGTTTTACCTTATCTGTTCTTGTCTTTTTTTATCTTATCTTATCTTATCTTATCATCCCTGATGACAGATGTGGAATTTGGCCAATCCATCTGCTTCACATGTCTAGACAAGATCATCTTACAGCAAACTGGAAAATTCTAGCTAGATCATTTTTAGAACCACCAGTTCATTGGGCCTCTGCTGACATCTACATAGGAAGGGGGAATCTGAAACCCAAACTCATTATGATTATCTAGAGATATTAAGTAACACCCTCCCTGACACAAGATAGCCATAATCTGCATGAAGTTCTTGGTTTTGTTCTCCCACATTAGACTATACTGTAGTTCTCAGTCTGCTGAACGTCTACCCACCAGGGATGTTCCTCAGGGAGAAAGGATTTCATTGGCTACTTCTCCTTTAAACAATAAAAAGTGACTTGGCAGAAGATTATGAAGGGTGTTCTGTGGTCCTGCAGCCTCTCTAATGGCTGACCAGCCAACAGAAGCAGTAAATTTCACTAATGACTTTCCAATGGTCTTTAATTCTCCATTTAGAAGGCGAGGAAATGTCAGGGCCGATGGAAAGGTTAATGTGACTTTCACCCACTAATAAACATGCCTTGATCAGAGAACAATGCAATTAAAAGCTTTCTTTTATTCACTGGACATACACCAACGCTCTCTCTCACACACATGCATACATGCACACACACTTACACACAGATATCACAAGGATTTGCCAATTAGATTTTTCAATTTTGAACTAAATTGAATAAGTTAATGAAATGGTCTTTTAGAAACAGACTGATTTTCAGAGCAAGAGAGGGTAATGAATTTACAGAGAGGAAATCATTCATATAAGTCTGAAAATGTATTTAATAAGAACAGCAGATTAAAGAGCTGATATTAAAGATGGGCCAGAAAATGGAATGATTAATAAAAAAAACACTACTGCAGCTGATGTAGACGCACATGATGATTCTGAATATTACTGCTGTTCTAGGAGTTTTTCTCAGCATAGGGGTTTAATGTAAACTACTTTTTAATGCCTTTGTGACAAAAAAACTCTGCATGTTAATATTTCTAGGATATCCATCTGAAAGATTAGCGTCATCTACTTATTCTTTTCAGTTTCTCTCTCTGTAACTGCATCCTATCACCAAATTATTGTATTTATGCATGTATTCTATAAAGTTCAACTTTTGTCAGGCGCCTTGTGCCCTTTTTAGTTGGCAGTGGTTTTGGCTTCAAAACTCTCCCAAGGATGCCATTTTTGTTCTGGCTCTTTCTTATTGTTGAATCATGAACACTTGAGCACTGACTTTAACTGGGTCAATAAGGCCTTTAGATGTTCTGGGTTCTTTTGCGACCCCCTGGATGAAGCTTTGATGATTTTAGAAGTAATTTTGGTTGGCCGGCCACTCCTTGGAAGGTTCAGCACTGTTCCAAGTTTTCTGCATTTGTAGATAATGTCTCTCACCATGGTTTGCTGGGGTCCCAAAGGCTTTGCTACCCTCTTCAGACTGACAGATGTCAGTGACTTTGTTTCCCATCTGTGCTTTAACTTATGTAGATCATGTTGATTTTCTGAGCTCTTCCAGCCTACTTCACTTTGTCAGACAGGTTCTATTAAAGGGGATTTTCTGATCCAACAGGTCTGACAGTAATCAGGCCTGGATTTGGCCAGTGAAACTGAATGCAGCTTTCCAAATAATTGGTTAAAATTACAGTTATATCGTGATTTGACAAGGGGGTGATTACTTTTCACACAGGACTTGGTAGGTTTGCATGGCTTTCTTCCCAAAATAATTGAAGTTATCATTTAAAAACTACATTTTGTATTTACTGGGGTTTAATATTAAAGATAATCTGACGATAATCTGATCCACAAGGCTTTGTCTGCTCTGAGGTTGGCATGAATTATATTTGTAAATATGAATTAAAATCACAGTAAAACACTAAAGAAAAAGTTTATACAAGGGAATATGGTAAGAAAGTTTGGCTTGACCTGTTTTCATCTTTTTTTAAAGAAACTCCAGGGAAAAAAGGTTAGGAAACACTTGTCCAGTGTGTGGGTCAAAAGAATTATCAAAATCAATTGAAACTGTTCTTATGTCTTTGGTAAAGTTTATAAAATCTCCAAAAACTTTTAAACATATCTTATAATGGATTTTCTCTGCCTCCATAATGGTTTTTCTTTGGTCTGGACCAAGCAAAGACAGGAGCAGAAGCTTTTTTTTTCCTGCTGACTACAGATAGATAAAGCTGCTGAGCTTTTCCTCATCAATTGAAGCATGTCATACACCCTCACAAAACACACACACACACACACACCCCACACATGCACGCACTGAACTCAAGCATTTCACTAAGAGAGAGACTTCTAGAGCAGCTGGAGACCCAGTGACCCTGAGAGAAGAGGACAACAGAGTCAGTGGAGGGATGCAGCATCACACTCTTGCTTTTGATGTTCTTTATCCAGGGAATTTATGCTAAAGAAACATGAATAATTGTTTCTTACGGTATATTTGCTCTTCATTTTATGTCTTTCTTTATCTGCATGTCAACCTGCAGCTGAGGTCCTCATTTAGTCGTAGGGCCACCCATAGCCAAACTGGGACCATGATCAGTTTGTGGTGACTGTGGCTCAATAAGTAGAGTTGGTCGTCTCACAATCAAAAGGGTTGTGGGTTCAATCCCAAACTCCTGCAGGCACATGTTGGTGTGTCCTTGGGCAAGATACTTAAACCCACTTAAATGGTGTAATTTGGTATGGATGTGTTTGAATGGGATTAGCTAGTACTGATGGCCAGTTCTCTGCCATCATCATGTGAATAGAGTGAGAAGTAGATACAAGTTTGTAATTTAAACTCAGATAAAAAAAAAAACAGGTTACGTAAAATAAGAAATCAGCAAAAATACGAACACCACAGACCCATGTATGTTTCAACAAAAGTAAGTTTCCAGTGGTTACTGCCACGTTCATGACTTCCAGGCCTCCAGACATGTGACTCAAAACTAAGAATATTTTTGATCATGGTAAGATGCTAAGGTACATTAACCTGACATGCCAGTCATCTGGGAAAGCTTCATTAGGAACAATTTGGGAAAAGGCAGAGGATTTGAAAAAAAACTCGGAGTGTGATTGGATGAACATTCTGTCTGTCACATCTCTACGGGCCAATAAGAGCTACAAACCATGTTACGTAGCCGCTATCGAGCTGCGCGTGCACAGCTACCAAGGAATAACGCGACTAAAGACATGTCAGTACATGACTTTGTCGTTTTTGAAAAGAAAACAACTCACTGCTGTTCTTTGTTCTTCTTTTAACAAAGAAATGTCATCAAGTTCTAATAAAACTGGCACTTTAGCAGCATCCACGCTAATCTCTTCCGCCACTTGCACCGGCTTCTTGCTGCTGCCTGTTTACGTCACGACTCCACCACGCCTGAAAGTACTGCCCCTCGTCGCTGATTGGTCCTGTCACTTTCTAACCGGGCCCAAACTGTTCAATGGGAGCTTTGCAGGATGGTTTCACCAGTGAGAACCACAGAAACAGGTGTATCCATCTGCTTTGCAAGGTTAAAGGTATATATGGTGGGGCTAAAATTCTGTTTGAAATCTCAATTTTTCGATTATGAGGAAAACCCCTGATATTTTCATAATGTTGTTCCTATCATTAATCGATATTTGTGGTTTCCTTCCATTAAATTAACAATAAATGATAATTAATAATTAACAATAAAGTTTTACACCACAAAATCTATTTATAGCATTTTGCATGCCATAATAAACATATAGCCCAGCTATCTTCATCAACAATTTCTTGAATATTGAAATAATATCAGAATACTATTCTCTAAGAGCCATCGTTATAATACTGTTGAGAGTATAAATCTGGTTTTAGTGTCTTGTAGCTGTGGGTGTGGTTGGTAGGTGGACTGATGTAGGGTCATGACTGATGTCACACAGTGGATGTTGGTTGTGACCAATCAACCTTTATGAAGTACATCTGCGGAGGTGTGGGAGGAGGCTGAGGAGTGATGGGCACCAAGCACGCCGAGCCACACTGCATGTCTAAAGAAACCTCTGTTTCAGCCCTGCTTAGAACAAGCTGTTTCTGTGTCTGTGGCTTTAAACGTTACGGAGCTGTCTGACTTCGCCCCAACCACTCTCTCCTGATCCTCCTCTCAGCTGCCAGCTCAGGAGAGGAGGGCGGAACTTTCTTCCAAGCAGGAAGGGCCAACCGAACATGGGGGGGACGGTGCTAACTCCCCACATGACATCATGAGGGGAAAATCTGATAACGGCTTATTTCAGCTGACATGTTCTGAAAGGTGGAGAAAGAGAAGGGGGTGGGGTGGATTTTTCTGGTACTTTAGGGGATTGTGGACAGGTCTGGGGTACATATCTTTATTAAAAATACCTGAAAAAGTGATTTTTGCATAATATGTCCCCTTTAAATGTCTTGTTTCCACTGTAAATATGTTGTCATTATTACTTCATTTTATCATCATGTAAAGCAGGACGGGTAAAAGTAGGGTCATATAATATAATAAAATTATATTGTTTGATTTTATTAATGATCAATAATTATATGATGATGTGATAGCTTATTAGACAGTGCAGTGTAAACCTTATTGAAGTTGTTGTTAGTACCCCTCCCATTTCGATTTCGGCCGCAGACGCATATATGGGCCCTTCCTATGATGTAATCACGCACTTGCTAGCCTGTTCTCAATGTGTGTTAAAGAGTTGCCAGGGATGACTCTGGCCTCGCCTCCAAGGGAACTGACTCGGGAGGATCCTTCCCACAGAGGAAGGATCCTGGACTTTGAGAAACAGGGTTGGGTTTTCTTCTGCACAAAACGGATTACAATAAGAGTGGCCTGGCCACAGGAGACTGGCAACATTAGCCAACCGGGAGCAATCTTGGTCACGGTATGCGTGGAACTTGAGGTGATAAGTCATCCACACATGCAAACCCCACAGATAGGGGGAGTTTTGCACTCACCAAGGGATATTTAGGTTACAAGTACACGTAAAATGCATCCCGTAGGGAAAAGCATTAGGTTACAGGCTCACTTCTCCTTGTGATAGTGGTAGCTGGGGTTAGCGTAGCAGCACACTATGAAGGCTCCTATCACTCCTAAGTAAATGATTTTACTGCCTTTTGTATTATTAACCTTTTGTTTTTTCTGCCCTTAATCAAAGAAAGAACTGATTTTCTTTGCATCCTGACATGGAATTTCGTGTGTGGCCTGTTATGAATCCTCTGCCAAGAGGTTCACACAGCTCTGTGCTCTCCTTATCAATATTAAACTTTATGAACAGCTAAGGAACATCAAGTAACCGAGCACAGAGTGCCACAAGGGAAGGCTACTATCTTTAGCCGGTACTCAGTGTTCAGCTTACAGTATTTAATGTTAACATATTTTAATGAGTCAATACTTTTAACTAAGAACTAATATTGTCCACAGGAACAAGAATTAACAGAATTTATTTGAATAAAAAACTCTGTTTTTAATTCTGATTTGTGAATATGATTGCCTTTAGAGAATTGAAACAGCCACACACACAAACGCTTACATCACACACAAAAAGGCATTCCACCCCGACTCTACACACAAACCAACCCACCCCAACACACACACACCCACACGTGGTTAATAGCTGCTAAGAAATCACATTTGGTAAATTGCATTGTGGCATTAACCTTTTCTCTAGTAATTAAATGAGTGAGGATAGGAGGCCTGCCTTAATCAAGTCAGCAATTTACTGTTTCACACACACACACACACCCACACACACACACACTGTAAACAGAATTTTAAAAAGGGACCAAATGTCTTTAATAAACAGCCATACTTGCTTTAATGTTGACTTTATTGCTGCAGGAGCATGTGTTAAAAATCAGGTTTGTAACTTCAGTTACATTATGCACCATCTACAAACACGGCCTCAACATCTTTCTCATGGAGTGTTGGCTCTCACTGTAAGATTATGACGTAGTTTTGCAGCCTTAACTTGTGGTTAGCTCTGGTTCAGCTTTGGGAAAAAGTGGTTTTGCTTTCGAAAAAGGTCCAAAAGTAAAATATTAAACAAAGAGTCTGTGTTGTGTTACCTACAGTTTGACTTAGGTCATGTTGGTTTGCACATGATTCACACTAAAGTTATTTAGATTACAGCCAGCGGCAGTTTTAGTTATTTGTATTCCCCAGGCAAAGACCACTATCAGGCCCTTCTCCGTGTTGCTTAAAGCAGTCATAGCTGCTATGTTACATGCTTTTAAGCATCTTTTTTCATTACTAACTCATTGCCATGGCAAAGACATGACTGAAACTCACACTTGAAAACAGTTTAGCATGTCTGCAGGTAAGGAGTAGCTTAAGACAATAATGATTTCACTACAGGTGTATAATCTGTTCTTCTGCCACAAATCATGATTTTTGGTACCACCGTTCCAGAGAGCCACTATTATTCTTAAATTTGATTCATCTATGTGTCTTAATTTGCTTGATATGATGATATAGAGAGGCATTTTAGGGATTTGAACAGCAGTAAGGGGGGCAGCTCCTGCAGTCACATATCAATGTGATCTTTGGCAAGACACTTAACCCTAATTTGCACCTACTGCTTTGTCTGGTGTTTCAATGCGTATGGATGGATATGAACAGGATTAGCAAATACAGATGGCCAATTCTCCTTACAAACTCTGCTGTCAGTGTGTGAATGTGGAATGAATGGGTAGGCGTGACCTGAGGCGTAAAAATGTTTCGAATGACCAGATGACTAGAAAAGTGTCATAGTAGATCAAGTCCATTTACCATTTTTGCCACACAAAATGCATGATTGCAACTTTTAATCCCCTTTTCACTATTTTTACCTGCCCATTTTGTCACTTGCCTTTGTTAACCAATTTTTGACGGTTTTAACCCATTTTCATTACTCCTTGTGTCATTTTTGCCACTTTAAACCAATTTGTGGCAACTGTACTCCCTTTTCTCCCCTTTTTAGGCCAATTTTGCCACTTTTGGCCCTTTTTCCATTCTTTTTCCCTTAAAGTTGTCTCATTTCCTTCCACTTTATCATCTGGTATCCTGACATTTGCACATGATGGCTAAGCTACCATTACTGTCTGACATCACTTTTCAAACTGATTATTCAATGTGCCCATTTACATTGTTTATCACCAAAGAAAGGCCATTCTGTTTAAGAAAAGATGTTTACAATTTGAAGAAGACTCTATAATAAGTAAAATTGATAATCACAGTTTAACTTTATAATAGCTCATGACATCCATGGGCCCCCCATTTGGCTCTCCCCTAATCCCCCTTAAGGGCGGCCTTGTCACCCACTCCAACCTTTGAAGATTCTTGATGGACTTTTGTTGACTGTAAATTTTCTGATAGGAGTTTTGTGTGCAAGCAAAAAGTAAAAACTTCTAATTGAAATCATTTCATCACACAGTGCTAAGGGTCTTGACACACAGGTGTTTTTCATATTTTCCACCTGATGTAGTGACATATTTTTATGCACAGGATTCATTGTTTAAATAGAAAATAACAAACATCTATAAACCTGTGCCGCACAGATTGCACAGTGTACCCGTGCATTTTCTGATATATTTTGATAAAGTTTTTAATGGGACAGAGAGCTGAGAGATCAGAAAAGTAAAAGCTACGTTATTTTAAAACACTGACATAGAACAAGTAAAGGTTGTGGGTTTTTGGTTGCCCAGAAGAACTCTAACGCATTAGTTTTCTCAGATTGTGACTAAAAGTAGCACTACACAGCACTGATGAGTGGGTCAAAATACTGCAGCAAAGGGAAATGAAGATCTTAGTCAAGCAGATTGTCTCGGTGCCCTGTGGTTATTTCTGAATTATCCTTCATTCATATTAAAAACATGGAACAGGTTAAGTCATACTGATCATAAATCCTGAACATGATGGCATCCTGTAAGTATGATTACATTAAAATGAATCTAATTATCAGAGCACTCTCTGTCATAATGATTTGAGGTATTTTCATGAATAACATTCATTTTCCAAATGATGGTATATAACTACAAAAAAGCAGTGTTGTCAACTACTGACACAGGCTGTCTCTTATTTACTGTCATATTTAACCTCAGTGACTCCCTCTCATGCAGCCATACATGCAGCCTTGGTTTAATGTGCTTATTCCATACAGGTTTTACTATAAGCACCGCTGAAAATACATTAATTATTTTAATTATTCGATAGGACTAGGCTGATCCTGTCTATGTTTTCAGTAACGAGACCACTATATTTTAAATTACATCTGATTGACTCGGTTGGGCTTACAGTTTAATTCCATGTGTAGATTATGCTGGTGGCATTTTTACTTGATGGCATGACAAACAGCCCAGTTTGAGAAAGAAAGGAGCTTTTTAAAGACGGTCTGGATAACTGATACAGCTCTGCATACTTCATAGCATCTATTAAGGCAGTTTACATCATTAAGGACATGGTATAATTATCAACTAACATAATTCAAATATTAATGAAAATCATTTAAGTCACACAACAATTTTGTTTCTGTTTAAACAACATGTGCAAGCATTTTCCTCTAAGTACAGACATGAAGGTCCCGGTGTTTTGTTTTAATGAGTGACCATGTTAACTGGTGACTTTCAGCAACTTGCACATCCGTAAGGGAACAATCAATACTGAGAGATACATGTTTTAGAGCAACATATGCTTCCATCCAAATGGCACCTTTTCAGAGATTTCTCTGCTGATTTTTGACAATGTCAAGCCACATTCTGCACTACAGTAGTTACAGACTGGCCTGCATACACTCCAGACACATCTCCAAACAGTAAAATATGGTGCATTATAAAGCGAAAAATAGGACAAAGAAAACCCTGCGCACTTCAAGCAAGAATGAAACAGAGATCCTCAATCAACAATAGTGTCTTCATTCCCCAAATGCTTTCAGTGTTGTTAGAAGGTGATATAACAGTCCTAAATAAGGTCCGGTCTCAACTTTTATGGAACAATTTTCAGGCATGTAATTCACAAAGTGTGTATTTCCTACAAATAAAATCAATAAATAAAGTTGATTAGTTTGAACATGAAATATCTTGTCTTTGTTCTGGATTTGACTAAACATAGATTGAAAAGTATTTGCAAGTCATTGTATTTTTTTTTTTTTTTTTTTTTTAATTGAATTTAGGTTAAATAAAAAGTTCAGGACCAGATTAAATAGCTAACAACTTGACTAATACATGAGCTGTGTAAACTGATATCAAAACCCTGTGGGAGTAGAAATGGTCTATCCTTCATTTGGGTTTTATTTTCAATTTTGTTTTTATTACTGGTTAGTTTGTGCAAAAACAAGCATTTTGACAGATATCTTGGTATTTTTTGAAGCTGAGTTGCACAACGTACTTGACAAAAGTAGTGCCATTATTATTTTGTAAAGCAACCCTCAGCTTCCAGCTCTTCTGCCTTAGCATGTCAGATCCCTTGTATGAGTCTGCAGGCCTTATCAGAGGAAACAACATATCTAAAATTAATCATTTCTGCTCTGTTTTCCATTTCAGCAGCTGACACAAGGTTTTCATAGAGTAAACATATGGTGCCGACTGTAGCTTGTCTTATTAGAAGAATAAAGTGGAAGCCATAAACTTACTTGGATAACAAATTTCCATTCAGAAAGTTGAAGAAGGTCTGTAAAACGCCATCGTTCAGAAATGAAGGGAACTCTGAATGAGGAGTGATGCAGACTACAAGCGTCTGTAAGCCACTATCCTTGATCAGAAATGTCCTGAAGAAGTGTCTCACAGCTTCCATACCTACCAGCAGGTAACTGGGTCATAGAGGTGTCCCCTTGTATCCACAGTGAACAGCGCCTCATCATCACTTTAGTGAAAATTGCTCATTTTAGATTTGTTTCAGCCAAGTTACTTGATTCCTCTGATGGAACCCACAGACCTAAATAGCTGTTCAATATCGCTGAGGTGGAAGAGCACGTAGCCAGACTGAAGCTCTAATTGCAAAACAGTGTCAAACACAGAGGCCTTCTGGGTGAAAATTAAAACTCTTCAGAATGTTTTGATTTAACATACAATTGAACCAACATTGTTTTCTGGCCCATTTTTACATTAAACTCACTCAATTGCGTGGAGCAGCTGCACCCATCTGCTATGCTGTGTATAGCCTAGCTTCTCCAAGCACGTCTTTTTCTCATCGGCCATGTTCATGCTGCCGAGTATCTGCATCGTGTTAATTTTTGAGGCAGCCATGATGGATATGACTGTGTGTGGTAGATGACAAGTACTAGTACACTGGGCCTTCAACTGCCACAAGCTTTTTAGCAGATCTAGAAACAGCTTGCACCGACAACTAAAGGAAATGACCTATTACTAAGACTATAGGAATTATGGCAATGGGCGAATTTGCCAAAATGTTGAAGTATCCCTTTAAGCAGAAAAATAGAAAATCTCTTCAAAAAATTCTTGTTCAATAAAGCTGATAATAATTAACATTAGTGGCACTTATCAGACGTAATTATAACAGAATTGATAAATATGGTTGTAGGGTAATTAATGATGATGTGCATTAATGAATTAGAAAAGAACATCACAAAAAGTAAGTGTAAGCAGTGTGTCTAAAAATATATAATTGAGGAGTGTGTGAGTCTCTGTGTGTACGTGTATATAAAGGGTGTTAAAGACATAAAAAAGTCAAGGGCTCGGCTCCTATTCACAACAGTGTAAAGACAAACTGTAGCCCCTCCCTCCTTGAAGTAATTACTGTCCATTTAGATGATTACCTGTAATTAGTTGTTAGCTGTCAGCACGAGACAGAAACTCCGTCTGAGACACAAGGAGGAGGAGGTGGAGGTGGACTAAGGCAGAACAGGAGAAAAAGTTGAAGGGGGGCAAAGGTGGAGGGAGAGGAGGTGACAGAAAAAAGGAGGACAAAGAAGGAGGAGTGGTAGGGGGTCCAAGGAGACGGAGGAGGAGCTGAGGACAGGGAACACAGTGTTGACACGTGTTTCTGTCAAAAAGGTCAAGCGGTTGCTGTGTCTTCTTTCAGATGCTGTCCATCACACATTTCTGCTGAATTAATCCCCCCTTCATTTGCAAAGATGAGGAAGACCTCTGACAGCAGCAGTAATTGCAGGGCTACTGATCTGCTCTCTGATGACAGTGATGCCGTTTTTATTTCACAGGTTATGTGGTAGTCAAGTGGTAATATGAAGAACCAGCACAGTAAGATCCTCTCTGTTACTGTCATGTCATCGACACTCATTACATTACAAATAAATCAGAATGTCAGTACTCTACAACAATAAATTTAGCATGACAAAAAGTCCTATTTCTGTGGTACTAGTATAAAAATCAGTTTGCTTTTATTTGATAGCAAAGTTTCTGATAGTAAGAAAAAAAATATCTAAAAATTTCTCAATTTCTCCATATTGTCTTTTTTAAATTTCTTCATCTTTGCTTGTTTTTATTTTGGTGACAGGTTACCACCAAATTAAGCCAACAAAGAAGGTGAAACACGTGTGTCCTTATATCTCTATTTTATTTGGATAGTAAGTGGAAATCTTGATTCTTTGTATGGACGTACTATACATCATATTGAAAATGAAATGATAACTCAGATTGCAGGTGGTCTGCAATGTGAAGAGGCAACATGCAACCGGACACATTAAAGACCACCCCTTTAGCTTACGTGATCTGTGGTTTTCCATAACCTAACTGTAGCTTTTCTTGGTGATACAAACTAAACTATTTGGCTCAGCTCAGTAATAGCTGATCTCTCAGAGTGCTTTCACATTAGGCCCAGTTGTTTTGAACCGCATCGCATCGCACTTCCTCCCCCTTCCCCCTGATGGCTTGCTTTCACACTAGCAACATCAGTCTGTGCCCAGGCCCACATCTGTAAGGTGAGTCACAACAAACCTTTTATTGACTGGATTCTGATGATTTCTGCCTTTTATTGAGGAAAAATGTAAACAAGCTGCCCTGCTGCGAAAAAAGAAGTTCTGTCCCCTATCCAGGCGCAGTTGCATTCACATCTCATCCGAACCGTGCCAGAGTCCACTTGATTCGCGCCTGAGACCGGGCTCCTTCCCGGTGCCCAGGTGCGGTTTGTTTGTATTCACACTAACCAAAACGAGCCAGACTTTGGTCTCAAGTGCACTCGGATCTGGGACCGGGCTTAATAGTGTGAAAGCCACCTTAGTAACCAAACTGCACTTTATTTGGTATCATTTTGGATTTTTATATCTTTAAAGCAAGAAGAACTGGAGCCAGCTCTCAGGCTACATTCATACTGTAGTTAACAGTGACCCAAATCTGAATTTTTTTCATTATTATTATTTTTTTTTGCTAATATGTGATTTGTATCTTTTTGTTTCTCTGACAATGTCAACAACCCAAGACATACTGAATCTGACTTTTTCATATCAGTTTCAAGCGCTTCTAAATCAGATGTTTTCCTGTAATGTGATTCAAACAGTTTAACCTGCACATTTTCTAGATTCATTACACACACTGTGAAATATTTCAGGACTTTATGTAAAAATATTAGATCATTGTGGAAAAGTCTAACCTGACACGCCCGATGGATGTGTGATGGATACGCCCGTTTTCGTGTTTCTCACTGGTGAATCCATCTTCAAAGCTCACATCTGAACCATTTGGGTCCGGTTTGAAAGTGACAGGACCTAGCAGCAACCTTCGGTCCTGAAAAATGAAGCCAATGCGGAAGTGCAAAAAATTGCTATACTGCGAGTGTCCACTTGAGGCTGGCTGCGGGAACACCGGAAGTCCTGTCTGGACACATGTTAAACAGCCGGTTTTGACACACAAAATAAACTGGAATACAGCCTGGTTCAAAACACCAAACGTGTCTCATTAGCTACTGTCTTATTGTGCTCCCACTGTACAGGAGGTACATCTTTTGTATGGATTATATTTAGGATGAAAGCTGATTGGCATGTCTCATTTGATTGACAGATAGCTCAGCAGGCAGAGGCTCCGTTTCTGTCAACAGGTATGCTAGCTAGCAGGCTGACAGGAAGTTGCGCTTAGTGGGCGGGCTGTTAGGTTGATCCAAAGTTTGGTTGAGACCATGAATTCAATATGGAAGCCTCCACGGATTGGCTTCAAGAGCCGTTTGAGTCCGCCTATTGTAAGCAGACGACTGACATCACTAATCAGCGACGAGGGGCAGTACTTTAGGTGCGTCGTGACATAAGCAAGTAGCAACAAGAGGCTGGGGCCGTTATGGCAGAAGATATTAGCGTGGATACTGCTAAAGTTTTATCAGAACTTGACGACATTTCTTCTTTAAAAGAAGAACAAAGAACAGCAGTGAGTTGTTTTCTTTTCAAAAGTGGCAAAAGTCGTGTACTGACATGTCTACAGTCGCCACGGTTCACATTATGTAGTCCTCTGTGGAGTTTGGAGTTTACTCTTTCAGTCGGGTCGCGCCTCAGTAGCAGCTACGTCACGTGTTTTGTTGCTCTGATTGGCCCATAAAGATGTGACAGACAGAACGTTCATCCAGTCACCCTCCAAGTTTTGTTTTTTCAAAGGCTCTGCCCTTTCCCAAACGCTGAGGGGTTTTCCAGATGGATGTGTGAAACAAACCCATCTGGTGTGCCAGGTTACAACATTTCTGTATTATAAATCGGTCTTTTTAAGTGGTGTTTTGTAATAAAACCAATTAATTCATGGCTCTGTGGCTTCACTGCACAGAGCATGCAGGAAAACCAAACCACAGTTAGAGAGCCACAGAAATGATGTTTGATCTGTTGTTTGCTCATCACCATTTACATGACCTGTGTGCTAAAAGTCAAGTGGATAATAATATTCAATCTCAACAAAATGAACAAATGACAGCAAATAGAAACCTGAAATCTTCCACTACCCACGATCTTTTAGTGTGCCTACACTTTACAGTTTCCTAAAGTTTTATGCAGAAACTTGGACTAGTTCAGTTCCACTTGTCAGAATGTTTTGAGGCAGGATCACATAAATGCACAAACAAGTTAGAGTTGGTGGCTTTCCTTAGAGGCTTAACTACAAAATGCATCATGTCCGTACTATCCCAGGCCATATTTAGTAGGACGTGTTCCGGCTATTTGAAAACTGAATAACAAATGAGGGTTGGAGGAGGGAATGAAGAGATACAGCTCTGTTGAAGGCTTACATTTAATGATATTAATAAGACTAAAAGAGTGCAAAGGACAAACATTTAATGGTCAGATCAGCATCATCTGATCATGCATTAGCGTCCGCTGCTGCATCCTCACTCACTGCTGAGATGAAGATAGCCGTAAGAAGACCACATCTGGATCTGGAAATGACATGAACTGTCTAAAATATGGACTCACCCACACCTGCCAATTACTGTAAAATGCTTTTAACCGTGCTGCTCTGAATTAAATTAACCACAGGGCTGACCTCTGGAATATGCTAATGCTATGTTTAATGACTGTGTGGAGCAATGAGGGTCATCCTCATCAATCATGTAAGAAACTCATGTTAATGTATTATTTTCTAGAAGATGTGGTTTGAAACTTAAAGCTGCTTTATTTTTAACTCTTTTAACTATAAGTTGATGTGACCTTGATGATCTGATGTTTATCTTGGTGTTTACATGGAGCATACGATTAGCATACATAGATAATTAAGTACCTTGGGGGCAGCTAATGAACAGTATGAGTAAGTGACCGTGCTTCTTTGATTTTGCAATGATCTGAAATGTGTAAGAGTGGAGCAAGGGCTTTTTGAACAAAGCAGAACATGTATTTAGAGACATTAAGGAGTCAGTGATGCAGAAAGTACCAAATAACCGCCACAAGCTGTTTGATCCAAAAATCCTAAATGCACACTCCACAGCCATCCTGGCATGACAGAATCTGTGGTTAAAAACTCACCTCCATCTTTGGATGTTGGTCCTTGTAAATGGAAACATGAGGTAGTCTATGTTTTCATGAGAAAGGCTGCATCTCCCACCATGGTGAATGGCGTTGGACCCTGAGGTCCTGATCCCTGTAAAGAGCTGCATGCAGGACCATCCAGGCTTTTGGCCTCAATACCTCTGCCAATTTTAGAATTTGTGCAGACACCCACATCACTCATTCCTCCCAAGCCCCTCACTTGGACAAAGATAAATCTGAAGTCTGCATCAACCAGAGCAAGAAGAACAGAGACCGTCTTACTGTTATTAAAGAAGACGCTTCCTGTCTGCTCTGGTGCTCCTGGTGACATTTTTGCCCTCGACTGCAAGTTCCACTTTGTCAGGGGAAGTGAGTTGCCATCATTTTTCTCTCAGTGGCCATGCAGGTCATATGCACTGACTCTGAAACTGTTCTCACACCAAGATGATGTCGTAAAACATTGCTCACAAAGCTTTCCCCACATTGGTATTTTTTTTTTCTTCCCAACATTTTATGAATGCAAAATAATAAGGAAGAGTTTGCAGAATGCTTTTCTAAATAATAAAAAGAAAAAAAATCCTCCCAGTGGCTCTGCTGGTGGTACCACAACAGAATGGACATATGAAAGAATTACATCCTTTCTTTACCCCAGGTGCAGCCAAGAAGCTTTGAAAAGTCATTGCTTTGGTTCCAACAAAAGTTAAAATATTTGAGATTTTTGTTTTGTGTTGTTGTTTTTGTAGTATAAATGCTAAATGCGACTTTAGGCCTAATGAACTTCACCTTTGTTCAATTCCTCCTGGAGTAAATATCAGTGCTGAGAATGATGAAAATCCATGAAAGCATTGTTTAAATATGGGTCATATGAATAGCCTGACTGGATGCATAGAGACACAGCCCAGAAGTATACACCTCCAGATGAGACTACCATCAGAACAGAATCATAAAAAAAAAAAGATCCTCAGTCCGTTTGCTTTGAGAGGACATTCTTGGTTTCAGAGGCACATGGTGAGAAAAATGATTAAATGGCCCATATAGACAAGTACAAATCAGTAAAAAAAAAAAAGAGAGAGAGATAAGGACAATATTCTAAGTTCCCTTTTAATCAAATTCAGTTAGGAAATAAAATTCCTATCTCAAAGGAAGAGATAAAAGTGTGCTTAGATATTTAGTAAAAAAAATAGCTCTTATGAGGTCTATGAATAGAGCTGAGTGTGTTGTCATGAGATGTCAAAGTGAAAATGTGATTAGTGAACAGGCAGTGAAACAGGTATAATTTTTCTGACAGCTTTACAGAGCAGAGAGTTCTTTTATTCACTGTAATGGTACGTTAAATGTTGAAAAAAAAAAAAGAAAAAAACTCAGAGGATGGGAAGCTTTATGTGGTCATTTAAATCCTTGATAGTAGCGCATTTTAATTCCTAATAAATAAAGCAGAAAGAAGGTTCAGGAACTCCAACTTCACTTGATGCATGCCACCGAGTTTGAATCCATTGGAAAGTTAGCAGTCGTTTCAGGACAGTAGCATTAGTACTGTTCCCTATAATAAAGGGATAAGCACTCAGTGAAGAGACCCCTCACAAATGCCTCTATGGGCTTTTAAAGAGATCCAGAACCTACTACATGGCCTTCATTTACCACTGCTTTTCCACCTTCAACATACCAAGGCTCCATAAATGAAAGTTCCACTAATGTTAACATGTTTCATTCAAATAAGATACTAGAGGGCCGTCACTGAATTTGCCAGCTGGTGAAAATTCTCTTCATTTTTGTTAGGTTGTCAATGTTTTTCCAAGTTCTAAAGTTTAACCACCTTCAAGGCTCAAAATGGCCCTTTGTTTTTCCACTGACTCATCAGACCAGGCATCTTTTTTTTCCAATTTTGGTGAGCCGGTATGAACTGTAGCCTCAGTTTGCTGCTCTTAGCTGACAGAAGTGGTCTTCTTCTGCTGTAGCCCATCTACTTTAAGGGTTTAATGTGTCCATTCATGGATGTTCTTCTTCATAGCATGTTGGTTGTAACTGGTAGTCCTTCAAACTATATCCACCTTTCTACCAGCTCTAACTACTCTGACTATTCTCCCCTGACACTGGGCGTCAGCAAGGTATTTTGGCCCAGATACCTGCTGCTCACTGGAAATTTTCTGTTTTTGGCACAGTGGACCTCCAAGATGGTTGTGCGTGGAAATCCTAGTAGATCAGCAGTAACACCATGACATGTTCAAAATCACATAAATAATCTTCCAGTGATTGATCTGCTTGACTATCATTGGAAACTATCCCCCCACTGAATGACCCAGGCCCTTTGAAATTTTACAAAGGGCGCTTACCTTGGCAGTGTAATCCATCAATCATTTGACTGCACAGCTAAGATCAACTGCAGACTTGGACTCACCCAGACTTGGTCCTCCTGGTCTTACTATTCTCTTGGGAGGCCTGGATGTTGACTGATAGCCAGAGGCATCGACTGGACTCATTTGTGACAACTTTGCTTTGCCACATCTTTACCTGGCGTACTTTCCCAGCCCTGTTGCAGCTCACCGCATACTGGGTGCCCAGAACCTGGTGGGATGGTCCTGACGCTAGGGGTGATCACATGCGTCATGGGTGGGTCAGAGGGGATACCTGAGGGGAAAGCATGGGCCTGGCACAGTCCTGGAGGATGGCCATCAGGAGGCCAGGGCAGTGCAGGACCAAGTTTGACGCAGTGAAAAGCTGAACCAGCATAAGCTCCCATACCTGACCTGACATCAGTCACAGGGCTGGAAGGAAAGCATTATCCTGCTCACAGCAGCAGAAATGGAACATTCTAATAGGATGAACCACTTTTCTGGTTCATTTAACCCTTTATTTACCAACACAAACTAAAAGGGTGAGTTCAGTTTCAAGGGGTTTACTTTCTCAGAAACATTTTTTTATGTTGATTGTCAAATAATGAAAATATAAAATACAATTTAAACTGATTACATCTCAAATAACCTTTTTATTTCTAGGCTCACAGTGAGGGCATAGAGGATGCATAGGACCACAAAGGGAATCATATCTGTTAGGTTATTATGAGATAATGCTGCACCAAGCACCTTGCATACAGCCTGAAATGTAAGAGCATCCATGATTGTACAGCACAGAGAGAAACATGCATGTGTTCTAACCTTGAAAGGTGGATTGGCCAGACTGCATGGCTGTCATCAAGTGGATCCATCTTGCAAAGCTAGAGGCTGAAATGCCTGTTCCCTGTCGGAGAAACCTGGACCAATCAGCATCATTTCAGGAGACAGACAGTAACTTTGGGGATAGCATAGTTGAAATGACTACTAGCCTGTAAGCATGCCAGCTGGTAAAGAAATCAGTGCTGATGTAGCTGTAGCTTTAGAAAAACTTGACAACCTTTTCATTATAAGAGGCAGAGATCCACACTGAAAGATTGTCTTGGTTAAAAAGATGTTTTTGGTCTTTTCCTAGCCAGCTTCAGAAAGAGTCTGATTTATCAACTGGCTCCAATGCCAGACCAGAACCATGTTTTGTCACAAAGTTAGGTGCATGCTGAGCTCATGTTTACTCTGCAGTGGCAGTCATACCTACCACAGATGAAAAACCAAGTTGTGTTTTTTAATGATTCTACCCTTCCTGAATGTGATCCATGGGCTGCTGCTCAAATAAATGTGAAGCATATCCCATGTCATAGATATGTGAAACAGTCTAGATCAGGTTATATATGCCATTGTTCACTGTGAATTGTAAAACCATGCTTGTTTCCCCCCGATTATGAATCTGCACCAGAGAAACAAAGTTTCTGTTTACTCTTTAAGAATATAAAGTGCCGTTAGGAAGTATTTGCCTCCTTCCTGATTTCTTCTTTTTTTCCATATTTGTCACACCTAGTGTAAATGTTTCAGATCATTGAGCAAATTTTAATATTGGACAAAGATAACCCAAGTAAATAAAATAAAGTAGTTTTTAAATGATGATAAAAGTAGTCCAAACTTACCTGGCCTATATGAAAAAGTAATTTCCCCCCTGTTCTAATAGCTGGTTGTGCTACCCTTAGCGGCAACAATTACAGGTGAGCATTTTTGATAACTGGCAATAAGTGTTTCACATACCTGTCAGGGAGTTTAGGCCCACCATTTTTGCAAAATTTTTTTAATTTAGCTTAATTGGAGGGTTTTGAGCATGAATAGCCCCTTTAGAGTCATGCCACAACTTCTCAATCAGATTTAGGCCTAGTCCACACGGAGACGAAAACAATATATTTCCATTTTGTTTCAAAATCTTTTTCCGTAAACAAGGGGTCATTTCAGGAAATGTCTGCGTAAGCACGAAACCACTGAAAGCTCAAAACACTGTAGAGTATATTTTATGCCTGTAAGTGGCGCTGTAACGCTGCCCAAGATATGCACCAAAAAGAGAGAAGAAGACATGGAGCATGCATAAAAGCTTTTGCAGTAGCTTCTGCAGCACACAACCTTGTAATCCACCGTTGTTGTTTTGGCTGGACCCACGCATGCAGCTTAAGTGGGCTGTGTTATGTATGACATAATCGTTTCAAGAAAGATACAGTTGGATTTCCACATGGAGATGAAACGGTAAGCGTGGACAGATTTGTTCACTCCGGGACTTTTTTAAAAAGTAGCGTTTACAGCCTCCCAAAATGCTGTTTCTGTGTCGATGACACACTGATACGACAGAAACTTTTGCGTGTACTCCTGAATTTGTCTCCATGTGGACGGGGCCTTAAGTCCAGACACTAACAAGGCCACTCCAGAACCATTTGGATTTTTAAATCCATTCAGAAGTGGACTTGCTGGTGTGTTTTGGATCATTGTCCTGCTGCATAATCCAAGTGCGCTTCAGCCTGAGGTCACAAACTGATGGCCAGCTATTCTACTCAGGATTTTCAGAATTCATGGTTCCAGTTACAGCAGGTCATCCAGGTCCTGAAGCAGCAAAGCAGCCCAGATCATCACACTCCCACCTCCATGTTCGACTTCTGGCATGATGTTCTTTTTATAAATTGTTGGGTTAGTTTCATGCCAGATGTAACAGGACCCACACCTTCCAAAAAGTTCAACTTTTGTTTTGTCAGTACACAGAATATTCTCCCAAATGTCTTGGGGATCATCAAGTTTTCGTTTTTTTGCCAATTGTGAGACAGGCTTTTGTGTTCTTTTTGGTCAGCAGTGGTTTTGGCCTTGGAACTCTCCCGTGGATGCCATTTTTGTCCAGGCTCTTTCTTGTTGCTGAATCATAAACACTGACCTTAACTGAGTCAAATGAGGCCTGCAGGTCTTTAGATGTTGTTCTGTGTTATTTTGGATAAGTCATCCATGCACTCTTGGAGTCAGTTTGGTAGGCTGACCCCTCCTGGGGAGGTTCACCACTGTTTCAAGTTTTCTCCATTTGTGGGTAATGGCTCTGACTGTGGTTTGTTGGATTCCTAAAGCCTTAAAAACAGCTTTGTAACCCTTTCCAGACTGATAGATGTCAATGACAGTTTCTCATCTGTTCTTTGATTTCTTTTTTATCATGATGTGTTGTTTTTTTAGATTTCATAGCCTACTTGACTTTGTCTGACAGGTTCTATTTGAGTAATTTCTTGATTCAGCAGGTATGAGAGTAGGCCTGGGTGTAACTGAAAGCTTTCCATGAACTGTAATCAACCACAAGGGGACAATTAGTTTTTTACTGGTGTCAAGTCGATTCTGATGGTAGAATTCATCATTTAAAATCTACATTTTACATTTGCTCAGGTCATTGTTGTCTAGAATTAAAATTAGTTTGACATTCTGAAACATTTACAGGAGATTAACGTGCAAAAACTAGAAAGTATTTAAGTATTTGAATCGAATCAGTGTGACCGCTTGGCTATCAATTGCAGGGGCGGGACTCAAAAATGGGTCATGGAGCTGTTAGGGGGTCATGGATGTGTGCCTGGGAAAAGCTGTGGTAAAAAGGCTATGCTGGGACTTTATTGTGAAGGGCATGTGTTTCCTACATTGTTGTGTGTATACAGTAGGATATTTTATTAACACTCAACCACAGGTGGCGCAAATGTACCTCAGCGCTGGTTTCCACAGCTGTTAAACAATAAAAAAGAAAAGAGGAAGATGTTTCTTCATGAAGCCAGTCTCTGTGGCTAAAACAACAATAGCAAATTTAAAACTTGAAATGTGATTTTCTTACATTGAAGTGTAGAAAGAGACAAAAACTGTGACATGAAAGCGTGCCAACATTAAAATGAAACAGCCCACTTATAAACCGCTGACTACTTTTCTACTTTGTTGGCATAATTGGTATAATGTTGCTTTCCTGTTCTGTCTGAAGTCTCATCTGCATAATTTGTTGTTAAAAAACTGGATGGTTGAGATTTTCCGACATTTGGGTTGCAGTTAAAGATGTGGTGATGGTCCTGAAGCTGGATGTTAAGCACAGGTCAAACCAGAGTATGTGACTCTTTCATGTCACCAAAGTAGAGTGAAGTGAACCGAAGCGGAGCGAGGGATGAAGTGTGGGATAGTGATCACAGAAGTCCCCCCTCACTCACTCTCACTCATAAACAAGCTCCAGCTCTCACCATTGTAGCGCAAACCCTCCACCCATTCCCCTTACTCCCCCCACACTCTCTCTCCCTCTCTCTCTCTCTCTCTCTCCCCATCCTCTTTCTCTTCAACAGTCTCTCAGCCCTCCCACTCATCTCCCTCCCCTCCCTCCCTCTCTCCTCCCTCCTCCTCCTCAGAGGAACAGCTCTGTCCCTCTCTGCACTTGTCTCCTCAGTCAAGGAGAAACTAATTGGAGGAAAGAATAGAAGAAAGGAGCTGTTGGAAAACTAAACGAACCAAAACTTTACTTCTCTACAGCATGCCACAGAAAGGTAAGCTTGCTCTGTCCTCCCTCTCTCCCTCTCTCCCTCTCTCTCTCACTCTGTTGCACCCTCCCTCCCTCTGTTCATCCCTCTTCTTTCTCTCTATCAGAGTTAAAACGTTACAGTTTGTTTTACACACTGGACAATATGGAAAGAAAGAAAGAAAGAAAGAAAGAAAGAAAGAAAGAAAGAAAAGTCTGAAAAGTTGAAGTAGGCAGAAAGAAAGTTTTCTGATCATCTTTCTATCCTTATTAGAAATGTTCGAGCATCTGCACTTCTACATAGACAGGAAATTAAAATGAATATTTATTTCAAATATTTGTAGTTAATCGTCCTGTATTTATCTAGTTTCAGTCTTCTAAAATCACCACTTTCTGACAAAAATAAAATAAAGTTTTTGTCATCAAAAGTTTTTTTTTCTTTTTTTTTTAAATAAACAAAATTAAAGTTCTGAAATGCCTTAAATACATTCAGTGTTAATATTTGATGTAATGTTCAGGAGGTCTCAGACATCTTCAGACTTCTGCTGAAATATTTGAACTTGTTTTAGGTGAATATCTCCCTCTGCTCCATCTCTTCACTTCTATTCGGGGTTATTTTGCCTTCAAGACAAATTTCAGGGCAAATATCCATTATTGGTTACAATCGAGCAGCGAGAAGAACAACCCCAAATCAGCTCTCCTCGGGATTTTGACGCTCGTGCTGAGTGCGCGCGAGGTGATCCCGCCCGCTCCATCTCCAGTGATGGATGTGGATTAATATCATTCATCATTTCACTCAGAGCGGCTTCTCTGCTGGATTATGACGGCCGGGCAGGGGGAAAGATGACCACGGTACACCGAGGAGGTAGAGAAGTTTACTCTAAAAAATATCCCTGCAGTTATTCAACTTTATCATGTTCATTTGGAATTTTCCTCTCAGTGTTACTTCAGCGCGCGCTCAGTGTTGTGATTCGTTAAATCCTGGCAATACTTAAGACAATCTGTAGGAATAAAAATGTTGATTGATTATATAAATAAGATTTTTTTAATTATTTTTTTTAAACAACCCATCTCTGCTTTTATTAAACCTAAACATCCCAGGCTGTATTTAAGTCTACTGAAGAATGTTCCAGTAATTTGAACATAAAATGTTAAAGTATTTATTCTGATCAGTAAAGAGTGAACGTGCCCTCTTTATGTGTTTTATTCACACAATTTGAAGCCTGGAAAGTGTCAGATCAGACAGATTTCTGTTAAAAAGATCACTTTTGTGTTTGTTTTATTCTAATAATAAAAAATAAAGGTTGTTTTTAACAAAAAAAACTTAAATGAGATTGAATTTTTGTAGGCTTTATATAAAGTCAGAGTTTAGGAGGCCTTTGTCTGACTTGTCTAAGGCCCACAGAGGCCTGCGCGGTGTTAAAGCCGCAACTTTTCCCATCTAAACAGGATGCTCTCTGTCACTGATGCTGTTTGGATAGCAGGAATTTAAAATCCTAAATCAACACCAAACAAGACGATCAGGCCGTTAATTGAGACTCTAATTAAGGCAGCTGTTAATTGAGGTCTTAATGAAATTTAAGCCAATTAACTGCATGATTAATCAGGTCAAAATCAATTCACACAACAAGTGAATGTGAGGCTTTTTCATTCTGTGCACGCGAGTTTGTGTGTGTGTGTGTGTGTGTGTACACACAACAGCATCACAAAGATGACATGTTAGAATGAAGAGATACACCGCACGTGCACAAACGCTTGAGTGGGATTTGCCACGCGCACCTGAGCCACATGCAGCGTTCACTGCATTAAAATAATGACTTTATTATCATTTAAAATCATGGGGTTTCATCGATTGATTTATTTATTTATATGAATTATTTAAACTGGTGCAGAATAATTCTGGATTTGTGTCTCCGTGTTACATTTGTACTTCAATACATTCCTTTAAAAAATTATATAACCGACCAAACTCACACTGACTGTCTGCTACCAGGAGAGCATCCTTAACAAATTTTTGGAGAAAAAATAACAACAAAAATTAGTTTTTTTTTTTTTTTTTGTCTATTAACTCGTCTGTTTAAAACCGAAATTTTAAGTCAAAGTTGCCACAAGAGAGTGTGAGCCACATGAAGAGGTCCACAGAGGGCCAGTTTCTACTTTCATCCTCACGCTGATAAAAAAAAAGTTTTTTCTCCCTCCACGTTTGGACGTTTGAGCTCGTGTCAGATGAAATCTGAGTCAGTGCAGGAAAAACTGCATCTTAACATCTGAACTGCACCAAAATTTAAAATGCGTTTATAATTTACTGAACAGATATCTTTACCATAAAGGTCTACTGCTTCAACATTTTCAATAAAGTTTGACGTCATTAAAAAAAAGACAATTTCAAATAAAGTTGTGTTCGCGTATTACGCATGCGGACAGGTTGATTTTCCCCAGAAAATATTTCCGTAAAGTCTGAATTCAGAAACCTTCAAAATGCTCTGGTAGAAACGAATTATTATTATTATTATTATTATTGTTATTATTATTATTGTTATTATTATTATTATTATTATTATTTAGAGTGGCCGTGGTGCAGCAGCAGCAGCAGTATCTCGGTGTCTGTCCTGCTGGCTGAATGTGGCTGAATGAAACTTTTATATTGTCATCAGAGTGTTCAACAGAACTCCTTTATGTCACTTGTGCTGCTCAAATTGGGCTCCCCGCTGCGGTTTTGTGTCGCGGGGTTTTTTAACGAGCCGCAGCTAACGAGGCAACGACATCAGAATCCCGCGGACACACAAAGCCTGCTGGGTATTTACCGAGCCGAGCTGCGGCTCCGCTCCTCCGGCTCTTTGTCTCCTTTCACACGGAGAAAGAGCCGAGCTGTAGCCCGGACAAGGTGCCCACTGACGGCCAGTGTCTGTGTGGGTTCTCTATGTGGAGCTGCTTCTCGTTCATTATGCAGGTTGTTAATGACAAGAGCTTCAGAGAAGGAGCTGCTTTGAAGCCTTTATTCCCGGGCTTTTTAGAGCACAGGCTTTGATTTGAAAAATTGTGATGTAGCTGAATGAACGTCATGGGCTTTCTGCATGAAGATTCTCGGCCTCTATGCAGGGACCAGTTTAGGATGAGACCTTCAGGGGAGCTCAGTTAAAAAAAAGTTGGGGCCTGTAAAAATATTTGGAAAGGAAAGAAAAAAACAGAATATGCTATTTTATGCAACAAATGTACCAATTTCTAATGATACTGTAGATTTTGTAGCCATTCAGCATAAAAGGAAACTGTTATTGTTGATCCATATCTAATGCCACTAAAACTTGCTCATCATGTTTTAACCTTGTCTATTACAAACTATACAAGTTGTTTGCAAAAAGAAGAAGCAGTGACTTGCCTGTAAACATCAATAAAAGTCCACAGTATAAATGGCAGTTAGAACTGAGGATCCGAGGCACACTGATGTAATAAAAATCCTTTATTTAACCTGGGATATCTTGTCCTGATGAAGACTCGTTGGAGTCGAAACGCGTAGATATCCCATCTGACCGCCATTTATACTATGGACTTCTATTGATGTTTACAGGCAAGTCATTGCTTCTTCTTTTTGCAAACAACTTTTTGTCCATTTCCTGAAGAGCACCTGATCCTGACTACACAGTGTTGAATGCTTTGACCCCATGTAGTGCTCACCCACCCCTTTTTTCTCAACTATACAAGTCTTTTACCACCACTCAGACAGATCTGTTGAGTAAACAGCTGAATATTATCTCACTAATAACAGCCCCACTTATGCATCATGAACCTCTGGATTTTTCTCTTATTAAAGAGTGAGGTTGGACCCAACACTTCCATAAGTGGTTCAAAAATGACCAAAATTAGCATCAATATGTTCACTTTTTATATACACTCATTTTTGTTATTCAATCTTGAATTCTAGTTGAAAAGCAGAAGATTTCATGCTTGAATTTTTTACTTCTTAACATCACAAAGTAACTTATAATTGCAAAGACATTGTTAGAAGACAACCTGATCAGGTCATTTCAGCCCATGTTTGCACCTTAGGGTTAATATTCAAGGATGCTGCATTACAAGAAGTCATAACTGATGTAATGTAGAGAGCCAGAGGGAAGAAGACCTGAAGGAGGACAGGCTTATTTGGTGTTCAGGTTTAATGTACAATATTCTGTATCTTCACATTTTAATGGGTAGAAACTCTCCCTCAACTCCTATTGTCCTTCCACATCTGTTTTACCTGCTTACTAACTATTTCTACACAAGATTCAAAAAGGCCTTTGTGCCCCTGTGACTATTATTTTAGTGGTGCTGAGAAAATGTTGTGCTTCAGAACACATCAGAAGGGTCTAAAATCACCTTTGCTTTTATATCTTTTGAAGGTTTCCTTCACTTTTTGGTGGAAATTAAGGCATTACATCGCAATGTGTGTTATTTAACCATTTTAGACCAATCAGAGGTGGCTGTGATGCGATGTCATCAGGGAAGAAAAGCTGCAGATCTGAGGGAGGCAGGTAAACATGGGTAATGTAGGTTTTTATGGTGAGATGTTTCAGTGTTGGGAAAATGATTTGTGTAATTCACTGTATAAAAACTAGTACACAGTGTACAGTGTGAATGATCTGCATTCACATTTTTGCTGCTTTACTGGTTTAATCATGGAGATCAGGCTCATGCTAACTGGAAAATGTTTCTTGTTTTTCATAAAATCAGTGGTTAAAGAAGAGGATTCCTTTAAATAAGGAGCAGAGCAGCCCTCAAGATCTGATCTTAAAATCGCCCCTCATTCAAATCATCATTTTTTCGAT
Source organism: Cheilinus undulatus (assembly GCF_018320785.1). Lineage (NCBI taxonomy): Eukaryota > Metazoa > Chordata > Actinopteri > Labriformes > Labridae > Cheilinus > Cheilinus undulatus. The sequence goes on from NC_054873.1 coordinate 37,308,180, forward strand.
GGCTCATTGATTACTGTATCATTACTTTTCTAACAACCTGTAATCAGTTTTTTTGGTTTTAGGGCTTTAACATTAGCTTTTCAAACGCTGCATTTTGTTTTTGATTTTTTGTTCCTTTTTTTGTGTAAAAATAGGATGTTTGGCAGATTTCCTTGCTGAGGTCCTGTTTCCACATGAAGTCACACTTTTTCCCTTCATGCAGGTTAAATAACAGCTTTTCATGGGTCTCAGTGATGTGTAATGTTTTGAGAAGGTAATATTTTGTAATTATGTTTATTCATTTTCCACAATGTTTTTTTTCATAATGTTAGTAGTTTAAAAAAAGTCTAACGTATTTAGAATTGAGTACGATCAAAAACTTGATATTCCAAGCACTGAGCCACAGGGTGAACCAGGATTTGATTAGACCTCACTAAGTGATCTGGATTATCCCCTCTTTTTACAGTCATAAGAAAATGTGTCAAAAGAGGTTATTATTCAGTTCCTCTGTTATTTCTGGGGCCTTACAAATATATGAGAAAACATTACTGTAGCTGCTATTAAAGCATTGAAAGACACTTCTGTGAGGTGTAGGTTTCTGTGTGGGCCCTGCTGAAGTCTGTCGCTGCTGCGTCTGAACACACCATATTTGGATCTCACTTCATTTTTAAAGATCTAGTAGATAAGACTCTCCTCTATTACATGACAGAAAATAGAGCCAGCCAGTGTCCACCTTTATTGTTATACTTATTCTAATATATTTATATATGTGGCAGCTCTCCTCTAAATCTAACAATGTGACTGATCAGAGGGGAATTAAAGTTCATCAACATGTGTTAAGCCATGGCTATTATTCCACACTATACAGTATGAAATTGAGCTTGAATGCTATTGGCCTAAAAACAGTCATGAGGCTGGTGACAGTGCTGACAGCATTTACACCTCAAAAACAGGCTCATTCTGCTCCCTGATATGTTTTTGTTTAAAAGACTCAGATACCTAAAAAGCAAAAAACCATACAGAGAAACTTTCTGGTTCCAACTGAACCTGCCTACTAGTCAGTGTGTTTTTTGTAAATGAGTTTGCTGGTGTTTCTCACATGTAGGACTGAAGGCCTGAAGAATAAAGAACATAAACATCTGTTTAAAAGCTGAGCTCAAACCCGGGTTTGCACAGAGATAAAGGAAGGACTCTGATCAGTATTGCATGTGCTTTGGATCTGACGATCAGAGCTGTAGTCGTCTAAAGAGGCTCTAGTCTGCACTCATAACTTTATGGGCATTAGCATACATTAGCATATGAAGCCATCTCAGGGCAGCTTGGCATTCAGCCATTCAGTCGAGACTCTCTGGAGGTGTTTCTTCATCCAATGACATATTTTTTTCTATTTTCTTTCTTCTTTGCTTTCTCTTTTATTATGTAAGGGTATAAATATGTTGAAAGAAAATGTGTTTTTTGATGTTTTGTTGATGCATGAATGGAAATTATGAGCAAGTTAGAGTTTTTTTCTCTTTTATTGCAGATTTCAGAGGCCAAACAAGCTGGGAGACCGGTGTGGCCTCTATGATGCAAAACAGTGAGTTACAGTTCTATCATTTCTCTCATTATGTGTGATCATTGAGGTCTGAGTGACAGAGGAGAATGTGATTGGTTGTACTTGTATCTCCAGAGTTTGTTGTAAAGTCTTGTATTTACTTTTTTTTTCTTTATTAAAAATGTCACTAATAATTTTGGATAAGCTCCCAAAATTTACAGCCTGAATGTTATCCATGTTTCCCATAACTTTTGTTCTAAATGGTCTTGAATAGTAAATCATTACAAAATCCCATGCGTATATTGACTTGATTTTACTCAATTTTTTCAGGATAATGTATAAATTCTGGTTGTTTTCTGGAGGTCAGAAAGCAGTGTCTCATTACAATGGGAAAACCAGGATTTTTAACATAAGCAAAAGTTATACATTAGCCAAAAAGTTCAGAAAACAACTGAAATTTTCACTTTTTTTGTCACATTTCTTTTCTAAGCACACATTCCCAACTTTAAAAAGCTCTATGACCTACTTATGAGTCCTAAACAGCCAGCTGAAACTCTGCATCAATGTATGAATATGACTCTTTGCTGTTTCCAAGCTGTCTTTATCTCTGCAGAATCTTCCCTTGCCTCGGACATGTCTTCATTTACTGACAGTGAAGAGAAGACAGAAACAGATAGCTTTGATTGTGGAAAAAGAAAAATATTGATTTGAAAATTTTGTTTTGGCTAATCAATTTAAAACCATTCTTTTTTTTTTTTTTTTTTTGTACAGAAAGATAATGTTATATTCCTACTAGGATTTTTGAGTGTCCTGGCCAAGACAGGCAACAGCCCAGTTACCAAAGTTACAATTAATAAGCATGCATACAGAACATGATAACCCTCTCAAAAACATGACATTTATTAATGAGCAAATATTTATCAGAACAGAGCTACAATGATTTTAGATCAAACAGAACATCCACAAACAGATGTCTGCCTTTGTCTGTCAAATCATCAGCACCCTCTTAAATTTAAAGGTCTTTCCAAGTTCTGTTCTGACCCTTGGGACAGACGGTGAGAAAACATCCTGTGAACAAAGATGATAAGTTCCAGTGTTTATAATCTTCATTTGGACTCCATGTGGTCTAACAAAGGGTTTTTTTTAAAGAACATCACTGGCTTTAAGACAAAGATCAAGCTGCTGTTTATGATCAAAAAACACCTCACTGTTTGACAGAAGGTCTATCTCCAATGGGATCCTTCAGTGCAGATGTCATGTATCAGGCGATATTTGGCCTGAATTTAGGCCTGATATTGTCACCAACAGTCAAGGAGACGTGGCCTGATTTCAGGGTTGTAGCAGATCATTATTTGTCCAAATTATTCTCAAGTAATTGGTGTCAATACATGTTTTTACTGCTCCTGATTGAGTCAAAGCCTTCTTAATCTTGAAAGTGTTACCAACCAGATGTTACACACTTTCAGAGTTCACAACCATGGCAGGGAACCATGAAGACCACCTTAGCACCCTTTCAGGCAGGATTTCACTCATATTGTTTTTCTCATTTCTCACCTCAAAACTGAACACATTCCATACAGTCACATGACTGATCATCCTCTATCAATATTTTTCTCTGATCACTTATAATCATGTGAGTTTTTGTGAGGTCTTGTGTCTGTGGAATTACCTCAGTAAAATCTTAAAGACTAACAACAGGTGTGAGGTCTCACAGTGTGGAGTATTGTCTAGTTCATGTGTTCAGAGGATGACTGGTAAAAAAAGGTTTCATTGTCCCTCTGTCTATCATCCCCCCTGCTTTTAAAATCTGGGTAAGATATGAAAATCATCTGATGTGAAGCCATCCTTAGACAGTTACTGGAGCTTAACTGAGCTTGATGTACTAATCATTATTTGAGTTTAAAAAGAGTAACTTTAGTGCCCAGGTAAAAAATACCAAAGTACCTCACTTTAAATAAAAAGCTGTGCTATGTACGGTATAACTGTAGAGCTGTATGTGGTCAGTGAGCAGGACTGACATTGAACTCCTCCTGCTTTCTCCTTTCTCTCTGCGGGACAAGAGGTCCACGCTCTCTGCAGTGAAGGTGTGTGCATTTCTTCTCTATATTTGTCTTTACTTTCATTTTTCTGCTTTTTCTCCTCTTTTCTGATCAGAATCAATCCCACAATCCACTGCTTCTCCCCCTCACGTCCATCTCACCCTGAATATAAGTGAATGATACTGCAGGTTTTTGTTGTTCTGTATCATCAGGTTAAATATACCATCACACGCCTGCACTCCAATCAATTCTAATTCCAAACAGTGAAAATGGAGCAGCTGGAGGTTGTCGGTGAATAGCTAAAGGTGAACCAATATTCATTTTGCCAAGATCATTAGTGAATGAAGCACAGGTTACATTAGGAATTGATTGAAATGAAAGTGGGTTCAATCAGTCTGCTGCACTGTTGAGCAGCTCCAGATGTGTCTGTGTGAGAGTGAAGGTATGTGAGTGTCATCACACTCTTATAAAGCTTATGCTCCAGCTGATACTAAGCCCTAGTATTATCCAAACTTTTTTTTATTATTACCAAGTATTTGAGCATCCTCATCCATTGCTTAATCCAGTTGTTTCTCCTTTGCTGAAAACATAAAGATGCAATGACAATTCATCCTGTAATCAAAGTAAAGTTATTTCCTCAAAAGAAGCCTCTTCAACAACAGTATAAGATTCAAACTGGATGTCTCTAAATCAAAGAGCTACAGGCCTCTTTCACCAACACTTCTGAAGAAATACCGTTTTTCTCAGGAACACCTTGTGAATTTTTCAAGAAAATTCTGACACTTATGCCGCAAAAGGTGATCTATTAATATCAGCACTTTCAGCATTAATGCAATAATAGCAATACAATTAATATACACTATGAGTGCGTTGATTTTTTAGTGGCACTTGATGTAAAATATGTCCCCCAAAGCTCCTTAAAGACCCTGTAAGGTGAAAATAGATCTGTATTTAGGTTTGTTGTATGACAGGTCACTGTGTTATGAACCCCCAGGTTAAATTTCAGCCAAATAAAACATCTCTCAGTTTATAAAATTAAGCTTCAAAATCATGAAAATGAGGCAGTAAAATCTGCTCCAGGATGGTGTGGGTGTGTCTGATGAATGAGCTAAAGCCACGCCCACTCAGGAGAAAAACGATCCTTTCAAATAAAAAAATGCTACAGTCTGAATTGAGGGAAGCACAAATGCCATTTGCCTTCTTCTGACCTTTTGTTGACTTTAGGAGAAGAGATGAAGTCTGTTTTCTGGCTCAAATCTCTGTTATGATACTTAAATGATCCATAGACCACTGTGGCTTATAGATTTGGCAAATTTACCCCACAATGAAAAGAAAAACAAGCATTTAATAACTTTTAACTTTTAATAAAGGTAGTGACTTCAACTAACAACAGACTGTACTGAGATGAACTGCCCTGTGACTTTATATTGTAGTGTTAGAGGGGCGGGGTCATTCCCCACTGTGGGCTTGTGGCATCATGAGCTCACACATTTGCCCCGCCGAAATTGAACCCAGCCAGGAAAGAGGTGAAAAACTTTATAACGGTCTCAATCCAAAATTCAGCCCCATGTAGATCTCAGTGTTTTCACATGTTTACAGCAAACATATTCCAACATATCTAGTGTGTTAAGACACAAATAATGGATTTCACTTTACAGGGTCTTTAATGTTTCACTCCTCAGTGGACGAGTGTAAAGTCATCTGCACCTTGTGTTATCAAACATTTATCTTTTTACTGCTCCTTTATTTTCAGTCCATTACAAGTTCCTTTTTCTTTTTCCTGCACAGATTGCAGGAAAATGTGTGAAATAATTCTCTTTTTTTTCTTCTGTGTCACATAGCAGGGCTCTTAAGCTCTACAGAAAAGTTTCACATGAGTGTGTTATGGATTATAAATCATGATCAAAGCTGTGGCAGACATTAAAGTGTCCTGATTTATCTATATTAACCCCTAATCAGTTTGGTTTATATTATATTAACTTTTAATTGTCTCCATGCAGCTCTGCTTGATACTGTTGAGGCTGCAGCTACGACTATATGTCTCAAACTGTCATGATGATGAAACTATAAAGATGGGAAACAGATTTGATAAGTTTACATTTGCTCCTTCACACCTGGTGATTTTTTTTTCTTTTGGAAAGTTTTTCCTGGCTTCATAACTGTAGCTGAATTAATTTTAATACACAATAACCTTTTTTAATATCGTCATCATAATTTGAAATTTTATAGGGTGCTTTCACACTAGGGGTCTGGTCCCAGATCCAGGTACACTAAAATCTGGTTTGTTTAAGTCAGTGTGAATGCAAACTCATTGTGCTTGAGCACTGAACCAGGCCCAGGACCAGAACCAGGCCCAAAGTTGTTGATGTTGAGTGCAATGAAATTGACTCTGTTACAGTTTCTATGAGATGTGAATGCTATCACATGAGGTAAAGCCAGATCACTGAATGATACCTCGGTATGTTGACCTTCCATCTTAGTGCAGGCCCCTGATTGGACACAAGCAATAACAGAAATCAAAATCTTGACCTGTGAGTAAAAAAGCTCTTCAGTTGAACATGCTTCACTTGATCCAAAGGATTGTAACCATCACAATAGCTTTGTGACGTCTATCAATCAGTTTTGTTTTGTTTTTTGGTTTTTTTTTTTTTTTGTTTTGTTTTTTTTTTTCTTATTCTTCTTTTTTTTCCCTATTTGTCATTTAAACACCAGAATATGTGGAAGTTCATCCTGGGTTTAAAATGCCCTGAATCACCAGTCCACTGTGTTGATCACTTTCTTCACATTGACCCAGCATCAAGTATTTATTATGGATGAACATCTCCTCTTTAATTTGGAGAACATGGAGTACATGGTTAAAGTTAATTCAGGATCATTGTTAAAAGCTGCTTAGCTGCTCCTCCCTGGAGCTCTCCAGCTTCTGTGTATGTGCCGCCTGCGTGTGTGTGTGTCACAGAGGGACCACAGCCAAATTGACTCCATATGTCTGTCTATTAATTGAGTGTCAGCGGAGGGAAGCCTGGGTGTTCTCCTGTGGGACATGACACTGTGATTAACATTTCTACGGCACAAGCATCAACCCCTAAACACCACGTAAACATGATGTGAGGCAGCATGAGGGAGAGTAAGAGGGTAAAGTAACCCACCAGCACACCTAAAGTCAACAGTATCTGCAAGGCTGACTGTAATTTAATTAACCAGAAGAGAAGTTCAAAAGCACCAAAGTGTGAGCTGTAGTGGAATAAAGACCCCTGTGCATCCAGGTTACCCATCTGCTTTTCCACTGGAGTAGTTCCATGTAAGAGGGGAGGGGGATGGTGGGTCAGAGTCTGTTATGAGGATCATAATGAATGAATAAGCAGGTCCACAGTCAGGATCTACTCTTCTTTAAGTGAGTAACAAATCATTTCATTCAGTAAAAAGTTTTAAAAGTCTTTATTCTATAAAGCCAAGCAGAGAGAGATGACCTTTTAACCTACCTTACCTTTAACTGTTGTTTTAATGCCTAATACCGAAGAAGCAGACATGCATTGCATTTTCCCAGATAATCAGATTTATACAAGTTAAGATCTTAAAAAGAAAATTAAAATTATCCCATTATCACTGGATAGTATGCATTATTGGATGGATTAGTTGAGGAAAACATGGAGCACAGCAAAAAACCAAATTTTAGTGTGTTCGTGTAATTTCTTGCCAAAATTACCCATCCATTTATACAAACCACTTTAACCATTTGTGGTCACAGGGGGCTGGAGCCAATCCCAGCTGTCAAGCCAAAAACACACCAGCTCCATCCCACACTCATCCAAATGACCACCTCCATTTTTTTCTATGTACAAACTTACACTAGAGGCAGCCAGACCCACTCAGCACACAGACATTTAGGACCATCTTCCATGTAAGGTGTAGAATTAGTGGGAGACCTCAGCAGCAGGTGAAATATTTTACTATATTTTACTTTTTTCACTTACCCAGAGGTGGGGAGACAGCCCCAAGCAGGTGCTGCTAGTTTTCATGTTTTTGTTTCTTTTAAATTTGGGCACTGCTGTTATCTTACTACCTCTCCTCTCACTCTTATCCTTTGTGTTTGCACACAGTCCTGTAGTTTCCTGTCCCTATATGGGCACAAAAGGTGCATTTCTCTATACTAAATAGGACAATGTCATGTGTTTTGTTGCTCTTATTGGTCCGTAAAGATGTGACAGACAGAACATTCATCCAATCACCCTCCAAGTTTTTTTTTTCAAAGGCTCTGCCTTTTCCCAGATACAGTCTATGGGATGTTTTCTAGATGGATGTGTGAAACAAATCCATCTAATGTGTCAGGTTACTGCATTGCATGATGGGGTAAAAAAAATTACAAGGCCTGCAGCTGCAATACTCTTTCTCTTTCACAGAAATCTGCTTCATGAAGAAACCAAAAGTTAATGCTGATGTCTGATTTAAGTATGCAAACATGCATCTTTAAACCTAATAAAATACATTTGATACCTAATTTGTGCCCCCAAACTGTTGGACTGAACACAGAGCATCAAAGAGTCTATTTAGAACCACAGAGTACATGACTGAACCACTGTTTATGTAACAGTTCATCTTACTGAAGTCAAACAGCCCTGTATTGTCTCATGTGTCATACTGAAAATAATAATACATTGCTCATAAAGATTCTTCTGCTTTTATGATGTGGTGGTCCTCCTTTTGATCATAACTGAATGTGTGTGCTGGCTGGCTGTATGATTTATTAATGCCCCGTTGAGAGGCTTATAAATCTGCAATATGCTTTCCCCCACTGAGCCATTAAGTGACAATAGACAATTGATTCAGTAAATCCCTACTTAACCTGCACAGTGTCACAGCACAGACTGCAGTCGGCTGCTGCCGCTTACAGAAACATGTCCGACCTGCTGCATGTTGATCAGCAGACAGAGCAGTAAAAGCTTCATAAAACAACCTCCACCTACCAGCTGGAGCATGGCTGAAATTATAAACTTGAGGAGATTTATCTTTGTTGCCAGATTTCAAAGGTGAAGATGACAGAAAGCTTGTAACAGAAGAAAACATTTCAAATTCATGACATTAAATTTATCTTAGCTCAAGTATATTCTGATTGTTTTTACCTGGAAAAAAAGAGTATTATGCATATTCAAATTCATAAAGATACTGACACTAATGTTTGATTTTACCTGGTTTAAGTCAAGGTTTGGACCAAGTGTGGAAGTTAGAACTTGTTGCCAAAAAGTGTCACAAAAAAGCAAACGTAAAACAAGAAGACGACCCAAAAGAAAAAATGGCAAAAAACAAATCCAACAAAAGTCCAAACATGAGAAAAGGCCACAAAAAGTTACAGGGAATATCCATGAGGAGAAAACAAACTGACACAGAAAGGCAGGACCATAGAGGCTGAACAAACACAGGGGTGATCAGACACAGGTGAGGCTGATGGCATATTTATAGTGGCAGAAAATACAAGAAAGTAAAGTTTGACAAAACACAATAAGTACAAACTAAAAGAGGAAACACAAGAAACCAAACTTAAGAATAATCAAAGAATCACACAGGGAACACAAGGCTTGCGTCAGTATAGGGGGGCCTCATACCAGAGTCTGCTTAGGGCCTCACTTTGGCCAAAGGCGGCCCTGGTTGTAATTTTCCCATACTGATCAAAAAGAGGGAGAAAATTACAAAAATAAGATCAAATGTAGTACTGTTGTGATAATCAGAAAAAAAAATCTTTGTTATGATGTTTTCAGCATCTTCAACAAAAATTAAAACCCTTTGAGGCAGCCTGTGAGCTGCTTGAATATATGAATTTAGAAAACACAGATTTGGTAACAAAGGTAAGAATTTCGCTTGTATCATCAAAGTATGAATTTTAATATGAAGCATTTTAGCTCAAATTAGACTTCATGCCTGCAAAATAATCATTTTCAGAAGGGTCGGTGGCATTAAGAAGAGAGTCAGAGTCTAAACGCCCAGTCAGAGGTGATCAATGAGTGAAGCAAACACTGGACTTTCATTCACTAGTGTTCACTGTGTTGGACCAACAAAGAAAACTATTTATTTAATAGAATGAAGATCCAAATAAAAGTCAATCTATAGGGACCTTGTTAATAATTTCATTTTGAGCATTTACCTGAGCTAAAATGGTTTAGACACTTTTTCTTAAACGGGCTTTACATTTAGCCAGAGGAAACTGTTTAAAAAGAGATGAGTAAAAATACCGTCATGTGCAGTAGATAAAAAACAGGTATTGACAGGATACAGAGCTTCACTTTAAATCTAAATTTCTTTTAAGCTGTTGTTCCCTGCTGGCTTACCTCCTCTTCCTTTGCATGTGCCTGATCACTTTGGCTTTTTAATGCTTTTGGATTTGGACTTTTTTCACTTCTGCTCCGTTAATCTGCTTCAAACAGAGAGATTTTTATTTATCATCAAACAAACATCATATCTTTTTTGTGTCTCCTGTGTATATGTTTGTGTGTAGGTCACAGTGGAGTTAACCAGCTTGGAGGTGTGTTCGTGAACGGGAGACCTTTACCTGATTCTACCAGACAGAAGATAGTGGAGCTGGCACACAGTGGAGCTCGACCCTGTGATATATCCAGAATACTACAGGTAAAGACAACAAGGTACTTTAGTCTGATGTAAACCTGGTAGATCTGATGTCAATCTGTGCAAGGCATTTGCTTTAGGAATAATTCAACTTGTTTGTTTGAGCAGTCTGTGTTATGTTTACCCCAGCCCTGATAATGTGTAAAACTAAATCTTGTTTTGTATCTTAGGTGTCTAACGGTTGTGTGAGCAAGATCCTGGGCAGATACTACGAGACCGGATCCATCCGTCCTCGAGCCATAGGGGGCAGTAAACCCAGGGTGGCCACTCCAGAGGTGGTGGGAAAGATTGCTCAGTACAAGAGAGAGTGCCCATCTATTTTTGCCTGGGAGATCAGAGACCGACTGCTGGCTGAAGGAGTGTGCACCAACGACAACATACCAAGTGTAAGGCCTTTAGCTCATTAGCTAGACCAAGCCTGACAGCGGTTTAGAATAGAATAATCACAACCGCCTCTTGTTGGCTTGTCTTTGCAGATGTGACAACACACTGCAGTGCTAAAATGCAAAAAATGGAAAATAACAGTTTCACCAAACATCTGGATACACTCAGCAGTCAAGAAAGTCCAGGGAAAATACATCTGGAGATATTTCAGAATAAAATATCACTTTCTCTCCTTTTTTGCCACTTTATTTTAAGAGTTTTTTATAGTCAGGCTGGGCTAAACTGATCAAGTTGTTCCAAAGTTCAAGAACTGCTCGGATAGATCATTTTATCCAGCAACTGTAAAATGAGCAATGGCAGCAAAATTAACTCTGTAGGCCAGGGGTGTCCAAACTTTTTCCACTCAGGGCTGCATACGAAAATATATAAGGATGGTGGGGCCACTTTTATTTGCCTCACGTTGAGGATAGTACAATTAGTAAAAAACAATCTCATGACGGTTAAGATATGCTTAGTGATTGGGTATGCTTAAATGGCTTGTTAATGGCTGACAAGGCAAATAGCCAATTATTTTAACATTTTAGGGAGGCCAGTCAGATTTCAGGTTGCCCTGGTTGGCCCTGGCTGCAACTGGTTTTGCCCCTAAAAATCACCAGTCTACTGCTATTAGACTTTGTAATCCATCAGGGCATTCAATCAAAATATTGTTATTATTTTGGTTGCCAATATGTTTTCCATTAACAGTGCTGTCTTTGTTTAATCACAGAAAACTCAAATCAATAAATTCTTCTTGTCGAAATGTTTGTTTACAGAATTAACATGGCAGCACTGCCTTGTGAGAAACCAACAAGTATAATACAGTCAAGCCCAAACTTCATGTTCAAATGTGCGTCATATTTCATTTAATATTTAGAATTTGCTGCGGGCCGATCACAAAGGACCCTGGGCCACATTTGGCCCCCGGGCCATAGTTTGGACACCCCTGCTGTAGGCAGTGGAAGACAATGCAATATCCTTCATGGGGTCACAATTTCTCACAAATGAACCTCAACTGACATATTGCTTTGTAAGCTTGATGCTAATATATAATGGGAATCAATGTGAACGGGCTAACAGAGTTAGCAATCGTAGCTGTAGTCATTTTAACCTGATAAAAGGTTGATTTTACTTAAAATGAATATTTTATGGTTAAGCTGTATTTCTGATCATCTCTAGTCTACTACTACAGCTGTGTCATTTGGTCAAAGGTCAGTGGCTCTGCACTACATGGATTTAGCCCAAATAATCAGCAGACTGGGGGGTGCCATGACATGTATCAGTCAAACAAATCTCAAGTAGGTTATTTAAGGAATTTCAGATCTTTAAGAGAGGAGTGCTTAGCCCTGTTAATCTATTTCTACCAGCCATCCCATTCATGGGTCAGGCCAACACTAAATTTGCTTGCTCTGATATTGACAGGCTTCGATCCTTTAATTTCTAAAACCTTCACAGAAAGGATTTCTGAAAAAATCCATCAAATTTTCAAAAGCAAGACCACTTTTAAAGCAGAAACAGTCATCTATTCTTCCTTCAAAGTCACCAACTCCCCTGACTAACCAGTCATTTTACATCAAAAACACAAAAGATGCAGGTCTACCCTGCTTCAATTGGTTTGTTAGTTTGTGTTACTGGATAATGTTTTACATAGGAATCAGTGACATGGAAATAACAGATCTCATTAAATCTGAAATGAAGTGTTTCTTGAAATAGACATAGTGAAGCTGGCTGGAGGTTGACTGTGGGTCATTAATATTTTGATGGGGTTTAGACAATACCTGCTTTTTTAGAGACCTTCTACAAAAGGTTCACATTTCCAGAAAATTAATCATGACGTTGTGTTTATCACCAGGTTTCTTCCATCAATCGGGTCCTCAGAAACCTGGCCAGTGACAAGCAGCAGATGGGCACAGTGGGAGCTGAGGGGATGTTTGACAAACTCAAGATGCTCAATGGACAAAGCACCTGGGGAGGACGCTCGGGGTGGTATACTGGGACTACAATCACTGCCAATGGTAAGATACTTACTCAAACCTCTGCTACTTCACTGCTATAAGGAATTAACTACTCTTACAATCACAAGTGTGACCAGCATTACTATTACTGTTTTGTTAATGCTGCTTCATTAACACTCATAAAGCTATGGTTTTAGTCAAATATCCTGAAGATTATAAAGTATTTGTGCAATCTCATGTAGGGTAATTTGTTATTTACTTTAACCACAGTTGGTTTAAATTCATTTGCCTCTACTTTTGTAACCCCATTTAAATGGGTGTTTTGTAGTATGCCTCTGTGGCTCAGTAGGTAGTGGGTTTGAGCCCTAGCTCCTATACAGTTGCATGTCGATTTGTTCTTCGGCAAGAAACTTAACCCCAGTGTGCTCCCATTGCTGCGTCCTGCTGCTACTTCAGTGGGACACAGCGATGGAGCTAACCTGCATTATGTCACTCCAGCTCAGGGAGGTGTGGTCGAGTCTGTGTCTTCTTATGAATACCTTTGGTTCTTGATCGATTATTCTTTGACTTTTAAGCTTCAAATTGAGCAATTTGTAAATAAGTTTGAGCTGTGACTGTTTTTTTATTTCAGAAATACGTTTTTGTTTTGGGGTTTTTTGGATGCAAAAAAAGACTTGTTTCTACCTCATGCATCTTCTAAATGCCTTAAATCTTTGGAAACTTTTTACCAAGGTTCACTGAGGTTTATAATGAATCATAAGTCCTTAAATCATCATTGTATTCTGTATGACTGAGTTGGTTGGCTTGTGTTGATCACACTTAAGCTTAATCAGTGGTATATCCTTATTTATAAGGCTATAATAAACCTGCTTCTATCATACTTGTGTGATTTCATTTAGATTAAAAGTGCTGAAAGCTAGAGTCTTCATTCTGTGACTTAGCCACAAGACTTACTTTTACTATCTGTGTCTAAAGTCTGTCTTGAAGGAGTTTTAGGTGTGCTGCTCCTAGAGCCTGGAACCTGCTACAGGAGACGTTATGTCTTGAGGATCTGGTCTCTTTAAATCTTTTAAAAGGCAGATTGTTGAGGGCATCAGAGAAAGATGCATCAGGTTATAGTTTTGACTGATGACTTTCTGATCTGTGACTCAGGGTTTGTTTTTTTTTCTGGGGTTGTAATTGCTCTGTTTGACATGTCTGTGTCTTTTTTTTTAATTGTGCTGCTGCCTGTCTTGGCCAGGAACAATTGCAGTTCAAGGCTTTTGTGTGTTTTCCTTTGGACGATCAAGTGATTGTGAGGTTATAAAAACTGTGATCTTGGAGCCCATCTGTTAACATCGTCAATTACTGTCTGTTAGACAACATGGGCTTCTGGGAATGGTTTCTAATTCTTCCTTAATTCTGGTAAAGCGAACAGTAGGGTTAAACAGCTTCCAGCCAAGATTTCAATTTCCATGTGCCATTTATGCCAACACCACCTTTTAAGGTCCATTACATCCCCCTAAGTAGCTATCGCTCATCTGATTTTTCGTGATTTCAGTTCAACTTGTAATTAATGGGCCCTATACTAGCCGAAATAACATTATCATGATTAAAAATTATAAAAGTCAAAATGTAAACTTGGTCAGTCTGTAGTCAGGGTCTCAAGATGAGAAGAGGACGTCTTTTATTGAGGTCATTACAGAAAATGTGGACGTTATTGATGAATGTGTAAAAAGTTATAAGATTTAAGTACCCCTGACCCCAAAGTGCAAAGTCTGGTGTGTTTGGATAGTGTGAACATAAGCATTTACCATGGCAGTGATTCCAAATGTGGAAGCTAGGACACCTAGGGGGGTCGTGAGACACTGAAGGGGGGTCAAGGGATACTTTCCAAAAAAACAAAGAGAACTTTTAATTAATTTCAAGTGGTACATTGTGTTCATTATTGTAGTAATATTCTTAAAATGACTTCAGTTTAAAATAAACCTAAGTTATTATGTGAGATTTGTGCTTAAATGTAAGTAGCATGTACAAAAACTCCCCAAATTTGTATGCAACACTTCATGCAATATCATATGCTTTAACCACCTTCAAGGAAAAGGGTCCCCGGTCTCTGAGGGTATTATTTTGGGGACCACAGGCTGAAAAGCTTAAGAAACCCTGTACTAGGGCACCATGCCAAAGTCTCCTTGCAGAGGTAGTTTCAGGTATGATTCATGTAGGTTGTAGTAGTGAAGATGTGAACACAACTGTGCCAGAGTACTGGGCACTTGTCACTGAGCAGAGCACTAATAAAGCAGACCAGCGGGGGCAAGAGGAGGGGGCATCACTTGCACCCAGGCGTTTTCACAGCCTAGCATTTTCTGAGCTTTCCTTGAATTTTGTTCCAGGCACAGATGAAGCAAGAAGAGCTTTAACATAAGTCATTTTTTATTCTGAATTCTAACACATAAAAAATGTCATTAACCAGGAATATAAATGTGTTGACCAAGACAAAGGTTTATTTCCTTCTATTTGATCATTGCATCATATAAAGGCCAGAGTTAATAACCCACTTGTAAAAGTTACCCTCACTCCCCATCATACACAACAGAGGACACTCTATTTAGAGCAAGCACGATCGGCTTTACCTCCTTCACTCTGTGAGGCTGAGGGCCCCATTTGCTATGGAGCAGACTCATATGCTGCTGCTCCTCCTCCTGCACCCTGGGATTACAACAGTGAAACAAAGTCATGCTATACTACCACGGCTGCTGCCTCCTCATCAGTCTGCAGCAAGCATGTGCCTCTGTGAGTGTGTATGTGCATCTGTATGGAGGAGGCAGAGGGGGTGTCTCCACTCATTTGTGTCTCTTTCTGCCTGACTGATTGTGACACTGAGCAATGGCTTCATTCTGTTTTGCAGTCTCTGTCTGCTGGGGATAATGAATAATTAGGCTAGCGCCGCAAATAACATGAGTTCCACGGGGAGCTGGAGTCAAGCTCCCTTCTGCTCACAGATCTCCACTATGAAGTGCCCTCCGCCTTCACTCATCTCTCACTTACACGCATGGTTTACTTCCGTGGATCTGAGTATGACATATTGTATTGTCTGATCAAAGGGGGATTTTAGTAAAGTAACATGTACACAGGCACATTGATGTAGCTATAATTACTAATAAACCTGTAGAGAAAATGTCTTATTGAGCATAAATGCATATCATAATATTTAATTTGTAAATTTTACAATGTCACAATTATCAAATTACTCAGACTTATTTTATTTTATCCATCCATCCATTTTCTATACCACTTATCCCGTTGGATTGCGGGGGCTGGAGCCCCAGTTGTCATTGGGCAAGAGGCAGGGTGCACCCTGGACTGGTCCCCAGTCAATCACAGGGCTGAAATAGAGACAGACAGCAAGCACTTGCACATTCACTTACGGCCAATTTAGAATCACCAATTAACCAAGCGACCATGTTTTTGGTGGTGGGAGGAAGACGGATTTATAATCATATTAATTTTCAGTTTTGGCTGATTGAATTATCATAAAGAAAGTAAATGCCATGACTAAAAGTAAAGACTCAAATGTAAAGGACTTTTTATTGACTAAAACTAGACTCAAATGGTTTTTAGTTTACAGATTGGTTTAAAGACTGCAACTTAGACTAGATTTACAGGTAGATACCAAAATTAACACAGTGTCTACACTCTTAAAGAACTAAAAGTCAAAGTCAGTCTGATCAGACATACCTCTTTACACACTGTAACTGTTGTTGACTCTGGTAAAATAATATATTAAGTGAATCTATTCATTTGATCTAGTTGCTAAACCTTACTGATCTCTAATACCCCTTTACTCTCTACCTTCTTTGCTGCAGAGTGTCCACAGGTGGACGGAGGAGAGAACACCATCTCAGTGAGCTCTAATGGTGAAGACTCAGAGGAGACTCAGATGAGGCTTCAGCTAAAGAGGAAACTTCAGAGAAACAGAACGTCTTTCACTCAGGAGCAGATAGAAGCACTGGAGAAAGGTAACTACCATCAGTGTTTACAGCAATGATCAAATCCACACAAATCTGTGCAGGTTATAGAGACATGTGAGCTGTGTTGTCTCTGCGTCACTGCTTTTAGGTTCTGTATCATCATTAAAGAACAGAACTCTGTTTTAATCAGGTTTAAGCTGCGTAATGGAGAAAATCACGTTATGTGTCAGTTAAGTCATCCAGTAACACTTAAAGGTTTATAATTAATGTTACAGTTTTAAATGCATGACAGAATGGGTTAGCAGTGACTTTGAGTTTAATGTCTGATATTGTCTGATGAAGATACAGCTCACTGCTGGAACTGGCAATTTTGGGGGTTTCTGGTATAATAAACAATAAAGTGGTAAAAATTTACAACAAAGTAATGAATTTACCCTAATGACAGGCATGACACTATCATCTGCACGCAAAAATTAATGAGATATGGCATGTAAATATTAATCATTTATTTGAAAACAATTTAAGAAATTTTTATTGATTTATCATTTTAATTTTTGTGAAAATACATAAAGTATTGGTTTTAGGTGAAACTCTACAGTCATTTTTTTATCCTTTGCTGTTGTCATGGAGTTCTATGAGTCATTGTTAGTACAGATTTTATGTGCGCAATGGTGATGATGTCATTACCCGCTGTGGGAGTGGTGTCCAAAATCATCTATTTATTGTGCCAATGAGTACACAAAACAGTCCCCAGACAGATCACTATGTAAGGAATAGGCAGTATGAGGGTGGGATTTAAGACATGATTGAAGTACAATCTTTTCACCTCACTCTTATGACAAGTAGACTTTGTCAACAAGCTTCCTTGAAAATCCATGTGCCCCAAAAAAGTGATGTTCATAGATGTCCTGTAAGCATTATTTGAGTAATCTTGTCTGATATGCAATCAAATCATAATACAGCATTAATTTAAGTTTATTTATGAGACAGATCAATCCTAGATGAGATGGTACCACTTTCTATGAAGCTTACCTCTATAAAACATTATAAACATACCTTTATCGCATTATAACGCAGCTATAACGCTGTGTAAAAATAGTTCAAAGCATTTGTGATTATTTGTTATGCTTTATAACAGTACTCATCACTCATTGTAGTGCTTTAAAAATTATTAACATACTTACAATGTGTTAAAGTGTGCATGAGGCGCTAATTATTCATAAATATTTCATCCATTTTCTACACCGCTTATCCCATTGGGGGTCGCGGTATGTCCCAGCTGTCATTGGGTGAGAGGCGGGGTACACTCTGGACTGGTCACCAGTCAATCGCAGGGCTGACATAGAGAGACAGACAACCAGGTACACTCCCATTCACACCTACGGTCAATTTAGAGTGATCAGTTAACCTAATGAGCATGTGGAAGCTGTGAGCATGGAGGAAGCTGGAGTACCCAGAGAGAACCCACATGTGCACAGGGAGAACATGCAAACTCTGCACAGAAAGGCCCTGACCAGGAAGCGAACAAGTGATTCGTGTTGTGAGGCAACAGCACTAACCCCCTGTGCCGCCATACAGCCCCTAGCATGCTTTATCATAATAACTATCACACTCTATAAGGTATTTTATAATGACTTAGGTTGGATGTTACTGCAACATATTTGCTGACCACTAGCTGGATTTGCAAATGAGTGTATTTAAGATTTTCTGTACTTGTAGCATGTTATTATCATTTTATACAGGGATTCTTCACAACTGAAAGCCTAGACAAGTAGCAAAGGAAAAGCCTAAGTGCAAAAACAAAAGCTACAGTGGGTATTAGAAATTTCAGTAAACAATGGCCCACAACTCATCTTAACATCTAATCGTATCGTGTAATGACAGTGGGTTCTTGTTTCAGAATTTGAAAGGACTCACTACCCAGATGTGTTCGCACGAGAGCGCCTGGCCAACAAAATAGACCTCCCAGAGGCAAGAATACAGGTATGACCTATAAATGTGTTTGGTGTAAAAGTCAGTCAGTCAGTCTAGCAAATCACTGGCAAATCAAACAGTTCCCTCAGTCCACTGAGTTTGTGGAGAGCCTTTTGGAGAAATTTTCCTTTTAGATTTTTGCAATCTGTGCTAGGTATCATCATTAGCACAAGAGTGTATTACAATGTAAAAAGATTCAGAACTACTGTATGTTTAAGAACTTTACATAGATTTAAAGATTATGTCATTAACACCAACACATTTGAGGAACTATTTCCCCAGCCTGTTGGGAAGAACCGATGTCAGTGATGCTTTTAAGATGGACTGATAAATGCCCTGCGTGTGCAGGTTTGGTTTTCCAACAGACGAGCCAAGTGGAGGAGAGAGGAGAAGCTGAGAAATCAGCGTCGTCAGGTCTCCAATTCCTCCAACCATATTCCCATCAGCAGCAGCTTTAACTCCAGTGTTTACCAGCCTCTACCCCAACCTACCACACCAGGTAAGACAGGGAATACACGGTAGTAATGGACTCACACTTTTATGAGCATTAAGACTTGTTTTATGTATTTTTTTATTATTTGTACACCATATAATTATTGCTATACATCAAGCCATTTCATTAAAGCAGTTTTACATTGTCATAGCAGGGAACCAAAAGTATGAACAATGCCTCCTATTTGAATTTTCCATTAAATTAAGAGAAACGACAGTGAACGAGTGTGCAGGATATGTTAGTTGGTTTCAACTTCAAGGTCTTAAAGGGGCAGAGAGGTAGCTGTATTCTGCAACTGTTCAGGCTCTCAAGCATGTAGGATTTTATGTGATTTTGAAGAGAAATACACAGGATGAATGGCAAGAATCAACTTTTAAATAATGTACTTTAAATTTTGTAAGAGTAGAAAAAGTTGCATGGTAATGATTTTTTTACCAAATATTTCAAATCAGACCTAGATGGAGATCCTGTACGTAAAACAATCAAAGAAACTTGGATTTAAAAATATGGGGTAAAATGAGGCAAGATTGGCTTCTTCAGCATCCAACTTTGTACCTTGATTTTAATCTAATGTTGGTTGTTTCAGAAACATTATGCAGGTATGCAGCCATACCCTGAAGGAAACCATACATAGAGCCTTTTACTCACTTTTCCTTGTACAAATCTCTGAAATACATGCTGCCACTGGAGCTACAAGCTATAAATTTTCTAACCTTTGAATAACTATATGTTACTAGCTTCATTTCAAACCAGACTGTCCCAAAAGTTTTATCTTGAAGCTTTATTTGCAAAGAGAATGTCTTGAACCAAATATTTCCCCTGCATATGCAGGTGTCGTTAGAGTATGCCATTAAAAATCACATTTTCTAAGAAAATGTTAAGATCTCTTCTCCATCTCTGTGTCTTTAGTGTCCTTCTCATCAGGGTCCATGTTAGGACGGTCAGACCCAGTTCTTTCCAACAGCTACAGCCTTCCAGCCATGCCCAGCTTCAGTATGGCTGCCAGCCTGCCTATGCAAGTAAGATTAGCATTAGACGTCAGAATGAATCTCACTAAGATTCGAGGTGTCTTTCATGACTACCACTGGATCATTTCTGCAGTTTTCATACTTATTGTTAATCTCTGTTTCCAGGCATCCAGTCAGACCTCGTACTCCTGCATGCTGCCCACCAGCCCCACAGTAAATGGAAGAAGTTACGAGACATATACTCCTCCACACATGCAGCCACACCTCAACAGCCAGCCAATGGCCTCTTCTGCAACATCGTCAACAGGTAAGAGGTAACTTCATGGAGACAGTTTGGTACTTTACACACCCTCCAGTCTTCTTTGCCTGTACTGACTGGATTCATGGCTATGCAGTGATAGCTGAAGCCAGAGACATTAAGCTATGTTTTCATGATGTATGTGCTTCTCTCCAGGCCATTCTTACAAATACAATAACTCAAGAATGCTTTGAGAGATTTTTTTCAAGCTTGGGAAATTTGGTGGAAGAGGGATAATGATATGGGGCTGTTTTTCAGGGTTTTGGCTAGGCCCCTCATCTCCAGGGAAAGGCATCTTAGACATTCTGGACAATGCTATGCTTCCAACTTTGTGTCAACAGTTTAGGAAAGACCCTTTTCTATTTCAACATGACTGTGCACAAAGCAAGGACTACAAAGACATTCTTAGATAATGTGGAAGAACTTGACGGCCTGTACAGAGCACTGACTTCAACCCCATCGAGCTCCTTTGGGATGACCTGGAATGGAGATTGTGAGCCAGGCCTTCTCGTCCAGCATCAGTGTCCAGCACCTCATAAATGCTCTACAGCATGAATGGGCACAAATTCCCTCCAAAATGCACCAGAGTCTTGTGGAAAGTCTTCCAAGAAGAGCGGAGACTGTTATAGCTACAAAATGGGGATCAACTCCATGTCACAGTACATGTATTTGAATACAGTGTCGTTACAGTCCCTGTTGGAGTAATGGTCAGGTGGTCAAATACTTTTGTCCATAGAGTGTATCCACCCCACTCACACCTCTACACTAGCCAAGCCTTAAAGTGCCGTGGGGAAGCTGTGGTTCAGTGGTAGAGTCTGTAAATTTCAACAAAGATGCTGTTCTACACGTCTGAAGTTACTGATTGGTCATGTCTTTCATGCCAGGCCATAAAGATCTACACTTGGTCTACCACTGTCTCGGTCGTAAGTTGCATGTGCATTTTATCTCCCTCAATACGTGAGATCAGAGCTGCTCAGGGCACCTGAAAACTGCTGTCTTATTAATCCTAGACTAGTCAGTGAATACATCCCATTACTTTAGACTTAAAAAGTGAGGCATGCAGTATCACAGGATCATAGCATAGAAATTATAAAGAGATTAATCAGTTTAGCAGAGATAAATCAGGGAGCTAAGATTCTCATCATCACAAATTGTCCCATGCTTGTGTTTAAACTGCACTTTGACCAGAGTTTCCGCTAAAGTTTTTTGTCCCCGGTTAAAATGACCGGCAGTCCTCAAGAATTCTGGTCATTTAGAACAACTACCGGACATTTGCTCTAACATTATTTTACTGCATTAACAGCAGGAAAACACATAAATCTGAAATTCTGTGATACATCGATACATGCAAGTCTGTGCTAAACGGAACTGATGACACATTTTTATTTCAGAACCTGACCCAAAACCAAGACAGTAGAAACCAAGCTAACAGTAAACCTGAGTAATTATTACTATGTTATTACGGACTGGTAGACACACATAAACATGATTAGACCCTGGAAATGACTGCACAAAGATTTTCTCTGATTTTTCTTGGTGTAAGTGGTTTAAAGTATCAAAATGAAAGCTGCAAGCTTTTCCTTACACACGCAGTCAGTTACACAATATACGCCCACGTTAAACTCATAAACAACAACAGTTAGCTTCACATCAGCACTGTAAGCCTGTTAGCACATTGGCCGCAACCATAACTTAGCAGCTTACAACAGCCAAATATCATCCTCCACTGACAACAACAAAGCATCCAAACTTAACTCCCTAGTGCTCTGTTAACTGGACACTACGTTAAAACTGTGCATTTCAAATTAAAATTTATTCTTACCGTCAGTTGTCCAATATCAGTCCTCATGATGATATAACTGTAACCTCTGCTAAAGCTGGAAATCCAACCATCCTGGTTTATTTGGACTAGTCCCGAAAAGACAAAAGCTTCACAGCAGATAGTCCGGTCCACTCCTCTTCTCATTGATGGCTTATCCAAGATTTCTTATGCTAATTAGCCAAGACACCCCGAGCATTAACAACCAGCTACGAAGAAGAGAGATGGAGCCTTCGCTATCAGCTCCAAGCCGTCAATGCCGTTCTGCAAGATGTGACTCTGTGTTGAGAAATTCTGCTTTCCAAGAAAGTTCTGGTCAAACTTCCCCTGCATATTTTCCAGCAGCGCTGAGCTCCCTCAGAGATAGGCTTGGTTTGACGTCCTTCACATCATCTTGCATACATACGCAACTTAATTAGCCATGTAGTCTTTGTCTGAGGAGATGAACAACCTCAGCACCGCAGGACAGTGGATGTAGTAAGATTAGGCTACTTTGAGTTTATGTTAAAGGATTCTCGCAACATCTTCTAGGTTACAGAAAACATAATATGCAAGAATTCACTTTTTACTTATCTGGTTATTGGCATGTTTTCTGTCTGACATTTTGACCGGTAATATTTTATCTGCCGGACATCCGCTCTTGAAACCGTCCAATGACCTGCAAATGCCAGCAAACAGAAACTCAGACTTTGACTAACACTTTGTTCTTTCCTCCCCAGGTCTGATTTCTCCTGGTGTCTCAGTTCCAGTCCAGGTTCCAGGAAGTGAAGCGGACATGTCCCAGTACTGGTCACGCCTGCAGTGATCAGCATCAATGAATGTTGCAACAAAACTGTATGGGACATCGAGGCATGACCCATTTGCTACTTGCTGTACAACTTGAATGTCAAAATGGACCTGTGAATGACTGAAACAGACTGCACAGCAGCAAACAACAGGGAAGAAACAACTCCTATCAGTTTCAAGGAGACAACGAGGAAGCCAAATTCTGCACAGGAAGCAAGGAATGTGTCTACTCTACATCGTCACTCGAAGGAACTCAGACAATCATAAACCATGACTGGTTCAACTATATCTGATCTTTGGAATTTCTCTTCTCACATCAGCTACTGTTCAAAATCTGTGTGTTGAGCACCCTCTTTCACTGGCCTAGATAAAAAACCTTGAGACTGAGCTGTACTCAGGAAGCTCAGGAACGTGGACCATCCAATGTTACAAGTCTACAACTTGGTTTCTATTTGGACATTCAGAGGGAAAACGCATTACCTCTATTTTCAGTTCCTTATTTATATAATGGTGTATCTGTAGCAAAAGCAAAGATGTTGACTGAAACGTAAAGGGATGAACTTGATGAAACTTGAAATGAACTGTCTGCTGTGAGATTGTTTTAATGGCAGATTCAAAGTGTCTGGACCAGGAATG
This sequence comes from Cheilinus undulatus, assembly GCF_018320785.1. Taxonomy (NCBI): domain Eukaryota; kingdom Metazoa; phylum Chordata; class Actinopteri; order Labriformes; family Labridae; genus Cheilinus; species Cheilinus undulatus. The sequence goes on from NC_054873.1 coordinate 37,331,643, forward strand.
TGTATAGAATTTCAGAAAGTGGATTTTGGTGAATTGTGTTTGGTATTGTAAAAATCATGACCCGGATGTGATCTGCTAACAAGCATGGACTCTCATGACCTTAAAACGATGTTTATTAAGGGGATCCAACGATGGACAACTGATTGAAAGTCAGCTGATGGCTTGTATTGTGTCTGGAATGTAAATCTGTTTCTGATTTCAATGTGTACAGTATTTGTCCACTCCAGTTCTCTTGGAGGGTTCGATAATAAAGAAATTTCACTTATATATTTCTTTGTTTGTTTTTTCAGTTTACTATTTTGTTAAATCTCTTTTCTGTGTTGAACCATTCTCAAACTAAGAACTCCTTCACTATGGTCTTAGGACAACAGCCCCATGAGCCAGTAGCTGCATAGACCCCATTTATATCTTTCCTCCACATGGCTTAACATCCATGTTTGGAACTCAGATTCCAATTAGTAATCCTCAATGCTAGGTGTGGAGGCAGAACACAACAGTTTGATATCCAGTAAATGTAGATGCTATGCCTGTTGGCGCATATTAAAGATGACCCTGTCAACTGACGATCCAGCCTAGCTTTAGTGATAATCCAGTTCTTTTAAGAGATCTAGATCATTTGCTAGTAATAAGAGTGATTCTGTCTAACTCTTCATTTGGTACCACTTTGGCTTTTTTATGTATATGAAACAAGAGCTTGGCCTGGCCAGTTGAAACGGTGTTCTCCACACTTAATCCTGTGATCCAACTGTTGTTGGCAGAATCTGGACCCATGACGTTCCTCTGCATTCCTGTCTACATGTTGTTGACCCCAGCACAAACAGGTACGATGGTGAAGGGCAGTTATGGCAGCCCTATGAGACTAGAGATTGGCTGTGAGCAGTCTGTTCTGGGTTGTATGGGCAGAGAGCCGTCAGCCATATCGTCCTGTAAACCTTGACTGCAAATCTGTAGAAGACAGCCTACAGTTCCTAAGTGCTGACAGGGTGTAGAAACTGTTTTCTTGGGATGTCGTCTTCTTGAGACACCCACTTCGAGGCCTGTCTCTGACATCGCTGTTACGTGGAACTTGGCCTTCAGATGAAGATGGTACCAGGGCTCACTCCAAATAATACAGGAACCTGGTTTTGCTAAACACCAGCTTGAAGTGTCCCTATTATATGGGCCCTGTCCAGATCAGTCAAATGTGGCATGCTGATTCTTGGAGCAGACACCTACTGACCACTGTAACAGGGCCTATGCCTAGCTACAGTAGTCCAGTTGGTGCTAGTAGTCTAACAATTAGTAAAATGGTGATCACCTGAGTGCACTGAATGTCTCTTAAGTGATTATAGTATCAAATATAAAGTTGCATAGACACCTGTCTCTGGAAGGTCCAGCAACTGGTTAATCATTATTCCTGGCTACCATTACACCATGAAGACAGAATAACACTCCAAGCAACTCAGAGAAAAGGATGCTGAAATCTGTTTTCACTTTGATGTCAAAATAGCCCAATTGTATTGACTGTGACAGATTTATAAAATCAGTTAAAGGCTGAAACATGCAAGGGGTTAAATACTTTTTATAGGCACTGTAGTTGGTGAAGATTCTCTGTTGGAGGGTTGAACAAGGATTTGCTAAAGGACTGAATGGTTTTTGCAGTTACTAGACCTGTACAATTGACAACAAGCATCTAATTCATAAAATATAAGCAAAGGGTTAAAATTTGTATGTATTTACATGAGCCATTATGCATTCATGGAGGGAAAGGTGGCCCCTTTATGCAAATAAGCATTACCAGCAAGTATTGGGATATAGACAATGAGGTACAATCTCAAAAGGTAAATCAAAATATTTTTCACTGCAAATTTAGAAGAAGCATTGATGAATAGAAGAAAATATTCTTTGGCAGCCTCCTTCATTTTCATTCATTCATGTCATCATTTCTTTCTGTCTGCTATCGGCCGGCGGGTGGCTGCAAAATGAGAATGGGGTCAAGCTCTTCTCATTTACCTAACAAAAGACTGGAAAAAAGTGAGAGAAAGAGGAGCTGACGGCTGTCACAGAGAGAAAGAGAGGGGGGATCCAAGACAGATGACCTGCAGCTTCACTCTGAAAAGTTTCATTCCATTACATCTCACACAATCCACATCATGTCAGCACCTATCAATTACTGTCTGCATCAAACAGCACAATGGGAGCTCTAATCGTCAGAGAGCATTTGCAGAATGATCAATGATGGCTTTTTCCTTGAAACAAGAGAAATGACAAGATCATTAGGTTACTGCGGCCATACAGGACAAAGATGGTGTGTGCAAGAGGATGCAGCCTGTGTTTTATCATTTACTGCTCTTCTCTTTCAGATCAGTTTTTATTTGATTTTGGTCATGGTGTTTTAACCTGCACGGCTTTAGATGGCCACAGTGCTTTACCAGTGTTTCATCCCATTATTAAACAACATTATGGGATAAAGGAACAGTGGTCATGAACATCTTCCTTTCTCTCCCTGTGGCTGGACTTCAATGGTCAAGTGTCTTGTTAGTTGGTAGTTCTTGTCACTTCTTTGATTTGGTTGACATGACTCCTGACCTTACTGGAAACTCCAAACACTGCTCAGTTCCCACTTGTCCCTTTGCTCCTCCGTCCAGCCTTCTTTAGCCTGCCTGTCTTAGCCAATGCCTCTTCCTCTTTTCACACCTGTCCTCCTGATAATGCACTACCTGAACCCTCTTCAGTTGTTTGCAGTCAAACTCTGTAAACATGAATGGGCTGTTCCCACTGGCTCAGAATAGATTCTTTAGCCCTTGGATGGCCATACATGTCGGTTCACAGTCACAATTCACGCTTTAGTGGCACACCTACTCTCTAAGGCCATGTTTACATCACCATGATTTCATCTAAAATTATTACTTGATTTGATCTTTTATTTTCAATGTGTCTTAAATTACTACTTTCTAAGTAACTACAACTGCTAGCCTCTCTGTCACAATACTAAAGAAAATCTTTCCCTCAATGTTTAAGAGTGAAAAGGTTCAAAACTGGTTTGGATCAGAGGACTCCCTCTCCTTGGGAATCAGGATTCCAAATGATCATAAGGCTGTTTGGATATATTGTTTCTCCCATACTAGTCTTAGTAATCCCACAAATCTAAGGACATCAGGCGCATTCTAATAAGCCAAGTAGCAGACTCCATTTGGCCTGGGGCGGAAAAACCTTTGCACACCTTACAGTTGGAAGAAAAAGTATGTGAACCCTTTGGGATTTCTTGGATTTCTGCATAAATTGATCATCAAATGTGTTCTGATCTTCATCTAAGTCACAACAATAGACAAACACAGTCTGCTTAAACTAATACCACACAAAAAAATGATGTTTTCATGTTTATATTGAACAAAACATGTAAACATTCACAGTGCAGGGTGGAAAAAGTATTTGAACCCCTAGGCTAATGACTTCTCCAAGAGCTAATTGGAGCCAGGAGTCAGCCAACCTGGAGTCCAATCAATGTGATGAGATTGGATGTGTTGGTTAAAGCTGCCCTACCCTATAAATAACACACAACAGTTTTGGATTTGTTGTTTTCAAGAAGCATTGCCTGGTGTGAACCATGCCTGGCACAGAAGAGCTCTCAGAAGACCTACGATCAAGTATTGTTGACTTGCATGAAGCTGGAAAGGGTTACAAAAGTATCTCTAAAAGCCTTGATGTTCATGTGTCCACGGTAAGACAGACCGTCTACAAGTGGAGGAAGTTCAGTACTTTTGCTACTCTCCCTTGGCGTGGTTGTCCTGTAAAGATGACTGCGAGAGCACAGCGCAGAATGCTCAATGAGATGAAGAAGAATCCTAGAGTGTCAGCTAAAGACTTACAGAAATCTCTGGCACATGCTAACATTTGTGTTGACAAATCTACAATAAGTAAAACATTAAACAAGAATGGAGTTCATGGGAGGACACCACAGAGGAAGCCACTGCTGTCAAAAAAAAAAACATTGCTGCACATCTGAAGTTTGCAAAAGAGCACCTGGATGTTCCACAGCACTACTGGCAAAATATTCTGTCCATAGATTAAACCAAAATTGAGTTGTTTGGAAGGAACACACAACGCTATGTGTGGAGAAAAAAAGGCACAGCACACCAACATCAAAACCTCATCCCAACTGTGAAATATGGTGGAGGGGCCATCATGGTTTGGGGCTGCTTTGCTGCCTCAGGGCCTGGACGGATTGCTGTCATTGATGGAAAACTTAATTCCCAAGTTTATCAAGGCATTTTGCGGGAAAATTTCAGACCATCTGTCCACCAACTGAAGCTCGACAGAGGATGGGTGATGCAACAGGACAACGACCCAAAGCACAGAAGTAAATCAACAACAGAATGGCTTCAACGGAAGAAAATACATCTTCTGGAGTGGCCCAGTCAGAGTCCTGACCTAAACCTGATTGAGATGCTGTGGCATGACGTCAAGATAGCGATTCACACCAGACATCCCAAGAATATTGCTGCACTGAAACAGTTTTGTGAAGAGGAATGGTCCAAAATTCCTCCTGACTGTTGTGCAGGTCTGATCTGCAACTACAGGAACGTTTGGTTGAGGTTATTGCTGCCAAAGGAGGGTCAACCAGTTATTAAATCCAAAGGTTCACATACTTTTTCCACCTGCACTGTGAATGTTTACATGTTTTGTTCAATAAATACATGAAAAGATATCATTTTTTTGTGTGGTATTAGTTTAAGCAGACTGTGTTTGTCTGTTGTTGTGACTTAGATGAAGATCACAACACATTTTATCACCAATTTATGCAGAAATCCCAAAGGGTTCACATACTTTTTCTTCCAACTGTACTACAGCCTGCACTCCCTTATACTATGGTAGTTCTACATCCTACTAAATTCTATGCTTTCTTAAGGTAGCATGTTTGGTGAAAGGCCTAATTCTGTATTTCCTCTTGTTCCTAAATGCTCCTCTACCTCATGCCTAAATGCCTTAAGCTGCCCCCTTTTCCTGACTGAACAACCCTTTAACAAACTTAAGAGAATCCTGTAAAAGTCTGTTCTAACAGGTTCCTTCTGCTTCCTCCTCAAATGTTTTGCCCCTCTGATTGTAATAACTTATTTTTTGGCTCTTCTTGCAGAATAGAAGAGTTATTGTTGTTCACTATCAGTGGAGCCAATTATTAAATTAAATTCTTGCCTGTCCAGGGTGGTAGTGAAACATATTTTTCACCAAGAAAATGTTCAGTCCAGTTCATTGCTTTCCTTGAAATAAACAAGTGTTGTCAAGTTCTGATGAAACTGCTACTGTAGCTGCTCTTCACTAGTCACCATAGTTTACATGTTTGTAGGACCACTAAATCATGCCTGTAGCTTCTACCTCGTTCTCATCAAATAATGCAACATTGTCCAGTCTTTCTTTGACATAGGGACAAGTGTTTCTGCTTAAAGCTTTGCAAGATGATGATGGCAGACATGGAATCTGACCAATCAATCTGCTTTGATAGGTTACAAGGTTAACTTTTCAAAGCAGATGGATACGCCCGTTTCCGTGTTTCTCACTGGTGAATCCATCTTGCAAAGCTCACGTGTGAACCATTTGGGTAGAAAGTGACAGGAGGGGCAATACTTTCGGGAACGGCAGAGTCATCAAGCAGCAACAAGAGGCCAGTGCAATTATGGCGGAGGAGCATAGATGCGCCAGTTTTATCAGAACTTGATGACATTTCTTCGTTAAAAGAAGAACAAAGAACAGCAGTGAGTTGTTTTTTTTTTTTCAAAAATGACAAAAGTCGTGTACTGACATGTCTACAGTCACCATGGTTCGCGTTATGCAGTTCTCTGTGGAGTTTACTCCTTCAAGAGGAGCATACCTCGGTAGCGGCTATGTCACATGTTTTGTTGCTCTCGGCCCGTAAAGATGTGAAAGACATAACGTTCATCCAATCATCCTCCAAGTTTTTTTCAAAGGCTCTGCCCTTTCCCAAATCCTGTCTATGAGTGGTTTTCCAGATGGATGTGTGAAGTAAATCCATCTGGCATGTCAGATTATTAAAAGGTGACATGTTCTTCACATTTACTCACTTAGCATTTTAGGCTAACTTGGAGAAATAACCCCACTGCACTGTTCATCCACACAACCATTTGTGTCTCAGCCATTTTTGTTGTGTTTTTGCATACTCACTCTGCGAACTACTGGTCTGGTATGTACACTACAGATCATTTTTGTGGATCCATATACAAAGGGCATGTTATCAAACTATGTTGACTGAACAGATTTTTTTTTAACTAAAATAGACTAATCTTCTGTGGATCATCTCCATGTAAACACTGCCTGAACCCGAATGGGTTGTTACGGCTGAAAGCATTGCTAGAGTACCTTGACTGAATAAGCCTGTATATCATTCATATGATGTTTAATTCATGAAATTAGAGATGATTCATAATGTGGTGTTAAAATGGTGAAAATGACATTTCAGGCCCATTGAGTCTTATAGGCACAGACTTGCCAGGTAAATAAAATCATTGTGAATTTGTGTACATTTTCTCTAACTCCACAGACAGGAGGAGTAGAGAGGGAAACAGAGAGAGCAATGAGAGAGGAGGAGAGAAAAGAATGAATATTGTTAGTAGATAAATGAAGGAGCATTCATTGAATCCATCAGTCAGTCAGAGAGACAACAGGCTGCTGTCTCAGTCCTCTTCATACAAATAATCATCATTTACATTCTAATTAAAAATCATCATTACGTTGATCATTTACATCCTAATGAAATACATTTGCATGGTAATCACAGCAGCATGCTATTGTGACAGGAAGCATTCTGCCTTTTCACACACAAATAAAGAGACAAACGGACAGAGTGGACAGGCTGAGCAATAAAGGAAAACTTCAATGAACCACACGCAGCAGATGGGAATCAGTTCAATGTCAAATTCACACTGACATCTTTATTTCAAGCTTTTTTTTTCTCCACAGAGACCACTGTACAAACAGATCATAATAAATAAAGTCTGAATGTGATGAGAGCTGCTGTCCTGCTGCTGCTGATTACAATTAAATGAAGGACCTGAAGGTTGGAGCCACAATGGAAGCTTGTCAAATTTAAATAGAGTATTATTTCATCAATGGGGGAATCCCATCAAAGCAATTATTCACCAGTTTCCTCCCACTTAGCTCCTCGCAGAGATAAGGCATTTGACAAAAAAAGATAAATCACACACACTTGAGTACTGAGTAGGCTATATGAAAAGTGTGATGCCAAGCTTTAAGATCAGTTTAAGATTTAATTTGTACATCACTCTACCTAGAATCAAAACACATGTGACAAATAAATAAATAAAGCCAATCAAGATGATGATGAGATTTATTTATGATATAATGCCATTGCCTCACCAGATGCACAGCTGAAATGTGTCCTGCACATACTTTCAGCCAAGTGAACATTCTTATTGAATGTGAAAGGAAATAAAGAGAGGAAATAGTGGAAAATCATGTATTTTTTTTAACTTGTAAAACATCTCACCTCAGTTGAGGTGGTTAGGACATCTGATCAGTTTGCCTCCTTGGTACCACCCATCCAGCCACATCCAACAGAGAGGGGACCTTAGGGGAGACCCAGAACTTACTTGAGAAATATTTATCCCACCTGGCCTGGAAATACCTTATGATCCCCAAGAAAGATTTGAAAAATGTTGCTGAGGAGAGGGATGTTTGGATCAACTTGGCATTGTAATCGTAGGAGTGGAAGATGATGGATGGATGGATGGATGGATGGATGGATGGATGGATGGATGGATGGATAGATGGATGGATGGATGGATGGATGGTATTTAAACACTGCCATTGACCATATCCTGTCCCTTTAGCATTTGTTTTCTATTTACCTCTAAATTTTGTTGATACCCATGTCATTCTGCACTGTTTCCCTTGTCTTCTTTGACATTCTGTCTGCAGTCTGCAATGCTGCTAGTACTAATCTGACCCTTCAGAATACATTTTTTTAACACAGCCACGTATAAAGCACAGGTATGGTTTTCCCATTGAGATATTCTTAAGAGTATGAAGGCACCTAAAAGACCCTGCACCCCAAGGCTTTGTTTCCTGGAGGGTCCTTCATTTTTCCATCAAACATTTTCCTGTTTTTGATATATATATATATATATATATATATATGACATTTGATATATTACAGAACTGGATCCAGCTGGAGTCAGTTATCTCTAAATCAGACAGTTGATGGTTTGAATCTCACATCCTGCAGCCTACATTCTTAAATGTCCTTGTGCAAACCTGAAACAGTGTTTAACAGTGGGCAATGCAATCATATGTTGCTGGGCGCTCGTGGTATCAGAGCATGTGGATGAAAGTCATAGTCTTTCCACCCTTGGTACTCCCAGTTTTGATAAACTCATGTGAGGCCTGGACGCTGACTGATGGATGACTCTGGATTGACTCTGTTGTAACTCTGTTGGCCTTGGGGACAGTGGAGGGCACCATGGAGGGGTCAGCTGTAAGGATACCTGGAGAGATGGAGCATGGGCCTGGTGTAGGGCCATTGCATTGGCCAGAAAAAAGCTAGTGCTAGTCCCATTTCTGGACAAAAGATAAAATAGTAAAGGTTAACTGAGAGGGTTTTTTTTAACTTTTTGCTTTTTTTTCTAAGAGATTGAGAAAAACATGTTGAAATGGCTGAGACTTTGGTCCATTGCTGTCTTTAAAGACAAAAGGGGGGGTTGAAAACCTTTAATGATTAGTTTGGGTGTTTGTGTTGATGTGCTACACAAAGCAGTCTATTATAACCAAAAGGTCAGAGGTATAAACTAGTATTTCTCGTAGATGTACTTCGATTGGATTTTTTCCACCTGAAAGGTTGTGTCATTTTAAAGTTTGTTGGAATAAGATCACATTTTAATCACGACATAACTTTCCACTAACTAATTAATGAAGTGGTAACTAAAAGGCCATTCAGTGTGAACATCAGCCAAAGTTTGGGTGTCTTGCTCTCACTCCTGAGCGCAGCCTTGTAAAGGTCTTTGCTCTCACTATTAGAAGATTTTCTTCTGGACAATGGAAGGGTTAGGCTGCTCTGCACATCAAATGTGGAGGTCAAACTGATCCACGTACTAAATAGAGAGGCTGGCCTGGGCCACACATCACACAGCGAGGCTGCACCGGGCCACACACTGGACACCTCTAATCTGAGCCTGGCTCTCCCATTGGGACAGCGAGCTCAGACAGACAACACACAGTCGGGCAGACTTACATCACCTCTGGCAGCTCGAGTGCGCCTTCTCTTCATGGCTTTTCTCCTTTTCTTACTTTCTTACTGTGGACAATCTCCTTACGCCACAATAGCATGGAGGATCCCTTTAGGCCACAATACTGTGCTGCTGCTGCACGGACAATCCCGTCGAGCTACAAAGCACAACATTCTCTGCTGCTCAGCTTCAATTAGCTGTGCTCTGATACATCTCAATACAGCCCCAATATGGCTTCAGTAAAATTTGAATATGGCTGAAAACATCTCAATTCAACCTCACTGCTTCTCAATGAAGCTTCAATACTCATTCCCTGCACCTTAATACGGCTCAGTTCATCTCAATACAGCTGCAGCACATCTAAATACGTCCTCAGAGCCGCTCTGTGAGACCATTCAGCGGCTCAGATTCTCTACCTGAAGCCCTCAGCGTGCAGGCCTCCGTTTGTTGCCGCTGTGGAAGAATGACAGAATGGAGCGAATTCCAGTCGGGATGTTCAGTCAAGAGTTCAGCTTGACTCATAACGACGGGAGCTTAACGCTGACTTAACAAACTGAATGGTTGTCAGCACTGGTAACTGAAGTATGTTGGCTGTCCGAAGAATGACTAAGACCAGCTTGGATCAACATTTACCCAAAATAACGTGTGCCAGTGTTTACTGTCCTCTCCTGAGCTCTGAATAGAAGAATAAACACTTTAACTTGGCTTGTAGGTACAGGGTTGAGTTCAGTTTAAGCAAATGTGCTCATGTTTTAGTAACGGAGGATGAGAAATTGTAGATTTAAATCATTTACATGTAAAATGTCATACGTGTCATAATAATCACACAGGGTAAATCCTGGGCAGGCTGACTCATGAAAAGCTAGAAAAACTGTTCACACATGAGCATGAACACGTTATCTCAAAGAGAAATGAGAGCAATGGCACAACCAAGCCTTCACATCTAACAGCAGATAAATTACTTCTGTTTAATAAAGAGTTGGACAGAAATGATGTCTTAGTTATTTAGACAAGATATTATCATACTGCCTACAAAAGCCCAAAAGTGATTTTGTCCTTAGATATCAATGAGTTACCCCACATAACATATGAATATTGCCACATTTGATTGTGTTTTCTATATATTTATTGTTCCCGAGAATTTTTAAGTGTTTCTACAACCATAACAGTTTCTAAATCTGTGCATTGCCATCTTGTATTTAATTCAGTCCCCGGGTTTAACCTTTCATAGAACACTTAATGAAATACTTTGAAATTCAAAACTTACACCCTAGAATAATGTTGGTGGACATCTAAAGACTTTTTTTTACACATGACGTATGTTTTGTCATTATTATGGTGAAAATCAAGGTCACAAAATGACCATATGTGGTTTACTTGCCTATTTATGGTTAAAAAAAATCCAAATGGTGTATGCATATTAAAATGTTAATTATGGAAAAATAAGGCCAACTTTAGTCAAATGAGTATTTTCTTAGACATTCAAAGTTTATTCAAATACAGAATATTTATCTTTAACACATAATTATTTTAGGTGCATGATGAAATTCGAACAAAGGAATCAATGCTGTCTTTAGATTCTAAACTCTTTTGGAGGCCAGACATGACTAGCTTCACAACACTGTATAAGTAATGATGCCACCAATTTAATCCCATCATTCCAACAGGAATCCTAAAAATAAATTTAAAAATGGTGATAATTAGGTGAATTTTAGCAGTGATGACACTCGCATGAAAATAAAAATGTATTTATGCTATTTAAGTATAATAATGTTATGCTGTTGTAAAACTGACTAAAATCATGACACAATGAACGGCACAAAAAGGGATTCAGGCGCAGACCAGTAGGGATGTTCAAAAAGGCAGGTCGTTTAATACAGTCCAATTCTGGAACACAAAAAGCCAGAGCTCAAATACCAAACAAATCCAGAGGAGTAGGCTAAAGGCAGAGTCAAAAAACACAAACAGGTCATACACTGAGATACTAGCATGAGAAATAAAGGCTGGATCGAGGTCAGACGAGGGAGAATGCTATAAACTGGCAACATGGAGCAGGATCTGAAAAACAGAGACAAGGGTAAGTAAAACTACAAAATAAAACAGGAAATAACCATGAACAGAAAGAAAATAAACACATAACCTTAGGAGGCTTAAATAATGAAGTCAAATCATGTGTGTTACACTATTTACACCACTTAATTTTCCTTATAATCCTATCAGAAAACCTTAAAATCAACTAATATTGATTTATTAAACAGATTTTAGCAAAATAAGATTGAATCAAAACATCTAACTACTGTTGTCCTATATTATAATGAGTGATTAGAAAATACCCTCAGTATTTTGGCTAGATGAAATGGCCATATGTCTTATCATCATTGTTGGGCACATTACTTTAAAAAAGTAATTTGTTATAGTTACTAGTTACTTCTACCAAAAAGTAACTGAGTTAGTAACTAAATTACTCCACTATAAAAGTAACTAGTTACCAAGGAAAGTAACTATTGCGTAACTTATTTTTAGTTTAAATATGTCTAAGAATTTGGACTTTTTTCTAAGCAGGTTTCACAAGCCAGTTGCATAGAGCAGGGGTTCTTAACATCGGGGTCGGGACCCAATTTGGGGTCGCGAGACACTAAGAGGGGGTCTCCAGATGCCTTAAAAAACTAAGAACGTTTTTTAAATGACACTGTTGCCACTTCCATCAATTTTTATTACTTTTCCCCACCAATTTGATCAAATTTAACATATTTTTGCAACTTAACCCATTTTTTGTCAACTTTAAACCCATTCCACCACTAAATTTCTGCCTGTTTTTGCCATTTCTAAACCAAATCTTGCAACTCTTTGCCTATTGCCGGCTCTGTTGACACATTATTGCCACTATTAACCCCTTTTACCACTTTTCAAGCCACATTTCCCAATTTGTTATACCCATTTATGCCAGTTTCTGAATTTTTCTGCCTCAGCTTACCCTTTTGTTGCCAGTTTATATCAATTTTCATCCCATTTCACAAAATTCCCACCTATTTTTTCCACTTTAATGCATTTTCAGCTACTTTTGAATTCACTTTTACCACTAAATAAGCCCATTTCTGCCTTTTTTTGGGGGGGGGGGGGGGGGTTATTTTGCCACATTTATCTAATTTTTGGCATTTCTAACCATTTCTGCTGCTTTTAAAATCCAATTCTACACTTTTCCCACCATGTCTTGCCATTATGTACCAATTTTAGCTATCTTTATTGTATTTGAATTCTGTTTTTCGACAAAAGGATTTACATTTTCAAGAGGACTACTTACTACACAAACGAATTAAAATTTGTTTCTTTGGTTAGAGTGGTTATTATTCAGGTTAAATATAAAATACCGCAGCTTAACTTTACAATGGACCATGACTTTGCTGGCCCACAGTTTGGCTGGACCCCAGAAATCTCTCCCATTTTTCACCCTAATGGGCGGCCTTGTCTCCACATGACTATTCTCTGAATATGCATGGCTGTGTTCAACCACCTTCAGGTACAGTTGGGGTCCCCAGTCTCTGCCACCTTTATTTTGGGGGTCGTAGGCTGAAAAGGTTGAGAACTCCTGGCATAGAGTAGAGTTGCATAGACAGGTACTTATACAGAACTTTTCCATTCAGTTCAGTCTGTGTCACAAGTTTTTGTGAAGCTGGAGCAGAAAAATCCAGCTTTAGCTGCTTGGACAGCGTGGCTCCATGTCCTTCTTTGTTAGCGGAGTTCACATTAGCCACACTGCTATCATCATCAACAGAGTCAACAACGGTGTTTTTGTCCACTAGTTTTGTAGAAGCGTGTGCCGTTGAGAGATGCTTCATTAGATTAGAGTTGCTTACAACGGACGTGGACAAACACTTAGCTCCGGGACATAATGTACACTCATACATACACTTTACCTCAAGGCAAATAAAGTAGTGTCTGTATTTCCACTTTGAAAACATCAACTTTCCCTCCGGGGCCCGTTCCTCGTACGTAGTTCAAATAATCAGAGCTAATGTCCTTTTAGCCTGATTCAATTAACGTGATGATTGAAGGCTGGCTAAGTCCATTCCTCCACAGCTGAATCGCGCTAAATCAGTGTCGTTAATTGGAACCAGACATGAGTGATCAGGATACTTGCGCGTGTCCGTTCTTCAGAAAAAGGGAGAAGTGTAGATCACAGAAATCAGTCATAATTCATGGCGAATAATAATGAAAGCATGACATTTTTCACACAAACAGAGCAGCAAACAATCATGGAGGAGTTTGAAAATTACAAAAACACTGTAACTGTGAAATCCAACACCTCGGCTGCAGCGAAGGCAAGACATGCAGCTTGGCAAAGGATTGTGGTCAAGTTAAATGCTCAAGGAAGGAATATGTAGGCCTTGTTATGCATTGCTGTATAAGGCTATAGCCTAGGCTATTAATTTAAATGTGTGTTTGCCGTAACCCTGTAGCCTAATGACCTAGATTAATTACTTTCAATCATAATGAACCTTGTGTATTTTCTAAAGGTAGCTGTTAGTAAGCTTACTAATTTGAGACAATGTTTTATATAGTTTATAGGTCCAGCTGTTTTCATATTTATATATTGTGCACTTTTTCTCCTCTTATCACTTCATATAGAACAAACCCGAATGTCAAGCAAACTTGGGAACAAGTTAAAATAAAATACAAGAACATTATTCAGTGTGGTAAAGGACTATCATTTGTTCCATGGTGTTAAATTAGAAATGTTCCTTGTATATGCCACACTGCCACTCGCAAAAACCACAATCCTACACAAAGTTTGAGTGACAGTAAGTTCACGGCTGCGCTGGGTTAACCTTGCCAAGCAGATGGATACGCCCATTTCCTTGTTTTTCACTGATGTGTGAAACAAATCCATCTGTCGTGTCAGGTTAGCACTGGGTAGTATTGGCGATGTATGGCCCTATCAGCTGTTGCAAATAAATAATGCCTTGGAAAACTGAAACAGTAACGCTCATACAAAAAATCATTAGAAAATGATAAAGGATCTTGGCGATCTCGGATCAGTCTTTCCCTGTGAAATGCGGCACGGATTGACTTGGTCTCTCAGGAAAGGAGCTTCCTCCCTTTTTCCTTTTGGGGTTTGTGTCTTAAGATCCAGCTTCTTGTAATAAACCTGCCCTGGAGCAGGTTTAAGTTTATTGATCTGTTGCTATAGTGATTTAGTTTAACCTGTTTCGAGGCACTGAACAAGCCTGACATGACATCAGGTTATCCTGAAATTATCCAGCTAACTGAGTTAGCCAGGTACGAGGAACGGGGCCCAGACTCGCCATTGCTGCAGCTTACCTCTGATAGTTTGGGTGTGTGCGTGTGTGGTTTGTGTATAAAGTCAACACTGCCTCTGATTGGCTAACCATGAAGGCTTACTCTACTTTAGCCAATCATCATCACATATACGGTTGTCTCATCTCTCCCTCCTCCCTCACCAAAGAAAAACATAAACAGTTTTGCAGCTCCTGTGGCTGAGAGCCAAGTCGGATGACAAGAGCTTCGATGAGTAGCTCTAGTTTATAACATTTAATTCTCGGTAAAAGTAACGGCGTTGTAACAATGGAAATAGTAATTAGTTAGATTACCTGTTACTGAAAAAAATAACACCATTAGGAATGCTGTTTATTTTAACGCTGTTATTCCCATTACTGCTTATCATAGATACGATTTTACACCCCTAAGCTGGCAAAAGATCAAATGTTGTTCCTCCATTTTCACATTACCATCACAGTAAATGCTAGAAATCTCATACAAACCAAACCTATCACCACATTTAGCACTGCTATTAACCTATATCATGTGTGGGTTTTATCAACTTATCATGATGCCACTGGTGTGGGACCAAAGAAGATGCAAAACTACATTTCACAAGTTCTGGAGGTAATAGAAAGTTTGAGACACTCTGCTGATAGGTCAGGGACTGTGATGTCCCTTTTCTGTGACACTGACTGATCTCCACTGATTGGCTGAGCAAAATCCCTCTAGTTCTACTGTATGGAAGAGAGTTGAGGTGAGGCTATGAGGGCGGTCAGCCATGTTTTTATAAAGGTTTAGCTTTATTGTATTAAAGTAGGAAATTTGGGCTTTTTTTAAATAAAATATGCATCAAGAAATCACATGCTACATATTTTAAGATATCAGACTATTTTTAACTAAAAACTGGGAGCAAATCTATTAATTTCATTTTTAGCTCTTTGTTTCTTTATAGCAATGATAAACTATTCCATGTTCAAATGAGAAACCTACTTGGTTTTCTTTTTTAATAAACAAAGTGTTATCAAATATACATATATAAAAAATAACGTCTCATTTATTTTGGACCAAATCAGTTTAGGTTATAAGTTTGAGCTTGAGAGTTAGCATCAAATCACCACTAAAAAGGTAAAAGAAAATATATACAGTAATATAATGTAATAGTGTATTTTTGAAAGTTGGTCCTATAGCTTAATTACAGATGGTTACAAATACACATCCAAACATTAGCACATATGTAGAACCAAACACCTCCAGGACTTCATAAACAGCAGTTTAATTGCTCTTATTCACAGTAATTTTCACCTGAATAAGCAAATAAAACAGTCCACTTTATATAGAGTGCACACATGCACTTACACACTGTCTGATCAGCCACGTTTTCACCGCCAGCTTCATTACGGTGATGGAGACTTCATTAATAAAATGGAGTGGATTCATCCAGGAAGAGAGGAGGCACAGTAAAGATTAAAAATCACCAATCCTTGGAAAATTTTGGAGCTGCAGGGTGTTACACATCCAAAAAGAGTAAAAAATATATAAATGAAAGGAAAATAGACTGGTGGCACAAAAAGAAGGTGAATCAGCAAAGCTGGATTGTAAGGGGGAATAATGTTACTGAGCTCAATATTCAGTAAAATTCAGTAATATTTAGTATACAGAGAGATACTGGTTAGGACCCATCTCAAAAAAGGTGATACACTGCATTTAAAATTTTGATGGATTTCCATACGAATTGCACTACAGATGTAGCTAAAACAGTTTTATCCAAAGCCATCCAGTTTGTAATCTAATTTTGCCAACCATTCAGCAGACAGATCCTTGTGCCCACAATCTTTTAGGCTTTTCCTTTTGTCACTTGACATGACAAGAATGTTCGTCTATGTCAAGCCATCAGGTTTCAGCAGCTAATAACTCTGCCAGAGAGGAAAAGAAGAAAAAGTTGATATTATTGATGATGTAGTTGCTGAGTGTTGTGTGTTTATCCTGTTATGAATATAAAATAAGCATTAAATACGTATGTTGATGATGCTTAGCAAAAATAAGATGTGGCCTTTGTTAGTCAACCTGGTCACCATGGGACATGTCCGCTGCCTTTGTGGCCTCTTTACCTTCAGTCTTTATTCACTTAACTGCCTTTCACTTCTCTCTCCCCTAGTTCTCCTTTACTCACTGCTACCAATAAATCCTGGAACACTCTGCAAGTTAACTCTGTACATTTTTGTTCTGATTTCCCCCTTTTAACCAAAGTCAGCAACGGCTTAATTCTTAAGATTGTCTTGACAGATTACCCTGTGGTGTGAGGTATTTTAAAAGTTTAATTTTCCTCTTTTCTCTGCTCTAAGAGTGATCAGAGCTGCTCTGAGTTGAGATCGTAAATATTAATCCTGTTCAGTGTATACAGTCAGATATCCTGTTGTGTGGGGGGAACACTGAGGACAGCCTGGGAGGTACAAACAGGATTGCTTGTGAGACAGATCAATAGCCAATTAGGATGTAAGCTAACCAAAGGAGGAAGCACAACAAACACAGCCATGGCAACGATAGTAAACATGAGGCATAAAGTTAGATGGGTGTCAGAAATGGAGAAGCAACTTGATGATTTGTGCTGACAACTTTAATGTTTGTAACAGCTAGCCACGTTAAGCTTGTTTCATCCTTAAATCAGGTTTGAGATTTTTTTTTATTAAGTGATGAAAAACATATCATGAGAAGTGAGGGAAATTGAGATTGGGGTTTTGAGAGTGGAGACGTTGGTTAGGCTATTGGGGAACAGGATCTGTTAAGGCAATGGTTCCCAATGGTTCAGTGCACTCTTGGAGTCATTTTGGTAGCCATTCCTATTCCAGGTTTTCTCCATTTGTGGATAATGGCTCTCATCATGATTCGCTGGGGTCCCAAAGCCTTAGAAGTAGCTTTCTAACCCTGATAGATGTCAGTGACTTAGTTTTCACATCTGCTCTCAGTCTCTTTAGATCACAGCATGATATGTGGAGATATTTTAGTCTACTTTACTTTGTCAGACAGATTCTTTTTAAGGGATTTCTTAATTCATTAAGTGTAGCAGCTAGTACAGATGAACTCAGCTTTCCAAAAAAAAATGTGGTTGATATGAGAAAATTCATGATTTAACAAGTGGGGTGGATTACTTTTCATATAGGGCCAGGTAGGTTTGGATGGCTCTTTCCCCTTAATAATCATTTAAAAAATGATTTTGTATTTACTCTGGTTACCTGTGTCTAATTTCTACAAATCATTTAATGATCTGAAACATTTTTGTGTGACAAATATAAAAAAAAACTCATCAAGAAAGGAAAAAAATCTTTTCACATCACTGTAAGCTTGTCTTGCAAACCAAAGTAACTCTTGGAATTGACAAACAGATTTACACACAATATTATCTAAATTCGAAAAGCGTTTGTCCTTTCAGCATCATTAAAGCAACACTGCATTCATTAGAAAGTATACTGATGCTAAATGAGCAGGTCATTGAGAGTTGAAGGATCAATTACTGCGCTTAGGTTCAGTAGAAGCTGAAGAGGAGCTCTAAAAAGCCGCACTGATGTGAAGAGAGGCCGGTCACAGATTAGGTACTTGTACTCACAGAATTCTTTGACAGCCTAAGAGGCTTTGGCTGTAAGGAGGCCAAACAATAAACAACTGCAGAGAGCATAGAGCAGACCAATACCACTGTTGTTCTGACTGTGACTAACCTTAACTGGCTAAAGTGAGAGAGGGAGGTCCAGTAAGAGGCTTTCTCTGAATACAAGGCCTAGGTACAATAGACAGCTAGACGCAGAGACGTGATGAAGACGTCCAGCCCACCCTGAATACTTAAAAGACTAACCTCTGACAAAGGGCTTCAGCTGATCAAGTGTCTTCAAAAGGCCTCCTCACATTGGACCTGTGTAACCTGAAGACCTTGTGTGTTTGGTGATAATTACTGAGGTCGATCCTGGTCTCAGTCCTCTAAGAACCAACTATTTCTACTACAGAAAAAAATGATTATTGATTACCTTTCATTTTGGGAATTAATACAAAACATCACAATGGTTATATAAAAAGGAAATTTTAAAAAGCTATTCTTGTATCTGCCTATGGACAGGATAGTTTGAATCCACTATTGAGGGTTCTTAATCTAAAGGGTAATTCTGACATTTTTAGACCAGTGACATATGATGATTTAAAATACTGTGGGAAAAGTCTTGGGAGCATTCCATCCAAACCATGGTTTTGCTCTGACCACCTTTATTCTGGATTCACACAGCTGGATCATGGGATTGCAAGTTCACAAAGTAAACAACATACAAACAACATGCCTTTTTGTTTGTGTGTAGTTGATCTGCTGTTCACTTTACTCCTGCTTTGAAGTAATGTTGACTTTCCTCCAGTTTCCACATACAGCCAATGCTAGAGCATTTCCACAGCTGGCACTCCAGACCGGCAGCAGCGTGTGCCAGGACCGACACTTCGCTCCGCTTCGTATAAGCTGCAGGTCTATTTTCAGTGCTGGATGATGCCAAACTGTGTCAATCCCCAACAATCAGAAAGCTCCAGAAGAGGAAGTCACATGTGTAGAAAATCCAGTTCTTTCAAAATACACCACAATGCACAGACTCAATCATAAATCATCACTATATCAACATTACGCATCATCCTACAGCGAGGGCAAAGGGTCACCAGGAGGTCAGTGGGTCACAGAGCTACAACGGCATTATTGACAAGGAAAAATTAACTTTTGGGGATATTTAGCCAAGGAATTTTGCATAAAACTACAGATCCTTTAAAGGGATACTTCAACATTTTGGCAAATTCACTTATTGCCATAATTCCTACAATCTTAGTAAAAGGTCCGTTTCCTTTAGTTGTTGGTGCAAGCTGTTTCTAGATCTGGGGGGACTGTTAAACCAGCTGCACCGCTAACGCTATGTTAGCAGACGGAATTTTTGCTTTCCCTCATCAAACTCATCAAATACACAATCCAACAACTCCAAAACGCTCTTGTGGACAAGTTGTGACCTCCATATTCACCACGCTATGAAATAATAACGTGTAATTATGTAACATTACGACACATGAAGCAAATACTTGGAACTATTTCTTGAGTGAACCACTGGGCGGAGTGACACAGTGCAGCAGCCATGTCTGGAGTGTAGTTCCGGCCTTGCATTTAACTTTAAAACATCTCCGTTTCGTAATGTTCCATGATTATTTCATAGTGTGGTGAATGTGCAGGTCACAACTTGTCCACAAGAGCGTTTTGGAGTTGTTGGATTGTGTATTTGATGAGTTTGATGAGGGAAAGCAAAAATTCCGTCTGCTAACATAGCGTTAGCTGTGCAGCTGGTTTAACAGTCCCCCCAGATCTAGAAACAGCTTGCACCGACAACTAAAGAAAACAAACCTATTACTAAGACTATAGGAATTATTAACCTTGCAAAGCAGATGGATCCTTGTTTCTCACTGGTGAATCAATCTTGCAAAACTCTCATCTGAACCGTTTGGGCCCGGTTAGAAAGTGACGGGACCAATCAGCTACGAGGGGCAGTACTTTAAGGCACAGCAGAGTTGTGACGTAAACAAGCAGCAGCAAGAGCTGGTGCAGTTATGGAGGAAGAGATTAGTGTGGATGCTGTTTCAGCGCCAGTTTTATCAGAACTTGACAACATTTCTTCATTTAAAGAAGAACAAAGAACAGCAGTGAGTTGTTTTGTTTTCAAAAACAACAAAAGTCGAGTACTTACTTGTCTATAGTCACCATGTTTTGCGTTATTCCTCAGTAGCTGTGCACACTCAGCTTGCTAGCGGTTATGTCACATGCTTTGTTGCTCTGATTGGCCTGTAGAGATGTGACAGACAGAACATTCACCCATAGGGTTGCCACCCACCTTTTAAAATACAGAATCATCCTTTATTTGACAATTAATTTTTGCATCCTGTATTTGACGTAAATTGTCCTGTATTTCCATAAATGTCCCATACATGTCTGTCACACAGTCTTTAAAACCGTATAATGAACAAAATAAAACACATGTGGTCCTGCCACGAGTTGCCTGGTTACAGACGCTGCTGCGCACTGCACCCGCGCATTTAAAAATGTCTACTCCCAAAACTCGCTCTAAGTTTGACTAAATGCTTTTTTCGTGGTGGGCGTCCTTTATTTTCATTTCTGAAAGGTGGCAACCCTATTCACCCAATCACACGCTGAGGATTTTTCAAAGCCTGTGCCTTTTCTCAAACATTTCCTATTGAAGCTTTCCCAGATAGATGTGTGCAACAAATCCATCTGGCATGTCAGGTTAAGGAATTATGGCAATGGGCGAATTTGCCAAAATGTTTAAGTATCCCTTTAAGTAAACATTAACCTTTTAACTTCCTAATGTACACTCACCCAGTGGCGGAAGCAATAATATCATGGACTTATACCAGAAAGGATGATCAATTAAGCCCCAAAGGTAAAATAGTCCGTTGTTGACAGAGTATTCCTGTGTGAACTCGCAGTTCTCCCGTGATCTCTTCCTGCTGATCAGGGCTGTGCGCTGCAGCGCAGTGCTCTAGGCTCACTTCCAGTGGGCAGGGTCACTTGCCTTCGGTCGAACCAAACCCACTGCGCTTTTGTTGCACAGTGCAGTCATCCCATGTGGAAATTGCAGGTTAGTGATAGGAAAAATGATCAGCAGTCTCTGGTGTTTTATTTTGAAATTAACCACACGTACTCCTGTTTGTGCCATTCCCATCCCTTGGTGACCAAAAAATAAGAAACAAAAATCATACAGTGTGTTTAATTGTAGTGCTAGCAGCCCACTTCCAGCCAGATCTTATTGTAAGTTCCTTCTTTCCTGGTGAGTTGGTCTTGAGAGTCCCTAAACGTCAGGGACAGTCTGCACTTGGCGACTTTAAACTCCTCCACCACTGATGAAAGGGGAAGCTGGAGCTGGCCTGACCTTATGCAGAGCCCCAAGGATGTAAAGCTCGGGGGTACTACCAACCATTTTCAAAGGTGCTTTTTGAACTTCCTCTCCATCCCTACAACCGATGTTATGGGACCTTCGTACACAGTAAGAAGCCACATAAGTCTTTGGAGCAGGCCATATTGGTAAATCCAGCACTTATATTTCCCAGGCAGGCCAGACTTATCGACCTTCTTCAACAATTGTTCAACTTGTTTTCCAGTGTTGGGGATGTTGTTTATGTTTGACAGGGAATTGTCATACCACTTGCCGAGGCATTTAATTGTTTTTCCCTGGATGTTTGGGATCTCTTCTCCTTGGACTAGTAGCTTGAACTTTCCAGTTGTTTTGGCCTTTTGGATCACCAGGCATCTTGACTTCTTGGGCTTGAAGATCATCTTTGCCCATGTGGCCATACGATGCGGTTCTGCCAGGACCTATCTTGCCTGCACATGTGTTGGTGTTGTCATGGTAAGATCACCCATGAATGCCCTGACTACCTGCTGTTGACTTCCTGCAGCAGTTTTGGTCCTCTTGGCTTTGTACTTGCTGCAGAGATGATCAGGTTCATTCCCATGACAAACAAGATGGGAGAGATGGTGCACCCTGTTACAATCCCCCTCTCCAATGGCTGCCACTTTGTGGTGAATGTTGCTGTTTGGAATCGTAGTTTGATGTCTCCCAAGTAACTGCTGATTATGCCTTGGATGTGGTTTGGGATATGGTAATAGACCAAAGCAAATTGTAACATAATACAAAAATATACAAAAATGCATAAAAAGACATTCAGTGTCGGAGTAACTGGTGTGGATTTAATCTTTAAATACCCCGTAAAGTCACCCAATTTCTGGGCTCACTAGAAAAGCCTCTGTAAGAGCTACAGGCATGGATAGCGTCATTAGAATGGCACAATGGCAGGCTGCAAGAGGGAGAAAAGTAAGTGGTTGTGATTTATAGCTCAAATGTTATTTCACTTTTATGACCTCTGTCTTCTTGTCGTATGCAACATCAGTCTCAAAGGGTTCAAGCAAGTCTGCAGCCACATATTTTTTATTCTTTTTTATTCCATGGGATGTCCGAGCTCCTCACTTTATCTCTAAGGCTGAGCCCAGCCACCCTCATGAGGAATCTCATTTCAGCTACTCATGTTTTTGGTTATTACCCAGAGTTCATGATCATAGGTAAGGGCTGGAACAAAGATCGGCCTGTAAATTGAAAATTTGGGTAGAGTAGAGTCGAGTCGAGTCGAGCCAAGTCCAGCTGGCACATATAAAAACACACTATTATACACTCACTTACACTCACAGAGCGAGTCTCACAGACAGAGTTTATCATCATTTAGCCGGTGAGTACAGTTGTTTTCCTGCAGACCTCTGGGGAACCAACTGACACACAAAGAGCCCAAGAGGCTCCACCATGTTTCAGCCTGCCAAACACACAGAGACAGAGACACACAGGTAAACAACCTGGTGTAGGGTGTAGAGGTGTATCTGCCTCAGGGAATAGACATGGTTCTTGACAGACACCCCCACCCTGGGATCTCTATAGCAACAGGCATGTCATAACAGTTCCCTCCAGTGGCGTCTGCAGGCTTCACACATACAAAGGTGCATGTGCTTAGGATCATCATTAAATTTATTCGATAAGGTGAGTTGGTTTGATAAGAAAATACAATTTAAAGTATGTTAGATTTCATCCTTGGGACAACAGCGAGGTTAAGTTGTAAAAATGTGAAACAAATATACTGTATCTATACTTGCCAAATGACAGTAAAGTTAAAATGTTCTCTGTTTGCTCTATTCACATATGAAACATTCTGAAAATAGAACAAATACTCAACTAGACCTTTAAAAGTCATCCATACTCTACATACTATGCTCTCAGTAGTAACAATTTTTAATTTTTCATTAGTTTTTGTGTTTATTTCATTGTCACATTTTGTTTTCAGTTTCAGTTTACTTTTAGTTGTTTTCCTGCTGGTTTGCCTGTTAAAGACTGAAAATAAGGACATTTGGCCGCAAATTTTATTTTATTTTATTAAGTTCTTTAAGCTCACAATAGAGCTTTAATGAGGATTTTTTTGTTAATAAAACATTTTTATCTTAGTTTCTGTAAACTGGAATGATATTTAAAGTTTAGTTTGAGTTATTTTGTTAGTTATAGTTAACCCCTAGGGCTCCATGCTCAGCGTGATTTCATCATCCACTATTTTTATCACGATAGCATGAAAACAAAACCACATTTTGCAAAGTGTGATTTGTAAGCTTTCTTTCCAGTTTTGTTTGATGTCAATAGGCCAAGTAAAACCAGAAATATGATACTGTGAATCTGATATAAAAATAATTTTTACACATAGGGGACAGTGGACTGTACTGTTCTGGCATGGTATTTCCTTGGGGGGGGGGGTCCTATATCTAATACAGTAAGTCAAAATTAAAAATATATATAGTTTTCATTTCATAAAATTGAGGTAGTGCAGAAATAAACTATTCCAAACATGAGCATGGTATACATTTTCCTCACCATAACTTCTCCCCATCAGATTCATGTTGGTCTTCATGTACGTACCGTTCTTATGAACTATTGACCTCATATGGGCCATCCTGCAGCCCGATTCCTTAGGTGGGGCCTTCTTGAGGTCCTGGGCTTTTGCCATCACGGCCCCCGACTCTGTAATGACCTACCTGAGGAGAAAAGCTGTGCAGAATCAGTGACAGCTTTTAAATCATTTCTTCATACTCACTTTTATAGACTTGCTTTTTTCATCTTCTTATTCTTCCTTTTTATTTGTTTTTGTGTCTTTTGACTTTTTTATTTATTCGAGTTTTTGTTGTTCTACTGGCTTTTTCTCCATCTAATATTTTTAGCCTCACTGTTATTTTACAGCTTAACATTTCATTGATTGTTTTTGTCTTATTGTTTTTTATCATTGATAACCGATGTTTATCTTTTCTGTCTCATTTCACCCTCTCTGTCCCCTTTTATTTGTATCTCCTATTGTTTTTATTTTCCTATTGCCTCAGTCTTCCTATATCTTTGGTCCTTCTGGTCTTCATTTATGTGATACAGGGTTTTGTGATACTTGGCACTCCAAGATCTTACAGTTTTTGGATTATTTGTGTGATTGGGAGTGGTTTTAAGGATTTTCTTTAAAAATGTTCTTTTTTGTTATTGGTTGGATTATTAAGTAAGTGAACAGAGCAATCTTTATGTAATAAGAAGATTTCTGGTTGACTGGAGGTTAATTGTCCAGAAGCATTTACATGGATTATTCATGGACACTGGTGCTTAATTCCAGTCACTTCTCCAGCTTTGATTTGTAGCCTGAATGTTATAAATGACCATCACATGGATGAAAACATAGTTTGCTCAGATATATGTCATTTATAAATCTGTTGGTAAAACAGGAAGCTAAGCAATGTCAGCCACTTAATAAAATCCTAAATACTTATGAGTTACAACTGAATAACCTTTGATTTGCTGAGTCAGAGAGAAAATACCACAGTAGATGTGATAATTCTTTCTTTGTTTTGAGCCTGTCGTGGATGAAGGGGGTCTGATGCTTTGGCCCTTCACTTCTCTTCATACCGAGCCCTCACCAGTCATGGTGTTTAGAGTGGTTTACACAGAAACAATGCAAACAATGCAAACATGCAGCATGCAGCGTGCAGCCAGTGAAGCAGCAGTTATCTCTGACTGCAGTCTGTGGAGTAAATCAGTGTAGACACAAACACACACTCCGGCTCTACATGGAAGTGGAGTGTTAAGTGATTTCCACAAGTGATTATGCCGAGCCACTGAGCAGAGTGTGAGGAAATAAAGCGAGTGTAAACAGTGTCTTTGTGTTGACCACTCCTGCACATTTACACAGCCGGCTGGACACACAGCTCAGATCCTGGTTGTAATTGTAGAGTGTGTGATTTATCCAACAAATGATGACAAGACACACAGACATACGTGTAAGGAGGGACTGAAACAGGAAGAAACAGTTGTTCTCTGGCCTGCACTTCAATCCACAGCAGCATACAAAAGTCATTACATTTACCTCTACATTTACATAGGGGTCTAAGATATACATTAATTAATAATGTTGTTTAGTCATGGTGGTCAGAGTGTATTTTGTTGGTCTTGATTTAAACCTTTTAAAGGACATTTAGAAAGAAATAATGCAGTGCTCATGGGCTCCCTTTTCACACACTTTGAGCTGAAAGTTTTTAAGCCTCATCAGTTTTAAAATTTGCATTATTTTTATGAACAACTTGACAGCATATGATAAGAAACATTTCAGAAAACTGCCATGATTATTTTTGGCTATTTGCCTTTATTAAAAATGGTACTGAAGAGGGAGGGGGAACATGTTAAAGATGGAATAATAGCATGCATCTCAGGGCTGATGCCGAGAGTCACACATGCTGGCCAAAGTGTAGAAGACGGTAGCCTCAGAACACGGGACACTTGCAAATTGAAAACCATGTTGTTGTTTTTTTTTTTATGATACATATATTATATACAGTGCTTAACAAATTTATTAGACCACCACCCAAAGTAAGGTTTATGCCACAGCTGCCCTAAATTAACAGCATTGGTAATTACCAAAATCATTTTTTATGTTTCTGTAATGGTTAATACACCAATATGTAGAAGCTCTTTAACCCAAATGATATTTTTAATGCTAAAATTTAATTATTATTGTTATCCGTGAATTTTCCAATTTACTGATTTACAAAAAAAACTGAAAAAAATAGCAAAGCACATTATTATTTCATGATTAATATGTCAAATTATAGTTATTAATTATATATTATAATAATGCATCTCCCTGATTTCATCTCATGTCATCTGATGGCTTCATAACCAAAGTTAGGTAAAATGTTTGCATCAGCTGTAGCAGAAGCTAGCATTCGGTGCATCAGAGACTTATTTTTCACTCCGTAAAGTTCAAAATCAATCAAACTAGATATAAAATCAAGGGTTTGATGTCCAGTTTTTTGTTTACTATGTATACATTCCACCTGCTCCAGCTCTTTTTCCATCTGCAGCATCTTAAAAGCCTTAGCATTTGCTTTTGCTCCTGATGGAGAATCAAGATTTTCCTGAGACCACAACACTGCTTGCAGTGTGGGGATCTTGGTAATAATAGAAAACAAATGTGTGTATTTAAATCATTCTTTGAGCTGTTGAACCCTGCTGATTTTTGCAGTGATACTCCAGTGGAGATTAAAGTGGCCTCTGATCCAAACCAGCTGCTTACACATAACAGAGCATAATTTTTCACTTGAATGGGGAATTTTATGGTAATTCTCTCATTTTTGTGATACAAGACACTGGGATCATTTTCCATATACCTACCAAAGCAGGAATGGTGGGCTATTCAGTCCATTACTTGGTTAATCAAATTCATGCCATTCCTCCAGCAGTATTATAGACTTATGAGAGAAATGTTAATAATGCAATGCACATTGTGCAGAATCAATGACATTTTTTTTTTTTTCATTTCTTCATACTAATTTAGACTTGCTTTTATTTTATGTCATCTTATTTTCTGTTGGTGTCATTTTACTTTTTTGTCCACTCAGTTTTTTTATTGCCTTTATAGTTTTTTTTCTCAATTTAATGCCTAATTTGTCTTTACTGACAGAATATCTCTGATTTCTCGTATGTTGTTTTTTTAGGTAGAACTGTGAATATAAAGACCCACCTTTCTTATACTTGTGTTGCCAGACACCTGGATTAACAGACCATTTTCCCTGTAAACCTGCCTAAAGCAGGAAAGCTGGGATATACAATGAATTCCTTAGCTTTTCCAATCCATGTCATTCATGCATTTATAGTGTAGACTTATATGAGAAATTTTAGCTTTATAATGAATTTTAAGTCCTTGTGAAAAAAGTAATACTTTAGACTTCTCACTTTAGCACTAACGAAACATTAGTTAGTAATTAACATACCAGATTTAAAGCATTATTTATTCATATGTACTTAATTCTATCAGATTGCAAAGCTTAGTTTATCATCCACAGAACAAAATGGATTAATTTATGTATTTTGTTTTATCTTTTTTAAGTGTGAATGTTTTATGGTGCATTCATAACACCCTAGTCTTCATGTACCCCCTTTTCATCTGCTTCACTGCAGCATCAATAAAGCATTTACATCTGCATTTATCACTGAAATATAAATTACATAACAGTGCTGACCATGAGTGGCAGCAATACACAGTTTCAGGAATCAAACACATTTTAACCTGTTCAATTCACCAAAAACAATAAGTAAACTAGAAAGCACTCGGAGAGCGCAGACCTCGGCCATCAGCCCTATCTCCCAATAGTACAGAATCCTTTAAAAAATTCCTGGATCCAGACAGTGATCCGGATCACTCCCCAAATATAACCAGTTCTTCCTTATGCCATTTCTGACATTTCCTGAAAATTTCATCAAAATCCGTTTACAACTTTTTGAGTTATGTTGCTAACAAACGAACTAACAAATAAACTTACAAACCCACTCGATCACAAAACCTCCTTGGCGGAGGTATAAAACATCAACATGAGGAGTTTCTACAGACATTTTAAACTCAACAGTTCTCTCTTGGGATTTAATAAACATTCAGGGTCACAAAGTTTTGCAGTTTATTTTCAGTCTGCAGATTATTCCAAGCATAAGAGCAGAAAACCTGAAAGCCTTCTTTCCTGATTCCTTTAAGACTTTGGGAAAAATGAATTTCACGTCAAACAAACACAGGTTCCATCATTCAGCATTAAAAATTATGAGAGATATAATTTATTTTTTGATTTAGAATGGTTTGCTAATGCTCGCTGGTTTGTAGTTTTTGTAAATTGATTACAAAAAAAGGTTATGAAATTAAAAAACCTAATATTGCAAAATTTAAATGGCAAATTTATGATTTGTTTTCATGTATAGAATAACAATTTTAAAATAATGTTGAGGACATAAAAAGAGAGATTTTTTATGTGACATTGAAACCAAAAGCGTTCTTTACAACAAACATCTAAGAAACACAGTAAGTATGAGAAAGAGAAAAAGGGGACAATCTCTGACAGACAGATAAAGTCGTCTTTTCCCTGACAGCTCGGCTCTTTTCACCTCCTCTCTGCTCCTGTAGAGATGGAGGAGCAGCAGCTGACAGGTCTGCTGTCCTCTGACTCTCATCATTATGACAGCACATGTAGAAGAAGAGCAACTAATGACTGAAGACCAACGTTTGCCCTCTGTCATCAGGTCATATCTGACAAGCAGCTGCTGTCAAAGCTTTTACACTGTTGAAATGGCTGAAGTGAGGCCTCGGTCGGTCCTCACAGACGCTCAGCAACCGCCTGATAAGTGATGGAATCACTAGGGGTGAAAAAATGTAAAATTTAAAGACTTCTGTAGTTGTTCTTCCAGATTAGAGCTTAGAGAATGTTTTGCGCCTGCTCTCATTGGAGAAACTTGCTGTTTAAATCTTAAATGCTTGATATGATCAACTACAAGAGAATCTATCCCCAAACTTTTTAACTGCTAAATCATCTCTCTGGCTTTATCAGTGCTAAAATGATACATGATTCTCATGCCTAGTTTACATGGATGGACCTCAACAGACCAAGATAAATAAATTAGATGGCTATTATGACCAAACATTTCAGTTTAATCTGATGCTTTAAAAACTCATCTCTTTCCTTCCCTGCTAAAAATAATGTAGAACATGTTTTCAAAGAATGTTAAAAGATTATTCTTTTTTATTTCACAGTAAAATAGTCTAATCTATGAACACACTACCCAAATAAAGATGTGTGCTCTCTCTGGCTCACCCTGATCATAAACAGACAATAGTGAGGGCAGGATTGAGGGGGGTAGTGGGGTGGCAGATTAAGCATAGAGGACAGGGCAGGGAGCAGGGGCCCGGGGCCTATTGGGGGCCTGTGAGCCAACACAGATTACTCACGCTTAACCTGGACTGAAGCAGCTTAGCACCGAGCAGGACACACTGCTCTCTATTCTATTCTGCTCCATTCACTGATCCACCCTCCCTGAGCACAGCCCCCTCCATCCAACACCCCCACATTTTTTTTCTTATGAGTTGCAGAGCTTTTTGATGACGGGTTCTTTCTTCACAAGACTTATGCCATAATTTAAATAAAAATAAAGTATATAGATTTGGGAAAAAAAAGTATTTTGTCCCAGACAATATTAATGCAATAAACATTTCATTCTAGTAAAAACAACTAAATGAAAAAGTTTATCTTTCTAAAAATCTGTGAAATGATTTTAGGAACATTGTCTAAGCTGAATATAAACCAGGGTATTTTTCTGAAATTTAGTTAACACATTTTAATTCAGATTAGAATTATGATAAGGAATTACAATTAATCTCTCCTTTGTCACTTTTTCAAATTCCATTAATTTACCTTAAAACTTTTTTTTGTTATTAATTTTAACTAGGATAACTAGCTAACTGACTTCTTGTTTGTACAAAGGCCTGCTTTTATGTTGAAAGAAAGAAAACAAAGTTTGGTTAGATTAAAAATTATGATGTGAACTTAACAGAAAAAGGAACTTGTTATTGACTGAAAAGGAAAATAAGGGAACAGTAAAAATTTAAATATTTGTTCTGGAAATGGCTTTTGACTAGTCCCGTTAGCTTTCTGTGGGGTGAAATGAGACATTAAGGAGTAGTGGTGGATATTTTTAATCACTGTAGCCTCAGGGGGACGCTGCAGTGGATTAATTAAACTGTACTGAAGACACAGTAAAGCATGCAAATATCAGCTAAAAGAAAATAATGCACCTTATTGCATGATGATCAATGCATTAATGCTGACAGCTCTAATATCTTATTTGACTCAATAAAATTCCATTCACCTAACAAGTCCAGAGAAAAATGTATTAAAAATATATATATTTAAAAAATACAGGGTCTGTAACGTTTATAATATGTAGATATATCCATAAACAGGACAAGCAAATTGTCCTTTTTTAATGTCTTAAATTGTATGTGCTTTCTCAGTTTGAGTATCTCATTTCAGAGCACAGAACACATGAAATGTGTTACTCCTATTGACATGCATGCCTTATTATATTCTAAATCTTAGAAAAAGGTGTTTATTTTACCACATGAGACATATTGAATGTTGCTGTAAGTAATTGTAGATAGATATTACTGACTAGAGTTTATGCGGACACACTTTCTTAGATTTGAGTTTTTGCAGCGCGGCAGCCTTTACATAATCCTTGACTTCTCTGAGAACACCTCACTCAGGACAATACCATTTAAGCTGCATTAACAAAATTAATGTCAGCTGAAAAGAAAAGCTGGCTTACCATGGGTTCGGTTTGATAAAGATTTAAAAATAAAAATATTAGATTATTTACTTTTCCCTTACATTACTGCCCAAAATCCTATACAAATGATGATGACTTCACAGATCCAGCCCTGCACCGGACCTCATCAGCCACATTCACTGCTCTCCTGATTATCCATTCCCTTCACCTGCCCAGACTGGCTCAGCTGATCCAAATCAACTCATCAAGCTCCACAGTATATCAACCCTGGTTCACCATCCACTCATGGCCCGATTGTTGTTCAGCCTCTGTGGTACACAACCAAAGGCCTTTTACCAATTACTGTAACCATTCAGTACCTAGAAGTTTTGCTGTGTTTATTTTTTTGCCTGAAATTAATCCTGCTGTCTTTGTGCCCCAGGGTTCCCGTCCTGCCTTGCCTGCCCTGTTTGGACCTGCTGAAGCTCTCTTCAATCATCAGCTACCCTACAATAAATCAACGTCAACTCACACTACTCTGCTTCTGTGTTCTGCATTTGGATCCAGCCTCACTAGCCACAACAGAAGATGTGATTTAAGACATTTTAAGTCCATTCTAGCAGTCGTATAATGCTGCGGTCCATTTACCTCGTAGAACGGAAGTCAGAACTGGGAATGACATCACATTCGTCTGCAAAAAACAGATTTCCCAGTTGTTTGCATTCCATTTGTCATAACCACGACGAGTTGGTAAAAAATGAGTGTCTTCATAGTCGCTTACTTTGGTTGGATATAGAGCAACTCTATAATGTACAAACTGGCTCTCAAGTTCAGTTTAAAGAAAAGGATGTGATTTTTTTTTTTTATTATTATGGAATGGAAACTGTCAAAAGCTTTATATTTTTAATTAACTTACATTGTTTGATAAATATTATATCCCTAAGTGTAAATGGACCCAAAAGTTACCAAAGATACAACAATTTAAAATAGAATATAATATGAGCACACTACATGGAACGAAAAACAAAAAGCAATGAAAACTCTTGACATAAGTGAATCCCTCTATGTTTACTTAATTTCTAAGTACCCCATGTATATAGTGTATTAATTCGTATATGCACGGGTGAATCATTTAAATAATGTTTGTAAGTATGCGTGTATGTGCTTCACATATCAATTAAAAAAAGTTGGAAAAATTACGGATCTTGTTCTTGCGTCAGCCTGTCATTGTTTTTAGCATCATTGATCAGTTGTTAGCCGCTAAACCTTTTAAAAAGCACATTGCGCAGTATTTCATGTATCAAAGACTGTTGCTGCACACGACATGCAACCTCTGGTTAGTGCTGTTTTGACAATTTCTAAAAATGCACTGAGAAACAGCAAAAGGTTCTGAAAACAGGTCAAAATCAAAGTTTTTACTTCACTTAATACTTTGTGCCACCATGTTGTGACGTCGAGGTCCAGGTGCTCTGTGCGAGACCAAGTTCACGAGTTGTAAATACAACTTGGAGAGACGTTCTATTCGCCACTTCCGGTCGGAAGTCGGAAAAACAAGTCAGAATACGGGTTACGATGACAAATGGAACGCAGCATAATTACGGACTGAATATGTATTGTTTGGCCTAAGCAGGCCTGCCTCTGGCCAAAGTGAGGCCCTAAGCAGACACTCTAGCCCTCTATACATATGACCTTTATCATATTTATCATACAAACATCAGCCTGATGTGCAGAGAAAGACAAAGAAAGAAAACACTCAAAGCAAGGCCCCCACAGATAGCAAGGCTCCTGCTGTTCTTGGTCTCATACAAGGAGCAGCAAGCCTGGGCCTAAACTCCCTGTGTTTACAACACCCCTTTAAATACACAGGTCATTTAAAGCCTTCACAGTTTTAACCTGAAGTCATGTTTTGGTGTTTGCTGTGTTTTATTTGTAGTTCCTATTTTATTTGATCAGTTTCTTACCCTTGTCATTGTCTGCCAGGTCTTGCTACCCTGGTCAGTCCCACCCTAATTGCCCACACCCGTGTCTCGTTATCTCCTGATTGCATAACCTCAGTGTGTTCTTCCTGTTGCCAGTTCATTGTTTCTTCAGTGTTCCTCAGTCTCCAATCCTCTCATTTTTAGCACTTTCGTGTATGGTTTCATCTGCATTTTTATGATCTAGCCTTTTTCCTCGCTCTCTTGTTTTGTCTGCTGAGTGTTTTGTTGTATTGTGTACCAAATTTTGGAACTGCCTCTTTTAAACAGACTGACATCGGAGGTGATACCTCTATATAGCTTACAAGCAAACAAAACAATGAGGATTAAGACTGAATATTTCTCTTTGTATACATTTTTTATGCCTGTAAGCCCTGCTGCAGTATTTGGTATTGACAGCCGGCTGTTGTTGATCAGTTAATCGACCACCCAACACTATTTTTGATTTGTTTCCCTTTGCTAAAATGTCATTATTAGTTGCATATCAGACGTTTACAACCAAGCTAGATAAGCATCTGCTAAAGTTTATAGCATCAGAATGGGGAATAGATTTAAGGGACTTTAACCATGCCATTGATTAGATATTTGCTGCAATAAGCAGTTGAATAGGTGTACCTAATGAAGTGGCCATTGAATATAGCTCCTTGAGAACCCATCAGACATGTTTGCGCGTGCTGAGGAGGTCCTCGGAGGGCCATCAAGGTATTTTCAATAGATCCAACACATGCTGACAAGAATGCAGAAACACGGTCACAGTGGGCTGAGTGGTCCACTGATTGTTTTCCTGGTCATTCATCAAGCTGAGGGACTAAATACACTTTACCCACGCCTTACACTAATAATGAGCTAACAGCAGGCTAATGAGTTAACAAGGTCTGAGTGTCTCAGAGGTCCTGTCTGCTGAAGCCAATTAGTCAGTAGCAGCCAGTGGACACTTTTATTTACATGTTATCTGCTGGGTGGCATGGTGTCAGAACATTTCAACTTTACCTTGGGGATCATTATCCGACTGACTGGAGGAGGTAGCTACATTTCATCAGCTTCTCTTGGAGCCTGAAATTGGCCTCACCTCAATAATAGGGATTATTACTCATCATCTTATTGGGGGCTCCAGTGAACCAGTTTGTCATGAATACAATATTTTTGAATAAGAACAGAAAGGATTGAGTGAAAAGAGACAAACGCACCAAACAGCTGAATTCTGCTATCTTCTCCAGATCAAAACATTTGTTTCAACATGAGCTGATAAAATATTCCCAAGAAGATTGAAATTATTTTTTGTTCAGTGTAACAGCCATCAGCCCACAGACTAACTGTAAAGAAAAATCTTTGTTTATGTAAAACAATGGTTCTCAGCTGGTCATGCATCAGGACCCACCACCACCTCCTTGTGATGAATCACAACCCCAAAAAAAAGTTTTAAAAAAATCATCTACTCAAATTTACTCTTAAAATTCTGCAGTATCGACTTCAACTGGAACAAAACATAATGGAAAAAAGAGACGATAAAACAAACATGTTTCAAAAGAACACTATTACATTTTATTTTACTCTATTTTCCAGAGACAGCATGGTAATTGGGTGATGTCTAGGAATTTCCTATCAATCAGGGGAAAACTAGCATTATTATCTGGGAAAAGGAAATAAATAAGTTGATTTTTAAAGACATCAATTTGCTGATCATCACAGGGAAACCTAACAAAATGTACTGTATGGCAACCAAGGACTTATTTATAGGACAAATTTGACTTTTTGCCTCATTGTTGTTCCCTGGCACACATTTGCGACCCACTGGAAACAGCTTTGTGACCCAGTTTTGGGTCTCAACCCGACAGCTGAGAACCACTGAAGTAAAAGACACATCTGTGTCATCTTTTTCTACTTCAGATTAATTGTTGTTTTTTTATCTTAATGAAGAAATCATTAATAATGGCTAACTTCCACTCTGCTGTTCCAAAGCTGTTTCTAGAAATGACGCTATCCCCTGTTTTCAGAATAAACATCTACTGAGAACCTGACTGGCAGATTTTTCTGACTTCATTTTCCAGTAACTATATAAAATAGAGTTTAGTTTGCTGCTGGCCTCTGGGAAAAAGCACCAAAAAAACAACATTACAATTAGTGCTGTCAAAATGTTGGATTAGTTTCAATTAATTAATAACGGGGGGAAAATGAGATTAAAAAATGTATGCTGATTTATCACACATCTACAACCCAAAGCAGCTTTGTAACTTCAACTGGAACACACATACAAATTCTCTGTGCTCTTAATTTTCAGTTTTACAGATAAAATCCATATTCAACAGATTAACACCATCCTAGATGACTAGAAAGTGAATCTGCCGGCTGTCTCCACTTCTTCTGTTTGAAAAGCTAATAAATAGTTTCTAATGTCAATCAGAAACATGGTCTTTCTGATTGTTTTGTTACAAACATCTTTAAATCTACCTTTCATGCAATTTTTCTCAAGTTATCAACATGTGTGATTAATTGGGATTAATTAATCACTAAGGCTGTCATTAATTACATTTTTTTTTATCCACTGAGAGCACTAATTATGAAACATACAATTCTACTTACAGATATGATGAAATGTCAGTGTTCCTGGGACCCTGATTCCATATTGTATGCACTAAATTTCTGAAAACTGTCTGTAAATTCTGGGAGATATGCGTGAGTGCAGACAAACTGTCCCAGACTTTATTCAGACATTTTCCTGTCAGCCCCCAATTAATCTGTCTGCATGTTGAGGTGAGCTGATGTGAAAATGCAGCAGCAAATCTTCAGGAATATTCTCTGTTAGTGAATAAGAGGCGGGCAATGGCTTTCTATCCTGCAACCAGCTGTGACTGGTCCCATCTCTCCTTGCACAGGACAGTATGTTCTCTGCTCTTTTGTTCATACACTGCATATGTGAAATTACACACAACATTGATACAAAGGCAAATATTCCCATTATAGTGTTATGGAGCAGGCTCTGCTGCTTTAGGCCATCCCTGCACTGCTCTTTTAGGAGCTTCTTGCCTCCTGGATAGTCTCATGCTGAGGAGCACGTACTATGAACAACCACTGGACATTTCCAAGAAAATTTCAAAAACTTTCTGGATAGTTTTTATTATTCCAATGAGATGTTAGCTGTGCACAACTGAAAACTTAATAAAACTTAATAATATATATTTAATAAAAATATCTTTGTCTATAAAATGTAATGTGCAAACACAAGTATTTTATTTTGGAGATGCTTTTTCCAAATCATAAGTCAAAATTTCATCAAATAATTCTCAGGGCTTTTCTTTCTTTTTTCCCTTGTGGGGGCAGACAGTTTATAAGCACAGCATATAATCCAAAATCATCACAGCCTTCCAGGGACTCCAGTTATTAAAGGGCAATGCCACAGTTATTATCTTGACAGTTATTCAGCGCATCCATCAACCCCCCCCACCCACCCACCCACCTTCAAACACCGTAAGCACCCAAACAGGAACACAGAGAGGGACGGAGAGACATGAGGCGAAGAGAAGAAGAGAGAGAGAGGAAGAGGAGAGACAGCGAGACTAAAGGGGTCTATTTGCAGAGAGTGAGAAGAGAGAAGAAGAGCGAGGGAGAGGAGAGGCAGGGGGTAAGAGAAAGAAAGTGATCTAAGGGCTCTAATTGCCGTCTAGGGAGGATGGGGACTCAGAGAGAGAGCCACAAAATACACTGTAAAAAAAAAAAAAAAAAAAAAAAAAAAAATATTTAATGGATGGATCAGAATATTTTGAAGGGTTTTTTTTTAACTTTCCAATTGTCTAAGTCAATAACATTAAAAAAAATAAACTGGATGTTTTTAACAAGTGTTTGATCACAGTAAAAGATGACTTTGAGGTCTTCATTTGAAGGGTAATTTAAAAGTGAGTCCATATAAAAGCACCAAAGCTTTATACAATCAGCTGTTTGGGTCTAGGTGCTTTGACAGAGACATCAACAACAAAATAAGCTAAAACAGAAAAAACTTTCATGAGTCACAGGACTAAGAAGAACAACAACTCAGAGGGAAGAAGAGTTACCTGGTGGTGTTGGTGTGTAACCTTCCTACATGCCATCAGGAAGACAGAAAGGCAAACCATGCAGATGCTTCAAAGGGCTTCTTTTATGTGTCCAGAAGACAAAGGAAATTAAGGATTTTTCTTTTAGTAATGCATTACTTCTATGAAAATGTAGAAAATGACAGGTTGCTTGAATTGGAAAACTGATGCGTTACGTTACTCGTTACAACAAAAAAAGTAATCTGAGCACTCCAACGGATTACTTTGTAATCCATTACTCCCATCGCATATTATGTCTGGGCAAAGTGCTAGTTGAATTTGGATCATACATCGATTTATTTAAATTAATCTTACGTAATCACTGTGCTTGTTAGTCTGAAAACGTGTATTTCCTTATGTGGCGGACTTTCCTTTATTAATATGGCGGCGATGCATGAAGAAAACTTTAAAGGAAATGTTCAGTTCAAATGACTAGCAGTATTGAAGGCGAGATATGGCGGCGCTCGTCCGACTTCTGGTATGAAGTGGAGATCATCCGTTACATCCAGGTCCCTCTACAAGGTTTTTGTCCAGTGTCTTTGTCCAGTCATATCTTTTGTTTCATCTAGAGTCTAAACTGTAATATTTCTCATGAAATGAATTTGGTGATTGAATAATTTTGGAAATCTGGGCGGCAACTTCACCTTAAGAATGTGGTGGTGGGTCTGATGACTAGACCAGAACCACTGATTTAAAGATACTGCAGAGGCAAAAGAGCTGTGTGTTGTATAAACACACAGTGTAAGCTTTAACGTTCTTCCATGTATACTAACGACGTGTTACACATTTCCCTCAGTCAGCTCTGTTACTACCTCAGTGGCTGATCAGTGACTTTGTCGCACCATTCTGCCTGAGTTTTAGGATTTTACAGTGTAATAAAAAGGGTGGGTGTGGGGGTTTGTGGCAGGGGTTCACTCCTGATAGAAAGTGATCTAAAGTGCTGTAATTGTAGGTGGTGTGTTGATGAAAGTGATTTAGTGTCCCAGCATGTCTCTGTGTGTTCTTCACATCAATATTCCACCAACCCTTTATTAACCCCTCACCCCCTCTACACGCACATCCACACAGACTCTGTGTGTCTTTAAAGATGCTGACCACTGAAGCTGTTTATGAGTCCAACTTTTAATATCCTAACTTTCTCTTCCTTCCACTTCAGCACATCTCTGTGAGGATCAGTAAGGTATGGATAGATTGATCAGGGGGGTCGGGATGATGGGTGTGTGGAGTGGGGAGGGCTGGGGGGGTAATAGATGAGAGATGATCATCACTCGGAGCTTCTGTCAGCTGTGACCTTTGCAGGCTGAGTGACCAGAAAGACAGCAGAGTCATTACCAGCCTTTATCCCTTTGTGTGTCTGTCGCAGCCCCGCAGAGAGGAGAGCAGCTCTGTCATTTAGGGTGCTGGTTCTCAACCCGGGGGTCGGGACCCCCTGGTCTCACAGGGTAATTTTTCAGGGTCACAGGATATAGCTCTATCACACAAAAGATTTACTCTTTTCTCATTTTACTCTATTTAAACATGTTTTCTCTCTACAAAATTCACTCTTACGTTTAAATGGGAATCCATTTTTCCTCTAGCCTGTGCCCTATTTTAAAATGTTTGGTGATTTAGGGACAAATACTCAGAGTTTGTGTTACTCCAGAGGAGTGCCTCAGCTAGTGATGAGACACTGGGAGTAATGGTTGTGTATTAATCCTAAGGGGTGAATCTGCTGAATCAAAGTGCCTTTATTTTAAAACTCTCTATTTTGCAAAGGAATGGTTAACAGGAAAACATGCATCATGCTGTCCCTGACACAGGTTTAATTTAAGAAGAAACATGTTTCAAAGATATTAAGAGGGATGATAAATTGATGGAATATTGTGTAAAGAAGTGGTTCTCAATTGAAATGTGTGCCTGGAAAAGAAAAGCTGTTTTTCCATAACATGTATGTTTTGTTTAAGAGATCTTTCTCTCATTATCCCGGGATAATAAAGCTGGTATTCTTATGGAAATGTGTTGATTATCTCAAGATCAATAGAAAACAACAGAGCAAAACAAATATGGGCAAAATGTGCTCTGAGCTTCTGTAATGATGTGCTTTACACATCAGTTTTGTCCTGACTCTCCTTTCAGTCATAAATGTTTTTTCAGTTTACCATCCAAACTGCAACACATTTCATTGATAAATTTAAGTGGTTGAAAAATTTCCAACTTCTGGGTCGTAATTCCCCAATAAGGATGTGAGGATGAGCCCTGAAGATAGAAATACAGTTTTCTCTTTTACAGCCAGGACCATTTACACTGCCTATAAAGTATTTACCTTCTTCGATGTTTTACCCTTTCATAAATCCATTTTTTATTATTTTATAAATCAATCATGGTCAATATTATTTTTATTTTTTTTTTACATAAATACATATTTTTTAAACTCTTTAATGTCAAAGTGTAAACAGATTTCTACAAATTAATGTTGATTAAATAAAAATATGTAAGGTAAAATAACATAAATATTCACCCTCTTTAAAGTGACTGACCTAATTCAACACAGGTCCAGCTTTGGTGCTAGTAGTCTCACAGTTACTGAAATCGAGATCACCTCAGTGCAATGAAGGGGCCTCAAGTGATTGTAATATAAAGACA
The DNA here is from genome assembly GCF_018320785.1 of Cheilinus undulatus. Classification (NCBI taxonomy): domain Eukaryota; kingdom Metazoa; phylum Chordata; class Actinopteri; order Labriformes; family Labridae; genus Cheilinus; species Cheilinus undulatus. The sequence goes on from NC_054873.1 coordinate 37,371,023, forward strand.
CCTGTGTCTCAAAGCCCAGTCAATGGTTAATAAGTATTCCTGGCTACCATTACACCATGAAGACAAAAGAACACTCCAAGCAACTCAGAGAAAATGTTATTGAAAAGTATAAATCTGGAGATGGATACATAAACAATTCCAAGGTCCTGAACATCCCCTGGAGTTCAGTTAAATCATTCAAGAAATTGTGTAAAAATCTAGATCAGGCCGTCCTCACAAACTGAAGGAGACTAGTGAGACAGACCACCAAGACACCTATGACTACTCTGAAGGAGTTACAAGCTCCAGCAGTTGAGATGGGAGAGACTCTGCATAAAAGAACTGTTGCCCGAGTTCGCCAAAGGGCATGTGGGAGACTCCATGGTCAAGTGAAAGAAAGTTCTTTGGTCTAATAAGACCAAAATGGTGCTTTTGCTCTCAGACAAGACACTGCACATGATCACAAACATCCTCACTGAAACATGGTGGCAGCATCATGCTGTGTGGATGCTTCTCAGCAGCTGGCCCTGGAAGGCTCTTAAAGATAGAGGGTAAAATGAACGGGGCTGAGTTACAGCCCTGCCTCTGGTTCTGAAAACAGGCTGTTTTGGTTTTATGTATGATGTGGCTGATGAGCGTCAGGTATGCAAAGCAGCATCATGCCAGTGATCAGGCAGGTTCAGACATGTAGACAAGACTCTGAGGTCTCTAGATGCTCCTCACCCTGACTCACACTTAAACTCTCCAGAGGATAAACCATCACCTTCTGCAACCAGCAACACATTACCTCACAACAATTCCCCTGATGACTTCACTGACAGCCTCCACAACACTAAAGGGCGATATTACACAGTTGACAACACACCACAAAGTAAACAGTATGACAGACTCTGAGCTCTGTGCTGACAGCTTAAGGGGAGAAAAATGTTTCACTAAAACAATTAGAAGGAAAATGTTGGTCTATAGGTAAAACTGAGGTCCCTGTACACACTCTCAAGCTAGCTACATGCTTGTAAAGGCATTTTTAGTATGAAAAATGAAGTGCTTTGGCTTATTCAGAGCATCTCAAACCAGTTCCTGTTTTATCCTCACACACTGACATGATTCAAATAGTTTGAGCATGGTTTTAGTTTACATCATGAACATTAATACAGAAGCTATAGCAGCACTTACTATCTGAGCTATGTGTGCACAGTGCAATGTCAGCAGTTCAAAGGAAATGCAGCCAATATAAGCCCAGCAGCTAATATTGTCTTAAGATTGCAATGATTCATCTTTTTTGTTTTAATGATACACAGTAGTTAGAAACAGTCATACAAATGAATCTGATGTTCAAAAAAAAGATTTTTTTATGTGGGATTTCTACAGGTATCTGGACCATTGACAACATTAGAGTTCTTGCTGGTGGCATTTTGATGTTAACTGCTTTATAAACTCCTTTTCATAAGGATCAGTAACTTATACATATTTGAGAACCATGTTATAACTTTAGTTTCCAGCTGTTCTTCACAGGAATGCAGAAGCACCAACTCTCACAACAGATCACTGGAGTTATGAGCCCACTGATGCTAGTTCAGACTGTCTGGTGAACATTATGTACCCAATTGAGAAATAGCCATGAATTCCAGTCGAGAGAATAAGTCGATACATTTTTACAGCCTATCTTTATTTCATGTTGAACATTTGTTTACACGGGATCCTATTGGTGTTTCTGGAGATTTTAGTAATTGACAAAGATGGGCCTTATGTGGACATGTTCATCTCGTCTCTCTTAACTTTTAACGGGACTGATGCTTTCTGCTTGTTCCCGATGTTGTGGGGATAGTTCTGCAGGTATGACTTAAATCCATGATCGACATATTCCATACAGTTTTGTGTGTGTGTTCAGGGGCACAATGAAAGGAGAGAGGGTAAATGAGCCAAATGGAGTTCAGTCTACTTCAGAATAAAGTCAGAAATCAGCCATGTAAACCTCTTAGAACCTTGTGCCTCACTAAGAGCCCAGATTGTGTGCAGAACATTGTAGGACATGCCCAAATACAGTTTGTTTCTCTGTATCCTCAAAATAGAGCTCGCAGCGTTCCTATTCACTAACGCTAATGAGCCATTGTGTATAAACACAATAAACATCTACCTTTGCTCACTCTTAGTTAATCTAAAACTGCCCTAACCAGCTACAGTGCCAGTTTTATCAGAACTTGATAACATTTCTTTGTTAAAAAGAGAACAAAGAACAGCACTGAGTTCTTTTCTTTATGGAAACAATGTTTTGCCCTTCTCCTAAACAGATTTGGCAAGAGTCTAATAGTCATGTGTTTTGTTGCCCTGATTGGCCTGTAAAGATGTGACAGACAAAACATTCATCCAATCACCCTCCAAGTTTCTTTTCAAAGGCTCTGCCCTTTCACAAACACTGTCAATTGGAGGTTTTCCAGATGGATGTGTGAAACACATCCATCTGGTGTGTCAGGTTACTTAATTGGTGTCCCTGCTCTATAGTCCCCTTACAGAAGTGATGGAGATGTTGAACGTATCCGGGATGTTGAAGGACTCTTGCTCTGTCCACTTCAGATGACCAAAAACAACAGTTTGATAATTATCTGCCTCTTCCAGAAGGGAAATATTAATAAAATGACAGTCCATCTTAGCAGCATCAAAGTTTCACATAAATATTATTGAGATTTTAAGATTTGAGTCTTTGAATGTGATGACCATGTGACGTAAACACTGAGGGAACATGTGTCACAGCAAACAACCACTCCTCTGTGTTCCTCTTCATCATCCTGCTGCTGTGTCTCCTCCTCTACCTCCTCCATAGAGACGTCAAACCTTCCTCCACAGCGACAGCAGTATGTGTACACACACTCCCCTGAAACAAAACACACTTCAATTTTACATTAAATACTAAAGACATGGCCTTCCTTCATCATACAGTGAGCATACATGTTTACTATGATCAGGACATAATCTAAAACCATGTTTAAGAATTATGTGTCACAAATAAAATCTTTCAATGAAATTAATATAAATATTAAAGCAATTAAAAAGATGTGGGTCCTCGTGTTAACTACAAACTTATTTTGTCTCATTTTTAAAAAGTAGAATATCAAATACTGTTGCATTTACAATAAGGCTATTCAGTATTTTTTTAAAAAAACAAAACATATGTTCAATTTCACAGTATTTTTATTGCTATACAGTGGACATCAATTTCACTTTTTTATCCTGTCATAATCAAGGTGAAATAATTTGTTTTTATAATGTATTGTATTAAATATGCAGTTACCCTGGTCCCAGGTCATATCCTCCAGATAAACTGTAGAATCCACTGGCCAGTCCTGCTTCAGCTCCTGGGCTGGAGAAGATTAAGATCATAGTAAATAATGCATTATTAAAACCATGATACATGGAATAAGAAAAATATCTGTGAAGACTATATTTCAAAACAGCCTTTATGTTGGTGTGGAGGGGTTTTCTGAAGCCCCAGTCGTCCCAGTGGTTTTTTTGGGGGGGAGGGGGGGTTTGACAGGAACTATATGTTCCTGTTAGGGTCCCTCCAGGCTAATAGGTCCCAGAGAAGGGCCACACAGAGATTCACAGTATCCTCAATCAGAAGGATCTGAAGAACCATTTTTGTTGTAAAAGATGAGATTGTTGATGTTTGTGTCAAAGATGGTATGTGTGTTGATGCGCCGCTGTCCACACTGCTGACTGACATCTGTCTCTTATAGGGAGTGAAGGAAGGAGAAAGGCTACAAACAGCTAATTCTGCTCTCTCATGGATATTTTGAGTGATTTTTGTTATTGCTCCAGTATGTCCTTGAAATTGCATTGTTCATTTCATTTATTAGCTTATTGACACAGACCATGGTCACATAGTATGGAGCACAAACAGAGCATACAATAAAAAAAAAAAAACACAAAGATAGCACACGGCATGTAAATGTCACAGTAAGTATCACTTAAATAATGGAACAGTGTTCTTCAAAAAAGCACCAAGTTGACCAATAACTTTTAGTTGCTCTGATTGCAACCTTAACATACCTTTCTTTATGACTCATTATGCACCAAAAACAAAAGATGGTAATCATCAGCTGGACGATAATCATTACAAAGGTTACAGATCCTTTGATTTCTGTCTAGCCCTTATATCTTCCAGTGATTTTAGGTATCCTAGTGTTATTTGATCTACAGGTACAGATGGCTCGTCTATACTTTTGGTTACCACATAATAAATACTTTTCCAGTTTGATCTCTCGTTTAAATTCTACATATGGATCACACAATGTCATACTTTTCAGCTCACTTTGCCACTTTGGTGCAGTCTGTGACCAAATGATCATGGATGCCATCTTTGCCACAACATTCCTGTATGTGATGTAGACAGACATAGACAGAGACAGAGAGAGAGAGGAGATGAAGTAGAGAAGGTTTCATCTATAGGTGAACAGCAGGGCACTACAGTATCCTACATTAACTTTTTCTGACAGTAAGTGTAACAAGTGTGTGTGGGTGAATAAAGAAATAATGATAATGATTACATCAGTACCATTTAAGATAAAAATAAATAATAAATGCTGGTTGATAAAAGCACTTATACATAAAGATAATGAAATATATTCACAGTTATTTCTATCGTAGTTCTAAATCCATAAATGCATCAAAATGAAAATATTGATTAAAATGCCAAATAAGAATAAAATAATATGACTAACTGTAGAGTTATTAGTGTAATAAAACATACCAATGGATGGCCACACACCTTTGACTCAATCAGTTATGTTGATAGGTAAAGACTCCATTGACTGCTTAGCCTTCATTCTAAGGTTTAAATGTGTTTTGCAACTCTTCAAAGATTTTCTGGAAGTGGGTATCGGCAGCAGTAGCTCAGTCTGGAAGGACTTCCATTAGTGCATGACCATGGGGATCCTGTTTGTGCATGTGTATTTGCATGACATTCAGTCTATGTGGGTGTAGCATGTTCAACAATAGACTGTAGATGGTAAAATTCCCTTCGGGGATTAATAAAGTATGACTTAGCCTTAACCTTATAAATGGCTCTTTCAACAGAAAAGGTTGCCGACCCCTGGAATGAAGGATTGAATATGAATGCGTACATAGACATTTTAAAAGGACATACACACAGCTCTAGTTAGAGCTATCTTTTTGTGCTTTCTACAAGGTAACACCAGGTGCATACAGGGCCAAGTTATCAACCCTCCATCATCCTCCTTACTCCTAGTTAGATATTGTGAATAGAAAGAAATGAGGATAAATGTATGAGACAAAAGGAGGAATAAGGCGTCAAATGAAAAAAAAAAAAACAAAAAAAAAAACGGCACTTTATAATGTGAAATGTGACCCTAGTCTCATGTGTTTACATAAAATCTCAGTCTGTCTTTAGTAATGCTCTAAGGAAACAATGATTTACCATAATAGAAAACTCAAACTGGCAGAAGTTCTAAAGATCTATCTCCTGTCTTTGTATAGCCTCTTTAATTTTTACTGATATGTGGACATAAACACTTGCAAAGCTTAGAAAAGTTGAATAGATTTTATGACTTTGACCTCGATCACAAGGCCACTAAAACACCCATATTTTGAAACAGAAGACAGAACCAGAGACGTCAATAAATGGATGAAAAGTGACTGAAGGAACCTTTATGGATGGACTGACAAATGGAGAGCAGCTGGGTGTTCACACACTCTTCTGTTTCACAGTTCACTCTTGAGGAAACAGTCATTATCAAGTCATACAGTTTGACAGTGATAATGACTTTGAAGCATGAATAATTAGTGTTAAATTTTACCTGGGTTTTAATTAATGTTACTCTGTGTAGGAAATAATTGCTGCTTAACCAGCGTTAATTTAACATTGAATTAATGATGAAGAGGATGGAGAAGCTTTAAGGAGCATAAAGCATTGACTAAACAACATTAAGTTGATTAATGACCCTTTCATACTTGAAATTCTGACTGGACTAATGAAAACATTTCTTTGGCTGAGTTAATATTTCCTTTTTCACATCCACCAGTGTTTCCCACAGGATTTTAAGGGACTATGGTGGGGTTCTCTCCAAACTACCAAGAGAATGCCAGTTGCATGTTCCCCAAGGAGAAAAAAAAAACCTCTGACCTTTTGAAGTGCAAGCATTGATCTTGTGTACTTTGAAAGTAAAATTAAAAGGCTAAATCATGAAAAATTTCGTTCTCTTTCACCAATTTTTAGTAATCAAATCAGAAGTGTAGTGATTAGAATTTGATTGTCTGATTCCAATTTTCATTGTTTTCCTGGTCTGACTTGACTATAAATTTACTGGATGATACAGAATTTATTTTCTTAAAAAAACATTTTAATCACATCAAAAAGATTTTTTTTACCTTATTTTTTTATGGAGTTTTATTTCATGTCCATAAAAAGAAATCTTTCAAACTGCAACAGGTCACATGATCATCTCTGGTTTTAACTTTAACTAATCTCCACCAGAAAACTATGCCACAGCCTTTATTTCCTGTATTCAAATACATTGCTTAACAAATTTATTAGACCACCTGTCACATTTGTCTCAGAGACCATCCACCATCATGAAGAGCTTTAATGTGGACTCTTTCATTTTCAGTGAGCTCTCCAGGTTTAACCATTTTTAGCAGGAATGAGGGATTTCAAACTGAATTACCTTTTTATACCCAAATTTGAGCCGGCTCACTGGGCTTCTCTGAGAAGTCAGAAATGAATCAAGCATAACATTCAACCACTAAAACTCATTTTTTTCTGTTAAGGAATGCAAGTAAATAACTATAATTTGACATATTAATCAAGAAATAATAATGTGCTTTACTATTTTTTCAGTTTTTTCTTTTTTGTAAATCAGTAAATTGGAAAATTCATGGATAACAATAATAATTAAATTTTAGCATTAAAAATATCATTTGGGTTAAAGAGCTTCTACATATTGGTGTATTAACCATTGCAGAAACATAAAAAATGATTTTGGTAATTACCAATGCTGTTAATTTAGGGCAGCTGTGGCATAAACCTTACTTTGGGTGGTGGTCTAATACATTTGTTAAGCACTGTATGTCTAAATAGAACAAAATCTATTTAAATGTTATGTGTTAAATTTAATTTCTATATGAAGTTCACAGTCTAGAGAGAAATACTTTGTCATCATTAACACAAATAGTGCTTTAAATCCGCTATAAATACAGAAATGATGATTCAAGTAAATTGATACGTCTGATTTAAGCTCAGTCTCCTCAATCATTCGCTTGCACACTGAGATTTGTCCACTTAAAATGAGAATATTACCAGAATATTTCTTAAGACAACGAAAAGCACTGCCCAGCCCATTGCATAAGAGAGACACAGTGGGAGCAAATGAATCCATGATGATTCGCAGATCCTACAGGGGTATGAGGTGGAGGGGAACAGAAACCGATGAGAAAGTACTGTTTCACTTGAAACTTCTCAAAGCTTTGTCTCCTCCAGGCTCTGATTGTCTGAAGGTCAATCCCACAGTACAGAGCATTCATCTGCACCTTTTTCTCTGGAGCTGTTCACTGTGTGCGCAGCACAGCTCATGCTCACTATGGTTCACTGCCAAGCACTCCAACGGGATATCAGCTATAGAACATGTATTGTTGGTGGGGAAAATTAGACTATGGCAGAGTGCCATGGTCTAAGTTAGAAAACTCTGCATCCACTGTTACTGTTTTAAACTTAAAGCAGGCTTTTAGGGGCTCTAAAACTTTGCAATGCCAATGACCCCAAAGGCATCAGCCTTTTGCAGGGACACCTCTAATGGTTGGTCCAGTTTCTGGTCATTTTCCTTTGACATTTCATTTTTTTTAATCTGGTTACTTTGGGGGGTGCATGTTAAAAACTTCCCTAAGTCTGTCTGGTTAGTCAGAAACAAATAAATAAATATTTGTATTCGATTATAATAGAGCTGAAGAGAGAAATAACTATTTATAGTTCATCCTTCCTTGCTGTACCTTCAGTTTGAAAAAAAAAACCAGAAACTTAGGCGGGTTCTGACTACAAAGTGGTTGAGAGGCACACTTACCACATATTCCTCTATTACTTGGAAAAACAGGAGCTGAGCTTTGACCTGTTTTCTTGCTACTTATAAGGTAAGAATTTTACTGTTGCTTGACTTACACTGTCAGCAGTTCTGTCCCATCATTGACTGATATGCCTTAAAACTTATTCATGAAGTTTTAGGTCCAGTCACTGATAATCATTGTCTTACCTCTCCTCTGTAAGTCATACTGCCTCCTGGTGTCCTGGTCACTGAGGATCCTCCAGGCAGCATCAACTTCTAAGAATTTTTTCACAGCAGACTCTGCTTCTGATGAACATGCGCTGCCAACACGGTCTGGATGGTACTAAAATTTACATACAATAGCATAAGCACACAAATAATGTCAAACAAAGAGGAAGAGCGATTAATTCCTTACATTATTCAGACTGGCCATAAAGGTTCAAGGCTCATTTTATTATCCCTGTTTTGCAGCCAGCGGTCAAACATGCATCCAGTCCAATCATAAATGCAGCATAAAGACACAATAACTGTTTACAAACATCCAAACAGTGTACAGTCTGGATGTGCTCATTTTTAAAATGAGCAGAGCACTGCTGAGGCAGATATAAGGCCCTTCCTTATTACATTATGCAGCATCATTGTATAGTGTTGCTTTGATGGCGTGCAGAGCAGTGTGTTTACCTGTAAGGCCAGCTGCTGGTATCTGTGCCTGAGTTGCTGGACTGAGTCTGAAGGGCTGGCTCCCAGGACAGCATACAGGTCCTTCTCTGCTGCTTCACACATCACTGCAACAACACAACAGTGACATCAGACTGACACCTCATTAACACAACAAATAGAAGACTAACCCCAAATTCCTTAGTCAGTCTGTGTTCAAGTCTGTGTGCCCTTGCCCACAGGGTCTGACTGTTTCTGGTGTAGAGCACAGATCGTGTGATCACAAGTTAACATAGGAATAAAAAGAAATATATAAATAGCACGTCATTTTGCCTGTCTGGAGTTGATTTGCTGTTCTTTTTTGACATAACGATGATTCAGTTGAGAGCCTCATCATGTATCTCCAGCAGAGTGGAGTGGCGCTTCTGGCACACACTTGAGACAGTCCGCAGCTTGTGCTAAAGAAACCCAAAGACTGACCAGACAGTAGGGCTGGGTATTGCTAAGAACCTCACGATTCAATTCGATTTCGATTCTTTAGGTTGTGATTCAATTCAATATCGATTCAATATTGATTTAAATGCTTTGATGTTGATTCAGTAAGAAGTAGAAATACACAAATGACCTGCTGACAATTTTTAATAATTATTTTCATTCCCATGTGAACATATGTGGCAGGTCACCTCACATTTTTTAGCAATAAAACATCTGAAAATAAAAATCTGCACCATAATAACTTATATGTGCATAAGGAGTAATAAAGTAAAAACATGCCAGTTCTGTATAAACACTGAAAAAGTGAAGTGCATGTAAACTTTAATAATATGTCTTTCCTCTTGGAAATTGTGATAAACCTCACATAACATGGTTATGGTTGGTTGTTGTTTGGTCGAGTGCGGCCTCCATCCATACAACGCGAATCACTCGCACAGCGACCCCTACTGGCCAGGAGGTGAATCGATTCAGACAATTTGCTGAATCGATATTGAATTGAGGGGGGAAATACTGCAATGCATCGATTAATCGATATTTTTACCCACCCCTACCAGACAGGGGCTGATGTGCTCCAGTGTGCACAGAGCACACAGAATGCTGCACAGACAGACTATGCAGAACTTAGGGGCTATACTTTTTTCATTGGTTTTTACAATAAAGCTGAAGGCCAAATTGCTCCAAGTCCAATCAGGCCCAAGCACAGATATGTCATCACTTAATAACATAGCACACGCAGTTTAAAAGATATGTGATCTCCCAGAGTTAGCACAGTGTAGAAATACACAGACAACATGCAACTTGACTCTTGTCCAGAAGACAATCACTGACACCCTCCACAAGGAGAGAAAGCCACAGAAGGTCACTACTGAAAGGTTGTTCTCAAAGGCTGCATCTGATCATATCCATGGAAAGTTGACTGGAAGAGAAAAGTGCGTTAAGGAATGGAGCACAACAACAGGGATGAGCTCAGCCTTCACAGGACGGCATACAAAGCAGATATAAGAACTTAGGGGAACTTGACAAGGAGTGGACTGAAGCTGGAGTCAGTGTATCAAGAGCCACCACACACAGATGTCGTGTTCTTAGTGTCAAGCCAATCCTGAACCACAGACTTAATTTTGAATTTCATTAAGAAATCAAGGTCCCAGAGTCTGGGGAAAGGTCTAAGAGACCAAGGTGCTTTAAGTCCCGAGTTGACAGTTTCCACGGTCAGTGATGGTTTGGGCTGCCATGTCATCTGCTGAGAAACTTTGAGATACTGATTTATTTTGTTGCAGGACTAGGCACCTGCCTAACCTTGCAAAGCAGATGGATACGCCCATTTCCGTGTTTCTCACTGGGGGATCCATCTTGCTAAGCTCCCGTCTGAACAGTTTGGGCCCGGTGAGAAAGTGACAGGACCAATCAGCAACAGGGGCACTACTTCCCAGTGCGGCAGAGTCGTGACGTAAGCAAGCAGCAATAAGAGCCATTATGGCGGAAGACATTAGCGTGGATACTGCTAAAGCGCCAGTTTTATCAGAACTTAATGACATTTTTTCGTTAAAAGAACAAAGAACAGCAGTGAGTTGTTTCTATTCAAAAATGACAAAAGTTACTCTGATTGGCCCGTAAAGATGTGACGGACAGAACATACATCCAATCACCCTCCGAGATTTGTTTTTTTTCAAAGGCTATGCCCTTTCCCCAAACACTGTCTATGAGTGGGTTTTCCAGATGGATGTGTTTCACACATCTATCTGGGGTGTCAGGTTAGCACCTCCCCACAGTGAAGCCAAAACTACCAGAAACTGGTTTGCTGACCAGGGTGTTACTGTGCTTGATTGGCCAACCACCTGGTCTGGCCTGAACCCCACAGAGAATCTCTGGGGGAATGTCAAGAGGAAGATGAGAGACACCAGACTCAACAATACAGATGAGCTGAAGGCTGCTATAAGAGTAACTTGGGCTTCTTAGCATCTCAGTGCGACAGACTGATTGCTACATGTTGCATAGATGCAGTAATTTGCAATAGGGGAGCTCCACCCAATTACTGTATATAAATGAAAAAGAGGATAATTTTCCAGAACTGATGTTTTGTAATGTAAAAATTTAGATTGTTTTTTTGTTTTTGTTTTTTTTTTCTTGGTCACAGTACGCAAACAAAAAAGTCTTGAAATGTTTCACTTTGTATGAGCTGTATATGGAAGTTTTACTTCTTGAATTAAAACACTGGGGATAAAAGAACTTCAGTGTCAAAGTCAAATTCACGACATTCATTTTTTTAGATGCTCCCGTACATAATGAGGATAATATCAAATGGAATGGTTACAAAGACTTACCTTTCCAATTGGGCTGTGAATAAAATGGAAATTATTTTTTTTTTAAATAAAGTAAACTAGGGAAGGTTACATTTTTGGTCAACTTAAATTTTCAGCAGCAAAAACAAAAACAAAAGAAAAACACTAGCTTTAATAAGTTCAAAACCATTTTTGAGATGTGTTTTATTTCTTTTTCTCTGTCTGACAGCCAATATACACATACTTTCACTTTACATGGTTTAAAAGCTACAAGACAACACGAATAATAAATAAAATGCAACATCAGCTGCCAAGCATCTGTTATTTAGTCCAGTCTGACCTTAAAAAAGAAATTTGAGCTGAAAATGAAATAACGACAAAATCTTTTGCAATATAATATAATTCAGACAGGAGGATTCAAGGTAGGAAAGCGGGTACCTTGAAAAGGTTAACAAATACACCTTTTAACTTACCAATCATTACACGTAATATGCTGCACTAATATCACTAATATTAGCGCAGTGAGCAAGCTGCCTGATTTTTATGTTTGACCCAATGCACAAAAACGTAACAAAATGTCAAGACTGAATATCAAAAACCTGATCATTTTCGGTGAAGCTGTTCAGTCGACTTCACATAATAACGTTATGAGCCAGTAGAGAAACCAAAATACACCCTCGTGGGTGGACACTGTGGAAGTGTGGACCAGTTAGTCTGGGCTTAACAAACCTCTATCTAAACCATTCATGTGTTATTTCGATCACATTTATACATGTACCGGTTATTCTGTCATTATGTGTTTATGTTCAGATTTCAGAGTATCCAACGTACCTTTAAACGTAGGTGTCACCTGAAAGACATGATGTTCAACGATGTCCCAAGCTCCATGTAAACAGATACGCTGGGTGTCAGTTCCGCATTCAGCCTGGGGTCTTCTTCTTCTCTTGTTTTATTGCCAGGGCGTCCGAAGGACAGGCCGTTTTAACGCACTACCGCCACCCTCTGTATGGTAGAAACAGCAGAATGAATGAATCAATGAATCACTCAATGAATAAATAAATCAATGAATACATAAATAAATAGATAAATAGAGCGGTAGAGGAAAACAAGACCTCTTAATCATACAAAAATACACATTTAGACTGTCAAAAGAATTTTTCTTTTGTTTTTATAAATGATACAAAAAGGAAAACCTTGAACTCCTGGCTTATAAGTTTGAAGTCCATGACTCTTCAACTGATGACCTAAGCTTGTCATTTTTAAGTATTGTTTAAAAATAGTTCAACCCCTTCCACATTTTCAGTCCTCTTGTTGATATTTTCAATTGTAAAACATTTACTTTTTTTATTTTTTATTTTGTGCAATCTTGTTGATGTGTTAACATACTCCTCCGTCATGCATATAACAGCACAACCCCAATTCGAAAATAGTTTGGACACTGTGTAAAATGTAAATAAAAACAGAAGGTCATTATTTTCAAATCTAACAAGCCTATTATGATGCAGGCTTTGGAACTGATAACAACATATGATATGTAATATATTCAATAATGCTGATAACAAGTGGATGGTCGCTCTCCTCTTTTGTCCACAGAACATGGTATCCCTAGTTTCCAAATGAAATTTCAAATTTTGATTAATCGGACCACAGAACAGTTTTCCATTTTGCCTCTGTCCATTTCAAATTAACTTTGGCCCAGAGAAGTTTGCAGCATTTCTGGACTGAGTTTACACATGGCTTCTTTGTAATACAGTTTTAAAATACATTTGTGGCTGGTATGGTGAACTGTGTTGACAGTCAGTGTTTTCTGGAATTGTTTCTGAGTTGCATGTAGGGATTTCCCGAACAGAATCATGCCTGATTTAATGCATCACCACCTGAAAGCCCATATATCACAAGCCTCCAATATTAACCTTCAGCCTAGTCCTTTGCACACAGAGATTTCTCCAGATTCTCTGAATCTGTTGATGATATCATGAACTAAATTTAGCACAAAAAGTGAGGAAATGTTTGTTTGGTGGATTATTTCATTGTAACAATGTTTCTTAGTAATAAATCGTATGCCGTTGGAAAGCCTGTTTCCAAAATCAGATAATTATTGTTTATTTAGTGCATTTAAATGTGGGACATAACTGTGAATTTTGTGTTTGTGACTGTCTCTATGCATACTTAAAGCACATAAAGCAAACATGGTACACAGCAACAACAGGGATCATAGTGAACTAGAACCCACTGTGTGCCAAGCACATCTTTGAACTCCACTGCCAAGCTGAAAGAGCTGCCAGGAAAGAGCAGCACCATACCACCTGCTGAGAAATGTGTACTGACAATACAGACCATGAAGTGATCTGTTAATTGAAATGGGAATAGAGGAGATGAGGTGACACACCAACAGCTTTATGATCTGACTTCCTGTCTGTCACTTACTTTTGGCTCTTTAACGAGACCGTGGGGGGAAGAGGGGAGAGGAGGAAAGACACAGGGTGACTGACATTGTTGTGCACTTAATTATTTCCTCATTTTGGTAGAATTACAGCTCAATTAGTCAAGTGACAAAATATAAATAGTCAGACTGGGAAGCTGTAGTTAGCATTTGATTGAATGCATGTTTACATTCTCATGCATCAAGTTTCCAACAGCAGCCCTGAAATAAACTCTGTCTTTTTAAAGCTTTGTTGGTTCACTCTGTATGGCACTGAAGGATAATGAAAGATGTGTTTGTCCTGACATATACACTGAGATGGTGATATGATTAACACTAAATGAAAGCATGCTTTAATAATAAAACTTTAAGCTTCACATGTTAATTAGACTTAGAGCTCTAGAAGTCCATTGTGTCGGAAATGGGCATACATTCAGCGGGAACTGGGTATTTTGAATAAAATAGTTTGTGTTAGTAATGAATAATCAACACATACTTAAAATGTAGGGCTATGAGGTTTAGTAAGTCATTCGTTTTAATTAAATTATTTTCATCTTCCATGCACTTTGGAATTTGGTAGAGTTGTGCCAGAAAAACTTACTTCACCATCAACTGATTTATTGTTTTAATTTGTCTACAAGGATCAATCTACCAACACTTTGTTTGATATGAACACATTCTAAGACATTTTTGAGGGACTTGAACATCTCTGTTGGGGCCAGGGGGTCCTCTCCACCCAGCCAGCAGGCCCATGTGGGCCCCATATGGGTTACATGCAGGCTGCCATGTGGGCTTGTCCACGGTTCCATGTTGGTCCCACCTGTGACTGCCCATGTGGACTTTAAGTAGGATCTAGAGTTTCCATTAGCTGGTATTTACCAGTTTTTGGCTGGTTTCACAGGCGGATGTCTGGCAGATAAAAATATATCATATATGGCCAAAATGTGTGGTTAAAAAACATGCCAATTACCGAATAAGTAGATAGTGAATAATTACATATTATATACCAGGAAGATATGTTGCTCGAACCATTTAATATAAACTCAAAGTTATTTTACTATGACCCACTTCCAGTTCAGTGCTTGGGTTGTTTATCTACATAGCATGGCACATGGCTAATTTAAACAGTGAATATTAATGGTGCCAATGTGGATGATGTCAAACAAAGCCCATCTACTGGAGACTTCAGAGCTGCTGGAAACACTGCAGGGAAATCGACAGTATGGAAGAATCTTGAGTTAGTTATCACTGCAGGGAATAAAGAAGCTCAAACAAAAAGAACGGCAGACAGCTTAATGACACTGATGCAGCAGCCTGGGCCAAGCAAGGAGTTGTATATGACTTTAATGCGTGGGTAATTCCACCTATACCTACCCATGTCATGCGGAAAGCTGTCCTTTGGGCCCATGGTGAAAGCTTGTCTCACTTCCCCTGTGACTGGGTTAAATCACAGGAAAAGTGAACTTTTAAATGATGTTCTAATTTTTTGAGATGCGATTGTATATAATGAGCATATCCATCATTGAGAGGACTGTAATGAACTATCCACAGTTAATGCTTTTGTCTGTCCTGGGGACTACTCCAAATGAACAACAATGGTTGGATTTACTTTATGTTGTGGTTACACTTGAGATCATCAGTTTATGAGGACTAATATTTGACAATTGAAGGTAAGAATCATGTCCATTTGAAATACAGAGTTTTTAGGTGGTGCCTAGTTAACAGCACACTGGTTAGTTATTTAGTTGTTGGCTATGGTATGGTAGTTATGGTAGCAGCTAATGTGCTAATGGACAAACTTGGAGCAAATGATGCTAATGTGAAGATAAGTACTGTTGTTGTTTATGTGTTAAATGTAGGCGTATGTTGTACAACTGACTACATGGGTGCAAGTAAAAGCTCACAATTTTCATCATGTATGTTTAGATAACTTGCACACAGAGAAATAAAAGATTGTCTTTCCACAGTCATTTCTAAGTTCATTAATAAAAAGTGTCAAGTAGGCTCTAATAACAGGGTAACAATTGACCTATGGCTAAGTCCCACCCTCAAACGCGATGAGCCAATCACAGTGTGTATAGCCACTCCAATAAACTTGGACATCGGCTGCCTGGATGTCCATTGAAATGAATAGGAGAAAGTCAGTTTTCGTCCGGTTTTATGAGGGTTTTTTTGAGATTTTAAGTTTAAAATTGGTCAAACGATGTTCACGGGGTACATGCAACTCCAACACAAGGCATCCTGAGAGGCTGGGCAGCGGAGTGTATTTTTTACCTTTTCCTAAGCCACATCTAAACCGAGAAAAGTGTCTTCTCTTGATAAAAGTTTTGCAGTAGACCATATCAACTCAACGTGGATAAAATTAACATCTGTTCTAAGGTAAGCCAACATCGTATTTAAGCCAGCATAGTGTCACTTTGCTGGAAAGAAATATAAAGTTATCTTTAACATCTCTAACGTTAGCTAAAGTTAGCCTAACCTTAGCTCCTAACTGCGTTGTTCGTTGTGTCACGTTGTTTGTTGGGAGTTCATTGGCCTATTTTTTTCTAGTTTTAGTACTTTAGTTATCATACATCATTGTTAGCTGTTGTCCAAAGGGCTCTGGTTAAACTAACGTTAACTCCTGGAGCTTAGCTTCATTAACTTATCTGGGTCAGGGTCAGGGTCTAACATCAAAATTTGCCATAATTTACTCATTTGGACCGGTTCATTCAAAGTTTACAAGTACTAGCCTAGAAATATAGCCACATCGGAGGGGGCGGACACAAAACATTGACTCCTGTCGCCGACCAGCCTCCAGAAAATCAGCCAATCAGAGGAAAGCAGGTCCATGGAGTGGGGTGAGTTAAAGAGACAGCAGCAAAAATGAAGTGTTTCAGACGGAGGTTAAAATAAGGGTTTTTCAGGACGCCAGTGTGAGAAACAGGAGTTTTTTGAGCTGTAAACCATGTAAAGCTACTACGTGGGTATCAGAGAGATGGTGTAAAGCCTTGAAAAAAAAGGCATAATACCCCTACTTTAACTTCAGTGGCACTTTGATGCTGATCCTCTATCTTGTTGTCTGAGTTGGTGATGTCAATGAGATGCAGTTTATCACGTTTGCACTGGGACCTGTAAATTTTGGCTTGTAACTGAAGCTTTTTATCGACCTTCTCGACAATAAAATGACAAATATATCCCTCCAATGCATAGTTTAGACCCTTTTGGTGACTTCTAGATGACATGTGATCTTTCTGTCTCCAAAAAATCATCAATGGCCTCCTGTGAAATGTCTCCTACTGTGACAATAGCATCTGTCACTGAATGTTCATTGTTTGTCCGAGTGAGTGGAGGGGGCGTGGCTCAGCCATAGGTCAATTACTCTGGTTTACCATCAAGCTTAGTTTCTTCTGTCCTGATCTTGGGTCAGGTTCAGAAATAAAAATGTGTCCAGAGGCCCACTATAGTGCTGACATGGAGCTGTATCACACCAGACATCCCTAGAGCCTGTGCCTAAGGTTCTCATATTGGTTGATCCCACCTGAAGTCCACATAGGCAATCACAGGGTTGGGGTTGGGGTTAGTAGTATATCTCTGCCTTGGCCTTACCCTCGATGCATAAGACAAGGCAACAGTAAAAACAAATTATTTCAGAAATTTGGTTGTTGAGTCGACCTTTTCTTTTTTCATCTAAGAAAGTTTAAAAAATAACTGTGCTAGGCTTCTGTGAACCAATCGCTTGAAAGTGTCTTTAGGGTTTAATTTTGGCATTGAAATTGGTGTGATTGCAGTGGATTAGGTCTTAGCCACAATGTAAAATGAGTCAAGCAAAGAAAATGCATTGCTTTTGGTCTGATAGAGGGTAAAGACATAGGTATATCAAACAATGAATTGTAACAATACCATGGCATCTTATTTGTTGTATAAAACATGCCATACCATTCAAAGATGTCTGTAATACAGGGAGAACAAGTCATGATGAAGTTGGAGAGAGGGAGAGAAGAAAAGTCAAAAAAGACTTTACATGTTTCATATTTTTTATTGACAGAGAAACATTAAACCATCTAAAACTATTCAGAAAGGTCAGAAAAACATGTAGCACCTTGCCAATTAGACTTGTTCAGTACTGCATAAAAATAGATAATACAACTATTACTAAATGTCCAAAAAGACACCTAGAACTGCCCGAGGGCTCACTGAGCCTATTCTAAACTTTTATATGAGTGTGGGTGCATGTGTGGGTGCTGGTGTGTGCTGGCTAGCACTCCCTTTGCAGAGCAGCTGTTCATTAGAAATGTGTGAAGAAACAACACAGACAATAATACCAGAGATCTCCGGCTCATTAAAAGCAGAAAAGAACAACCAGGCACACACACATACAGAGGCCTGTCTATCTGCTTGTGATCATAAAGCTGTTGTTAATTACAAAAGACAACATAAAAACATGGTAAACAAGGAAAAGAAACTGCAGCTACAAGCCGTCAGTCAGACAGATTCACTGACCCACACATCAGTCTCTGATCTGACACTGTAGAGACCGACTGAAGGATCGACACAGACACAGCTGTTCATCAGAGAGGTGTTAACTAAACTAATAATCATTAACAATTAAAAAAACAGAATGGAGAGCTCTATTTGTTATTCTGTCATTATTTTCTCTAAAAAACAGTCAAGCTAATGTCTACAGCCCCCACATCACCACCCAAAATAAAAGTGAAGCTGAGTATACAGTGTATGATATGGTTATCAGATTTTAATATATAGTTTCTTTTTATCAATTGCATAAAGCAGCTGCCCAACAATAACCTTGCAAAGCAGATGCATACACCCGTTTCTGTGTTTCCCACTGGAGAAACCCTCTTGCAAAGCTCCTGTCTGAACCATTTGGGCCCAGTTAGAAAGTGACAGGACCAATCGGCATCAAGGGGCAGTATTTTCGGGCTTGGCAGAGTCGTGATGTATGCATGCAGCGAGAAGAGGCTGGTGCAGTTATGGTGAAAGACATTAGCATTGATGTTTCTAAAGTGTAAGTTTTATCAGAACTTGACAACATTTCTATGTTAAAAGAAGAACAAAGAACAGCATTGAGTTTTTTTCTTGTCTAAAACGACAAGTCATGTACTAACATGTCTACAGTTGCCATGGTTCGCATTATGCAGCTCTCTATGGAGTTGTGGCGCACCTCAGTTTGCAGCTACGACGTCACATGTTTATTGCACTGATTGGCCAGTAAAGATGTGACAGACAGAACTTTCATCCAGTCACCCTCCGATTTTCTTTTCAAAGGCTCTGCCCTTTCCCAAATGCCATGAAACAAAACCATCTGGTGGGTAAGGTTAGCCAAACAAGGAATGTCATTTGCTCGCAGAATTCATGAAACTGGGACAAAAGCGAACAAACAAGCTCTTTTTTTTTTTACTTAAAAATTCAAATAATTTTGGTAAAAAAAAAAATCAGATAAGTCAAAGGACTGATTTACAATCTTCACCAAAGTAAATTATAATTATATTTGGATGACTATATAGATTTCAGTTACACAAACAATACTCGATAAAAAAAACCTCTTAAATTAACATTAACTTTGATCAAATGAGCAAAATCATTTAAACGGGGTATTTCTTGCTGCGTTGATAACATCAGAAGTAGGGCCTGACCAATAAGTCTGCTGGCCAATTATAGCCTAGTAAAAATAATCATTAATTGGCCAAAAGCAGATAGAAGTCGATGTTAACATTTGTATTTTCACTAAAAAAGTGGAGTGTAACTTGGTTTTATTGAGATAGCCTAACTTCTTTTATGTCACATGCTCCATATTTACCTCCATACAGCAGAGTAAACTAGCTCTCAGAGCAGCTTGGCGGAGCATCAAATTTGTTGCAGAGAACGTTTTGCCATGAGTCATGACATGGCTCACTGTGCCTGTCACATTTAACTGTACAACCTAGCTTAACCCTAGCTAGTGGGGGGGGGGCTGTTCTGGGTTGGATTCTGATTCATAATGACTTCATGGTTCAGAAATATAGAGGCAAGAAAATGTGAATCCACGTATAGAGGACATCAGAGACATGCATTTCAAGTCGTGTTTTACCAGTGACTTTTATGACGGTGTTTATCCACTTACCTTTCACCCACAGATAATAATAATAAGACACATCTGTGCATTGTTACAATAACAACATCTCAATAACAACAACATCTCTACCACGAATTCTACTTTAATCACTGTATGATTTTGTAAATGTTGAAACAGTCAGCGTTGATTTATTCTTTTTATGTTTATTACTGAGATTATTGTGAGCTTTGCTTATGTAAGAAGTGTTCCTAATATTTTGAACTATATTTAAGGGGTCAGAAGCAGCTATTTGTTTTATTTATTAATTAATTAAAAAATTTGACAAAGAGATGCACATCATCTGAAAATTTTTCTCCTTTTATTATCGGTAACTGCATCTGCTACCAAAAATCCATATAAATTGGGTTGATACTTGCATGTTCATCCTTCACACTTACCTACAAACACGACTTACAAATTTAGGAACGAGACAACCACTCTTACATTCAAACACACCTTACACACTAACACACTGTAAATGCAGGTGAATGCAAACTATTCAGGCATGTAAACATACTGGAGCAGAAAAAGACTACATCCTTACCACAGCTCTGTGGCCCCAGAGCCCCCCAACCCTCCCTGAAACACACTCACACATTCACTGTCACACACAATCTTCACCTACCACCTGGTTCTCCCTCTTTGCCCGGTGACACACTCACAGTTATCATGGAGAGAGTTTACATGTGTATGTGCACATGCACGTACGTGTGCATACGTGCATCTGTGTGGTTGTGATTGATGATGGGTCACATCTTGCTGTGCTCTGACACACTTCACTGCTTTAAACTGCTGAACCAGCGAGAGGCTGCGTGTACATGTGCGTGTGCCACAGTGAGTCTGAGCCAGGGAAACACAGCTGGTCAACAGAAGTTCCTGGGCAGCTGCTTCTTGAATAATGCTTCTGTACACTAAAATTGAAAAAAGTTGGCCTGTTAACTGTACCAGCAGGTTTTTACAATTACAGTGAAAGTGTCACTGCTCTTAGACTGACGTACCACAAGATATGCTTATGATTTTGGTTTCAATAAGAACTGATTTAATCCAAGATCATTTGCATCACTTTCACGTTACATTACAAGATGGTGGATTAAATTACACATTTTGTAATGCAATTAATCACAAAATTCAGTATAATTCAATGAATTACAGTTTTTATTGCATCTTTAAAATACAATTATTTTGCATTTCAAACAAAATTTTAAGTCCTGAGCTGTGTAAAGATCCACCATATTGTCATATCCACCCTATTAATGTTTGATGTTGCTGCTGTTTGTTTATTTTTATTCTTTATTTTTAACTTTTATCTTTTTCTTTTTTTATTATTAATATATATATGTATATATATATATGTATATATATATATATATATATATATATATATATATCCCCCGTCTTCTGTATCTTGTTACTACTATTTATTTTGTTTATTACAAAAAACATATAAAACTATGATTGCTTTATAAGGGACATGTATCCTATCCAATGTGCACCTGGCAATGAAAAGAATATTTAAAAAAAAAAAAATTTAGTCCATATCTAGAGTGTGAAGTAATTTTCTTGATTTGGGAATCAGTTAAATGCAATCATATGTGTCTTATTCTTAAATCTTTATATCTCCGCTACTTAGAAGAAGGAGACAGCTCCAAGTTTCTTTAAAGTGAAACACTGTGGTTAACATGGTTTTACATCAAGAAATACACAGGAGTGCACATACAAAATGACTCACTGAAGTCCAATGATCCCCAGTTAATGTGACAGTACTTGAAATTTTCAGGTGTTCCAGTTCAGTTGCTTTATGTGAGCAGCTCATTCGATGTGAACAATTACAGATTTTCTCAAGAAGCTGTTATTCAATGCGTTTAATAAAAAAAGATCCTGATTTAAATGAAGCATTTGGTTTTTGCATCAGTGTGATATTATTTATTTTAAACTTGTGTATGTGTTTAAGGGGATATTTCAGTATTCTTAAAGCTGGGCTGTATAAGGTACTTGGCATTAGCATCCGGTGACTTCAGTGAGTGTTGACCCTTTATACAGGATATGCTTGGGGAAGTGACTATTCAGCGCTACAGACTGGTTCAGTTGTGCTGGCTCAATTCTCCACTTATCAAACATTTTTAAGTGTTTTATTTTTCACCCATAAGCCTCTGTGTCTGGAACTATTTGCAATGCAAGCTTTGGCTATGTGATCTTCTGCCTCAGCGAACCTGAGCAGCTATTGGGTTTGCTGGCCTCTATAGAAATGACAACAACTAACAAAAGCAATTATTTCAGCTCAGTTTTCCACTTCAACAGCTGGCACATTGTTTTCATTAAACATATGTTGACTATAACTTGTCTAGTTATCACCCATTAGAAGAATAAAGCGACAGATGTAAACTTACCTGCATGACAAAATTTCACTCAGCTCTTATGGTCGGTGTTGGTTTTTCAAATTTACCTCCATAGAGTTGAAGAAGATCCATTAAACGCTTCTGTTCAGTAAAGCAGGGAACTCCTGGTGGGGAGTGATGCAGACTGCATGCATCTGTGAACTGCTATCCTCGATTCGAAGTGTCCTGAAGTAGTGTTGAGTCCCATTCATGACAACAGTTGCTCTCTGTGTTGGTGCACATGTGCTCACAGTTTGCATACCTACACTAGCAGGTAACTCGGGATTTCTCCTGCTAACCAGTCTCTGTGAAAGTTTCTCCCTTCTCGCTTTTTTCCTGCTGAGTCTCCATCTGTAGTTGTTCCTTTGTGTACTCCAGGTCATAATGGTATCCTGCTGACCCACAGTAAAATCATTTAAATATTGTTTCAGATTAGTTTGTTGCTGTTTCCTCTGATAAAGCCTGCAGACCCAACACAGAGCATCCGTACCTGTCTGTAGCGCTTCCCAAAGCATGTCATGCTTTAAGGGGCAACACTCACTGAAATCACTAAATGCTAATGCCACTATTTTTGCCAAGTTCCTTAAACATACCAACTTCAAAACACATAAATATTCCTTTTAAGTTTTATGATATCATGATCAGTGTTGGGCAAATTACTGAAAAAAAATAACTAGTTACAGTTACTAGTTACTACTGTTAAAAAGTAACTGAGTTACAGTATTGTAAAAGTAGCTCAGTTATTCTGAAAAGTAATTCACAAGTTACTTTTCTTTTTAATTCATTACTCATTATTGTATAGATCACATTAATTAATGTTGTTGTGGCAGTGTAAGAGAAAAAGAAATAATTTCATATTGTATACCAGCCATTATCATCATGATGAAAAGTGGGGAAACAATAGAACACAGTAGATGTTTTAAACTTTCAACACTGTTTAAACTTTTATTTCAAGTCAATCATTTGCACACTCCTCAGGAAGTACAAAAATATTACATAGACAGTGTGCAATTTAAATAACTGCACTCTAAGCATTGAAAAGTCCCAGACATCCTGGCGTGTTTAATTACTTCAATAATAAATATACATTTGACACTAACTTTGTTTCAAACCACTGAGCCTAATCAAAAGCATTAACACAAACAAACAGTGGTTTATTCTAAATGAATGACCAGAAAAATTTGAACCTTTAAAAGAGAAACTAGTAACTTGATAGTTCACCAAACATGTATTAACAACATCAGGTAATAGCTGCAGGAATCAAACTATTATAAGGATGGATTCAATGGAAGTTGGGCTATTGAAGTACATTCAACCTCAAAGGAAAAAACATACATTATACAAATACACTGAAATGTATTTCAGTAAGAAATACAGAAATGTCTGCATGTGCAAATATCTTGGCCATAAAACTTAAATACAAAATGAGTTACAAAATAATCAGTCCAGTGACCTATGCATATGTCACAAATAGTTTATTTTCTTACATTAATACACAGTAACCTTTCCTTAAAGTGAAACTGTTTGTTTTATTGACTTTTTTCTACCTCTTAAATATGTCAGCATTTTTAATTTACTCTCTTCCTCCAAATATCCCCTATTTTGGTATTTTCCTAACAAACAAAAAAATTAAATTGAATTAAAAATATTTAAAAAAAATCAATGAATTGTGGATTGCAGCAGGAGGTGCTCAAAGTGCTCTCTCACATTCTAGCTCTCAAAACAACCATTGTACCTCAAGAGAAGAAGCTTTTCAAACCTCTGATCTGACAGTCTGTTCCTTTTTGGAGAGAGAAAAGGGCTTCCCAGACTAAAGAGTCTTTCTACTGGGGCACAGGATGGAGTAGCATTATATGTCAGAGATATGCTCTTAATGATTGGAAACTGAATCAGTGTGTCTATTCCTGTTTCTCCTGATTTGAGGTAGTCAGCTACTTCAGCTTCAGCAGTCACATCTTCCTCATTGTCTTCAAATGAGAACAACTCCTCCTCTTTGGTGGAACTTTGAGTGTTGTGCTTTGTTGGGTTGGCTTTAGTTGGTTGCTGCTCCTGCTCTGAGACATGTTTCCAGCACTCTGCCATCAGACTTGCCTTTGCTTGGTCCTTCCTCCCCTGGTCACAAAGCCAGCGTAGCCTAAACTTTGGTAGAGTCACAGCAGCCAGGAGAGCATCTTAACTTACCAGCACATGTGCAAACCTTGTTTTGATTGCCACAAAAAGATGACACAAAGGGTGCAAAAGTAGTATTAGTTTAGTTTAAAAAATACTTTCTAAGTACATAGTTTCATAATCTGGCCATTTATTTAATAGATTCAAAATAACTACAAAGTGAAATCACAGTTCTTTCCTGGACAATTGCATCAGGTAGGCCAAAAAGGATTTGCAGCTCACTCTTCTTCTCTGGAGTTTTGCACATCAGTGTTTCCACTGTGGGAAGGAGTGTGCAGTAAAAACAGTTCTCCTCTCCCTGAAGAATGCCCAGTGCCACAGAAAGTGGCTTCATAAAAGCACAGTACTCCTTAAGAAGCTGGTGCTCCCTTTCACTCATACATTTTAACTGCAGTTTGGAGGAGATGGTGTCACACAGGGTTTGTCCAATTCTTTCTACAGTCTATGTGCCGTGCTTACGTTGGCGTCACATCAGCCATTGAACTGGATGTACACTAACTCAGTGAGTTGCCGGCCGTTCAGAAAAGTAACAAGTAATGCATGTTTTGAATTCTCCGTAATTGTGACAGCGTTAATGAATTTAAAAAGAAATGCGTGACATTACTAATTAGTTACCAAAACAAATAACAAAGTTACTGTAACCCATCACTCCAAACACTGGTTATGATACTCTACCAAGCTCTTTTTACTATGATGTACTTTAAGCACCTTCACAGCCTGATGTTGGAGGTTAAACAGCCCGCTCTCACAGCTTAAACAACCCACGCCTAAACTGCCCAGTTGCATGACATCAAATTTACTGGCTCCGCCCCCTTCTACCTGAAGGCAGTCTGAATAGGAAAAGAGAGAACATACAAAAGGAGCAGCACTGACCTGGGTCCCACCAGTAAACATGTAGCTAATTTTTACAAATAGTTACAAAAGCTGATCTATTTCAAAATGATACAC
Organism: Cheilinus undulatus; assembly: GCF_018320785.1. Lineage (NCBI taxonomy): Eukaryota > Metazoa > Chordata > Actinopteri > Labriformes > Labridae > Cheilinus > Cheilinus undulatus. Next base: position 37,396,483 of record NC_054873.1, read on the forward strand.
AAAATAATGGTTTTATATTGGATCCAATTAGATTGGCAAATAAGTACAGATATACATATAGGTTTGAACAACCACAAAAAATGTCAATGACAGTCAAAATAAAAAGGAAAATTCTTTGAGGAGGAATAAAACCCTAGGACTATGGGTGGAAAAATAACATTACTGGTTTTGTTTTAAAGCTTTTTTGAAAAAATTTTGAATCAGCATGTTAAAAAAAATTACTGATGTATTGAATTTGACACAAAACTCAACACTGAAATGTGTTCCTCTGCGTCCTTTGTCAGACTTCTGGCATTTTCAATGGTTTAGGCCTTACAAGGTTATAGAAAGATAAAATTCATCTTGGATGTATGATCAAATAAGCCCTGCTCACCTTCATAGAAACACAATCCTCGGACATTTTGTTGGAACTTGGAGTATTTGTTTTTGTCTTTGCAAATGAAGTCTTCTATTTTATCCTTGTAATTTCACACAATGTATTTTTGTCACTGAGAAAAAAAGGGTTGCAAATTATTACCTCCACCAAGGAGGTTATGTGATCGGCAGGGTTTTTTAGTTAATTTGTTAGTTTGTTTGTTTGTTTGTTAGCAACATAACTCAAAAACTTAAGGACGGATTTTGATGAAATTTTCAGGAAATGTCAGAAATGGCATAAGGAAGAACTGATTTTGGGAGTGATCAGGATCACCGTCTGGATCCAGGAATTTTTTAAAGGATTCTTTACTATTGGGAGATAGGGCTAATGGCGGAGGTCTGTGCTCTGCGAGTGCTTTTCAAGTTTATTCATGTGTTTGTGTTTTGTTTGTACTGTCATGGGCATGTTCATTAGCAGTGGATGTAGTGCTAGGCTTCAGCACAGGCACTGACACATTTATAAGTGTGGGTCATGTGTACGTGTTCATGCATGCAAAATTAATCCGAAGTGTGTGTGATTTGAAGCATGCTGTATTAATTGTGTGAACTCAGTTGAAGCAAAAGTTCATTCAAATTACAGCAAGAAGAAACAACTCAGGACTCCTCATGCTGAACTAGTGCACAGAAACATAATAAAAAGTTTCATGTGGACCTGGAAGGGTAAAAAAGTAAATTATTGGGTTGGGATAACAAATTCACCTGGCTACAGCAGCTGTTCTAGACTACTGATTGATCAACCAACCAATCTTTTGTTTTTGCACAGCCATAATTAATGCTCCACAATAAGGCTAATCTATTGTAATTGAAATGTCAGGCTACACAATCACATAAAGACTGAATTTATGTTGTACTGAATAGTACTTGAAAGTAGAGATGAAACGGTTATGTAAAAGGGGATATATTGTGCAAAAATCACTTTACAGGCTTTTCCGACAAAAAATATGTACCCCTCGCCTACCCACAATCCCGTACCAGAAAAATCCACCCTCCCCCCTTTTCTCCATCTTTCAGAAAATGTGTGCTGAATCAAGCTGTTCTCAGATTTTACCCTCATGATGTCATGTGGGGAGTTAGCACTGCCCTCAGGTTTGGTTGGCCCTCCCCGCTTGGATGAAAGTTCCGCCCTCCTCTCCTGATCCTCCTCTCAGCTGGCAGCTGGTCAGGAGAGCCACATCCATTAGGCCACATCCATTTCCTGAGAGAGATGTAGTCAGGGGTGGAGTCTGGCAGCTCATGAACATTTAAAGTCACAGACACAGAAACAGCTCATTCTGAGCAGGTGTGAAACAGAGGGGTTTTTAGACATGCAAAAATCCAACACTTAAGTATTTTTCAGCAACAGACTTCACAGGCATATTCTGGGGACATCTGAGAACAATATAAACTTGTCTTAAAAGGGTCAAATGTTCCCCTTTAATACCATTGTATCGTGGTGACAGAAGCACCTCGGTGTCATCCCGGACATGTGACATTTTAAAAAGGGAGGTCTTCAGGGCAAAAAGTGTTTTTTAAGCGGAGCAAAGGGAAGTGGTAACTACAGTTCCCAACAGCCCTTGTGTACCCAGCATCCTTTGCGCTCAACTGGGCTTGATCTAACCGCGGACTTGTTATCCAGGTATTATTGTGAAGAAAGATTTTGATACTTGAAAGGTTTACAAAAATGTCTGCAGAAAGGCTGTAAAGTTTATAATGGTGCCACTATTGCACTTTGTAAAAGAAGTTTTATTTTTAAAAGGAAAAAATCTTATTTTTTAGAAAATATTAACTAATAAGCAGTACTGTAATAACATCAGTTGTTGTCTTTTTTTGGCTAACTGCTGAGGTCAGCCCTACAGATGGGTCTGTCTGTATCTTACTGACTGACGAGTCAGTGATGCTGCTTTCAGAGTCATACCATACAGAGTTGGGTTTGCTTGTACTGAAAGTCCTCGGTAATGGTTGCCTCCATTTCTCCAAATACCTCAGATATAGCTTTAGCATTGCGTTTGTTTTACCAGAACTGGGCCGCGTTTCTGTGTGAAATAAAGAATTAAAACAACCCTAAAAGCTTTTAATGTTGGGAAAGATGTTTTCACTCTTCTGCTGACCTGCTTTGGCATGACTATGTGATAATGAAGAGGGAAAGGGTTACTCGTGTTAAAGCACGTGTACAGTGGCTGCTTGTCGAGTGATTAGCTTGGATTTAACCACAGCAGCACGTTACAAACTGACATGTCTTCATTAAAACAAGCCAAGAAAGCAACACGGATGCACAAGAGTAGCGCATGGGCACAACGCAATTTGTTGCTCTGACATTTTCTCTGAGAGCTAGCCCAGATAAATGTAAAATATCTTCACATAATGGATATGGAGTCGATATGGCGTGCCAGGTTTACTGCTTCCTTCCAACAGGCTGTATGTTTTCAACTTTTGGGATCCTTCAATTCTCAACCCACAGATATTACGGACAGCACAGTTACACACTTCAGAAAAATATCACTCTACCAGAACACACAATTCAGTCAGGCATTTCAACAGGCAGTCAAACTGGAGCACTGACTCACAGTTTTTCCTAACAGCCAACATTAGATATGAATTCAGCTTGATTACTCTGATTCCTGACAGCCTGCAGGCATTCAGAAACAGTAGTCCATTTGTAGTTTAATGTACAAGTCAGTTACATTTGTTGACAAAGTGTAGAGTATTTCAAGTGGTTTTCAAGGAAACAGTGACTGCATGGGAACAGACAGCAAGTGCCAGACATTTTCAACTAGACTTACTCCAAATCAACTGTGATAAATGTGAATATGAACATGAGTGCACACACCCAAACTGAGATGTTCTGGCCTAGTCAAGTGTGGCTGTGCTGCAAGACCAAATGGAAAAAGAGGGAGGAGGGTTTTTGCTATAAAACCTTATTCAGGACCTTGCAGAAAACATTTTTATTTTGCCTCCGCAAATATCCTGGACTTTCCTCTCTCTTCTGCGGACTGGTTTCTTTACCCAGGGAAAAGTTTTTCATCTACCACACGTGTACAGCTCATGGTTATCCAATTTCCATGCTGTTTATCTGTGCACCAAACTATCAGAAAATTGATGGTCTCACTTGAGTATGGAAGATACTCCTGCTCCCGTAGTCCAAACAGCTCAACAAAACAGGAACCTTATACAGGTAAGAAGCATTTCTTACAAACTAATGACTGAAAGACCTCACAATATGTAAGAAAACCTGCTACATTTACTGTTAGAGAGGATTCACCCTGTATTCACTGCAAGCCTGGATATGTGTTGGTAAATTTAGCTAATTGTTAAACCTGATGGTTTGTGAGTGATAAGAAATGAATTGGACTGATGCCAGTCTTTATGAACAAGATGTTGTCAACATGTTCAACTTTTTAAAGTAAAACTGGCACAAACAGTCAACACTACGGGCCAGATCCATAAAGACTGGATTGTACCCCACTAATAATATTCTGGCACTAACATGTTCTAATAGTTTGGCAGCTGAGTACAATTTGCACCAGTATTGCAACTAGCCGTAGTGCAAATCAGTGGCAGATTCCCTACAAGGTGCAGACATGTAACCAAACTCAAGTCAAAAAGTCTTTTTCTGACAGAGTGAAACCATGTGTGGGAACATAGATTCAGACATATGTTTATGCTACACAGCATGACTTTTTACTATTTTGCTAAAGCAGCTGAATGCACATTCTGGCAATTACACACAGATTTATATGAATTCCATGCATATGTGCATGCACACACACAGAAGGTAACAACTAGTGCCACCCAATTAATGCAAATGACTCACATGAACAAACAGGGTAGAAACTCCACTATTCAACACTGTAAACCGGATATTTAAAGCTAGAGATTATACTGTTGGTAGTGCTGTCCATGGTGCTGAAAGTCTTTGAACCATGATGAACTGTATTTTCAGCAGCTGCATTATCACTAGAGCTTGTATAGCGCTTTTCTAGTCACTTGACTACTCAAGGTGCTTTCACACTGCAGGTCACACCTAGCCATTGACACCTATTCACTCCATATCCACACAGTGATAGGGAAGGTTGCTATGCAGACAGGCTGTCAGTTCTAGCTAATCCATTCATACGCAGCCATACACATTCATACACCACAGAAGCAGCAGTGGGAGCAAATCGAGGTTAAGTGTCTTGCTTGAGGACACGCCGGCTTGTGACTGTGGCAAATGGGGATCATCACAACCAGTGTTTGGCAAGTTACTGAAAAATAGTTACAGTTACTAGTTACTACCAGAAAAAGTAACTGAGCTAGTAACTGAGTTACTGCTTTGCAAAAGTAACTAGCTACTTTGAAAAGTAACTCAAACGTTACTTTATGCTTCAATCCTCTTTATTGTACACATCACATTCCTTTGTGTTGTTGAGAGGACATAACTCTATTTTCATATAACATTGTAGCCATTATTATGTTGGAAAGTGGTGAAACAATAGAACAAAGTAGAAATTTTTCTCAACTTTTGACACAGTTAAAGCATTTGCACACTGTTTAAGAAGTCTAAAATAGATGTTTTCCATTGACAGTGTACAGATTCAATCCCAGCTGCTCTCTAAATTTCTTTCTGCATCACAGTCCTCTCTCGTCTCATGATATTTTTTTTTTCATTCTTTCTCTGAATGCAGCAGACTCCACAGCTTATATCAGCGTGTCTTTAACAACATACCCTACTATCAGTCCGTTAGTGCTGCCTTGGTGATACCTCGTGCAGCTGGCAGTGATTTAAAATCCAACCCTGGTTGTTTACATGGAGTGTCTCCTCCTTGGTCTGCCAGGCTAACGTGAACCTGGGTTAGCGGTGTTTGTAGCGTCCAGCTCTCTGGAAACTAGCTTAATTGTAGCGTGTGTTTAACTCAGTACTTCCTGAGGTTGGAATAACTGTTCTTGGCGGTGGGAAAGTTTACTTCCTTATTATTTTTGACCTTTATCCCGAGGAGGGAAAAGTAATGCTGGTGTTTCCAAGACGAAGAGCTCACATTCGAACACTCAGCCATGATGTGTGTGCGCACTTCAGTGCCTGTGTTTGTTTGTGTGTGTCCGCAGAGGCTCTATTCTCTCACAGGATGCATTAATGACCCAAACTGTCCCTACTGTAGACTTTGATCCAGGTGGCAAGAAGGATTCTCCATCACTGGAGATATATCTGTATGTAAACATCACCAAAGCGAACTTCTTTTGCTGTATAAGGGTCCAACATCACAAAATCTCCCACTTTCCCTAAATCTTCTGTCATGTTTGACAGATTAGAGTTTGTCCAATGATATGGCTCCTTCTGCCTGATTAAAAAATATTTAAATCAACAGTCAGGTGAACTAGATGCCAGCATTAAATAGATTGGACAAACTAACAGGTAACCATTGGCTACTGATATCTTTTCATACAACATTCATATCCAGTGCTGCAGCTCCGGTGGTCAGTGGTGGCTGCTCTTGTCCTAAGTTCTTTTTGCCCTCCTGACTTTCCCCAGTCACGCAACTGAGAGCTTTGAATAGTGCTGCTATAATAAACCATGGAATACTGTAATTGACCAATCATAATCACGTTTTTAAAACAGCTGTGCAGTAAGTAATGATAACAATAACAAAAGTCCAATGTTGACTAATAGTAAAATATCAGCCCTTGATGTTTTTGCATCAATATCTCATAAATTTTGAAATCACACAGCATCAGCCTAGTCTTAAATCTAGGTACTAGGGGGTGAGATTAGTATTAGAATATCTAATCTTTCTGCATTTTTCTTCGGGGGGGGCTACAACAAAATCCCAATTTGATATATTATGTATGTAAGGTATATCAAAAGATGTTACAACACCGAGAGTTAATTTTATTAATATGCCTTTTTTACATCTGCATTTGTTTGGTTGGTGAACAAATACTAAAATAAGATGGCTTTAATAAGTGTCATCAGCAGCCACAAGTAGCTAACTCTTATCACAGTCAACTTAAAATTTTAACTTATCACACATTATCAACTCAATACAACAAAATTATGTTAAAGAGCTGACTGAATGTTTATTTTAAATTGAAAGTTTTACAAAAGGCATAAGGTGCAAGTAGTCACTGTTTCATTAGTGACTGGTTGAGTAAAAATATATATATACCAGACCTGCTTAACCCACAAAACTACTTTTTATTGACTGATTTACTTATTTACTTCTTAATATTAGTCACAGATTTGTTGCTTCATCCTGATATCTGGCCGGTCAGGTCCAAGCCCTTTTATTCTAAGTTTCTCCTCCAATGTCCTCCTCTCAAAATGCCTTATTAAACACTCGACTGAGTTTTCCTATTGCATTTTGTTAACTGTCTTACTAGCATCTCTTGACAAGCTAAACAACAAACGTAGGAGCAATTTCTGGCAGAAAGCCAGAGATGTACCGCCACGGTGCATGACTTCCTCTGTGTGTTTCAAATTACGAAGCGTATCTCTCTGCTGCCACCTGTTGGCGTCTCGTGAGTAGTTAGTGGAATGCGCACGCACAGCTTGTAACAAAGGTCTATGGAAGGCTGTGGGTGCAGGAGCCCAGCGCCCCAGGGAGGAAATAACTGCAGGAAGTAAAGGCAAATGCTTAGAACGTTCGTGATCTACTGGTTTATTGCACATTATACATTTAAAACTCTTAATAAATCATCTTTATACAGTGCATGACAGAGTTTATCTATATTCATATAAATTTATTGATATTTAGAGCAAATGTTTAAAAAATTATTCAATGAACTTAAGATCTGTCCTCTCTCTGTTGAGAGTCATGGGGGGGGCGTGGCGCCCTAGCAACCCATATTTACCAGCCACCACTGGTTAATTTTCCATCCAGGACATTCAGATGGTGCCTTTCCACTTCCAAAGCATTTTTGCTTTCAAAGTTGTAGGTCTCAGTGCAAATATTAAAAAATACTCCATAAAGGAATTCTTTGCGGGATGTCCTTTATCACTAACCGCTGGCTAAATCAGAGGCCAAGGGAACCCTGTAATTGCTATCAGAAGTGTTATCATTTTTAGCCACTAACTGATCCGATCCAAGTTTGAGTCAAGGAGCATATAGGTTGGGCTCAGAAAAAATAATAGATAAAATTAAGAGACAGTTCTGTCTTTGTCTGGCCCTGTTGGGACCAGTACCCCTGTTTACAGTCTAAATACAGGCTGCTGCCAGATTTAAGATGTTTAGGGGTAGACTCTGTGTCACTGACAACCCAACTATGACCTCAATAGCTGTTTCAAAAAGAAATGTACAAATGTAATCCTACTTATATGTTATGTATATTTTTAAAAAATATCTTACAGCCTTAAAACCTGTTATTAAATCTTGTTTTTAGTAGAGGACTGTCCATTTTGGTTTGATTCATTCTGCACCTGAAACTAACCAAATCCAGCATGGATTTAAAGACCCTATACAGGAGCAGTCCTGAAAACCATAATCCCAAATAAATGACAGAACACAACCAGACTAATGAAGCACTTGTCAACCAACAGATTGCATCTTTACTCCAGTGGGTGCAATTTTCCGCTCAATTGTATCATCACCGTGTTCACTGATCTGGCTTTAAAGTGTCTCTCTCTAATTTTTCATCTGTCTTAAAGTTGCAGTGAAAGTTTTGGCTCAACTTCCTAATTACTCATCTGACTTCAATATTGTTGCTGTGAGTGAATGACCTGTCTGCACACAGTAATGACAGGGAGATCGCAGCTGTGAGAAGCGTAAATCTGACATGTAATCAATTTGTTCTATAGATCTGAAATAACCCAGAGGCCAATTCATCAGTTCTATCTTGAGATTCTTCAAATAAATCTGTTGTTCTTCATATCATTAAAGAGGCTTCTGTGTACACCACATTCAGTATCTATGTTTTTAAGCTCTGTTAGGTGTAAACACCCCATGATCTGTTTCTGAAGCAGAGTTCATCTAGAGCAGTGTTACCCAGCCCTGCTCAACCAAAAAGTCAAATGGTTGAAAAATACCTTCTTAAAGGCCGCAGTCTAAGCGGTGAAAAGTGGTACAATTGGTTAAAAAAATAGCAAATAAGTGGCCCAAATCATACGGGCTAAAATAGGAATACAATGCCAAAAAAATGGGTGAGAAGTGAAAAAAGTGACTTACAGGTGGCAAAAATGGTCAAAAAGGAGCAAAAATGTGGCATAAAATGCATAAATAGCAAAATGGGGAAAATGGGAAAAAGTGGCATTTAATGACAAGTTGCAGCTTGAATAAGGCAAAAAGTGGCAACAAAATGGCAAAATGGAGGCAAATAATTGCATTTATCAAAACGCAGTATAAAAGTGTCAAACATGTGCAAAAATGGGATAAAAATGGCAAAATGGGGCTAAAAGCAGTAAAAATAGAAATGAGGGGCAAAAAATTACAAATAAGGGCAATGGAAATATACAGACAAAAATAAAGGTTGGGAATCTATACAAAGGGTATTATTTTGAAATTGTGGGTTACTCACAATGTCCACAGGATCCATGGGTGCTGCATTTTGTCTGCACTACACAATCAAGAGCTTTGTTTTTGTTTCAGCTTGGTGTGGTGTTTTTATCCATGTAGAAGCCTGCGGACCCACACAGCTGATCAGAGGATATCAGTGCGCTGCAGAAGGAGACAAAATGCCAACAGCTGCATCATGGGTAAATTAGTGCCTGACACAGATGGGGTGTTTTTGGGAGAAATGAAGTGCTGTGTATGTTTTTGACACAGCATACAAGCGAGCCAACATATTTTCTTGGCCCATTGTTATGTAAAACTTGTTAAACTTCCCGGATAAAATGTTCCCATCTACAGCCACTATGCCGCGGATCTCTCTGAGCTCATAATAACTATAGGGGCAACTTTCACAGAAATCACTGGAGGCTAATGCCACCACTATAACCTAGTACCTCATACGACACAACTTCAACAATCCCAAAATATCCCTTTAAGAGTAAGTAGGATATGATGAGCTCCTCGAGGTATGATGGTTCCTGATCATAAAAACATTTTTTTTGCTGTCAGCTATGGTTCAGTCAGGAACACTCAACTCAACAACACTTAACTATTTATTGTGAAATGGGTTTTGTTTGGCAGTGAAGACTCTGTGAAAAGATACTCCCTGAGATAGTCAGCAGCATGCTTGGACTATATTCAGGTAGCACGCTGCTATAAAGGCAGATACATTTATGATACTACAAATCAAATATAATTAAGTTCACAGCAATCTACCCTGCAGAAGCATAAAAGTGAGTATGCAAGTGCAACAAAAGCTTTAGGCAAGAAAGGAGGAGGCTGGGAGGGTGGAGGACATGCTTTATCTACATTGATGCAGCTGGTATTAGTGAGAAGGACATCATATCTAAACGGACCGCTGTGTTGAGAGAATGGAGAGCTGTGAGAGGATAACTGAAATCAGCTGATTGCTATGAGGTGTATGACTTCCATGTCCTGCATGACCTAATGCTGAGCTTCATTTTTTAAGACAGAAAATTGGAATTGGCCAAAATCTGAATCAGAAGGTCAGAGTTCAGAGGTAGATCCATGTTGCAAAGTTCCAGTTTGAAAAGATTCAGGGAATTCAGATTCAGATTTGAAAACAGGCCTGTCCAATCAGCTTCATTTGCAGAGAACAAGGCAGTAGCTGTCATCAGATCTGGACCACATTTCTTTATTAAAACAAGAGCAACATTATTTGTACTGCTCCTGACCGCCCTCTACATGAGTTAAATCAATCAACAAATTCTGTCATTCATGAACTACAGTGGTGCCATTCTGTCAAGCTCAGGTTACTAATGGAGCTGCACATGCCTGCTACCTTATATTGTCCTGTTGTTCTGATTGGCCCTTAATGAATGTGACAGACAGAAGGTTTGTCCAATCACCTTCTGAGAATTTCCTTCCCAAACACATTGTATGGGTTTCCCAAATAAATGGGATATGCAGTGAATACATGAAACACTCTATCTGGCGTGTCAGGTTATGCAAATGTTCCTTGACCGAAATTTTGACAGTTTTGTAGTAAATTTTAGATTAAAGTCAGGTAAAAGGTCATGGTTTACTGTTTCATCTGGTTTACTCTTTGGCACACTGTAGTACAAGTTTGAATCACACATCCAAACTTACTGACGAGTCTCCATGACTCACAGACAACCCCCACCCACACACACACACACACACACACACACACTTCAACACAGATATAAAGATGCCTTCTCTCCCCTTTTTCTTTTCTCTGAACGCAACACTCACATACAGACAGAAGGTTTGTCCAATCACCTTCTGAGAATTTCCTTCCCAAACACATTGTATGGGTTTCCCAAATAAATGGGATATGCAGTGAATACATGAAACACTCTATCTGGCGTGTCAGGTTATGCAAATGTTCCTTGACCGAAATTTTGACAGTTTTGTAGTAAATTTTAGATTAAAGTCAGGTAAAAGGTCATGGTTTACTGTTTCATCTGGTTTACTCTTTGGCACACTGTAGTACAAGTTTGAATCACACATCCAAACTTACTGACGAGTCTCCATGACTCACAGACAACCCCCACCCACACACACACACACACACACACACACTTCAACACAGATATAAAGATGCCTTCTCTCCCCTTTTTCTTTTCTCTGAACGCAACACTCACATACACCCACGCTGAACTAATGAGGTGTAAACGATATTCTCTCTAGACCATCACTACAAAAATGGAATTTGCACTTTGTGAAACTGTCGCCGTACAGACATATTACACACAAACACACACTCCTCACAGCTTTAAAAGGTGTCATTTGTCCGCTTCAGTACCCAAGGTGAATACTCACCCTGACAGCTCTTAGAAAAGACAGGAGCAAAGAGGAGCCATGTAAGGAGAGGAGAAAAAAGAAAAACATACCAGGGAATATTCTGGTATCGGCATATACGTAAGCAGTTAATTCAATCCTGATCAATTCTTTACAGATAAAATGTCAAGGACAAGATAGAGGGACGATGACAGCTGGACTTATAGTATCATCTCCTGGTCAGTTAGGGAGCACTGGACTCACAGTCATTGAGATGCATGGAGATATCCAGCATTAAATGATTTAAATGCGGGTGTTTGGTCGGTGAATTTGCTGTTAGGAATAGTCAAATTATTGGGTTTGTCTTGCCTTGTGTTGTGAGCAGGTGTTATAGTTATTAGTTATTATCACACAAAATGAGTGAGGAACACAACAGAAAGATCTTTAGGCCAGCCTTTAGGCCGATCACAACATGGAGAACAAAACAAACAGGACTAACAATAATAGTCTACTCAACTAAGCTACACACATTCACTGAGTTAGAGTGATTGCAAACGTAGGGTCCATGTACCTCAACTAAGCACAGCTTGTGTGCCCGCTGGTTGCACATCCGACACTTCTTCCATACCTCCCCTGAACAACTGTGACAACTGTAACACTTTGATAGGAAGTAGGGGTGTGTGTTGGCAAGAATCTGGCGTTACGATATGTATCACAATACAGGGCTGCTGATATCCATATATTTCGATATAATGCAATATATAGTGATACCATGAGCAAAGCAATATATTGTAATATTTGTGTAATTTAATATACACTATATTGCCAATTTGCTCACCTGCCTTGACTCGCATATAACCCTAAGTGACATCCTATTCATAATCCATAAGGTTTAATATAACGTCGGTCCACCCTTTGCAGCTATAACAGCTTCAACTCTTGTGGGAAGGCTTTCCACAAAATTTAGGAGTGTGTTTATGGGAATTTTTGACCATTCTTCCGGAAGTGCATTTGTGAAGTCACACACTGATGTTGGACAAGAAGGCCTGGCTCTCAGTCTCCGCTCTGATTCATCCCAAAGGTGTTCTATCGGGTTGAGGTCAGAACTCTGTGCAGACCAGTCAAGTTCATCCACACCAAACTCTCTCCTCCATGTCTTTATGAACCTTGCTTGGTGCACTGGTGCACAGTCATGGTGGAACGGGAAGGGGCCATCCCCAAACTGTTCCCACAAAGTTGGGAGCATGGAATTGTCCAAAATCTCTTTGTATGCTGAAGCATTCAGAGTTCCTTTCACTGGAACTAAGTGGCCGAGCCCACCTCCCAAAAAACAACCCCACACCATAACCCCACCTCCACCAAACTTTGCACAATGCAGTCAGACAAGTACCGTTCTCCTGGCAACCCAGACTTGTCTATCAGATTGCCAGATGGAGAAGTGCGATTTGTCACTCCAGAGAATGCATCTCCACTGCGCTAGAGTCCAGTGGCGACGTGCTTTACACCACTGCATCCAACGCTTTGCATTGCACTTGGTGATGTATGTCTTGGATGCAGCTGCTCAGCCATGGAAACCCATTCCATGAAGCTCTCTAAGCACTGTTCTTGAGCTAATCTGAAGGCCACATGAAGTCTGGAGGTCTGTAGCGATTGACTCTGCAAGAAAGTTGGCGACCTCTGCACACTATGCGCCTCAGCATCTGCTGACCCCACTCTGTCATTTTACATGGCCTACCACTTTGTGGCTGAGTTGCTGTCATTCACAATCACTTCCACTTTGTTATAATACCACTGATAGTTGACTGTGGAATATTTAAGAGTGAGGAAATTTCACCACTGGACTTGTTGCACAGGTGGCATCCTATCACAGTACCATGCTCAAATTTACTAAACTGCTGAGAGCGACCCATTCTTTCACAACTGTTTGTAGAAACTGTCTGCATGCCTAGGTACTTGATTTTATACACCCTGTGGCCATGGAAGTGATTAGAACACCTGATTTCAATTTTTTGGATGAGTGAGTGAATACTTTTGGCAATAGAGTGTGGCAATATAAAGTGGAAAAATAAATCAATATAGCGTAAATGTAATAAAATCTTTTATATTTCATGGCACATGAGCTTGTCATCTTAACATAATGACAAGGTGCTTGTGGAGGAAGACTGATCCTAATGTCCAGTCCAAGAACTGATGGACTGTGTTGTGAGGAGGGGATGACGTGACGGGCCATTATTTATTATGGAAGCCGCCATTCTTAATGACACTACGATGGCGCAGGTCCTTACGGAAAAAATAAATAAATAATTGACTGGGTAATTATGGTGACATAAGTAAAAATCAGCGGTAGCTTCAGCAGGCTTCTTTCATGTTAGCTGTTAGCCACTAAGCTGTCGCTATGATGCCCAGCGCTCAGGTTTGCCGTGTTGTCCAAGTATTTCACTCTGGCATGACATATCTTACAAATGACGTGACTCCTGTATAAGTCTGTACCGTCTTTAATGGTTTGGAAGCTAAAACAAGTCCACATATCTTCTACAAATGCAGCAGAAGCTGCACTGCTGGGTAGGCACGAGCAACCAGCTTGCTCAGACCGGAAGCCTTGCACAATCTCGTTGTCTAAGCAGAGGAGAAGAGGGAAGAGTCAACTGCCTGCCACCAACTAGCGGTCAGAGGGTGAAATTACACCACAAACTACCGCACCAATAAAGTGAATTATTTATTAAAAGATATCGACACTGCATTTTAAAATATCGATACAGAATAGCGCCAAAATATCACAATATATCAGTGTATCGATATTTTCTAACACCCCTAATAGGAAGTATAAAAAAGCACTAGGTTTGACTGCTGGAGCCAAGAAGAAGTGTTCAAATCAGACACTGAGACCATTTTTTTTTTTTTTTTTTTTTTGCATGTGTCAGCTTTGGTTAGAAATAAAAGAGAAAGAAATAGCTTTACAACACAACTAGATTTCAACATTATACAAAAATATCAGTAAAAGCAGTTCCAAGGATCAAATTGGCCAAAATCAAATGTATCTCAGGTGCACCCTTTTGTCTGATGTTGAATTCAATGTAACAGCTATAAATTCAAGTTTTTCTTATTCCAGTTCACAGTTCACAATACAAGGTAAACCTTTATATTGATTTGAATTACAAACACCAGTAACTTGAGGATAACTTCCTACACATCAACCACTAACACAATTTCCAGAATGAGGTAAGTATCTAGTCAAGTTCAAGCACAAAGAAGAGTCCAAAAAGGTAGGTTAAAGTCCCCAAGATAAAAGAAAAATAAGATAAGTCTACATAGTTCAGAGTTCTTGGGCATATATGAATGTATGTGTGTGCATGATTGAGAAAGGTAATGTGGCTGAGAAAGGTCACAACAATTGCAAATGCCACAACAAATGCAAACACCACAAGACAACTGCATAAAGCCACAACACAATTGAAAAAGCCACAACAAATGCAAACGCCACAACACAACAACATAAAGCCACAACAGAAGTGACCGGGACCGTCTTTCACTTGTGCTTGTTTTGTCAACATCACTCAGGAATTTGATGTTTTTGCCACACGAACTGCAGAATACTGTTTCAGAGTGTAACCCAAAACCACAAAAAGGACAACACATCATAACCTGTAAAGGAGGAAAGTGATTCTCACTAAGCTCAAATTACATTTCAATTGTTTGACCGTGTTCAATTTTGTAACGTTAGCTTAATAATAGCAATGCCTAATACACGGATGGCAAGTTACAGCTATACAAGTTGCACTCAGTTGCACCTTACGTATACACGGACTAGCCAACACAACCATACAAACAAATACTTTGAAAAGTACAATATTGATGATTTATGACAGAAAGTGATATCAATCACAGCTACAAAAATAGCTTACTTTCACTTACTTTTCCAGCTTCATTCATTAAAACTTCTGCAACTTTCCGCCTCAGTCACTCGGTCTGTCTTAGGTAGAATAAGAGCACTTAGTTTTCATTATAAATCACATCTGTTCTTTTTGCACTTTTCATTTTAACTTTGGATTAATTTATCCTCTCTATTTCCATTGCTTAATTAGTTTATTCACATTTATGTGACAAGGTATTTTCACGTGTTACACAACCATACCCAAAGAGAATGTGATGACCAACCCCAAGTGGAATTTCTTGCTCGCATCAAGGCTAACAACTGTCTAACAACAAGTTAGCTAGCTAACAACAATCTGAACTATAGCTTTCCTTTCACACTTTTTAAGGGTAACTTTTTTTCAATAAACCCAGTGTGTAAGAGCCTAGAAGAAAAATACTGAGGAGTGGAATATTTTCAATTTGACATGCAAAACATAAAATCCTCTCACCTCAAGTTGAGCTGTCCTACTGCAAAGAAGACTATGTAGGTGACCTTTGGTCCCAACTCTAGAAATTTCCATATCAAATTTTGAGAGACAGCGCCCCCTGGTGGGGGGATAAAGTTTCCTATGCATTCTTTGTAATTATATTACAACCTTTGAAAGTATGCATAAAGGTACCTTGAAGCCGATTCAGAAAGTAAATGGAACATGAAATTAATGCTAAACGATACCTTGATATAAAAAGATGGCATCATGATGACATCCATTTAGCTTGTCTTAGACTAGGCTAAAAGGAACCTCTCAAAAGACAGAATGGTACTCATGTTAGCTTGAACCAGAGGTCAAAGAAAATCTCAGAAGTCTGTCCTTTAATGGACACTTAAGTGATTCATCCTGAATATTATGTTGATACATGTACTTAAGAATACATAAAGACAAAACGCTGGTGAGTAGATAAAAAATATATATATTTAAGGGCATGTTGATTTCTAATACAGACATGTCTACACAAGACAAGTAAGGCAACAGCAAAGTTTAGGCATTTCTGGAGATTATAAAGTCTTTGTCAAAAAAGACAGGGGCAAATACATTTTTAAATCTTTTAACATGGGATGGGGATGGATTGTGCTATGCTGCCCCCTCTCTCGGACCTCTCTGTGTGTCTGTTCGTCTGTCTAACATGTCCATCTGTCTTTCCCACAGAATGATAATCTCTGGACAGTCTAACACCATCTAAAGTTAAATGACTTGGAAAAAGCATCAGTGCCCTCAAACAATACAGACGTCCAAACATGTGGTGCAGCCTGTCAGTGTGTGTCTGTGACCTGTAGCGTCTGCTTCACTGGCTGCTTGTTGACTTGACAAGGCTCTTTGTCCTTTTGAATCAAAGACTGTGGACACACACTCATACAGTGACACAGACACACATCCACATGTCACAGCAGGAGGTGGGAGAGGCGCCTTTTAGCTAATGAGCTTTTTTCATTCCCCATTTACTCTCAAACTCTGTCCCTCTACCAGCAGTCTCCTGTGTGATTTCTGCAGTTATTTTTCTATCTGACAGACATTCCTCAATAAACAGAATCCATGAGAGACAACATGTCAGCACCCCCCCCCCCCGGTGAGGGTCTCGAGGTCCGTGGCTGATTGAGCAGCAAACAGAACTGCATCTGTAAACACAGGTAGTCACGTTAATCTCAAAAGGGCCAGTCAAAGGACCACACAAAAGAACATCCCAAGTGAGGAGTGCTGTAAATCTGTGATTAGTTAAATGACCATGAAAGCAGACAATGTATCAAATATAAACACTCTATATCAGCTTCTTAGTGGTGACTGGTCAGCTGTGAGACATCCCACATTTTAAAGTGCTGACGTTAGCTGACCTGTGAAAACATGTCTACTGACACAGATGAGATGAGACTAAAATATGAGAAACTATTAGCAACAGGGGGTTCAAAAATCAGCGATGTGCAACTGCATGAGAAGTTAAGTTACATGTCCTGATACTCCAGTTTCAGTTTTCAAGGTCAATGATATCTAAAGCATGGCAATGCTCCTAAATATTCACACATCACTCCCAGCTTAGTTACACAGTGTGTAAAGATTGCATGTTGTCCCATGGGTGGCAGTGTAAAGATGATTGTGAGTGTGCTGAATCGGCCCTCGCATCCTGGTGCATGATGGGATACATCACCACTGCAGGTATGTAGCAAATGTTGAGTGTTAGCAACCCCTGCTGTGTGCAGCAGTGTGGCAGAGCGACCATGCAGATCATCCTGGGACTGTCATTTAAATCAAAACAATGAGCATGTTGCACTTTTAATATGAGGTAGTCCTGGCCGTCAACACTAGGTGGCAGTTTGGCAAAGCAAGATGCTAATATTCAGAAGTGATCAGGGTAGGGCTGGTATTGATCATGTTAATAAAAAAAAGATTGGAAATTTTATGTTTGAGGCTCTACGGCAGTGGCGCTAGGGCATGCACCGTGGTGGTACATCTCTGGCACCTGCGTTCGTTGTTTAGCTCATCAAGAGATGCTAGGAAGACAGTTAGCAAAATGCAGAAGAAAACTCAGAACTTAAAAGGAAACTCTGCAGATTTCTGTCACAGTCCATCCTGACTTCACTCATACAGTGCGGGTACTCAAGTCAAGCATGACCATCGGACCGTATAGCGTGAGCACATAAATTGTGTGCGATGGTCGTGAATCATAAGTGATTCAGTCACACAGTATAAGATGACATTCTGCCACGACTGTCGTATGGTCAGCTTGAAATCACACAGTGTATGCCCAACTCAAGACTTTCTTGCAGGCGTATGACTCATATGCATGGCAAAGAAAATAGTAAAGGTCAAATCAGAGCAGAGCCTGAATTTTTTAATGTTTTGCTGGAGTAACAAATAAGAATTAAATTCCTGTTGCCAAATGGTGGCACTGTGTCAAAAAGACAAATACGAGGTAAGAAAGTATTCAGTGTATTGATCCCCATGCTTGTAGGCCGTACCCAGTCCCTGACTGATTTCTCTGGCCCCTGTGAGTTGGAATATTACAAAAGCACCAAAATTTTAACTTTCACTTAGGGGCTGAAGAAGTGCAGACTTTGGTGAGTTTTTGCAAGTAAAAACACAATAGAAATGCACCATAGAAAGAAAGAAAGGAAGAAAGAATAATAATAATAATAGATAATAATAAGTGAATTAATATGGAATTGCAAAAGCCCTTCCACACTGCACTCATTTCTCCTCAGACCAGTTCATCAGTTTTACCCAGAGAGTTTCAGGCTCTGCCAAAGGCTTCATCTTTTCCCTTATCAGTCCTGCTCATTATAGTAATATTCCACCTTTACATTCCATTAGTCTCAGTCAATCTTCCCTTACAAGCATCAGTCTGTGTGTACCATGAGTTGCTTGTTTGACTGTTCCTTCACAGAGAATACAAGTACAGGTAGTTCCCATGTTGTTAAGATAAACCCAGTTCCTCCAGTCCTTGGTGGATTTTACTGGAAGAATAAAAAAAAAAATTCACCGAACAACAAGGATGTGAATGCACATACAGAGCAGTCAGCCTGTTATTTTGAATCTCTGAGCTGGAGGCTAAAAAGTTTTGGCCTAGGCGTATGAATTATGATGAAATAGTTATAGAAGTGAAGAATGAAGACAGATGGGGACAAATGGTGGAAAGCATGATGGAGATGGAGGTAGGGGGAGGATGGGGAGTTGATAATTGTGTGTCAGATGGAGGAGGAGAGAGTGAAAGGAGAGGTAGAGTTGCTAATAGTGTGTGTGATGTTGGTATTGATCAGTCCCACAGACTGAAAGGTGGGACATGACACCATGACCTGACACTGTAGCTAATCGAAAAGTAATTCCCCTTCTCCATCATCATCAACATCATCACTCACATACATTCGCTGTTGTGATCGGCTATTGTCCTGCAGCTATTATCTTTGCTACATCCTTAATACTGCAAGAGAAAAAAAATGTCATTGTCAGGGCCAACTTTTTGCATTGCAATTTTTTTTTTCTGACAAAAACTAAGTGTAGTTTTTGCCATAATTGTGAAAAGCAAAGCACCTCGGGGAACAAAATTTATGCCAAGGCCAGTCGGGAGACGTGCAAAAACATTTTTCTGCCAAGACAAGCTTTCAGTGTTACTCTTAGTTCTTGTTTTAAAAGAATTTCTGATTAAACTGCCTCTTTCTTTTCCAAGTTAACAGCTACCGTGGCAGTAGCCATTGGATACACCAGCAGACCCCACCTGTAACGATCACAAACCTGTGCCGAAGCAGACCGGGAGAAAAATGTAGACATCTTTTCTGTCATGAAAAGCTTTCAGTGTGACTCTTTGCACTTGTTCTAGTGAAGAAATGTCCAGTTCTAAAAAAAATGCTGCTGTGGCTACATCTGAGATAATTACTTCTCTAGCTGCCATTGGACAATCACTCACAACAACTAACCACCACCCTGTGACTCTCACAAATTCAAAGCACATCAGCAGTGAAGAAAAAAAAATTTCCATCATGAAAAGCTTTAAGCATTTTTTACATACTCTTTATTTCATACAGAAACATGGTCCAGTTCTGATAAAACTGGCGCTATGTTGTAGCTACACCCTAGCTAATCACTGCACTGGAGGCCGCCATTGCAAACAGCTAGTGCAGCTAAACCCCACACATAGCTGCCTCTTCACTTTCCTTAAATGACACTGAATGGTCCAAACTGTGTTCAGTGCAGCACAAACATTGTGGATTGGAGTTTTTCAGGATGGATTTGCCTGATGAATAGACATAAAGTCTGGCAAATCTATCTGCTTTGCAGGGTTAGAGGTTTGTAGCTGCCCATTCTAAAAAAGGGTGTCTATAGCACATTGTTGAGCTGATTCATGTCACTTCATTCAGTTAAAGTCATAAATCCTTGTCTTTATAAGCATCTTAAGTCATGAAGCATCATTTGAACACTTAAGAGCACATGGTTTCTTATGAAAACGGTGATAAATTATGGTCAGCTCTATGGTCAGCTCAGTTTGAAGATGCAGGGTCCAATTTGAACTACCTTTGTCTACCTCTTGTTTGCTGTCCCATCTGAAACCATGTACAGTTCAGCTCTGTGGAACATTTTAAAATGTTCTTTATCAGTACTTTAAAAAGGGAAAACAGTGCCATTGACCTCACATGTAGGATTTCCAATCACTTTCTGCTACTTGAAGAATGGTGACAACAAAGACTTAATTTAAGTCAAAGTTAAAGGGTCATTCTGGGTTAGATTTGTTGTTCTTTTTTTCTATATGTATGTCTGTTTTTATCTGCTGTCTGTCTTTCTGTCTGTTCTCTCTAACAGTGAAGGTTTCTCTTTGGGTCGATATTTAGCAGGATGACAACTTGTGACGCCTACTTTTCTATAAACATCCAATCATAGACCTCATACTCTTTGCTGTCCTCTGACCTCTTTTTCTTCTCAGGGAAACTGTATTCTATAAGTGTACGCCTCGCGGACTGAGAGCTCCGAGTGATTACGTTGTCAATAAATGTGTTTATTTGCCAAGGGCAGAGTGAAGCGTTTCTCCGAGATGAAAAGGTGTTTTGAAGCACTTTGTTGCGAGGAGCTTTGCAGGCAAACGCTGTAATCAGATCACTGTCTAGAGAACAATGTGCGGTCAAAATAATGAGCAGAAATCACAGGGTAAACCCCTCAACCCACAATCAATACCACTGACAACAGAGACAGAAAGAAAGGCAGAAAGATGGGACACTTCAGTCACTCAGTGGACATAATTTGGCCTCTACAGCCTTACACATTAGGAGTGAATCTGTACTTCTGAAAGTCTTTAACCATTAGCTTCTCTTGAGGTCATTGATGTTGTTCTAAGCATTCAGCGTTTGCTGCTGACATCAATGTTGAAATGCTTTAAAGCTCCTATCTAATGATTCTTGACAAAGGTGATTAAATGTAGTCAGGTCAGTGTCGCCTTGTGTCATGTTTCAACCACGGCATTCCTCAAGGGTCAATTTTAGGTCTATTACTGCTCTCCATTTACATGCTTCCACTGGGTTAAATCTAGTCACCGTTGTGTACAGTACTACTGTAATGCAAGCAACACTAGTTATCTTCACATTCCACCAATCATAATCTAGATCAATTGTGTCCCAACATTTTCTGAATCCAATGTAACCTGTGGAATTAGATGCTAGAGTTCTTGGAGCAGTAAATTATTGCTGAAAGCAACTAAAAGTTCATTTTTTTTCAGAGTGTATAAACTGAAATTTCAACAAATTCAACTGAGCCAAATTTTAAAATCAAGCAATGTAGCCAGGCCAGACATGTTCAGCGCCCAGTAAGCAGCTGATAATGTCAAATTTTGGACCAATACAGATCAATCTGATGAAAATATGGACTTTTTATTCATAGTCTCCCTTTAAATTTTGCAACATGACAAAAGCACATCAAAAAGTGCATAAAAACACAACAAGAGAGCTGTGTTTGAACCTAACCTGAGGTAGTAGGAATGTTTTTTTCACTTGAATGAAAATGAAATAAATAGAAAAAATAAAACGAAATTCTGTAAATAATAATCTTGGTCACATCTTACTCAGGCATACTTAAAGTGCATAAAAACTACATTTGCACAGTTGTAGCTACAGTTGATAAGGACATGTTTTATACTCGGTATCTTGGGGCTACTTCTGTCAGCATCGCTACCCACGCTTCAAAACAATGCAGTGCATTGTAGGTAGACTGTTGCTAGGCTACATGGAGTGTTGAAATACTGAAATACTGCTGGAGTGCTGAAATACTTCGGAATTTATGAAAACTTGAGAAACAGGTTGCCCTCTGCATCTCTGGCATGACCACAAACTGGGCCACCTGGGGGTTGGTTCTGGGCCACATGTGGCCCCCAAGCCACTGATTTGAATAGGCCTGCGCTATAGTAAACTCACATTTATTTAAAAATACGTAACTTATCCATGATAGAAGCACAAAAATCTAAATGAAAGAACGAGAAAAGACCAAGCACATCCACCCTTTTCTAACTCCTGTAGATCGGAACAATGGCTTCACATGTGTTTATGTTTTCAGAGCCCTTCAGTAGTATCTTCTCACAATTAATAATACCACTTCGGTCGAGCTGTCCTGTCATACTGCAGTGCAGCCGTGACTTATCAGTGACGGACCCAGCGGAAGTCCCTGGTTAGGTTAGCTTCACCCAGAATACCTTGTGGTTTTGAGAAATTTAAGAAACAAAACTAAAAATAACCCCACAAATACAGCAGTAAACTCAGGCTATCAATACAAAACAGAGACTAAAACCTGTTAAATACAGATTTAAAACATGAATCTAAAAAGCTTTAATATCAAAAAATATACTTACATTTTAACAAGGTTCATAAAACTTTGCATTTCAAATAAAGATAAGATAAATTTAAAATATTTACCTTTTGCAAAGCATGGTCACATGTGGTGTTTTGGACAGCTAACACCACTTTGCAAATGTAAACACAGTACTCGACAAGTAGCACATAGAATCCCCCAAAATCAAATTCAGTAGAGCTTAAAACTAAAATTCTTGTAACAATAATGACAGAATAGTTTTAACTGCTTGCAGTATGAACAGGAAGAAAAGACCATGGGACTGAAGTATAACAGTATTGGATGCCCACGCTGATGGCATCAGACATCGTGGCTGTTGCTGTGTATTGATTGTGCCAGTCTAAGCTCTTTTATACTGCTTTTAAGCAAACATTTGTTTAATTAATAAACAACTAAAGACTCTGACTGTTTATTGTGTCCTAGCTTCATTTTTTGCCCTGATCAAGATATTGGCCATTGAACTCTGAGCTGGCTCACAGTCAACCCCTCACAGTCTGGTGTCTTCAACTCTAGCAATACCACCTCTCAGCCTGAATGTGCTGGATGCTGTTGGCTTACCACAATAAAAAAAAAAAAAAAAAAAAAAAAACAACCTGAGGGTTGATCAGTCTTAATCATATACAGGAGGCTGAGCATATCATGGACTCTCTGGTCACAGAGGCCTCCTGCTTCCCTCACAACAACACCACACCTCCCTGGCTCGATCCCTCCAATGTCTTTGAACCAGTGCCACCAATTGTACCATCAATCCAGGAGGACCAGGACTTGCCCAGGCTCTGTGAAAAGGAAAAAGTCTGTTCTTCTCTAACTCCTCGGACACCTGGACTGTCATCCGGGACAAGAGACATGACAGGAACCCTACCCACACACTTCCATCTCCATCTACTCCTCCTGCTGGGACCATTCGGCTTGAAAACAAGATTGAGGTTCTGGGAGAGCAACACCTCTCCACCAACAACCCGGACCCTCCATTCAGTCCTACTCACGCCATTCAAGCCTCCCTCGGTCCCGAGTACAGCCTCCTCCCGTTGCCCCACAGCTGCTGGGCACCATGCACCACTACGGCTAGCCGCATCCATGGAAACCAACTCCATGCTCTCAGATTAGCCCCAGCATCAGCGCACTGGTTATAGGGGACTTCATCATCAGGCAGATGATCTGGCACAGCCATAACCCATTGGTTTGCAGGAGTCACTGTCCATAACATTACTGATAAAACCATTGAGCTGCTTGCCAATAAGCCAGAAATCACCTAAGTCATAATCCACATAAGTATGAATGACATCCGTAAGCAGCAGTCCAAACTCCTTCCTATGATCTGTGAGTCCTGTCAGTGTCCTGTCAGATCCCATCCTGTGGCCACGCCTGTGGGCTTTTCAGTTGGCTGCTGGCACTGCACACCTGGCTGTCACCAGCGTCCTCTACATCAACAACTTTGATATTTTCTGGAACAGAAGGGAGTTGGTTCAGGAAACTGGTTAGGGGCAAAAATGTCAGTTAACTTTTAAAGTGTGTCGCTCCCAGGTGACCAAAACACTACAACAGCATCCACTCGTCCCTCTGACCCATCCCACCACTATTGACGTCTCCCAGGTCCCAGCGGCAGTGTCAATAGTTTTAATTTTTGCTGGTCATGTGGAGCCAGGATCCTGTGTTGCTCAACTGAAAATTCTCAACTAAAACTATACATGTCAGATAAAAGAGCAGCTGAAACTCTTTCTCCTGTTAACGGCATAAAGACTGTCAGGCTCAGTAGCATCACAAACAACTCTACTGCCATCACCTACATCTGTGCATAGCTCCCCCTGTCGGCCACCTTCTGCTCTTAAAATTTCAAGCATTTGCGGCAGAATGCCTCACTGCTCCGCTGCGCCATGAAGGGAAAATGAGGATTGTAAACTCCCAACCAGTGTCTCCTCTACAGGACATCCACCCATCCTGCCATGATACCAATCAGAATCAGTGACAAGAGGATTGTGAAATCTAGACAGGCTGTGAGAAATCATGGTATTCATGATGAAAATCAAATTCAAATTAAATCTGCAGCATCCAAATCAGACTCAACCACCCCACCTACTGCTTGAAAATTGCCTTGATCCTCAGTTAACAAAACATTTCTGGTTAATTACCTCCTTTATGAAAACAAACTTGACGGTATCCTTCTAACAGAAATATGGCTTAATGCAACAGGTAACAGAGCTGATTCAAACAGCACCCACTGACTTTTTTCATTGTACAAAGCAAAACAAGAAAGCTGGAGGAATAGCATTTTGTGCCTTTGACACAGTTGACCAACATCCTACTACACAGACTAGAAAACTACATAGATCTCTCATGATCTGTCATTCAGTGGTATAAAACATATCTAAAGGAAAGAACATTCTCAGTTTCACTTGGCAACTTCTCTGGAAATTTTAGTATTGATTGTGGGGTGCCACAAGGGTCAGTTCTTGGCCTGCTGTTGTTCATGCACCCACTCTGTCCAATCATTCAGATACACAATGTCTCCTACCATTCATATGTCTATGATACACAGCTTTATGTTTCACTCTCACCTGGTAATCTCAGTCCTATAAATTACTTGAACAAATGCATTAATGAAATAAACCACTGGATGTCACAGAATCTTCTTCAGCTTAATAAAGGCAAAACAGAAATCCTGATGTAGGTCCACAAAAACAGAGACAAGAATTCCTTTCAGCTTCATCTCTTCATATAAACACCATGACCAAAACAGTTTTCTAAAACTGAAAAAACAGTCTGATTCTGATAAACTGGTCTATGCATCCATATCCAACAGACTAGATTACTGTAACTCTGGACTTCCAATAAAGACAATATACTGACTCCAACTCACTGTAAATACTGCAGCTTGCATTCTTACAGGAACAAAGAAAATAGAGCACACCTATTCTGAAAAATCTTCACTGCCTCCTGAACTAATACAGAATTGATTTAAAGTATTGCTTCTTGTTTATAAATCTCTAAACAGTTCGGTGCCTCAGTACATTTCTGACCTGCTCACCGACTATCATACAATGAGATCACTCAGATCTTAAGGTCTGGACCTTTTGAATGTACCTAAAATAGAAAGTAGATCAGGTGAAGGTGCATTTAGTCACTATGGTGCTGTCCTATGGATTAAGCTGCCTGTTTACCTAAGATCTGTAAACCCTTTAGGACTGGTCTGGATACACTTCTTTTCTCTCATGCTTTTGGCTGTTAGACATAGTAGAATATATTTGCGGTTTGTCTGTGTGTTCTTCTTGTACAGGAGTACAGACGACCTGCATTTATTACTTATCTATATTTATTTATTTATTATCTGTATCTATTGCTGTCATTTGTTTGTTTTTAATCTCCTGTTAGGCACATTGAGTACATTTTCATGAAACGGTGCACTCCGCGGAGTGACATTCTTACTCAATGCTGCCATCTAGTGGCCATAATTGGTAACTACCTGTGAATGTCCACTTTCATTCCAATCTCACTTCAGTGACAACGACTTCACATACATGAGAAAACAACGAAGAACATAGACATTTTAGTTTAGTAACATAGTAGAACTATGACAGAGCAACCTGACGAAGATTGAGCAGATTTGCAAAGAAGAATGGAGTAAAATGGCAGTGTCCAGGTGTCATAGGCAGTTTTACCATTAGAGAAGGTAGGCAATTGCCTGGGGCCTCGTCCATAAGGGGGTGCTCAAGAATTTGCCTAGGTTTATTTTTCTACATTTATAGCTCACTTGTGTTTTTGCCACTCCCCAGGTCAAAGAAAATTATTCATAGTTTAACATTCAGAGCAGGGAGGAACAAAGTTCAGAGACGCACAGCAGAGCCCATAGCTGGGCAACTCCAGCATCAACTCTGCTCTCTCAGTGAGTCTTGTCCTGTCCACACCTCTAATTGGTTTCTTGCACAAGGGCCTTAACAAATGTCAAATAAAGAGGTTTTTGCCCTGAAAACCAAACTGCTTCCCCTGAGTGTGAATAAAACAGCTGCCCTCAGGATAACACTACTGAGTAATTGTCCCTCAGCCACAAATGCGGACATCGTATCTCGCTTTGGTGAGCGACTCAGTTCAATCTCCAGCCTGATTAAATCCCACATTATAATAAATCTGTAATGCCATAATAATATTTACTAATTCTATTCACATTATGATTTAATTTGATGTCAACAAGAAGTGAAATTATGGTCTTGATCACTTACGTTTAAACAGGACATCGTTTATAAATCCTGTGGCATATTTAACTCCAGCTCTCATTAAATGGTAGAAATTCTTCTCTTCATGGTTAAATGGCTTAATAACTGAACATTCAATCCTAATCTGGACACAGGCTGTCCTATGACATGAGAGGTCATGTTTGATCTTGGCAATGCACTAAAATGCATCCAAAATACGCATGGAGATACGCCAGTTCATCATGCGTGCAGGGATGTCAGAGGGATTCATATAGGGTGGACATGAAGAAGAATGACTCTAGGGGCTCAGACATGCATTAAAAGTCAAGTTTTCACTCAGCAGGTGAGAGTTTGCAGCTATATAAGAAGTAACATTTCAGATCAAAATAGATCAGATTAAATATTGTGGACGACATAAATCCACAATTTTTAAGGTGGGTCGTATGAGGTCCTTGGCTATAGTAGTGGCATCAGCCTCCAGTGATTTCTGTGAAAGTTTCTCCTGTGGTTATTACCAGCTCAGTGTAGTGGCTGTAAATGGGAAAGTTCTATCTGCGTAGTTTAACGAGTTTTGCAGTGTGGCATTTTTAAACTTTAATTTTTACTTCGAATATAAATTTCAACACAGTCCAACCATGCTTATACACTGAATCAAGCGGTAGAAAAATGAAACTACAAACAGAAAGTATTACAAGTGTCACAGCATACTGTACATTTATCACTCATATTATCCATGTCTGTTTCTAAATTTTCATTAATGAAAAACATAAAATTAGTCTTAGAATCTCAAAACTCTGACTTTTTTCTCAGAATTATTCTGACTTTATTCTCAGAATTCTGACTTTTTTCTCACAAGTGAAAAAAAAATCATCTCAAATGTTTTTTCAGTGGCCCTAATAGTCTTCTGTACATTTGGCATTGTTTAAGGCTGAATCTTTATTGTTGATTTGAAGGAAATAAGAAGCTCCAGCAACACTTGTAGTTTAGAGAACAACTTTTAGACCATTTCAGGTTTAGACCTCCACCAGGGTCATCCCGATAAAGGCCATAAACCAAAACACAGTGGCCTAATTAAAGACCCTGTAAAGTGAAATCCAAAGAAAGTGTCTTAACGCGTTAGATATGATGGAATACGACTGCTTTAGATGTGTGAAAACACTGAAAACACGTGGCAGTGTTAAAAAGTTGAACTGTTTTGACATATACCTATATATCTTGATATGAAGCAACAATGTATTAGTGAAAGATTTATGTATACAATCATTTAATCTTAACATGCAGATTTTTTTGGGTGCAAAGAGCAGTCTGACTCTGAAAGAAAACTTTGAAAGAAAACCTTGACATCCAAAGTCAGTTTAGCAACATCCCAAATACTGCCATGAGTAAAACAATTAAAGGGATAGTTCAGTGTTTTTTGAAGTGAGGTTTTGTGAGGCACTTCTGGGTTTTACCTACAGGAGATGGCATCAGTGGGGCCATTTTATTTACCAGGTTATCTTTATGAGTGCCAGGCTTTACACCACTATGGATGGAGTCTCAACTAATAAGTATTTCAAAATGGGCTACATGTTGATAAATCAAAACCTCCAACTTGAGGATATAGTACAGTATGCATGCAGTATTTAGATTTATTTTCAATCATTTTTGTCACCATTTTATCACGAAAGATTGCTCATCCTCCCTGGGAGGATCCATCAAACAAACCTTTATTGACTTAAGAAATACCTGTAGGTTTTGAAACAAGACATACATTACAGTCAAGTTTGAATCTTTATTTTTGATTCAAAGGAAACAAGAAGCTCCAGCAACACTTGTAGTTTAGAGAACAACTTCCAGACCATTTCAGGTTTAGGCCTCCATCAGGGTCTTCCCAACTAAGGCCACAAGCCAAAATGCATTTTTCTGGACGGATTCTTTTTGCTTGTGACCTCCATCAGGTTCATCCCGACTAAGGCCACAAGTTGTTCTCTAAACTTTGTGTTGCTGATGCTGGTTTCATTAAGAACTGGAGCATGTGAATAGCCTTTTAAACCAGCTTCTCTTCTTTCTAGCCTTCTCCTCCTACATTTCCTCTAGCTTTATCTCCAGCTCATCCATCCTTCGGGTCATCGCTCTCTCTTTTGTGACCCACTCGTTCTTTTTCTCCTCGTGGCGTTTGTGGAGCATCTGCATCTCTTATACATTTTTGCCACTTCTTAACCTCTTTTCATGACATTTTTTAACAATAGTAGCAACTTTTAACCAATTTTTGCCACTTTTCACCCATTTTTTTGCCACTCTTTAACCCCCTTTTGCAACTTCCTGCCATTTATTTTCCTTGTGTACCATTCTTGAACCCCTTTTCACTAATTTGCCAGGCTATTTTTGCTGTATTTTTGCCACTTTTAACCCTTTTTTGATACTTTTTGCCCACTTTTGCTTCTTCAACCCAGTTTTTGCCATTCTTCAACCCATTTAAACCACTTTTCCTGCATGTTTTATCCGCTTTGTGCCACTCTTTTATACATTTTTGCCACTTCTCCTATATTTTTGCCATTTTTCACCCATTTTCATTGCTTTTTTGAACTATTTTTGTAATTTGTAACCAATTTATAACACTCTTTTCCCCTTTTTCCCTCTTTAACCCATTTTTGCCACATTTGAACCCATTTTCACCACTTTATCTGGTCATTTTTGCAGCACTTCTGCCAAGTTTAACCTTAATTTTAAATATCTACTAATTATGACAGTAAATTTCTGTAAAAACAGATCACATGTTTAGTCATTCTCAGACTATTTCACTAGTCATTGTTTGTGGGATGGATTTAACAGCTGAAGATATTTAAAGCCAAAGGATACTCTTAAAAACACAACATCTTTGAATTAAATGATCTTTTGAGGGCATGACAGGAAGCTTTGGGGGGCCTGATTTGGCCCCTGGGCCACCAGTTGATGATCAGGGACCTAACAGATGCTGGTTATAATGCAGATTATCTTACACTGAATAGAGTTAAACGTGTTATTAGGGGCCACTGCATACTGTGCTGCTTCTGTTAAATCACATTCATATGGCGGTCATCAAAGAAGTTGGGTGAGTGATATTAGGGGGGGGCTCACATTGAGCTTTGCCTGGGGCCTCCAAGTCACTAAAACCGCCTCTGCCGGGTGTGCAAGTCTGACTGAGACTCAGTGCTGTGATTGCAGCTAAAGGTGCATCTACTAAATACTGACTTTAAGGGGGTGAATATTTATGCAGTCACTTATTTTACCATACATATTTTATTTAATTTTGTAGAAATCTGTTTTCACTTTGACATTGCAATGTTACTGGTAATTTTGGGGGCAGTGTTGAAAAGTGTGGCCAACAGCTCAAGCCAAAGCAGCAACTTTTTGAGGAAATCTTGAAGAAAAATGTGTGTTTTTAGAAACTAAAAACAAAAATATAATGTTAGCTTGTTTGACCGCAGGTAAAGACCTCTACTACAGAGCAGCTGGGCTGAGATCAGACAGAGCAACAGCGAAGGAGAGGTGGAGGTCTGTGTGAGGCAGTGACCTCTGGTGGATTCATTTCCCCATTTCCACCCCAATGAAACAGACAAGCATATTAGCAGTATACTGGTGATGATGGTTGTATAGTTTAACATATACAGATCTATTTTTGTGCTAAACAGGAGCATAAATCTGTCACAGGGAGGAACTTCTCAGAAGCCCAAACACACACTCACACACAGAGCGAGAGAGAGAGGGAGGGAGAGAGAAGTAGAGATTACTCAGTGATTATACCATGTCTACTTACATCAGAACAGTAATTACAGACAACCTGAGAAGAAGGTGACTTCTGTCATCCTGTTATGTCCTCCCATCATCTCTCCTCCTTTCTCTCTTGTCTCCTCCCCTTTCATCTCCCCCAGTCCTCCTAACTCCTCATCACCTTTCCTTTTTATTTTCCTTGTATCCCTCTTTGTTCTCTACTTTTGAATGTAATATCTTTAAGACTTTATCTGAAAGACAGTGACAAGAAAAAACCTTTCATTGCAAACAACATGACATATATCCAATGATAAGTCCACACATGACCTCCATAATTATAGGCAGAGAGCAGTTTGAGCTATATCAGAGCATTAATTACATACTGACCTGGTACCTCACATACATTAATTACATAGAGTTAACAGAGAAACGGGACAAGGTGGCATCTTTACACTCCTCTTGTGACATCTTCTGAGACCATCAGCGGCTGCATGTGTGTTTATAAGCATGTATGTATGAGATTTATTTGATGGGGTCAATGTCTAACTAATAATAGAAGTATACGCAAGCTAGGTATGGGTTTAGAATGTTTATTCCTGCTTTAGCTGCCATTGCTTATGTATTTCTTGCATCATTTTGGAAAAAATAATCCTTGACATGTTGAAAAGAAAGCACAGATTAGCCACCTTAATGCTAAAGGCTCAACATTAAGATTAGAATAAACACTGTTTGTAAGATTTTAAAATAAAAAAATAAAAAAAATCCAATTCAGTCTTGGAGGTGAAGGTCCTGCTTAATATGCTGGAAAATGTCTGACATAGCCTGTCAGACATACCACAAAGGGACAGGCTGATGTCTTATGGCTGTCTTGCTAAGTGTTTATTTCTTTTAATTTTGATGATTATGGTTTCAAGCAAATCAAAACCCAAAATTCAGTATGTCAAAATATTAGAATATTTTGAAAAAGTTCAGTATTGGAGATTCATGATGTCACACTCAGGCACTCTTATCAGCTAATTAACCCTTGTATTGTGTTAGAAAGCTGCCCACGTCTTTAGTGTTAGTGGGTCAAATTTGACCCATGATTTAACTCAGCTTGAAAATACTTAAAAAAACAATAGTCATCATTCAATATTGTTTTTCACCTCATAACTAGCTTAGTACGTATTCATATCCATGTAAAAACTGTTTTAAATTTTATTTTTTTTGGCTAGATAGACCTTTTCTCTTAAAATATACCGCTCGTTTTCAATTAAAAAACTGTTTAAATTCACTTATTTTATTTCCTACAGTGAAGATAATGGGTAAGTATATTACCCAACTCTAATAGACCAATATTAGAGCATATCTACCAAAAAAAAAATTGCTTGTCCTGTTTTTTTTTTTAACTTAACATAATAAACAATAGTGACATCTGTGGTGTTGCAGGTCAAAACTGACCCGTACAGATTTATGGTTAGGAAGAAGGCTAAAAGTCTTCCTTTTTATAAAACCAACTTTAATTTACTCAGAAAAGCAAGAGCAAGTTAAAAATCATACCATGACTTGATCATATAACAACAATATGGTGTCAGGGCCAGTGTGTGTGACGATGTGTGTCTATATGAAGGTGTATGTGTCTATATGAAGGTGTGTGTGTATGTCCGTATAAAGGTGTGTGTGTCTGTATAAAGGTGTGTGTGTCTTGTGAATGTGTGTGTGTCTGTATGAAGGCGTGTGTGTCTGTATGAAGGTGTGTGTGTGTTTCTGTATAAAGTTGGGTGTGTCTGTATGAAGGTGTGTTTCTGTATGAAGGTGTGTGTGTCTATATGAAGGTGTGTGTGTCTGTATGAATGTTTGTATGTCTGTATGAAGGTGTGTGTGTCTGTATAAAGTTGTGTGTTTCTGTATGAAGTTGTGTGTGTCTGTGTGAAGGTGTGTGTGTATGTATGAAGGTATGTGTGTCTGTTTGAAGGTGTGTGTGTCTATATAAGGGTGTGCATGTCTATTTGAAGATGTGTGTGTCTGTATGAAGGTGTGTGTGTCTGTATGAAGGTGTGTGTGTCTATATGATGGTGTGCATGTCTATTTGAAGGTGTGTGTGTCGGTGTGAAGGTGTGTGTGTTTATATGAAGGTGTGTGTGTGTGTGTGCCTGTGTGTGTGTTTTGAGGCAAATTGAGCCATATCTGATCCACAGAGAAAGCCACAGCTTTTAAGTGATGCATGCAACAGCCAGTATTCTCTGTCGGGTCATTTTTGACACCATAAAAGTCACTTTTTTTTTTTTTGAGACCTTTAGAATTGACTTAAGTGGTGAAAATTTCTTTTGTTGTTTTAAAATAGTTGTGTCTGAGGATTAGATGAAGCCTCGTTCCAGTACAAAAAAGCAAATGGTACTTTTTACATAACCAAACTTGAAAACGGGACAAATTTGACCCGAACACAATATAAGGGTTAACTCAGAACACCCACAAAGGTTTCATAAGCCTTTAAATGGTCTGTAGGTCTGGATCAGGAGTCTACATGGAGAAGACTGCTGACTTGACAGGTGGTGGGTCAACTGGTGGGTTGACAGGACCCAAAAGTGGATAACAAAGCCATTTTCAGTGAGTCACAAATGTGTACCTAGATAGAAACATGTGTTGAAAATTCTATTATGTGCTTTTATTTTGAAGGCTATGTCTCCATCTCTTTGTTTTACCATATCTTTTTCCCATCTCAAGTCCAAACAGCCCGATTTCTAATTAAGATGATTTGGTTATGATCGAAAAATTGTAGAAATGTGGGTCTTCATTTGTCCTTAGAGAGGTGGTCATGGGTCATGATGCTTGACCCTTGATCCCTGTCTCTGTGAAAGTGGGGGTGTTGCAACATCCACATTCCCCACGGGTGCGATGCGCCTGATGTACTCCATAGTCTTGTCATGTTTGTTGTGCTTTTCTGTTTGAAGGATGTCTGAGCACTGTGGTGCTTTGCTGCCCTCTTCTGGTGGAGAGATATAAATCTACTTTAATTATGGACACAAACACAGGGACTTTATGTTTTCTCCCCCTAAACAGCCTTAGTGCACAGTAAGAACATGTAAGTCCTGAAAACAGATCATTGAACTTCCAACTTCGAAAGTGCTTGTTTGATAGGAAATTAATATAAGCTGCAGCCAAAAAGAAGCTGTGAAAACTTCTATGTGAGGAACAAAATTATAATTTCATTGGTTATTAGAATCTTTTGACCAGCCTTTCCCAAACTTCAGTATGCTGCAACCCAATTCTTCTGGGGGCCCCAAAAACTTTTATACAACCTTAACAATA
The DNA here is from genome assembly GCF_018320785.1 of Cheilinus undulatus. Classification (NCBI taxonomy): domain Eukaryota; kingdom Metazoa; phylum Chordata; class Actinopteri; order Labriformes; family Labridae; genus Cheilinus; species Cheilinus undulatus. The sequence goes on from NC_054873.1 coordinate 37,430,080, forward strand.
AACTCAAATCGAACAATGACACATATTTTTGTTAGAAAGCCTGATAAAGTGTAATTTGCATAATGTGTGACCTTTGAGACCTTTTGAGAACTGTATGGGATTTACTTATAAGGTAATTTAATTTCTCATACAGCATCTGCATGTGGAAAGAGCTATGTGTAATACTATGTTGATACAATATTATAAATGTTACAATAAAGTCTTAAAATTTTACTTGCTGACATGTAACTTAAGTTTAAATATGTTAATGTGTTAACATTACCACTGACCAGGATATGGGCAAACATCCGGATATCAGATAATGACTTAAATCAGTCATGCTCCATGACTGCACTGAAAGACTGAACAGCTGCAGGTTGTTAAAAAAATGAGTTGTGTTTACTTTAAGTCCAGTATAGCTATTTCAGCTCTATTTTAACAGTCCTAAATAATTCTTTGTATTTTTTTCTCATTGCACTCAAATTGTTCAACAATCATCCCTTAATCTGCAGAGTTTTCCCAGAATGCCTATGGGCATTTGACACTTTTTCTCAATGAGAGTAGTTACTGACTGTGTCAGAGAAGTCCTGCCTGTGTGGAGCAGCCATAATACACAACAGGTGGCATACTGAACATGAAGGGAGAGGACGTTCTGGTTCAATGTGCACCTTACAGTCTTTGTCACTTGCACTCAGTTAAGCTTGCCTACCTTGAGAGGCATAAATGTTCAAGATTAAAGTTTTTTTTATTGAAATAAGGAAGAATTGCAGTGGATGAACAACATGTAGCTTTACATGAAGTACTTTGACATAATCTGTTAAATAAAAAAACACTTAATTATTTTCAACTTGTTTGGTTTTACAGAGTGGCAGTAAATACCAAAAGAAAAGAAATACATGAGTACAGTAGAATGTTTTTATATGAAACAGATGGTGCACTTTCTACAACAACTTTAATAATTAATCCAAAAAGTATTTTAATAATAGAGAAAAAATATGTAGGTTATTGGTTCATAGGCCATGTTTGTGGTGTAAATGCATTCAGGGTTTATTAGCCTGTGGGTCACATTTTCTTAAAATAAGCATCCAGGAAATAAGATCCTTTGTAAAGATACTATTTATAAGAGTAATGGTATTTGTTTCATTATATATCACATTATGTTTAGTGAATCAATATTATTAACACGCCTTTTTTTTAACAATCCACAAACTGAGTATAAGTAATCAGTCAGACCTACCTTGTCTTGATGAAGTGAAAATCTAAGGCCCTTTTAATACAGCAGGCATGAATAACATTTTCTCATAAGAAAAGAAACCCAGTTTAACACAGTAAGATGTGTGATTATTGGTGCAAATGTTTCATTTCTCTTGAATTTTTGAAGTGTTTAATGCAGTTGAATGGTTTGGACATTAGTTTTTCACACCACAAAAATTAAGACTTACATTAGTTCCATCCATCCATTTTCTATTTCCTTTATCCCGTTCAGGGTCACGGGGGGGTTGGAGCCTATTCCAGCTGTCACTGGGCAAGAGGCAGAGTACACCCTGGACTGGTCACCAGTCAATTGCAGGGCTGACATACAGACATCCAGGCATGCTCACACTCACACCTACAGCCAATTTAGACTCACCAATTAACCTACTGAGCATGTTTTTTAGAGGTGGGGGGAAGCCGGAGTACCCAGAGAGAACCCACGCATGCATGGGGAGAACATGCAAACTCCACACAGGAAGGCCCTGACCAGGAAGGGAACCCAGGACCTTGACCTGTGTTAGTTATAAAAAATAATTTTAGCGTGTGGGGCTGCCATAAATGTTAAGTCCAAAGGTTTCAATTCTATTTATACTAGCTAGTGGACTCTGCCAGCAGATGGTGCACAAACATAAAAGATGTATGACTCAGAAACCTTTGTCCATTTTCCACAGATGTTAAGGATCTTTATGCAGCTCTCAATGAAAGGAAACACAGTAAGAACAGCCAAATGTTACACGTCAATATTTATTGTATCCATTAGTACCATTTAGTTTCTTTTTTAGGAGTCTTTTTTAGATAAATATTAACAGTCAGGTCAGTGAGCTACACCCTCTTAAGGCACCGGCACTGTCCCCTTAACTCTTCATACAAACTAAAACATCTGAAAACAGACACAAGGTTAAAAACAACATGGACAAAACCTTTCACATTACAGAGAAACATTGACAATGTTCTTACACTTCATAAATCAGAGACAACTTTTTTTGAGGCTTGCATTATATAACACTCGACCATGAAATCAATAATACATCTTTGCTGCTCCTTAAAGAAAAAAAAGGCCATGCAGACTCACACCAACAGAGAGAACACAGTGTACTCAAGCTCTGTTCCCCCCTCCATTTGTATCCAGCAGGCATGCACAGAACAGAACCAGATGCTCATCTTCAGTTATACCTTCTCTCAGCAACAGTCTTAACTTACATTGTTCCCACTGAATGCACAATGTGTCGGCTGCTGAACACCGATCAGCTCATCAATAAACTGTGCAGAAACTGTTTTTGACGAGGCATAAAGCAGCCACACCTACACTGTGTGAACTGGTGCTCCACTGCTATCATAGCACTCTAGAGCACAGATTAAATTTGTTTATTTAATCTGTCCCTTAAATGTATTATCATCATCCCTAGGATAATCACTGATCACATTATTCATGTTGCTTGTGCTGCAGTCCTGCTCTCCAGCTGCTCTGTGGTTCCATCCATGAGAGGACCTGGTTTGAGTTTCCTGCAGCACTTAAGGCACAACTCCTGCACCGTTAAGACAAACCAGCACTGTGACCCTGATCTCTTTTATTTCAACCTTAATTTGTCCAGGATACACGAGAGCCAAAATCATACTTAAAAAACTAAGGTTAACCTCCTTTGCTAGAATGCATAACAAATAAGCTTTTTAAATGAGTTTTGGTGGGGAAACAATGCAGTGCACTGAGGAAATTCAGGGCTTTATCACATCTGCAATAAATAAAGACATCATGAACAAAGTGGAGACAGTTTACAAATAAAATCTCTTATTGTTTTAAGGAAAAATCATTATTTCTGTTTCATCCTCTGATTATTTCAACACAAGAGGACCACTTGTTATAGTCAACAATTTTGCATCTCATTCAGTTGCAGCTGGAAGTTTCAATGTTTTTGAAAAGTGACAAATCAAATCAACATGACTTGGTGTTCTATAAAAATCAACTTCCAACAATATTGTTACATACAATTTATAAAAAAATGTATTTTATATATTGGTGCATAAAGAAGTGTGCAACTGGTCAAAAGCTCAGGGTGTAAAAGGAAAGGAAGCTTGTGCACCAAAACTTCTGCTGCTCATGTAGCTTCAATATTGTGTTTATTATGTTAAACTTCTGTGTAATTTCACATTTTAATTTTCCTTTGGTTTTTTAAAGGCTTGGGTGATCTCTCAATTTGTTTTAGATTTCTGAGCATCTTAGACCTGGGTCTTGGCAAACACACAGTGAAGGAATCTCTGATGAGAAAGACAGCCATTTATCTCCTGCTATAAGCAGACAAGACTTAGCGTCACATCAGGCAGGCATGTGGCTTGGATCTGGTAGGTAGTAACTACTCTGCAGGTAGCATTTTAGGCCCAAGGGATTTTGTTTTAAACCCTCTCACCTGAGGAAGGACCAGCCTCTTTGTAATGAGTCTTCTTTGCACAGAGGAGCAGATCCTTCAAGGGGCACAGGCTTCAATCATCACATTTACTTGCCATTAGAAAATGTCAAATTGTTGAATTATTCTGTTAAAACTGGACCTTTTATAAAGCTTGTAAACACTTTATTTAATGGACATTGTCATCAAATTTCTCTAAGTCTGTCAAACACACAAAGATAACGCAGTTAGAGAGCAATTTACTCTCACATGTATACAACTCAATTGGACCAGACTGGACTTGGTGTTCTGGGCATGCTTCAGTCTCTGCACTAGGCTTTGGTCAAAAACAGAAATAGCATTGTGTTGTCATCTGCTTTTAGATATTGCTGTAAGTTACAGGAACTCATCACATGAAAACCAATAGTAAAGTGTATAAATCATGGAGTATGAATGTAGAGAGCTGTGAATTTGCTGAAAATCTGTTTTCCCTGCTTGACATGTATCAATAAAGGTGTTTGTTAACTTGTTTGTGAGGTCAACATGAAGAAAATCCACTAAAAGGGGGCATGTGTCCACCTATCGGAGGTGGGTATTCTCCCATTGGTACATTTATTCAACCACTGTGCATGTCGATGTGACACAGACAGTCCAGTTATATGGCCTAATCCAATGGTTCTCAACTGGTCTAGCCACTAGACCCACCCAGAAAAATGTTCATTTAATGAAAACATGAAATAAAAACAAATTCTGCAGTACACACTAACTGACAGCAGGAGCTCAACAAAATACTCAAGTCTCATCAACACTGGCCAGTCAGACTGACTCCTCTCCAATAACTCTTGTATTAAGTAAATAAATTCTTTCTGAATGTCACCTCCACCAATGCTCTTGCTGCTAAGAAGAACCCAGGCTCAGATTTACTTCAACTACATAACTTACTACAACTTTCTGCATGGGAAAGCAACTCTCCCTGCCTCTTAATCCCCCTCCCCCATCCCACAGTGCACACAACTAACAGCTTGCTCTGTTAATGGTTTAATCTTTGGGACACGACGTCCCTTTCTGGGTTTTCTTTCATTCAACTTTTTTCAAACTCCCCTCTGTTGCAACCAAATTGTTCCCAAGTGTGGCCATGAAAATAGTGACTGGGTCCTCTACAAATAAACAAATAAAATGAAGATTGAGTTCTTCAGTCCAGCCTGTGTTCTGAACTGATCTTCGTACATTTGTATGATTTAGAAACCCTCCATAAAGAAAACACTGTGGCACATTTTGTCAGTCTAATTTTTTTTTTTTTTTTTTTTGTGCAATTTCACTGATCTGTGTCAGCTAAACTTCTTTTGTGGAAATTTAAAATGTTACTGAGAGTTTAACCTTCCTCTAAATCTGATTGCACTAGTGCTGTAGGAAAAATCTTAATTGGGATTGATCGTAGTGTTTCTGTAGTTAATCGTGATTTATTGCACCCTTCTTTTCACATTTAAAATCTCATTATTTTGCTTCCAAAACTGTTTTTATGTCATTTTGTCTTTTTTACAGTCTTAAAATAAGTGTATTTGTTGTCTTGTTTGGATACAGACCTGCTTCTATAGGTAGATTAATGATCTTAACATGAACTCAACCATGGAAAACAGAAACTTGTGATGGAATTAAGGGGGCAGTAACAAGGTAAATGCTAGATTACACAAGGTGCAGATGCCCTTTGACTTGTGCACTTGTCTGTGTGAGTTTTCCAAAGCAAAATGTAACAATAAGGAACAGTGGTGTACTTATTTGATATTACTATGGCTGCAGGGAGGTGCTGACATGTGTTAAAGTGCACTAGTTGTGGGCCTTAATTAATTGCAATTAATTGCAATTAATCCAATTAATCGTTACAACCCCAGTTTGCATTAAACCTTTCAGAGATTTTTGCCTTGTGGATTTCTTGTGGATTATATTGTCCTCTTAGAAAAATCCCCCTATGGTTGAATATATATATATATATATATATATATATATATATATATATATATATATAGTGCTTAACAAATTTATTAGACCACCCTAACCCTTCCAAAGTAAGGTTTATGCCACAGCTGCCCAGCTGCCCTAAATTAACAGCATTGGTAATTGCCAAAATCAATTTTTATGTTTCTTCACCAATATGTAGAAGCTCTTTAACCCAAATGATATTTTTAATGCTAAAATATAATTATTATTGTTATCCATGAATTTTCCAATTTACTGATTTACAAAAAAAACTGAAAAAATAGTAAAGCACATTAATATTTCTTGATTAATATGTCAAATTATAGCTATTTACTTGCATTCCTGAACAGAAAAATGAGTTTTAGTGATTGAATGTTATGCTTGATTAATTACTGACTTCTCAGAGAAGCCCAGTGAGCCGGCTCAAATTTGGGTGAATTCAGTTTGAAATTCCTCATTGCTGTTCAAACTGGTAAGACGTGGAGAGCTCACTGAAAATGAAAGAGTCCGCATTAAAGCACTTCATGATGCTGGATGGTCTTTGAGACAAATATGAAAGGTGGTCTAATAAATTTGTTAAGCACTGTATATGATTAAAAACTTAACATCACACTCTCTTCATAGGAAGTCAGGAGGGGCTGCTAGATAAGCTAATGCAAGTTTATCTGCGGATGCTATGCCTGCCTTGAGGTTGGATTCCTTTAGTGTTCATTTACGAGGTTTGACCTGGAGCTAAATGCCCAGGCATGTTTCTTCCTCTCAGAAAAAAACAAAAAAAAACAAACAAAAAAAACAAATCCCTTGCTCAGAACCCAAAAAATACTCAGAATACGCTCATTTCAAGGTACAGAATTAAATTTCTGGGCTCCGGTTTAGCTCACTCAGCAGCCTAGGTGCTCATATACATGGGCTAGAGTCCTCGATGCACTGGTTATATTGCTTCCAGATCCTGGAGCTGTTTGGTGCTTGTCTTCCCCCCCCAGTCTCCCTCCCCATTTTTCCTGTATATCTTCAGCCATCCTATCAAAATAAGGGTGGATCAAAATAAAGGCAAAAAGCCTTTTAAATTAATCAGTGAAAAAGTTTACATTTTTCTTATACTCTTCTGTGTGGCTAGAGGGAGCTGCAAAGTTGTTAACAGTAGCTCTTAAGATCTGATCAGACGACAAGGAAACAGCTGGAGTTTGGCCTGATCGTGTTGTTGCAGCCTATCGTCAAATGTTGGTCTGAATATAAACACTGAGTCTGACAAATGTAGTGTGACATAATTAACAATGCATCCAAGATGTACCAAGGCGGCAAATCAACAAGACTGCCATGCCCAAATGTTTTTTTGCATTTTCCATTTAACACCCTAACATCAACAATGTGTTTACTGATGCTCACCAACACGATAGCATTCGTTACCTATCTTTGTATCATTGTTTATCAGTGACATTACACAATTTCCTACACTCAAATGTTTTCCCTCTGGGCCATCTTTTGTTTGCATACAGTGAAGCTAGCATAGCCAGACATCATTCCATCCGTACCTCAAGTTTAATTTAAAGACCAGCCAGTCCATATTTTTCTCTTCTTGACCGAAAAGGACGAATCCACAATAGTTCCTTTTTCATCGTTTCAAACTTTTCAGACACACAGAGGGCCTCTGCAGTGGCTGTGATTTACACCTCCTGACCTAAGAACCAAACAACCTATGAAATCCCATCATTGCAAAGACAGTCATAACAACAGCATTTGATGGTTGGTCAGGATCACACTTCTAATGTTGTTAGACCAGACAGGACATTTTTGATCTGTAATCTGACATGGTGCCATGACAAAAGACAAAACAAACTGTGGAGTCTGATCCAGGCATGAAACTAACTCAAATTCCTAGTGTGGGTAAATTGAACTTGAGTAAATGAAAAGACTTAAACAACTGGCGAGCTTAAAACTGAGATGAACTGAGAAAACTGAGATAAAACTGTTGAGGGCTGATAGTGGAGATTTGTGTGGCTCTGAGTTAATATAAAAATGAAACAACCCTAAAAGTGTCTATCAAACAAGTGAGACCAAATCAGATTTGACTGACCAAAATCTGAGTCAAGTAAGGGTGCAAACTCATCACAGTTCAAGTGGACATCATGCCCTTTGCAGTAACAATCTTCAAGCACAAAGAATACAGACTTCACTCCAATGTCTTGGTGTCTTTGTAATTCATGTTTTAAACGGTTCCCGGACCCTCTGTTTTTGTTGGCAACCAGCTGAACTGATATGGTTCCCGTGGCACAAGAAGGTCTATGTCCAAGCTTTTCTGCTCTTTTTCACTGTAAACTGTCCTGTACCCAAGCAAAGACATGGCCCCTTTACACACTTCCTGAATTCGTTTGACTTTGTTATGTGGAAGTATACTACGCCAAGCCTGGGAGACATCAGCAGCATTTCTTGATGTAATTTTGAAGGCCTCTTTCTTGGTACCTTTGCCTTTCCCATGGGTAACACGGTAGATCCATTCCTTCAACTCTTTAGTCATTTCCAGACCTACGAAATCATAAATGGCATTTATCTCCTCCAGTGGGTTGCGGGCAACATCCTCATAACGGACCATTTTGTAGCGGCCTTCGAGGAAGGGGGGAGGCTTCATGATGGCTCTCTCATTGATGCGCACATGGCTGCGGCAGATCTCCTGCATGACTTGATACTGCACCTCTGCTGCTGGTACGTTTCTTTGTTCTAACACTATAGCACTATCTCTTATGAGGGCTTTGGCTGCCTCTTCACGAGACTTCAAAACTGCCCTGGGATCTCGGACCAGGTGGATGATGCGAAGATCCATGTTTGGGTCCTGTAAGAGCGGGTAGAGGGATTCCAGCTCAAAGAATCGTACCTCTTTTAACACCACGTGGCTGTAGGTACTGCAGGCATCCTGCACTCGCTGCAGACCCTGAGCATCACATACCTGCTTGCACGAAGTTTGGTTGCTGAATTGGTTGCGTGGTGTGAGTGAACAAGCTGGTGGCGAGCACAGAGCTCGACTTTGGGACCACATAAACAAGTTGGACACGTTGTATTGATCAGGCAAGTAGGCCTCCATTACAGAGAGGTCACACTGGAACACGCTCCGTAGCAAGTCTCTAACTGCCATCCGGAGCAACCTCGCACCCGGTTTCTGCAGTCTAGTCCACACATGCCAAGCGGGCTCCATAAGGTAGAACACAGATGGGTGTTGACTAAACACCTGACCCAGGAAGGATGAACCTGATCGCCATGATGACAGGAGCAGAACATGAACTTTGCCATTTGGGGGTGCCGAGCTGCAGGGATTCAGCTCCATGTACCAGCCACAAAAGAGGACCACGGCGGCTCCCTGCAGGATGACCAGGAAAATCATGGTGCTGAGGTTCACTTTGCAGCGAGGCATGATGGCTCAGGATCTCTGTCAGTTATATGAAGATGCCTCGCCTTTTTGTTCTTTGTGCTGCATAGAAGACAGGAAGAGAGTGAGAGAACTGAAGCAATGATAAGAGGAAATGAGACAAAAAGAGGGAGAGAGAAAGAAAATAAAGTTTAAGCAGTGAAACAAACAAGGAACCATTTGGGTTTATTTGTAATGAACATTAATAATAATAGTAATATCATCATAATAAACATCTTATTATTTGCAATTCCTGAACAACTGGACAACCAATATGCTGTAATTTACTGGTTTTGTTATCATTTATATAATTAATATGGATTAGCATTAGGAGTCTTTTTTGTTTGGTTTATCATTATACATAAGGTCTGCAGACTCAAACACTGCACTGATAGCCTTGAAATATATAGCTACACAAATATCTATCTCATGTGGACCGCCCACCCAAAAATGTGCCTGTGGATTTGTCCTGTTGGGATAATGTCTCCTGGATCTACTTTTATTTGCTAATTTCTCATGGAAAATTGATTTTTTTTTTATTTTGCCAAGTTACGGACAGTTAGTCTTCTGTTTGCCTCTTTCTTAATATGTCATCCAAGTCATCTCTTTGGTTAAACATTACTTCATAAAACACTACTTTCAATGTTAAAATAACTTCCTGCACCAGTATAGACTGCAGTGACAAATTTTGTTGAGTTAAAGCTGTTTGAATCACACGTACCACTTTAAAAGGTTACACAGATCACTGCCCTCTCTCCCCCTGCAGAATCAAAAACAGCTTCTCTCCTAGCAATAGTCCCACAAGCTCATGAGGCAGACAGCTTGATCATCATTTTCCACAGCTGTGTATTTCTGTATCAGTTCCTGAGTACAACTAACACCTCTGTGTCAGTGATGTGATGCTAATGGCTCTACTATTGCCATGTACCTTATACAACCCAACTTCAAAGATACAAATATGCCTTTAAGTAAAATGAGGAGGGGCTCTAAACTGATCCTTGTTTTTGGGTTCCAAATTATCAAACTTCTTCTGGCAAAAGGAAAGTTATCAAGGTTAAAAACTTGATTTTTACCACGAAGAATCCCTTTGTCATGATGGCCTTTTTATTCCTCATATCACTTTTAACTTTTCCCTTTTAAGCTGTTTAGGTTTTAAAATGATTTTCATAACTGTGAAAATTTCAGCCATTTTCTTTTTTCATCAACATTATATACTCGCACTTTACCGTTAAGGACCCATACAAAGAAAAATCTGCTGCAACGTGTACAATTCAGTCATCCTCCAGACTAACAACCTGTGAATATGGAAGTAGAAATGCCTCTAATTTTTTTCTATTGTCCAATTACTTGAAAACACACCCAAAATGAGCCATTTTGCACTGGCTTTTGGGCATTACATAATAACAGGAGTGATTTGCATAGGAGCATGAAATCCACTCCAACTCCTCAAGCAGCACAACTCCCTCCTCCAACTTGTTGTTTACTGGTGTTGCAGGGTGAAAATGCTAAATGTGAGCGTGAGATCCGCTAACTGCTCTGCTGTTGGTATCAAAAACCAACTCAAATCTATTCCATCTCGGCTCTGGAGGTCCAAAGAAATAGTGGCTGCATTATTTTGTTTGTTTTCTAACAATAACGTGTTGGCTAAAGTTGGTGCTAGCTTGTTTGTGTTAACCACATCATCCAGGCCAGCTCTAACATTGAGGCCGGGGTTTGCTTTTATACCGACCCTCAGAAAAAGGTACCAAGAGTCTGTGACCCAGCAACAGCAGTTGTATGTAAGTGCTGCCATTTTTCAGATTGTCACAAGAAACATTTAGCAGTCAGCTTGGCTTGCTAGCATGTGTTTATGGTCAGCAATGTCCTCACATCTGCTTCTCCTCTGTGCTGAATGAATGTCTTCTTACTGCTCTGTTCATTATAAACTATAATTAGAGGCCACATCTGTGTGAACTTGAGGTGTGAAGTTTTTCAGTCTGTTGCAGAGGGAAGTGCTGTTAATACTTGTAGTACGAATAATTCTGAATGTTAATCATCTCTCAGCTATGCTTGACTAATGACTAACTTCCAAACATATGAATGTATGCCTATAATGTCTTTCCTAAAATAGTGTAACAATAGCAGTTGCACCGGTTCATGGTCACAGCATTTGATGGGGAAGGAGTCTCTCAATCAGTTTTAAGTGATTTACAGTGCATTCAGAAAGTAAAACAGAGTCCCCTAACTGTTTTCTTTTTTTTTTTGCTGCAGCCTGATGCTACAGTTAAAATATGTATTTTTTTTCTCTCATTAATCTACAGTCAGTACACAATCATGATAAAGTAAAAATAGAATTTTAATTTTTTTGTGAATTTATTGAAAATAAAACACTAAAATATCACAGTGACACATATATTCAGACCCTTTGCAACAACACTCAAAATTTAGCTAATGTGCCTCCCATTTTTTTCAACCATTGCTGAGATGTTTCTTCACCTTGATTGGAGTTCACCTGTGATAAATTAAATTGATTGGACATGATTTGAAAAGGCACATATCTCTCCAACGAAGGCCTCACAGCTGACATAGCATATCAGATTCAGAGCAAAAATCAGGCCATGAGGTCAAAGGAACTGCCTGTAGAGCAGAAACAGCCTGTTTGGCTCTCATTTGGAGTTTTTTGCAAAGTCTGAAAAATCTAAGATTCTGTTTTAACTTTGTCACGATGGGGTACTGAACAGATTAATAATTTATTTTTCCAACTGTAGCATGAGGCTGCAACATAAGAAAACTGAAAAAAGTAAGGGGGGGGTCTAAATTAGGCCTATGCTCAAAAAATCAGTATGACAATACACCATTACATGCACCTTGCCAAAAAGCGTATCAGTACATATTTTACAGAATCTATATGGCCATGTCACTATGACAGCAGTATATACACATATACCCCAATGGTGCAGTTAACAAAAATGCCAGCAGAAGGTAGCAGTCATAGAACTGCAGCCCCAGCACACTCTCCTCAGACCAAAACAAGCTGGTACTCAGCTACTTTGCTTGTAAGATATAAACATAATGATATTTAACAGCTGAATTTGATGGATGCACAATATTATTGGCATGATATTGGATATGCATATTCCTGCCAGTATATACCACCAATATTTTGGCCATAAAAATGTGCCTATATCAGCTGTAAATATTTGTCGTACAAACAAATAAATGGAGAAAAAAGAGTTTTAGGTGGGACCAAAACATTTTCAGCTGAAGTCTTTGTCTTAACTCATCATACTCCCAACTCTTTAATAGGACTGGACAATTTATTTATTTATTTATTTTTCTTACAAATTGCAAGAGGTGCAATATTTCTATAACCAGAAAGTGTCAAAATAGCAGTTTGATACAACTTTTTGTGGTAGAGATATGTTCCACCCAACATGCAAACATCTTTTTAGAGTAAAATTTAGAAAAAAAGATTTATTTTTTTGTATAGTTCGCAAAAACCTTTTTTTCTAAGTTATTCTAAACCAAAATGAGAATAACATTGAAAATGATCATTCCCTTCTAACAACAATTTACATCGAATTTGCAATGTGAGTCAAAATAATTGCAGTTAAATATTTTTCAGAATTGTTCCAACCTACTTTAACATATCCATGTTGTGCTGTTTAAAATAAAGAATGAATTATAGCTTGTGTGGGTTAAAAAACCACAGGATGAAATTCTCTTTAAAGTGTATTTTCAGGACTGAAATTTGTTAATTTATTGATCATTGAACTATAAATTTAGTTTTTAAGGGCTATAGTTTTAGGACTGAACTACATTTAAATATCAGCTTATACAACATGACTGGAATCTCTGACATGAATAAAATCAAAAAACAAAACTAGTAACCAAGTAGGACCACAAAATAACACTTTTTGTCCTTGTATCCATAGCGCCTCAGTGCATGTTAAAAAAATATATGATAACCCAAACCATGTAACAGAAATCACAAATCCCATTGTACAAAATATTGTGTTAGTAAAATGTCTCAAAAAGTGACTGTACCCTTTATTGTTGTATGTGCATTTAATCATTAATCTGAGCCAGCATATTTAATCTTTATAACACAACAGTGAAGTCCCAGTGTTTCTCTACACCTGAAGTGTAAATGTAACAGAAGAACCACCAAAGGCATCATTTGTGTAGAAGCTTATCATCATTCTGCACTGACTGGTCATGTACTAATGTAGAACATAAACAGTACTTGACATCCATGCCTAAATGCCATTCTACTGACGTAAAGTCATTTTAGCCCCCTAAATTAATGTGGGACTTTAAGACCTCTTCTATGAGTAATATGCATGCTTTTAGCTTTATCACCTGCTAATCAGCAAGTGTGGAGTGAGCAGGAATATAAATTCCCGAGGAATGCCAAAAGGCTGCCATCCACATGTTCCACATGCTGCTGTGGCTGTGTTTAAATCCTTAAGTTCAAAATGATGGTTTTATGATCTTAAAAATCTGTGTAAAGTCATGATTTGTTATTGCTTTGTGTGTCTTTCTAAAATAGAAGTTTAAGTTGAACATTAAAAAGTATTCTGACTGGAGAAAAGGCATTTGTGGGAGGATACAACGCTGCACTGAAGGAGAAATTCTTTCAAGTGCAGATTAAAGGTAGGGACCAGCACATCCCCTACCCAAGCTTTTAAATGAATTTAATCAAAAAAGAGCAAACAGAAAAAAGAGCAAAAATTGAACTCTCATCTCTCCAGAGACCAAGATCACTGTTGACAGAGAAGATCTATGCAACCCTTCCATAATCTGTTGAGCTTATTCAACAAGTCTCAACATGAGCTGCTCACCCTCAGGCCCTTAGGACCCAAAGATAAACAGCCAGACATCATGACAGATCCTCTTCCCTCTCTCTTTACTTCCCTCACTACATTCAAGCTCTGTAGTCATCCAAAGCTACTGTGGCTTACATGTACAGCACATACTATCAAGTTTTATTTATTTACACTAAGTTAGTATAGAAAGACAGATGCTTTTATATCGGATTTAATTCTTAAAGCAAGAGTCAACTTTATATCCAAACTTTAACATTTATCAAATTAAGTAAAAAACAAGATCATGAAACATTCTGACTTGTAACTTCAATGTGAATAGTATGATAAATAGTGTGTTAAAGCAACTTGTGATCATTTAGCAATGGTGACAGTGTTTAACAGTTAAGTCAACTGAATGGATATAACTGTTCAGTTGACTTATACAGGTTAGAACAACCTGACATGTGGACTGCAGGAGTAGTAATGAGAGGGTAAAACTCTTAAAAAGATGATAGAATAAACTTGAACTGATGTCTTGCATTAAGACCTCACACGTGTTCACACTGAAGCGTGTTGCAGCTGCAAGGTGTCCAGCAGCAGGAAAGTTTGGCCTACCCATGGCAGGTCCGAGCAAAATCTGTCAACTGCTAAAAACTTTGCTGGCAGCTCACCTCCACCTCTCACAGAAGTCCACCATGACCTGTACAGGCCCCTCCCTGCCTTCAAAAGTTTATTGTTCCCAGTAGTGCTGACAGGAAAATGTTAAACAACAGTAGCCATATTGCAGAAGGCATTGTACATATCATCACTGTTGCTGGCCTACCAGGCAAAAGAATATGACATTCTCAACCTCATCCAACCCAGCCCATAGTTGCAGACCTCTGCCTGCATCAACATAGTTGCTTTGCACATTCATCTAGAAGAGCAATGGCCCTGACAGGAGAGAAGGGGGGTCAAGTTTGAGACGACTCAGGCTGCACTGAAGTCATACAAAAGATGTGACTTGAGACTTAAATTAGACTTGTCCTCGGTAGACTTCTGATCCGACTAGAACTCAGGGTTTGGGACTCATGGCCAATATTTAATTTTTGTAATGTTTGACCCCTGGTTCACTCCACAGTTCATAACCCCACATACATTAAATACCAAACTGCTGAACTGGTCAGTTCTTTCAAATACCGTGCACTCACTGTGAATAATAACTCGCCTTCAACAACACATCACTGACATTAAAAAACAGCTCTAGGAAAAGCCAGTTTTTGCTAACTCAGAGCCCTGTCTGTCTTACCTCATCCCTTGTACATTTTTACAATGGTAACAGCTGCAAACAGAAATAAAACATTTTTTTACATGCATTGCCTCAAAAAAAAACCCAAAAAGATAACAAACAACAACAAAGTTATGATATCAGAGTGCTCACTTTAGCCCAGGACCCTCATCCAATCATTCACACTTCTCTTTTACTCCATCATTGACCTAGAAAAGCCCACACTTCAAAAAGAGCTTTGTTCCCTCTGCATATGAAGCTGAAATTGTCCCATTGACTGTTAAATGATACTGTTATGTGTGTTTCTACTCATTATTTTTACTTATGTATGCTTGAATGGATCTTGTCAACCAACAGTGTAAGCTGTGATAACAAATCTCCTGTGAGAGAATAAAGTATTGTGTTGAGTTTCTTAGGGCTGAATGATATACAGGTTTACAACTGTAACGCTGATGTGCGCCTGCACAACAGCACAATAGTCACATCACATAATGTGTGACGTAAGTCACATGACCTAAAGCAAATCATGGTACCACTTCTGTAATGTTGCATGAAAACCAAAAATCTTAAAGGTGGGATTGCCATATCAGTAGATATGAAGGGTCCTGCCTATGTTGGCTGTAGATGTCAGCTGTATTGGACAGTTAGGTTTGTGGGGTTTTGTGCAGGACCAGCAGCCCTGTGTCAGCAGCAGAGGTCTTTTTCTTTATTCATCCTTATTCTTTGAACTTTGGGGTGTGTTTTGGAGACCAGGGTTTGTCTCTTTTTGTTCATCCTTAAACTTAAGGAGTGTGTTGAGGGCTAAAGTTTTGGGTCCAAAATACATATTTGTAGGGATGCACACATATCGATACCAGTCTTGGGTACCTGTGCTAATACCAGGGCTAAATTCTCATACTCATAAATTACAAAAGATGACGTCAGCCTGTAATTATGTGAGTATGTTGTCAAAGTTAGGTAGTTATGGTATTATTAGGTACTCATATTTGTACTCTGTATCAGTTAGTAAAGTTCTCGTTCTTAGCCTGGAAAAATACGGTATTGGTGCATTGACTGCATTTCTTCCTAATTAGAAATCCGTGTAGGTATTGATGTCTGCTGGAATGGGCCTGTGGGTGCAGGGGTGTCGATGTCAGCTGAAATCTAATGTCATGCATCCCTACATGTTTACCTATTTATGGAATATTCAGTACATGAAGATGTAGACATGTAGACGTGTGTAAATGTTTTTCTAACCTTTTTTCTGCACATATCATATGCAAATGTATATTTGCTTTTGGAAGCATTTTTTTCTGTTCTTGTTATCTTTTTCCAAACCTGAATAAAAAATGTTTAAATCCCCTAACTGAGTACTCTGCATGTAAAGTCTGAGCATCTCCTCCATGTAAAAATTGTGATAGAAATTAAAATTTGATTTAGTGCCCAGCACTGCCAAAACCTCTGGTGCACATACGTGAACATTCCAGAACACGTTACATCATATGAAGCTGCTACAGATGTGGCAGCTTAAGGGATATACAATACAGGTGATCACCTGGTGCTATAGTCACTTTCTTTAAACTTCAGATGGTTTGTACAAGCTCTATAAACAGAGTTACATTCAACATAGAAGTTGCTGCCCCTCTGTTTCAGAGCTTAATCCCTCTCTGTGTCTTGCTCAAACACTCACTCATTACACACAACCCAACACATGTAACAGTGACAACAGATGAACTCCTATACTTAGTATGGTACAGTATGTCTAATAATTCTGGAAATATTTCCTGTTACATTAAGTAACATTAGTTTCTTATTTATTTTAGTCATTTTTAAAGTAATTTATCATTTATCAAAACAATACATGCTGGAGACTTGACTTTGCCTGTTTTCATAAGTGCACTCCTTAAGATGTGGCTGTCTTAAGACTGTCAGGGATGATTCTGGGTAAAATCTAGATGAAAATTCAGCTGTTTGCATCCTCGCATGCAGCTCTTCCAGAAAGATTTTGAAGAGAGTTTTATGTACATTAGTAACCTGAGCTCACCAGACAGACTGTTACATATATCATCATTTCATATATGCTGCATGGAATATATTTCACATTCATCTGGAAAACCTCCTGTACAAAGCACTAGAGATGGGCAGGACTTAAAAAAAAAAATATCCAAAGTTGATTGGACGATCTGTCTGTCACATTCATTATAGGCCAATCAGTGCAACAAGACAAAATGAGGTAGTAGACATGTGCAGCTCCTGTAGTAACCTCCACAGACAGGCACTGTCACAGTTTATGAATGTTGGAGCTTGTTGTTGGATAAAACTCAAGCCCAGACTGTGGGTAAGAGTGGAAATATCTCCCTGTCAAATAAAGCTTTCAGTGTGATTCTGTTCTTTTATTTTAATAAAGACGTGTGGTCAAGTTCTGATAAAACTGCCACTATAGCTACATCTAATTTAATTTCTACACGGGTGGCAGCAATTATTTATACCAGCTCACAGTACAACTAAACTCCATCTGTAAGGCTTCGCCAACCTATGCCAAAGCAGTGACAAGCAACATCTTTTCTATCATGAAAAGCTTTCAATGCCATTCTTTGCTCTTGTTTTAATAAATAAATGTGGTCCAGTTCTAATAAAACTGCCACTATGCTATAGCTACATCCGAGTTACACTGACGGCAGCCATTGCTTTCAGCTTCCAGCAGAACTAACCCCTGCACATAGCTACTGCATCATTCTCCTAAAATGACACTGATGGTTGCTGGGTTTGTGTGATGACGGTCACAGCGTCTGGCCTATCTGCCTTGATTTATGACTTGATTTGAACCTAAAATAAGTAACTTTTTCTCACCAGTGCATAATCAGTCTAATGTTTCCTGTTGCTCTCCTCAAAATGTTCTAAGTCCTCAATGCCCCTTACACTCTGCTTACACTTTTTCTACAAGTTAATGTGATCATTTGTTTGCAGAAAGAAAGTTACATTTTGCTGGGAAAAATACTCTCTCTGCAAAACAAGGGAGCTACTGTACATGGATAGAACTGACCAAGCAGAGTGGTTTCTATCAAGGTATTTTCTCTTCCCAGAGAAGGGCAGGGGTCAACACCCAAAATTAGATCTCTTTGCTCTGAACAAACACATGACAAAGTGTATGCTCAGAATAATGTCACACAGCTATGCTGGACTTCATGGACCCAGGAGGTGACTTGTACCTGTAGATCTTAAGGATGCATTAAACAAAAAAACAGCTCAGCTCTGGCGTCACATAGAAAACATGGTGCTCCTGGTAAGACTTTAACTACATCCACAGGTGTACATAACATGTAACCAAGCAGCTAGTATGTCCCTCAGGGGGACTGCATTCCCATGACAGGGCCTGACATCTGAATGATCTGGGCCCAACATGATGCTGTATAGAGCTGCTGGTTTTACTCAGCTGTTTTCATGACGTAACATCTGCCCAACAAGCCACTCAGGGTTGTTTCAGGATGTCATGCAGCTGCATTGAACGTCTGTGAGCATCAGTGGGAAGATAACAGTGTTCAGAGAAAAAAACAAACGGCACAGTCAGGCAGTTTTCTTCAACAAACACCTCAAACAGCTGCTTACTTGGTGGAAACTGAATCTGTTTAGTGTCACATCACCTACAGCTGACCAGTTTTGTAATCTTTAAAAATTAACAAGAGAAACATATGTCCCAATATGAATGAAAGCTCTTAATAGGGAGTCTGACAACCCTCATGCACACACATATTGCAACCTCATCCCAAGGCTTTTGACCTCCTGATACCTACTTAACCCACTGCATGCCCTTAGTTGCCACCAAAACCCAAACAGCTTCACTGGCTTCAACAAATGGGCTCTAAACAGCAAAATGAAAGCCTCAAATTCTGACAATGCTGATTCTACCTGTCCTACCACATGGTACCCAATAGCCCTTACAACTCAACAGTGAAATTAGATGAGGCATATGAAGCGGGCTCCTCCCTTCAATTGTATTTTGTCAAGTAAGGCCAACAACACTTCTGGTAATTCTGACATTGCAATATCTTCTCATGTATTACACCTGACTATTGCAGTGTGAAAAATATAGAAAACCACCCAGATTAAGTTCTTGTTTTTATGTGGTTAGAAAATTGGCGGTCATGTTTTTATTACTTAATGTTTAAGAGTTTTTTTTGTACTGACAATAAAACTTCTCTCTTACTTATACCACATATTTTTCAAGCTCTCAAATAGAGGCCTTGACAAGGGCAGAAATGGTTAAGTGGAAACAGACAACAGATAACAAAGGAGTTTAGATATATTAATATGAAAACAACTATAGTGACCATATTAATACAGTTCTAAGTATTATAATAGTACTGTAAAATGTGCTGAAAATGGTCAAAAAGTAGTCATGTCACTTGTACCTTAAGCATCTCATAGAAATGCATGCTCGAATGTCTCCTTGTCCCTAAAAGTTTTACATTACTTGCAGATCATCTCCACTTCACCTCTGCAAACAGACCTATGTTGTCTGCTGCACCTGTGTCTGGGGGATTGTGAAGTCTTTGGTTGAAGCTGGACAGCGGTGGTGGAATGAGGATTACTCATTCCACAACTACGTATATATAAGTAAAGTTAGTCTACTTGAATTAGAACTTACATGGGTATAGGTGAAGTTACTGGTCTGTATCCACGCAAGTAAATGTAAAAGAAAAATCAATCAAAGTTTATCTTTGATCCATCTTTATCCATCTTTTCTTCATATGCAGCTGATTAAAAACATGAGAATATACAGTGCTTAACAAATTTATTAGATCACCCTAGCCCTAACCAAAGTAAGGTTTAAGCCACAGCTGCCCTAAATTAACAGCATTTGTAATTACCAAAACCATTTTTTATGTTTCTGCAATGGTTAATACACCAATATGTATTATACACCATAAAACTGGTAACCGCTTCGTCACTTGTGAATTGACATGTTGCTTAAAAATTTAACAGACGTGCCACAACAGTGTAATTTGGGCCATTCAGAATTTATAACAATGTTATAATTTATCCTAGTTACAACATCCAACCCCATGACAATGAAAAACGGCCCAAGATACCCATACCTCTGATCCACATAGCTCTACACTGTGCTGCAGGTTCAGCCACTTCAAGTAAACACTGGTGACAAATTGAATGCAACATTAGACTGCACATGTTGGCACATCGTTAGCCATCGCTGAAAGTGCTGCTGATAACAGGAATACACACCGGAAAGGCCCTCTATCACCTAACTGCAAGACTTATCTGTGATAGCAGCAACGTCTTGTTTACGATCTGTGATGGGGACAGACTTTTTTGTAGGTTGGTCAAAGCTGATAAGAAACTGGCACATTTAGGTTTTGCACTGAGCACCAAAAAAGTGGGAGCATCACAATTTTCACGTCACATGTTTGACATCACTTCTTTGGCAAACCTTCTATAAAGTCATTCAAGTCAGTGTTTCCCCTACCATTCTATTAGGAGGGCGCCCCGCCCCCCTTGAATGTTGAGTGAATTTTATTTATTTGTATTTTCTATAGCTATAGCGCCAGATCAAAACAGAAGTCATCTAAGTATACCTTACCTATAGAGCAAACTGAAAAGCATTATGTTATTTACATAGACTGTAGAAAGAATTGGACAAACCCGTGTGACGTCAGTCATCTGCTTACAATAGGAGGACTCAAACAGCTCTTGAAGCCAATCCATGGAGGCTTCCATATTGAAATCGCGGACTCAAGCGAACTTTGGATCAACCTAACGGCCCGCCCACTAAGCGCAACTTCCTGTTAGCCTGCTAGCTAGCATTCCGGTTGACAGAAACAGAGCCTCTGCCTGCTGAGCTATCTGTCAATCAAATAAGAAGCGCCAATCAGCTTTCATCATAAACACAATCCAAACGATTGTGGTACAAAAAAATTCACCCCCCGTACAGTGGGAGCACAATAAGACACTAGCTAATGAGACATGTTTGGTGTTTTGAACCAGGTTGTAAACCAGTTTATTTCTAGTGTCAAAACCGGCTGTTTAACATGTGTCCAGACAGGACTTCCGGTGTTCCCGCAGCCAGCCTCAAGTGGACACTCGCAGTATAACAATTTTTTGCACTTCCGCATTGGCTTCATTTTTCAGAACCGGAGGTTGCCGCTTGGTTATTTATCTTGTTTACATGAATGTATTTAATTTCTAATTCCCGGTTTTCTGCTCGTTCCCTTTGACTCCATGACCAGAGCTGAGCAAACCCACATGACTGACCAAAGATTCCCGCCCTCTCCTTCCTGTGTCAGAGCTGGGGTCTAATGTTTGCTGGGATGCTTTGACTCAGTATCATGAGAGAGAGTTCTCCAATGCAACAGATTTATCCTGTAAAGTTGAATGAGCTGATGTCCCACTTGTTTTATGTCCGAGATAGTTAAACGAGGGCTGGATTTTGGCACGAGACTGCAGCAATTGCGCACAATTTATTAAATTCTTGTAACAAGTCTGACACTTGTAATGCAGGAAAATCCTGCAAATCCCCCATATATCACGCCGCAAACTGGTGGGAAATATGGTTAAAATTAGCAAGTGTTGAGCTCATGTCCACACCAGCTCCCTCCCGGTCTTCTCACCACAGCAGGCAGAAACATGGTCCCTCACAGGTGTGTGGGGGCAGGGTTGTCTTGAATATCAGAGGGGATCAGGTCCTATACAGACTGAGCAGTCACCTGTCAGTCATCAAGGATCAATAAACTGGACGGTCCCTTTTGTCTTTTATTCCTCGCATGCATGTTTCTCATAGCGCCTGACACTTTTGGCAGTATTTATGATCGTTATTTTCATTCGTAAATAGACCTTGTCCACATGCAGATTACGACAGAAGCTCTTCAACCTTTATAAACGTAGGAGTATTGACAAAAGGTCACACAGGTCACACAGGCATAGAGACATCAGGTGGAGACTGAGACATGCAGTGTGTGTGTGTAATAATAGTGAAGAGAGAGAAAATCAGTAGCTAGTCAGTGGAGGACAATCAATCATCATTAAGAAAATGTACCAAAGTACATTCTTACCTAATATAAATATGTTATATGTTACAATTAACGATTTCCTAAATAATTTTTTGGTTATTTATTTGTTAAATTTTTCAGATGTCAGACTCATTTGCATGTGGGGAGGCTTTTTTGACAGCATAGGTCAACTTTACACTTAATATTGGTGATACAGTCCTAAAGTTACTCCTGATGTGACAGGAAGACAAAAAGTTCATTTCCATCCCTGTCATTTATACATGCATAAATAAATAATTATAGATATTGAAAAAGAATCACAGGAACACCATGATTCCTTTAAGCGTTTCTCGCCCCCCCCAGGGGAAACACTTAAAGTAATTGTAAAGCAGTTTAAATTTACTATTTCAATGTCTCTACACAATCATAGATTGTAAAAAATAGCAGACATAACCAACATGGCCCTCTAATTTGTGATCCATTGGACACTCAACGGCCTTTTTATGCCTGGAGTTCCACTCTTTCGCAGCCATATTGATTTTCTGGAGATGGAAGTTAACTTGGCTGAGATTGTGTATGATGGTAGTAACAGACAACCTTGCAAAGCAGATGGATACGCCCATTTCCTTGTTTTTCACGGGCAAATCCATTTTGCAAAGCTCCCATCTGAACTGTTTGGGCCCGGTTAGCGTGGATGCTGCTAAAGCATAAGTTTTATCAGAACTTGACAACAATTCTTCATTAAAAGAAGAACAAAGAACAGCAGTGAGTACTTACATGTCTAAAGTCACCATGTTGTGCGTTATTCCCCATAGCTGCGCACGCGCAGCTCAATAGCTGCTACGTCATGTGTTATGTTGCTCTGATTGGCCTGTAGAGATGTGACAGACAGCAAGTTCATCCAATCACATTCCTAGTTTTTTTCAAAGCCTCTGCCTTTTCTCAAACGTTTTCTATTGAAGCTTTCTCAGGTTAAGTAGGTGTCAGGTTAAGTAACAGAAATACTTTCAACAATGGCTTACCGTTGTTATATCCACAAATCGACACACTACCTCATACCTTACTCTATTCTTTAAATTGCTGTTGGAAATTCCATAGTAACAAAGATCTCCCACTTTTAACCAGCTAAAAAAGCAAACACATATTCTAACCAGACCAAGAACACTACAAAACCAGCCAGATGGCTTTTTTTAAAGGCTATTTCATATTAACACAAAATGAAATTTCCTCACATGCTGCTTTGATATCTGCGTATACCTTAAACCAAACTGTTATCTTAATGACAATTTAGTTAAACCTTTCCCACACTTCTATCCGTTCAGGTTACCCTGACAGCAGTAAAACTGGGAAACACTCGCCATTATCTTTCTAAGTTGTTTCCTCTATTGGTTCTCTGGAGGATCCAGAAGAAAAGTTCCAGGCACCAAATGTTCTCATGCAGCACCCTCGCCCAGTGTCTCTGCCCTTACGCCATCTGGAAAAAGTACCACAGCATTCAGGCTCTCAAAGCCAGGCTCAACTCAAACCATCAGACACCTCATCACATATGCTCTCACTTTCTATGACACATACAATATCCAACTGAGTCATTTTACTCCCAAGTAATTTGCACATTATGCAGAAAAGTGTCTCCTTATCTTCTATGTAAAGTTTTGTTTTCTTTGTGAGCTCTGTTTGCAGTCATATTTGCACTGTGTGTACTGTATGTTGCACTTGATATCTGGTGGATCAACTGATGCTGCTGTATTTTACCCAACCTCTGCCACTTTAATTGTTCTTCTTGCACTACATTTAACCTTATGTTTGTAAAATATTTTTTGTATTCTACCCCCTATGTGACATCACATCAACATACATGTAAGCATGTATCTGGTTAAACGACAACTTGAATTCTGGCACATCTTTGCTATTATTGTAATTATTATTAATTAATAATTATTATTAATAATAATATTTGGTAATAATTTATTATTAATCATTATTGTTGGAATTGTAGTCTTATGTCTGTATCACCTGTTTGTTTCTTTGGTTGGCTCCATTCAGTTCTCTTGTTCTATTTATAGGTCTGTCTAGTCACTGTAGATGACTCTTTGCATAAGTATAAATTTGCGTAGCCACTGTTACTTGTGTTGGGTTTTTGTAAAAAAAATAAATAAATAAAACTTTAAAAAAGCAGTATGACCAATCCCTGCTCTGTTTGTTAGGTACTCTGAGATGCATGTTACACTTGCGCACAATTTTTGGAGTAATTGATTGATTGGTTGGTTGATCATGTGAGTGTGATTAAAGGATTGATTTAAGTAATACCTTTTGACATCATGAAAAATCAAAGGAACACTTCAGAAACTGCAGGAGGCCTTTAACTTTTAAGAGAAAAAAATTGGAGCACTTGCATTACTAGTTAGGACATACATAAGTGGAAAAGGCAGTATTTCCCACGGGTGCTTAAGTAAGCCACCCTGATATATCTGAACCCATCTATTTATATTTGCTGTCATTTTAAAAAATAATTTATAATCACCATCAGTGAGTGTGAGAGAGACATGCCACTAGTACATCCCTTCCTGTACGTGCACTGATTGACATGCAATGTCTCCTGTTAAAAATTAAGCCTCATATTTTTTTCTGCACCTTTTCTGCTGACAACACCATCCTGTAACCTTCTATGGTTGTGATTCACTACCAGAGGAGGAAAAAGTACACATTTATTGTACTCAAGTAACACTACAGTTACTTAGATTTGAAATTAACTTAAGTAAAAGTATGATTACTAGTCTAAAAGTTTACTCAAGTACAAGTAAAAATAATTTAATTCAAAGTTCACTCATAAGTATTGAGTACTGAGTAGCAACTGAGGAGTTGAATGGTACAATTTGATCTTTTTCTGATCTATCTATTTGTGAGCACAGCAAGAGAACAGATCTCCAACCAGGTTGTTCAGGTATTGTCACACCTCTATAATAAAGTAAAATACAAAGCAAAACTGACAGTGTTGATTAAACTCATGTAGAGTTAAATTAAACACTTAACAAATGCCTATATTGGTCCACACTACATATACTGCACTTTTAAAGGGTTAAATATTTTACAATATGACAGAGCTGTGGTGGGTCTCCTATGGCAAGAACAAAGCAGAGCGAACCTCATAGCAAGGCAATGCATACTGATGAAGAATATGCTCTATTCTTCATCCATGGTGCAAATATGTCTAGTAACATAAACGACAACGACAAGCATGAGCAAAGGAATCCCAGCAGGGGGTCACAACATCTAAACACATATAAAACACATCTTAACACATTACCCAGGGTTATGAGGGTAGACTCTGCCCTCACAACCCCCTAGATTTGAAATGCCTGTGGGCAGAGCCTAGATCAATTGACTCTTTACAGAGCTGAACTAACACTGGTGGACCATCACTGTCAAATACACTGAAGACCATTTAACTCAGAATGTTGTTAAAATGACACTTTAGGGTTTACAATATACTCTGTATGTTTAACACTGAGATATCAACACTCCAGTCTTTGCTCTGTACAACAGCTGTTTTAGGATGTGATGAGGAATCATTCTCTCATTATGTGTCACAGTGTAGTCAGCAGAGGTGGAAAAGTACAAAAGTATTGTAGGCTACTCAAGTAAAAGTACAATTACAGTGCCGTGAAAAAGTATTTGCCCTCTTTCTGATTCTTGATTTTTTTTGCATTTTTATCACACTTACATTTTTTGGATTATCAAACCAATTTTAATATCTCACAAAGACAACTCAAGTAAATACAAAATGCAGTTTCCAAATACTTATTTTATTCATAAAGGGGAAAAAAATCATGTAAATTGTGAGTTAACTGTGATTAACCACAGTTCTTGGAAAGCTGAGTTCAATTTCGCTGGCCACACCCAGGCCTGATTACCGACAGATTTGTTGAATCAAGTAATCCCTTAAATAGACCCCGTCAGACAAAGTGAAGTAGGCTACAAGGCTACTCTGGTTAAAACCTGCTTAAGAAGAGGTAATGTTCTGATTTCAGAATGTACTCAGAAAAGTACAAGTACCCCAAAAACACTCCTCAATTACAGCAAGTCCAGTAAATGTAATTAGTCACTTTCCATAGCTGTACACTAACTCCCAAACAATACGTCTTCATGCATGCACCTCGCATGCTATGATTTTTGAATATTAAGTGAAATTTTTCAAAAGGTGAGTGACGTTATTTGAGCGCCTGTATGACATACTGTTGACGAACACTAAAAAGAGCAGAAACTAAAAATGAATGCACAGAAAGAGGCAGGGCAGATCTCTCAAATATAGCATCATTCTATGGGAAATGCTGAAAGGTATACAGTTTTCTAAGATCAAAAGCTGTTTTACATATTAATCTGTATTAATTAGTTATGATGACAGGTTTACATCTTGTCACATGTTGCAAATGCAGCATTTCAATGATGAATATTTAGCAAAGGCTTTCCAAAGTGTTTTGCATGTAATGAATTAAGCTCTTTGTGTGTCAGCCATGTAACTGCAGCTTCACTTTAACTGATTATTATCTGTCCTTCTCTCTTTTCAAATTCTCATCACAGATGGATACACTAAAGAGAAGATCCAAATTGCCAAAATCCATACTGAACAAATATATTAGTTTTTATTGGCCTTATTATAAATGTGTAATAGGACGGTAAGCCCATAGGTATTGTCATTTAAGCCCTTTTTCAACGCACAGTCTCCCATGACCTCCATGACCCTGTGCTATTCCCATGTGAGAAGACCCAAGCCTCAGACCAGGACACTACAGACTGTTATGGGGATCCAGAAGTGGTTCTGTTTGCCTTTTCATACACATATCAAGATCAGAATCGTTGCATTATGAGGAAAAACGGTCATCTATTTAATGATTTGGACTTGCTGTACTTCACATGAATGAAATAGGGGGTGTTATGGTGCCCCCTGTGTCCACATTGGGGTTCAAGCATGAAACTTTCCAAAAAACTTGGTTTGCATCAAGATTAAATCTATTTTGTACTAGCCAAACACCAAACCCTCATATGTGGGCGCTTAGGAACAAAACGGGTGAGAGAACTGATGCGCTGTTCCCAAAAGTGTTCCAGCGAGCTTTTTATCCCGGTCTCACGGAAACGAGCAACACGAATCACCAAGGTGAGCGGAAAAAATGGTCCCGGCTAAAGAGGACAGAAGACGGGGTACTTTGTATTCTGAAACTCCCCAAGTGCAAAGTAATACCTTCTTACCTTCAGCTTTGTTGTCCGTCGTGCTGCATGTAGCCCAAAGAGAACAGTCAGAGCGCTCTCTGTCCCAACACCCCGCGGTGCTCTCCTCTCCTCCACTCCTTCCCTCCGTGCCGTCCAGCAGCTGCTCGGCTACTTCCACCGTCCGCTTGTGTACAAAGCGGTGTTTTGAGACGTGGCCAGAGGGTGTGCTGGGCTGACTGGCAGAGAGCTGGGCGGGGCTGGTGGTCGGGGATAGAGGGGGTAATGGTGGGTGGGGGTAGAACAAGACTGAGCAGGCGGGACCTGAGCCAATTCGACACAGTTTCAGCACCTGCACCGTGATGGGATAAAAAGTTGGTGAAATCTGCATTACAAACCCAGGTAATTCTTCTAAACTCACAAAAGTCACTGTGATCATTTCAACTGTAAACTTAGAATGAATCAAGGAAAAGGTTACTGGAATGATGCTGCATGATTTTCCATCAGGATTATTAACCTAAGGACTTTAGGAGTAGGCCTAAAATGTATGCATACTTTAAGGTCTCTTGGGAGGATGTGCTTAGCTACTCAACGGAACAAAGTATGCAGCCTTAGTCTACAAAGGCATTACAAAGTCTGTATTCAGGGTTACAAATTCTCTTTTTCATCACAGGAAACCAAGACCTATTCGGCTAAAGAGCTGTTAAGAGGAACTTTAAAGTTCTTGTAAAATGATAGTAAGTATTCATTTAGGTTTGTTGTATGAAAGGTAACTGTGTTGTGAACCACCAGGCCTAAAAAACTGATTTCATTTAAGTTTAATAAAACTATTATACTGTTGTAAATTCGAATATATATTTCACTATTAATACCACTTATTTTTTCTTGTAATTCTACCAAAAAATGTAAAAAAAAAAATCACAAATATTACATTCAAAATTAACTTAAGCAAAATGATGCTCAGTTTTAAAAAAACTGCTATAAACCACATATATATAATAAAACTGTTCAAAGGTTATAAAATGGACCAAAAATCACATATTTTTTACTATTAATGCCCTGAAGTCTTACTACTATAATTGGAGATCTGTCTGTCTGTCTGTCTGTATGTATGTCCCAATTTGCAAACCTCCCTGTTGCTCCAATTCTCATTCATACATCTCAGAGGACTTCTTGGGTATACTGGGTTGAAACTGGAAGCATAACAACATCATAAAAATGTATAGATTTTGTATAAAACTCCAAAATTGTGAGTGTTTACACTTAACGTCGGTCCCCCTCAGGTCCCAAATCCACTGATACAGCTGACGCGCTGATGTACAGTGAGCGTAATACTTCACGACTGTCTCCTGTCCTGTGTCTCTTTTTGCCAACCACCATTACACACCCGAAGACGGAGAAGATGTTGTGTTTTCCTAAGTCTTAGTCAGTAGGTTTTGACCTGTACAAGAAAAAAACCTGTGCACGCGTAACACCTTTGCTACTGTTTTCCAGTCCATACAGGTCTATAGAGATGATAGCATGACTGCAAGATGTGTAAAGACTGCAAGAATGCTGACTGCAAGAATGCTGACTGCACATGATCTGAAGTATATAATTAATTTTTAAGGCTGTGCACAGCTGTACATGACATAAGAACATTTCATTTGTGTAAAATGTGCATATGAGTTAAGGGAGCCTTCTCACAGTATCTGAGTTACAATGATAATGTTCATTACTTCAACATCTGAGTACAGTACATCAATTACAGTACTAATTAGTATGGTAATAGGTTACTTGGAGCAAATACACACATAACGGGGCATTTTACCACAGTACTTTACATTACAGTTAGTGTGATCTATTAGTGCATGTGGGCTGAGGCTTTTCATCACAGTAATTTCAGTTACAGTTAGTACATGAATGTGAGATGACTCAGATGTATTCCTGAGACTAGACAGGTCAGTGGGCACAGTGTCCTGGGCCCAGAGTGGGTTTGCACTCAGAATCACCTTTACTGGCCAAGTTTGCTTACTCAACAACGATGTTGACTCTGGTTAGCTTTCCTTTCCATATACAGGAATGACACATTACTTACAACAATACATACAATTGCTATGTATCAAAATTATGATTTAGATATGTATAAGCTATGGTTGGTATTATTTCTGGTATATTGAAACAAAGTCTAAATAACACTGCAAATCAACCCTATCTTTAGGCATACATAACAATCATTATTATTAAGCGTGTACATAGTGGCTAACATTGCACAGTTTAAAAAAGGCTTCAAAATACCAAAAAGAAAATATCTTTTGAAGGAAACTAAACATTCAAAGCTTTAGAATATAAAATATTGATAACTGTATGTATTATTTTTAAATTTTTTTCTTACCTGCCTTATCATCTTTGATGAGAAAGCTTGGAGCGGGACTTCCCGTCACACTAAGAGGCTGTGATTTCTTTGTCATTTCAGAAATACCTTTCCCAAAGTTTTTGGAAAACACACCAGATAAACCAGTCTGTCCTCCGCTCCTGCTCAACTATAATTAATTGTCACCATCGGATGATCAAGGTGAGGGTGTAAGATCAACGCCAAACCAAGTTTCAGTGTGGAAAGATTTTGACTCCATTTTCCAAAGAGTTCCAAATTTAAATTTAGACACTCTTTACTTAAATTAATGAAGTTCAATACACTTGATTAATTTTAAGGGTAGCTCCCCAAATATTCCTGAATCATATGTTAGAACCATATGGAGACTTATTTTCCATTTCTTTAGGGCTTCTTCTGCAAAGATCTTTGTCTTTCACCCTGGAGAACCTCTCCATGCCTGACATGTGGACCCAGAAATAAATAGTGGCACAATGTTTTAGCCAGTTCGTCAATCTTACAGTAGATTTAGTTTCTATAAATTGCTTTAAATGTAGCTGATGTTCTTCATTAAGATCACAAGGACAGCATGTTACACCACATTATGTGACCTGTTTTTCCTTTGTAAGTACTCTAACATGTTTTTATTGGGGTAAAACCTGCAGTTTTTTGAACTACCTTTCCTCAACAATCCAACTGTATTACAACACCACTACAACACTCACATGGTTGATTTATTTAATCAAAAGTTACAGTTCAAGCTAACTTTACAAATCAGATGGATACACCTGTTTGCGTGTTTCTCACTGGTGAATCCATCTTGCAAAGCTCCCATCTGAACAGTTTGGGCCCGGTTAGAAAGTGACAGAACCACTCAGGGATGAGGGGCAGTACTTTTGGGTGTGGCGGAGTCGTGACGTAAGCAAGCAGCGACAAGATGCCAGTGCATCGATGGCAGAACATTAGTGTGGATGTTGCTAAAGCACCTGTTTTATCAGAACTTGAAGACACTTCTTTGTTAAAAGATGAACAAAGAACAGCATTGAGCTCTTTTCTTTTCAACAATGACAAAAGTCATGTACTGACACGTCTATAGTTGCCATGGTTCGTGTTACCCCTTGGTAGCTGTGCAAGCGCACAGTGTTGCCAACTCCTCTGTATTGGCTGTCCTAAAAGTCACCAGAAGTCGCTACATGATGTCACTACCTAATTTGCATAATCGTCGGTATGCATTTAATTGTAATGGAGCTGTAAGAGAGAGGAAAAACTCTAGATTTGTCACTAGAGTCACTAGATTTGTTCTAGTCGCTTTTTTTTTTTTTTTTTAAAGAGTCGCTAGAAGGGGCTGAAAACTTGCTAAATATAGCGACAAAGTCGCTAGGTTGGCAACATTGCACGCGCACCTTGGTCGCGGCTACGTTACGTGTTTTGTTGCTTTGATTGACCTGTAAATATGTGACGGACAGAACGTTCATCCAATTACACTACAAGTTTTTTTCAAATCCCCTGCCCTTTCCCAAATGCTTAGTATTGACGGTTTTCAGGTTAACGTGACGGTGTCAGGTTAACGTAAAATTGCATTTTTCAAGTGCTGGAGGACACAGGAAGTTTTAGACACTCTGGTCCACAGCTGGTAAGTCGGATGGTGCGGTGCCACTTTCCGTGACTGATCTCCACTGATTGGCTGAGAGAAATCATTCTGATTCACAGAGAGCCAGGGGAGGCCATGAAGGAAGTCCTCGGGAGGAAGACAGAAGTGACCATATATGCTTCCTTTCCCCATAAAGAGTTTAGACCCCTGAAGAGCATAACCTAAAGAAAAAAAATTTACATACCTCTCAGGTTTTCACTTTTTCATGACGCCCTCCATTTCAATCAGAAGTGACTTGACTTTGAGTGAACATTTTTACTGTACAATTTTAGAAAATAAGAAATGTGCATTTAGGAATGAGAATTGAAATCTTGTACCAAAACATCCAATACCTACTGGGCCAAAATACAACATGGATTTCTAAGCTTCATTTTGATACCCTGCAACTCTGGCATGACCTCCTACCACTCCAAATAAAAGGCAAAAAATTGGTTAGCGAATTTGTGTGATTTATTGCACTCACTTTATTTAATGAGCATGAACATCTTTAAATCATTTTGCTGACCAGAGCAATGACTGTGCTTGCACTGATCACAGTCACACTGACTGAGAAATTTACTTAATTGTTTGTCTCTGATGCAAAACCAGTGTACATTTTCTTGAGCCTCTTACATAAAGAAGTTACACTCATTTGCTTGTCTTATCCCATGTTCTACTGGCATCTTTAAAAAATAACTCTCTGAATCATTTATGATAAGGAGACAGCTTTTATTCTCCCTCTGACATTTTTTATCCTAAAAGTATTGATTCAGACAGCATTTAGGCAGGGCAATGGTTAAAAAGTATTAATTTAGCACCAGTATAAAAAAAATGAAACCCAACTCTTTGTGCAATGTGTCAATTAGATTGTTATTATGTAAATTTGTAAACTCAAAGGTAAGTGAAGCTGACAGCAGGAGAGGAAGCCCCCCCACCATTAAGTCTAGACCCTGGTGTTGGTTGAGGAAAAGGATGCAGGATGTGATTCAGGGTGGCCATTTGAAGATCAGACAGCAGTGAGCTGGACAGAAGGTGGCTGGGGGGCTGCATGGAGCCAAGGTGACAGCAGCATGGAGGAGAGACAATTCAAAGTTTGGCAGCAATAAGATTATTTGTTCATGGAGGTCGAGTCTAGATCTGGTTGGTTTGGTACTTAAAGTGTAACCAGCCAGCTGGTTACTGATCAGGGACGGAGAGAGATAGAGTGAGCAGTAAAAAGTAATATGGAACAGTCTTCTTGCTTGAAGTTCTGCTTGGCTTCATCAAAAGAAAGAATGTATTCGATATTTTCTTGTTTTGAATCTATATATGCCCAGCCCTAGAAAAGTGAGCTCAGTCGACTAATGTTGGTCATAAACTGATCTCTGGACGGTTAAATCAACAGCTTCTTGTCCAGCAATTGCAGTTTTAAGCCTGTAAGTAAAATAGGAAATGTTGACTCAGCTCCAGTTTTAGGAATTAGGATAGTTAGACCTAGAGTGTGTTCTTCTTTGTCTTGGTGATTGAACACAATTTTTATCCAGAGAAAAACAAAAACACACTGGGTAAAAGGATGCACCTGGTTCCTGTATGAGAAGGAGTCATATCCTCTCCATCTGCTCTGTGCAGCCAGATCCAGCCTTCTTTGGTGACCAGTAAATGCTTGCTTAATGAAGACAGAAGAGAAGAAGAGGCAGGAGGGCTGAATTTGCCCCAAGGCACTGATGTGGATTCAGTTTCAGTTACAATAGGTGTCAGAGAAGAAAACAATGCTGTTCATACAAATGACAGTCAGTTACAGGCTGCTATCAGCACGTGTCTGATGGCAAAGTTAAAAGTTGTTTCTGTTCAGTTAATGCATGACATCGGAATATTGTGTAAGTACCTGGTTTAAGAATTACTGACAGTTATGTCAATGTTTTTTGTTCTGTTCAGCCTTAAACATATCAGATAGACTGAATGCTGCCTGATTTTGTGAAGTGGGTTGATCATACTAATTTTATGAAACCCCTTAGTATTTCAGCTTTCCCAGAGGGCTGGTTTGGGTTTTGTTTAAACATTCATGAGTTCTAAATAAATTATCTATATACCACCCTTTTTAATTTTACCACCATGAGGTTAATAATAATAATAATAATATCTTGAATTTATATTTATATATTTATAGGTTGGCATGCATTACATCAAGGGAAACTTTTATTGACTGTTGGATTGATTGAAGGGATCTGGCTGAGGTAATGTTGTGTCCCATTTCAGGAATTGCACATAAAATGTCTAAGCTGTTATAGAAACTGAACTGACATCTGACTAAATAAAAGAATAAGTCTTAAGTCATGATGGCACACAAATGATGCACAGGGTGGATGAAAGATGGACACATTTGTCTGCCTCTGATGTGATTCTGTGAGATAATTGGCCTTCAGATGCACCATCCAAAGGATGCAGCCCCTAAATTGGGACCAGGGGTGGAAAATAGCTAATTACATTTACTCATATTACTGTAATTGAGTATTTTTTTGGGTTCTTGTACTTTGTTGACTAAATAATAATCAGTACTTCTTCTTAAGTAAGTTTTAACCAGAGTAACAGTACTTTTTACTTTAGGATAATAGTTATACTTTTTCCACCTCTGTTGACTACACAGTATCAGATAACAAGAGCTTCCACATCACATCTCATGACAGTTGTTGTACACAGCACCAAGAGATTGACAACACTGCTTCAAGGGCGGTAAACTTACTGTTTAATTAGAACAAACCATGTAATACAGCCTATGTTATGGTGGATATCAACATTGTGGAATGCTGTTGAACATTTCTGACCTACAAAACTGCTATAAACCCTGATGAACACACCAGCCATTTTTCTCATCTTCTTTTGACTTTGTATTACCATTACCACTGATGGATGCTAATGGCTTAAAGTGAAAGTTTTATGGGCAGAGGAGAATTTTAAGAATGAGAAACAGGGTGGAGCACTTACAAAACAGTGACCCAACCCTAACTGGCAGACTAAATGGCCTAAATGAGCTAAGTCAGTGGTACTGGTCCAGAACCAGAAACACAAAACAAGGGACAAGCCAATCTTGGGCATGTAAATAAGAATCTCCTGGGGCACTGACTCTGGGAGAAAATGAAAAGCATTACTATTGACTTCTGAGTACAGTAGTAGTAAGTAAAGCATTTTACTGTCATTAATATTAACATTTAGTAAAAAGACAACAGGTTACTGAGGATTTAGTACTATTAAAAGTCAATAAGATGCTTATGACCATGGTCATAATAATAGCCCTGAAAGCTTCTAAATGCCTCATCAAAGATTAGTTAGGTTGTATGTCCAGAGAGTCAACTGACAGAAGGTTATAGTAAATACTTAGTCACATATTTAAAAAAGCTTAAAAAGGGCTTAATTTGTGCAGGATCCTGCTGGAAGAGCACCCCCTTTTCAGTAACAAAAGCTCAAAATAAATACATAAATCAAACAATCTTTATTTATATAGCGACAATTCATAACCAAAGTTATCTCAAGACACTTTACAAAGAGGGCAGGTTAAACCATCCCCTTTATGATTTATAAAGAAAGACCCCACCATAATCCACCATTTGCTCAGCACTAAGCAACATTTAGCATAGTTTCAATGCCAAGGAATAATCTCCTTACCATGCAGAAACCTCAAGCAGAACCAGTTATGTTAAACAGCCATCTGACAAAGCTGTGCTGGGGTTGAAAAGGGATAGAGGGAATAGAGAAAAGGAGAGATGCAGGTGAAGGAATGGAGAAGCAGAAAAAGAGAAGAGGAAGATGCAGAAAGATGGGAAATAAGCAGAGCAACAAAAAATGGTGTTTCTGGCCATAAATCCATCTTTCATTTTCTTGAATATGGCTATTAACACAATAATGAAGGTCACATTATGTGAAGAATTAGCAGTGAAACCATGTTTGACAGAAGAATTAACATTCTAATTTTACCTTAAGGAGCTAAGTTAAGAATAAAATGGAGAGGACTCAAATGTAATTATAGCAGTGTTGAGCTGCTCTGAGGTTCACTTTAACTTTTTTATTGTTGTTTCATATTTATTATATGTTCAACCTCTGACAGTCTTGCATTGATTTATTTTTTTTAAGTTAAGTTGTGAATTTTGGCTGACCGCTTAGGTCAGCACTACACATGGGTCTATGTGTCTGCCTGACTGACTGAGTGACTGCTTGACTGGGTAACTGAGCAAGTGACTATACTTTCAGAGCCACACAGAGTTGCGCTATGGGCGGGCTTTGGTTGTACTCAAAGCCTGTTGTAATGGCTGCCTCCACTGTGGTGATTGCCTCAGATGTAGCTTTAGCATAGTGTCAGTTTGAATACAACTGGGCCATATTTCTGTACGGCATAAAGAATTTAAAAAACACTAAAAGCTTTTCATCATGTGAAAGATGTTTTTGCTCTTCTCCCCGTCTGCTTCTGCACAGGTTTGTGCTTGTTATGAGTGGGGTTTGTCATTGTATCCAATGGCTGCTGCTATGGTAGCTATTAGCTCGGATGTAGCTGTAGGAAAGAGGCTGTGTAATCGGTACTTGACCACATTTCTTTTTCAAACAAGAGCAAAGAGCAACACTGAAAGCCTGTCTTGGCAGAGAAGATAATTATGTAGGTCTCCAAACCAGATGGACTTGGTATTAGCTTTATTCACCAAGAAGCTCCACCATTAACCAATAATAGCAGCGGTAGCCTGCCAGCTCAAGAGTAGCGCATGCACAGAACGTCCCTTTGTCTTGTCGCTCTTGTTGGCCCATCATGAATGTGACGGACAGAACGTACCTGCAATCACCTTCTGAGAAATTTTTGACAAGTCCTGCCCTTCCCAAATGCTTTCAATGGGAGCTTTCCTAGATTAATGTGAAATACATCCATGCAATGGATATATGGCCCAGTCTACCTGGCGTATCAGGTTAATGCTCTATCTATAGCACTGTGGGTACCTTGTTCGGGGGAGTAGAAGGAGCTACTACTCTCCCCTGTCTTGCATTACAACAGACATTCCAGATAGTTGCAGTCAGCCATATACTAGGATTTAACCTAGTCTTGTTTAATTGCTGTGCTGCTGTGTAATGTTGATGGTTTATTGGAAGACTGGGTTCGATGATTGATTTATACTCCAAGAACAATATAACAAGGCGTGTTCTGACCCACCAATGCACAGTCAGCACAGCGAAAACACATTTCAAGGTCTGAGTCACCATTATTTGTTGGTTCTACATTAGCATTATATTTGCTTTAGAAACAAATTGTTGTAAGTAAAGTTGAGAAAGAACACAAAAAAACTCATTGACCTGAAGCAGGATAAGCAGTTTAAAGTAACAGATTAAATAAAAAGGCAATAAGAAGGAACATTAAAATGTACAAGAGTTTATTATCATCATTTAATGCTATGCATAATACAAAATTGAAAATGCTAAATAATAGAAAATCTATGTATTTACTGACTTAAACTGTCATAAATGTACAACTTGTAAAAATGTAAAAAAAATATATGTTTATATTTTCAGTCATTAAAGAAAGTTTAAGGAGAAAATGGAGTCAATGCAGGAGAACATCTGCAGAGCAACAGGAGAGGGTTAAATTATAACCGACCTTGTTTGTTGATTTGCATAAATTCCATATAGTAAAGGAATGCATATAGCTGATTTAAGTGTCAATGGTCCAACTAATGAGGGCAGCTAGAAAGGCAAACCTTTTTGTGGTGAGTTAAATTTAAAAAAATGTAATGACACATTAAGTTTATTGGATTCTGCTGGTGGCTTAAATCTTGCCCTTTTTGGTAATGTTAAAAATCAGACTTAGAATGACCCAATAGCTTTTTCCTAAAACTCAAGCTGACACTTATTTCAAAGACTTTAATATCGTCAGTGTTTTCTATGTGAGGCAGAGAGCTTCTTGTTGAATCACAAGTGTCAACAGTACCATCATGAGAGATGAGGTTTTCCTACTGGTATGGGTACAGTGGTGAGAACCTGGTTTTGGAAAACAAACTTCTGAACGCGCTCGAAGACCCAGAGAAAGATGAGGAGGATGCTGATGTACTGAATCCAGGCAAATTTAATGGTTTCCCAGAAGCCAGGGCGATAGGTAGACATAGTTAAGGTATAAATATAAAGAAGAAAACCTCCTAGTAATGGTCAAACATTCGTTTTTAAGCACTGTTTTTGAATGTTAACCATTCTGTTTCATACAAGAGATCCAATCATTGTACCATAAATGTATGAATAGGTTCTAAATGGTCATTTTACCTAAATGAAAACAATCAGTCCCATACAGATATTTTCTGTTCTTTTTATTTTAACCAATGGCCTCAAATCTACAAACCGGCCAGGAATTTAACAGCTGAGAAATGCCACTGTCCTTGTTGCACAGGATATACTGCAGCTCAGAGTGCAGTTTTCTGTAAAAAAAAAATGTGCAAATTAAGTTTCAACCATTGCCAAAAACATTTTAAAAAATAGACAATTTTGACATGAATTACTTGTATCCATTTTCTTTTACCATAGATAAATATACGCTTACAGCTAAATGCTGAACATCATTCAGATAACACTCTCTGGTGACTTGTAAGGATGATGTTGTGCTGCTATTGTTTTTAGTGTCCATATACAAACTTTTAAAGATCCACATTCTTGACTGTATAGAAAGTGCATGTAGCCTGAAGCACCATGGAGAGATGTGTAAGTTAGTGGGGTACATACACCTCTATCTTTTAACATCTTACCTTTTGCCTTTTTTAGTATTGCTACCTAAGCGCAAGCACTTTTCAGAGATTGTTTGACAAAAACAAGTAACTAAGTAAAGTCACTGCAGACACACTGGCTGCTGTCACTCTTTCCTAGCTGACTGTGATGTAAGAGTTGGACGCTTGCATGCTGTTGGGACACAGCAGCAGTTAACCCTGGTGAACTGTGAAAGTTTGAAGTAGGGAGGAAGGAAATGCTTGCTTACTAGTTATGCTAACCCAGCTAATTTTATGGGGAATGAACACACTAGGGCAAGTGAGGCATATAACTGCTTCTGTTGATGGTCCATTGTTGATTTTATTTTCTGTGACATAACAGGAGCAGGTTGGAAAACATTTTTTGCACTGAAAGGTCTATATAAGTAAATAAATAAATAAATAAACTACATGATGAAGTGTGAACTGCTCCTTGAAGCTGCCCTCAGTTGCAGCATCTCATTTGTTTTGTGCTGCTTATTTGTGATGGACCTTATTCTCTGCCATACATTGTGAGCTTCATTGCCTAAGCTCACCCCCAGATTGTGGCCCCACGCTGCATTTCCAGGTCAAGTATAAACCAGGCGTCAAACTCTTCAGCTTAAATCTTGTTTTGAACTGGGGACTATGTTCAATAAAAACTGCACTCAATAAGGTCTATGTACTAAAAGAGTAAACTGACTTTTGGTGTTATGGATGAAACTCTCATAACAAGGGAGAAAAGCAAAGTGTTTTTTGAGTGGCTCACAGCGCAAACCAGTAAGGCCAGGGAGGCTTTTCTCCCTCATGTGAAATTTCCTGAACAAAACCAAAAGGTTGTTGTACTGTTTAGCAAATACACCGTATGAAGTGCCATTTTTGTTGAAGAGAGTCCTTAATTTAACACAAGGAGTAAACAACAAAGGTGGGCGGGGCTGGTCTCAACTTTCATCATCATTTGTTATTGTTTTGGTTGAAAGCCCTCTGGCAGCAGGATTTACATTCTATACATTTTAAGTGATGTTTAAATCCTTTAAAGTCTTCCAGTCAATGGAAGACATTAGTGCATCCTGGCCAAACTATGAAAACTCTTCCCCAAGGAGTAGGCTACTTTGCAAACAGTATAAATGGCAGTAAAGTAAGAAAAGTTGTAATAAAAAATCAATGCTATAATGAATAATTAAGTAAAACTTTCCACCATAAATACGTTTCCTATAATTCTCAAAGGATATTTGATGACCTCGAGGGGATAACGGATCTCAGCGTTAAGCTGAAAGGGTGAACCAGCAGCACGTCCCACAGTCCATACTGGCATGGGACAGAACAGTACCGTGGTCACTGTGGGAGAAAGAGTAAAAAAGACAGAAGAGATAGTTGTCAGAGTCAGAGTCAGAGTAGCTTGGCATGTGCTAGTTTATGTAAGTACAGCATATGCAATTATAACAAAAGAAGGCAGTGAACTAAAAAATCCTTGTTGACTCACGGTTTCTTTCCTGGTAGCTCCTCATGATGTTTTCAAGGTCATAAGCACTTGCAAAAGGGCTGGAGTCATCGATCACAGACACCTTGACAGTGATGAAGAAAAAGACAAACAGAGCAAATCATTAACAAATAATGATCTTTTGTTTATGTTTCAGTCAGAATTACTGTGGAGAAGAGAGACCAGGATGTTGTGAGTGTGTCAACAAGTTAACAGAATCTTCTAAGCTAACCTAACAGAGACAAGAATAACACCCATTTCCATGGTTACTGTACACAAGAAAATGCCAACAACTGGACCAACAGAAAGTTACAAATGCATATCAGAAAGTAGACTAAAACAGATTTAGTTTGGTTTGACTGAGCCAACCACAGAATTACAACAATCACTGTACACTTTTGTCTGGAGGGGCCAAAATAAATAATACACTCTTTACTAGATCACAAATAATGAAAAGGGGAACACAAATCATGTTTCATTCCATGGTGTTGACAGTTTGAAAAAAGATGGATGAAATTAATGTGACAAGAAAGTGGGACTGCAGGGGAGGTCTCAAATGTAAGTATCTTTCACTCTAGTCTGGTCTCCCCTTTCTTCACTTAGGCTACGTTCACGCTGCAG
Source organism: Cheilinus undulatus (assembly GCF_018320785.1). Classification (NCBI taxonomy): domain Eukaryota; kingdom Metazoa; phylum Chordata; class Actinopteri; order Labriformes; family Labridae; genus Cheilinus; species Cheilinus undulatus. Next base: position 37,470,092 of record NC_054873.1, read on the forward strand.
TTAAAAGAGACCTGAATATGATTTTTTTGCTCCCATGTGACTCGTTTTTTTAATTTTTTCTGACAGTATGAACAACGCAAGTCACATTGAATCTGACCTTTTCAAATCAGAATCAGGCCACTTTCAAATGTGGTTCTAAATCAGATATGTATCTGATCTTTTTGAAGTTGACTGCAATGTGAACAGGCAAACTAAAAAATCTGATCTGAGAAAAGATCAGAATTGAGCATTAAGGCCTGCAGTGTGAACGTAGCCTTATACTGCAATTTCATGAACACCATCCGAGTTTCTGGCCACAAATAGCTTGAAGACAAACTATCCTCTTAAAAGCAAATTTTTTTAAAACCTTCAAGGGCTCAAAAACCTTTTCAAAATATATGTATAAACACAAGGTATATAATCCTAATCTTATTTCAATGCTTTATGTCCAAAAGAGAAGAAAATATATATTGACAAATTAGGTGTTCAGAATATAAAAACCAAAAGTTTGGCTACAATTTCACTGAATTAACATGTAAGATCCTCATTCAAAGTGAACAGCGATAAACCAGACCTAACAGAATTTAGCTCTAACAAAAACGGTGTCAAAATCTTGTAGGTTACCAATTTTTCTTGCCAATTCCTTACTCCTCTCCACTTTCTTTTCTTAAAGGCTAAGCTCTTCTGTTTCAGGTTGGTTCTAAACACCTAAATTATCTGTCCTTTAACCTTTTGGTGCATCCCACTACACAACAGCACTGGGCATTTATGAATTTTGTATTGTTTTCTCTTTGCAGAGAGCACTGGCAAGTTGCCTCCACAACTGTGAGCAGGACCACATTTTCCTTTTACTTAATTCCTTTGTGGATTATTTTGCAGGCACAAACCACAACCCCAGCTTCACCTTTCTCTCCTCAAACCTAGAACCCTATGTAGCAACAAAACACATTTCCATTACATCCATGGGTATTTTCTGGTGAGTATGTTCTAAACCTATTGATTATAAATGAATATAATTTAAAATGAAAGAGATAATGAGGAGGGGAGATCATGGGTGGGAGGGATACAGTGAATCCTCTTACATTGTATATGTTATGCAGTCCTCTGTGAGGTAGTGGTGTCCTCTGCTGCAGCCTCAGGTCTCCACTGATGAACAGCTTAGCTCCAGGGACAGAAGAAGAGTGCTGCACATATGCCAGGCTCTGCATCACCACTGTGGACATCCTCTGAGACAACAAACAGAAATAAAGTTTAACTTGTGGACTAACGACTCTGTCCTAAAAGTACAGGCATCTCACTGCAGTTGGCAGGATTTTCTATGGAGGAAGCATACTTCTGTGATGGTAGGCTATAATCTTTAGCCACTCCTTATCAAATTACAAGTCAATATTATTTGGAAACAATGCTTGAATACAATATTAAACATTAAAACCTGCTGAAGTCTACTAACATCTTGAATAATGATTCATGTTACAGCTTAATTTATCCTTTTTGATTTATGATTTTGTAGTGCCGTAGTCCTACTGGATGTCCTTCTTATGGCAAGAAGATTTCACTATTTGTCAAAGAAATAACAGTTTAGAGAGTGAATCATTTGCTCCTTATTTCAAAAGGTAATTTTTTTTTTTAATTAACATGAACATACACTCCTCTCCAAAAGTGTCAAACAGTGAGGCCAATCCCTTTATTTTTGCTCTAGACTGGAAACATTTGGATTTGGCATCAGAAGATGAAAGTGAGACAAGAGATCAAAATTTCAGCTTCGAGTGTATTTCGAGCTGTTTTCTCAATGTACAGTACTGTGCAGAACTTTTAGGCATGTTTGGGCCAAAAATTGAGGCTAGGCATAGATGTGGCCAGTAAGCTGCCTGGGGTATTATTGTCGGATTGACACAACCCCAGTTGTGCCCTGGATGTCTTTGCACATTACTAGGGGCGTGGGAAAATAATCTGTTGAAAAATAACAAAGTCCACACCTGTAGTGCAGAGTAAGGGGTGAATTGGCCAGTAAGCATGGTCTAGGGAACCCTAGGTAGGTAGTATCCAATACCATGTCTTTCTGCTAGGATGCATCCATGGATATGAAATAAAAGTGCATTAAGTAGTTGTGTATGAGCATAGATGTGAAGGAGTAGAGTTCAACATGTTGTCAGGGTTGGTTAAAAAAAATAACGCTTTACCAGAAGGAAACTAAAGTACCATTCATTAATCAGTTTGAAGTTACATTCAACATGAATATATTGAATGAATTCTGGCTTATCGTATGTGTTATATTCAGTCTTCACTACATTGTTTCTAAAAAGGCATGTTTGTTTATTTTGGTGGATACTTACTAGTGAATATGGCAACTTACACAGTGTAATTAAACTAAGTAAAATTTACTGTAATATCACAAACATGTTAATATGTTGCACATATACAGTGTGAATAAATGAACACCAGGTGTAAGAATACATACAAAAAGCTGGTAGCTGAAGGTAAGCAGCAGTTGGACACTGTACACCTGTTCCTCTGGTTTTAGTGGAAGCTCCAGTCGAAAAGTCAGGCGATCTAGTTTGCCATCCTGGTTCTGGTCCTCTTCCCTCACCTGTTACGTGTGTTACATAGAAAGAAACACAAGTACTGCATCAGCAGTCCATGGGACCTCTGCAGTTATCATTCTTTTACTATAAGAGTTAACAATTTTAAGGTGATGATTGTGTAAATTTAGGCAAATGCATGGAGGGACAGAGGCAGCTGCAGTTGGCAGTAGTGTTCAGAAAGGAAGGTCTTACAGAGACAGCAGGGATCCTAAGATTAGACCCCAGCATGTTGTTGAGATGAGGGAAGGTGCTCCAAGCGACGTAATCTCCCTGAGTACTGGTCGCTGCCACCAGCACAGTCTGGTACTGGAACCTCACAACTGGCTGTTCCTCATAAGTACTTCGTTTTATCCAGAAACCTAGAATAATAAAACAATGACCAAACATTCATACCGGTTGAAAAGAGCACTGACACTCAATGACAGCGACCACTGAAGCTAACATCACAGTTTAATAGAAAGAGTATGGCATAACATTAGTGTGACCATTACCTTGGCTTCTGTAAGCAACCAGTAGAGGTGGGATGTAGGTTAGGCACAAAACCACAATCAGAAACAGCGTGGCTTTCGTGCAAACACTGGTTTTGTACCGAACCAAAGCTGGGTGCGAATAAACTTCATAGAAAGCCATGGGCAATAACTATAGTGCTTATCCGCCACCGTTATTTGCCGGAAGGCTATGGTAAGGTAATAATCAAGCTAGCATGGATGCTATCTTGCTGAATCCATGCGCTGTGTGGTGTTGACGCCGACGAAGTTCAACCGTCGATGAGTAATTCATCCATCGATGTCTAAAATGAAATTGTACAGTCTCTTTTCCCGAAACAAGACGCACTAATTGGCTATTTACAGGCTAACGTGGGTGTAGTATCATGTACAGCGCCATATCTCTGCTTAGCTTAGCGTCTTACGGTTACCATGGATGCCATTAGCGGCTAGCATCCATGCTGCATTCAAATAAAATGGAGAAAATGATAAATGAAATAATGCACTACTTTTTCCCACCATTAATGCTTGACTCTAGTAATATATCTTAAATTACATAAGTATCCTTTAATTTATTTTTAATGGGGGGGTTGACACATGAAACAATAACGAGACTACGAGGTTCGTTTCTTTTAATGTGACAGTCCATTAATAAATTGAGATAATAGAATACTTCTAGGTAGCTTCTGAGTGTAGTAGGTTAATATAAAGCTAAATTGAATGAGTGTATGGTAGTAGACTGATCCGCTATATCATTATAAAGGCTTCACATTTCATGGATTGAAAGGCAGAATACCTTTTTCCGATAGCACCTGAAGGAAGCATCATAACCACCACCCATATGTCAGACAGTGACGTCACCTCACAGCTAGACGGACCGTTGGAAGCCCTGAGCAGAGAGACGTTGTTGACATTTTGTTTTCTTAGCTCTTGTCCGCATTTTTGGACATTTTTACGACATTAGAAGCCCACCTATCGCCTATCTACCATCACGCCTCAGTGCGGGGATCCAGCAAAGATGAAATGGATGTTTAAAGAGGACCATTCCCTCGGTAAAGGGGCTGGAACTGTTATGAAATAAGAGATGTTCTTGTCATGTCATGCACCCTCCTTTCTGTTTTGCTCTCTTCGTGTCGATTTTTAGCTTATCATTTCCCATAGGTGCAGAAGTGCATGCTTGTTACACCTCTACTGGCAATTGAATCATGTAAATCAAGAACAGCTAACGTTGCATGATTAGCAACACAAGCTAGCATTCTCTTCCTGGAAGTTGAGAGACCGCTGTCAAAATCAGGTTAACCTTTGACATTGCTGATGCATGATTAGTCAGCCGTAGGTCCCTGAAACATTTCTTTGCATCGCTGGTCTCTCTGAGGTTCAATCCACAGGGTATTGGTTCACTTACATGAGACAGCGAGAATGATTAGTAAAACAAACAGTAACAGACAGGATGTGATCGAGAGCAGTGGTGAGTGTGAACTCTATGGATGCTAAAAAAGAGCAAGATCCTTCGTATTTGTGCCAGAGATTGTACAACTTGCTCCACTTTAATGAACTGTTTAAAGTGTCATTGGGATCTTTTATTTACCACAGTTTTGGAAGATCATTGTGAAAACTCAGTGACGAAGGTGAGGCTAAATATTTAGCAGTCCCGCAAAAGATTTCTGTTGCCTTTCTCCTCACTTTCTTCAGTCTAAGTATTCAACCCTCTTTTCAGATAACCTCTAGACACCTTTTTAAGGAACTGCTTGTAGAAATATTTCCAAAAGTAGGACTCTTATCTAGGCTAATGAGAGCTTGAGACTTGGTGAACCTTGATGGATCCACTAAATTTTATCACCCATCACCTCACCCTCCCCCCTCTGGCCTCTGTTCAGTGTTTGCAGGCTGCATCTGGTCCTGCCTAAAAGACGTACTGCTAATATACATGTCCCCTTGAATAATAAAGTGTCAAAATGGGGATCAAAGACCACAGAACAGTCTCAACTTTAGTTTTAGGATCCCCATTATTATAATGAAAATAATCCCACTTATTTACAGAGAGCATCTCTGTTCAGGCTGCTGCCAGCTTGTCTTCTGTCGTAGATCCTGCATATGGATGACTATATCGGACAAGGCTTGCCTGTACTGGGCAGTAAGGCACAAGAGGCTCCCAAGAGGCCTCACTCAACCCTTTAATCTCTGACTTCCTGTTTGTTTCCTGTCTCTTTCCCAGAGCACCGATGTGTGGAGTCAGCCAAAATACGCAACAAATATCCTGACAGAGTACCGGTGAGTGATCGGAGGTGGTGTTTTAAGTGGTGGGGATGGGGTTATGGGTAGGCTAGCTTAGAGTGACAGACAGAGATAAGGAGCAAGTGACTGCCTGACTGAATGGCAGTGATATGTGTGTGTCTGTGTTTGTGAAAAAGGAGAATACCAAGTGTAAGTGACAGATAAAGATTAGGTACATCTCAGAGATTTAGGGTTTCAGATGTGACCTGAATTTGAATTTTATTTATTTAAAATGGGGACAATGCAGTTAATAACAGTTTTAGTACAGAGCATGTAGCTGATCTGCTGCACAGAGTTTATAGCCTTTGCTAATTTCCAACTTTTCAATAAATGGCAAATACAAACAAGATTCTCCATGACAAACATGAAAACATCAATGGAGGAATTTTTATCAACATTATTTGGATGGCAGGTGACCCATAAGAAAATTTACATGGTGTTCTCTTTATTTGTCAATGTCAAATTCTCTGTTCTATGTTAATTAGAATGGTGCATCAAGTCTAGTTAGTCTTTTGACCGCTTTTTATTCCAAAGCTAAACGGGATAAAATGAGTGTTTTTTAATTAGTCCAACCTCTCCAAAACTCCTCATAATTATCAAGTATCTTTGTGATAAGGGAAAATTATTTTCCACTGTTGAAATCTAGAAAGCTATATAATGTATATAGAAAGAGCATGCAATAAACTTAACTTAAATTATGACATCTGACAGACGGTATACAAGAAAATAAGTTTTAAAAGGTAATGTTAAACAATGGGACAAGTTAAGAGAAGCACTTCTGTTTAGTAAAAAGTGATTTTAAATACATTTTGAGCATATCAAGATATTATAAACATCCGGAGAACAACCCCCTCCCAAAATAAATGAATAAATTAACATGTGTTTTCTCTGTATAAGGAAACAAATGCGTCAAAATTTGATATAAGAAGGTGGGTAAGGATATCAAAATTTCAGATATGTAGTGCTTCAGCAGCAAATCAAGAGGACACAGCTTTATTTTTAAACCTGGTTGTGAGGAGAAAGTACCAAAGCTTTACAAACTGGGAATCTTCAATAAAACCATCTTTACAATCAAACACCTCTGAAAAGCCTGTGTTGTAAACTTAAGACTACTGAAGGCCAACACCTCAGGGCAGAGTGCATACAGAGGGACGTTTAGGACAACACAGGGTGTTAAACGACCTGCTTCTAGGAAATGATCATCACAACCTTTTGTGTGAATGATAATGCCCGGTTAACTCAATCCTCTTTAACTAGTTCCTGCATTTTGAAACTGCTCAATGGAAAAGCTGAGAGGAACAGGAACAAAAATCAAAGTTCCTTATGTTGTTTAGGCTCACTGCATTGTGGGATCTTATATAAGACAATGGAACTACTCTGGATGGGGTCATAAACAAAAGCAAGAGGATCAAATAACTAATTGTAACTTAAAAAGAGTCAAAGTATTGATCCCACAGAAGAATATCCCCCACATCTTCTTTTTCCTTCACTGAAAGCCCTAATCTGGGCTATTCTGAAAAATATGTAATTATTGTTGATTAGCCACACTTCAACTTAATTTCATTCTGAACGGAAATAAAAGTTAACAGAGATGTTTAAGTTCAAAAGACAATGACTGTTAACAGAATACAATAAATGTGTGTGACTATAATAGAAGTAGCCTTATTCAGGCTTAAAGCATGCACACTATAATGAGCAGATGTTGCTACTGGATCTTCATCAGAGGTCATAGCAGGAGTGTCCAAACTATGACCTGTATCCCAGCTGTAGCTTGTGGTCCATTTTAATTCGCCTGCAGCAAATAAAAAAACTAAGGAGAATTATGGCCTGTACATATGAAGCTTGTGCAAAAATATAATTTCAATGAATTACATTTAATAACATTTTCTAACAAATGTAAGGAGCATGTTTGAGTTATTTACAAACACAATAACATTAAGTGCAAAGGCTCTGTGCTATTTCTGTAAACAAACATTTGGTCAAGAATAATTAGTTGGCATCTTTTTTCATGACTAATTTGGGAAATATAAATAGTTAACATACTTACAACCAAATTAATAAAAGATCTTATTTCACGATACCCTGATAAATTGATTAACACAGCAAATCGCACCACATATCACACTCATTTGCTCTGCTTTTCATCATTCTCAAGGTCTGATTAACAAAACATATCATATTCATTTGACAGCACCCCTTTAAAGTTTGGTGCGTCTTTAGTTTTTTTCTTGTCAGGTGTCTGAACATAGAGATGAGCCATCATGGTCTCTCTTCTCTCCTGCACAGACAACATACTCATTCTGAGCAGGAGCAGATCCAGTGGTTGACTGGGCTGACCAGGGCCCCTCTGAAGTATGACCGGCCACCTCAAAATCCTCTACAATGATTGGCTGCCTTGTAGTAAACATATCTTGATCTCCACTGGATTAGCTTGACTAATTTAGCACACTAAAGCTATGATATACCAAAGGGGCTCTGTCATGCCCAGATTGTACAGACGCCCCTGGTTTACAGCAAAAAATGGCTTAGATGCTTATTATTCGCCATCACCAAAGCCAGCTTTAAGTCAGCAAACATTGGCAGTCAAATCTTCTATTTATAACAAAAAGTTATAATTGAATTTTTTTTTCTGGTGGGTTTAGAATTGTTTACAAGTGGCACCAATGGCCTCAATGGGACTTTTAAGAAAATTTTATTGTCTTTTCAGCTCATTGTGCCCAAATTAACTCTGCTTCCAAAGCAAAGGTATCTTTTTCCTGCAAAATGTGCCAACAAACTCACTGTATGCCACCTTTCTAAAGAGTGGATGTATAAAGTTAGCAAATGCTGTTGATGTTTAGCTAGTATCTAATATCTCTCCTGAGGCCTGTTGGAAACCAAAACCTAGAAGCAGAGTTGATGTTTCTACAATGATATGGTGACTGTGAGGACCCACAAAGCACTAAAATTCACAAAACAAAATATATGACAGACTTTTCTATGTATATAATAATATTTGTTTTTTTATATGCTCCAGGTGATAGTGGAGAAAGTTTCTGGCTCTCAGATAGTGGACATAGATAAGAGGAAGTACCTGGTTCCCTCTGACATCACAGTGGCCCAGTTCATGTGGATCATCAGGAAACGTATCCAGCTGCCTTCAGAGAAAGCCATTTTCCTCTTTGTTGACAAAACTGTCCCACAATCAAGGTAAGATCATCATACTTTAGAGTTGTCATAGTATGGCACTACACAACTTCAAATATCATTTGTACTATGAAGCTATTGAGCAAAATTCTCCCACAAATATACAATCTGTACATGTGGTGTGGAGGTGCAGAAGACTGACAGTTTTTACTCCTATTTGTTTTTGTTTTCATGTCCATGTCAGTTTCAGTAATCAGTTCTTAGAATCAGTGTTGAGAATGGTAAACTACTATGTTGTAAAACTGAACAGCAAAAATGAACTTTTTCTGCTTTCAGTCTTCACTGTTTATTTCAAAAGGTCTCAAAGAAATTGCTTTCTACTGATCTATATGATTCAGTAAATAGTACATCCAGATGTTAACAGTCCATCTTTGACCTCTGGTAGCATTTATTTCATGCCTTCCTTTAAAGGCATCAATGCAGAGCCCCGCAGCTTAATTCCAAGTCTCATCAGGATTCAGCCCTAGGGCGTTGAGGGCAGAGGAATGTTCATGTCATAAATAGTGACATCACACATCAACAAAACTCCTGAAAACTTCCTGGAGTGCAGCACAGGAGGAACAGTAGCTGAATTTTCGATCGAATGTTATCCTTCTTCCATTTTAAGCTAATGTGAGAACACAGCAGGAAATATTCAGGAAAATTAATTGAGGGCAGAAGGGGGTGGTGGCAACTGGTGCATAGGCTGCATTCATGTGGCCATGCAATCTCTGTACATATAATGTAATGGCTTGATTATGTTTTCTGTTCCCCTCTATGCTCTTCCATGCTCTTTTGTTGATATTATGTATGTTCCAAACTACAGAAAGTACTTATAAAAAGGCAAAATTGGTTATTCTAAGTTAAAGATTTCAGGGACAGCCTGCCTGAAATTTACTAGAAACTACCAGGAGTGTGATCTGAAGTGTGAAATGGCTCAAGCCCACCTTCTATGAAGAGATCCTGTGCTTAGGGCATTAGGAGGTCAGGTTAGCCTTGGACGACCTCTATGCCACACCCATCAGCTCATATAACCAAGTGCACTTGTACTGATAATTTGTCATGCCTCTCTGTAACAAACACACAAGGTGTGGTGGCGGAACATGTGCTTCCAACCACCCCCTTTGTATATGATTGCAAAAATTTAAGATGCTTGGGGCAGCCACTTAGGTAGTGGTGTTGTGGCAGCTAAAAAGCACAAAGCAGGCACAGAGGATGAATGAAAGAGGATATCTTTTGCCAACCATTATTGTTGTGCTATTTTGTGTGTTGTTGCTCCTGAAGATGTATGTTACTTTCCTGGACTGACTATGAAAACATAGGCCGCTGAATCTCTTTTTCAGACTTGGTATAATTTATCTTATCAGTGGTTTGTGACCATAGATATCTTTGAGTGTCAGTGTGTCCCTGGAAAACCTCTTAGAGACGGTGTTTGGGAAAGGGCAGAGCCTTTGAAAAAAACCCAGAGGCTGATTGGATGAATGTTCTGTCTGTCACAACTTTACGGGCCAATCAGAGTAACAAAACACGTGACGTAGTCACTACTGAGGTGCGTGTGCGCCACTACCAAGGAATAAACTCCATAGAGAACTGCATAACGCGAACCATGGCAACTATCAGGACCCAACTTTTGTCATTTTTGAAAAGAAAACAACTCAATGCTGGTCTTTGTTCTTCTTTATCGAAGAAATGTCACCAAGTTCTGATAAAACTGGTGCTTTAGCAGCACCCACGCTAATCTCTTCCACCATAGATGCACCAGCCTCTTGTCGCTGCTTGCTTACGTCACGACTCTGCCGTGCCTGAAAGCACTGCCCCTCGACGCTGATTGGTCCTGTCACTTTCTAACCGGGCCTAAACAGTTCAGATGAGAGCTTTGCAAGATGGATTCCTCAGTGTGAAACACAGAAATGGGCGTATCCATCTGCTTTGCAGGGTTATAAAGTTATACAATTTGTCCATTGGAGGCCACTAAAGTGTGTTGTTTGTGTAAAAACAAATCAAAACACAAGCAGTCTGTATCAAGTGATTGGTCACCTGCCTCAAAAGTATTATATGGGGCGAGCTATTAGCCATATTAAAGTTATTTTGTAAATCGATGAGAACTGGCCATCAAAGCTTGAGTCTGACTTTTCTCTTCATGTATTTGTTTTGTACAGTGTTCATATCTGTCCATCAGTTTTACTAAAGAGCAAAATGCATGGCTTGTTACTGTGTTAGTAATCAATCGCCCTGTGAAAAAGGGTAAGGCCACACCTATGGTCTCAATTTACACAGATAAGAAAACACTACTTTTCAGTTTAAGGACTCACCTTTTGTTATTCTGATGTGGTAAATACATGCAGTTTATCTGAGGAATCTGACCTGCTTCCTCGAGCTTTGTAATGTATTGTGCGTCTTCTGTGAAAACCGACTCACACTATTGCCGGTCTACGCCTGTGTAGCCTAAATGCACAGGTAGTTTCAGATGATACTAGCTGCCTAGTTGTGTTAAACACAAAGCAAGCACGTGTACTATACCATTGAAGTAAAGTCAGATATGCAGTCTTTCATTGCTATTTAAAGGATGGATATTTAGATATTCTGTATGTCTCTTCCTACAGGAGCATGCACCTGTTTTAACCATTTGCTTTTTCAATCCATCCATTATTGTGCCTCTTAATCTCTTATTTGCTCAAATATTTCACCCTGAATACACCGTTTACTTGTAGAAACTAAATGCAATTGTTTTTATTGTAAAATCCAGACAGGACAAGTTCTAATCAGTCCCGTTCAAGTTTAAGGCCACCTGTGTAGAGGTTAATGGAGTTCAGGGCATGCTACTGTGCTCCTGAGAGTCCAGTCTAAGCTGCAGTGACTTTCATTTGAAGTCATTATAGAACCTGTAAAGGGAAGATGAGTTTGTCTGAAGACCAGCTAGGCATCTACACAGTAATATAAGAGAAAGCACTCTGAAAGTACAAAGCCAAATTCTAAAAAAGTTGGAACGACTGAGCCCTTTAGGTGTGCTCCTTTTAAGCACAGAAACTTATTACCAATTTACCTGCTTACCTGTGGAATGTTCCAGGTGTTATTAAGCTGTCCACAACTGCCTTAGTCTTTTTCTGTTAAAACTTTTTTGGGTAGGGATGCAGGCATCAATTTTAGAATTTGTTTATTTAAAAAAGTGTATTACCTTGAATAGTAATAGCTAACTCTGGTACAGCTAAGGAGCTGTACATTGTCCCTGTCAAAATAAAAAATTAAAAAAATAAAAAGGTTGAAAGGGGTTTGAAGATGGCTGTATTCTGTTGGTATTCACAATTTGCACATCCCATCTTTTTTGGAATCAAGATTTGTAGATGGAGCACATGCACACACTATAAGGCAGTGAATGTGATTTAATGTATGGCACAAACATCAAGCAGCGGTATAATTTTCTTAATAATACGAATTGTATATGGCTGTTCCTGTCATGATGGAGGTTGATCTCACCCTTTGGAGGACAGACACTTTTAACAGCTTTTCACCTTCATTCTGTGAAATGAAAAGGGTGGATTATTGTTCAGCAAAAAAAAAACTTAATGGAGTGCTGATTTTGTTGATTAGAGTCCTCAATTCAAAATCAGCAATGTTGGTCTATTGGGACCACAGTGTTACGGGTGGAGATGGAGTTACACATCATGGAGGGTGCTTGGGAGATAGAATGTGCGGTGGATGGCAGGTAATCATGGTCCCTCACAAGGAAGCAGCAAAAAAACAAAACAGAATGAGATACAGAGACTGAATAGACAGAAGTTTTAGTGGCAGTTCACAGTTCCTCATGTAGCATTCTTTCACATTATGTCCATTCAAAACGATGTTTGAAATGTAAATAAAATCTGTTGTACTTGACTGTTTGTGTCTAAGACTCTGATTTGTGCTGTTTTTGCAGTTTGACTATGGGCCAGCTGTACGACAAGGAGAAGGACGAAGACGGCTTTCTGTATGTGGCCTACAGCGGAGAAAACACTTTTGGTTGCAGGTTCTTTTACACAACAAGGGGTTAATGCTTCACTGAATATCAACGTATACACACATACACTGACACAGTAGGACCCCATACAATACTGGTGCACAATGTTTCAGAATTGGCCTTTTTTGTGTTAAAGGTGATAAACTCCTCCCCTTGGCACAGTTATTTATGATCATTTTTTGATACTTATCCTGACTAGTATAAGGTGACAAAACAAAATAAACTCGATTCTTTAGAGCAGGCTCAGATGATCATTAGTCTCAAGACAGTCTTGACTTTAATGATTGTTTTTAGTCTCGATTGATGTTTAAAGGTCAGTTGTGGAGAGAATTATCTTTAACACTGCCGTTAAATAAGAATAACAACCACCACACACTACAGCCACATCACACATCATTGATTTATAAGTATTAGCATTGGTTTGAAACTCTGAGACACAAGCCTATCACTACACAATCATGCAACATTTTCTTTCAGCCTAGCTTGTTGTTGAGGATATTTGTGTTCTGCTGAAGTAAGGAGGAATTCATGTAATCATATGAATAGTCATTAATCATGCTATGGATGTATATGTATGTCATGTTATCATGTATAACAACTTTATTCTGTAACTTTAATTCCATAGGTACACTTTACTTGCTATGATAAGCAATGAAGTAGCTATAAAAACACAAATGAAGGCAGCTTGTATGGTCACAGTATTCACATGGTGGCCATTTTTGTTCATCGTCACTATCCAGGTTGGAGCTTAACCACTGTTATCAAAAGGCAATTGTTTGCTATATTGGAAAATTGTAACAATTATAATTTTTCCATTTGCAATTGATCAGCAACTGAAAAGACAGTACTGTTATCAAGAAATTGTCCCTATGGCTCATTAACTGTTGCCTGACAAAATATGCTGTCAAGCCTTGAAACATGGCCTGACTTTCCCCAAGATTTTACTCAATCAAAACCATTAAAAGAGAAGGACTTTAGATTCCCCACTTCCCATAACTGTACAAGTCAAGTTTGAGCTTCCCAACCTGAGCATGACCTTAGGAAAAGGCTGCCATGTGGATCATTGTGGCAGTGAATGATGGTGGCTGTGCTGTAAGCTGTCAAAGAGGTAGTCAGTAAGAAAGGCCAGGGACAAGCATCAGTCCTTGGGATGAGTGCTTGCTTAAGTTTGCACATTGTGTTTTATGAAGCTGGAGTCAGAGGCATGACTCCAACAACCAATCATAAACCTTAGAGAACAGTTAAAGACATCAACACTTTAATTTTTGTTAATATTGTGAATAAATTGTCTATGCTTTACAGTCTGTACATCATAAACCCTGTATTCAAAAAAAGAAAACAACACTAAGAAAGCTCCAATATAAAAATGTTAAAAGTTTCAAGTAAAGAAACTGGAGCTGTAGCTGTCTCTTTAAGGACAAACCTATATATTTGAAAAAAAAAAAAAAGAATCATAAAAGAGAAGTTTGTATGAATGAAGGATGTTGAGCTACTTTCAAGTTTTCAATCATAAATAGTAAGATGTAAAGGTTTAAATCAAGGCCAGACTCAAGTGTATTTCTGCTGATGCTAATCTTAAATATTTGTTTTCAAACTAAAAAAAAGAAGCTATCTCAGTGCGTAGAGAAATGTCCTCAAATAACAAACATTTAACTAGTAATGGGGTTCTACTTTTTTGAGTTGGCTGTTGTTTACTAAGCCCAAAGTTTTCAGCATTCCTTTTAATATGGAATATAAACCAACACTTATTAAAAAAATATATTGTAAGAAATTATTTATGGTACAGTACTTTGTGTTATATTCTGAGCTTTGAAGCTTCTGAGGGGCTGTAATTGCAATGCCGGCTCTTCAGAGCTTTAGACATTACAAGAAGCTGTTAAAAGTAGCTTTTCATCAAGCAGCATTTACATGGTCAGAGACCGGCCAACAAGAATGGAGGCATGCTCAGCACCTAAGGTGACTTATATTTGACAAATACCAAAAGAAGAACTAGAAGGAGATTTGTTATTGGAGCCAAGGTTGTCAGACTGATCCCAAGATGACTCTGAATGCAATTAAGTCAGATAAAATCAATTTGGTTATATGTGAAATTGCTGTGTTCATCCTCTTTGTGATTATTGTGCAGGCTATCTTATTCTGGGGATTATTTGTCTCTGGGTCAAAAACTAGTGAAGGAATCATCAAAACAACAAAGAATTCTTTCATGATGCATTTTTACCTGTTTTGTTGTTGTGCTATGGAGATCATGATTGCAGATGAATACATTTGCAGCCTTTGGCTGGTAAAGTATACAGCCTGCTGTGCGTAATGGTGCTGCTTAAACACTAATGTAAGACTGGCTTTCAAATCATAGTGCAGTAAGTCACAACCATGTTACAAGTTTTCTGTGGAGGTTCTAGAGGTTTAAATGTTCACTGCAGCAAAGGCAAAGGAAGTAGGACTCACAATAACTCAACCACCATTAAAGGAGCAACTTTTAAAAGATCTTTAATAGTTTACCGATTATCAGAGCAAATGTTCACTCCTATTGTGGAGGCATTGGCTTAAACTTTACTTATTCCACCAAGATGTCCTGATATTTGATGATCAACGTTCAGTTTTTAAAGATACACTGTGAGCTGTCAGCATATTACCAAGGGTACATAATGATATGAAAAACATTATTTTTATGTGACATTCTCCTGTAGTTGACCTTGTCCCTGTTCCATGTTCACAAATGATTGATAAAACACTTATTGCAGAAATGTTGATGAATAGAACCATTGGGAGTGTTTTGGGAAGTTTCCCATGTGTTATTAATTAGATTCAATCATTAAACAAACTTAAAAAAAAAAAAAGTGAAGGAACATGACAGGAAAATAAGGAACTGAAATCTTCATCTCAAATGCTTAAAGTAAAGAGTTGCTCAGGTCTTAAACTTCACAGGATTACGAGCTATACTTACTGTAGTCTTTTCACTCTGGTCCTTCTGAAACTGCAGCTGTAGTTTTGGTGCTGAATCAAAGGAAAACATCTGGTATATTTCCACCTTTTACTTTATAGATTATAGTATTCATGTCTGTTCATCACAAAGCTGATTCATGCTTTTAAACATGCTGTGTAAAATATATTGATGGAATGCTATCATAATCAGTATTGTTTCATGTCATCAGTGTTGTTTGATTGTTCAATATATCTTAAAGAAATTTTAGATATTTGAAAAGGGTAAGGTAGCTGGAAGACCTGACCAATAAAAATGAATTTGAACTGAAATAAAAGGTTGTTTCTGTTTTTATTAAAAGTCATAGTACTATGTCAGTACAAAGATAGACAGATAGTATAATTATTGATTTTCCAAAGGCATTCTGCCTGGTAAACTATGATGGGTAAGATTCTTAGAGAGCAAAGCTATAAAGCAAAGAGAAATACAAAACTCCTTACTAGGTCAAAATAATGAATAATGAATTCATGATGTAAATGTGATATTTTATTACTGTATAAAACATGAGTATAAAACCCAACTTTGGGTGAAAAAAAAAAGACTATCAGCAATATCAGCTTTGGTTTGATATAAATGTCCATCAGCCAGGAGCACTCATCGCTCAGCAGGTCAAGCCTGATATATGGAGGATATAGCTTTCCAAGCAAGTGTCCTGGGTTTAGGCCTGACTTGCGACTCCTGGCTGGGAATAATGTATTGTATTCCATGAAACTTAAAGAATTGCAACCACCCATTTTGCTGGACATATGCCAATAAATTACAGTAATCAGGGATGCATGATATTGAATTTCTGCCGATGTCTGATATACCAAGATTTTTACAAACTCATTTTAGCTGATAGAATATACAGATGAAGATAAAATCATTACCCCCCCATGAAATTTTAGTTGTTTGAATTTTTGAATGAATAAATGATTGAAAGAAATTTATTTCCATTCACTTGCAACAAATAAAACAATTCCCAAGATCAAAGTGAAATTTCTAAATTTCCAAGCTAATCGAAAGAGTGTAGGCAGAAGCTAAAGCTTATTAAAACCTACCCCTATTATTTTACAAAAACATAACCATCGCAGTATTTCAAAAATGCTTTTAAACAGAGCAAGGATTTTTTAACACCGCTTTTCAAAACATCCTAGTTTATTTTGGATGCTTACATTATTTTACTTTGCACACAGAAACAAAATTATTTCACAAAAAAAGACCTACCAGGGTCAAAATTATTATCTCCCCTTAGAACTGACCTTTATGTTGAGTCAAAGCACAAACCACTGTTGTGCAATGATGTGATTTAACTTTTTAATGCTCAAAGCTCAAGTTAAAACTGAGGGTTATCTTCCAAATTACACAGTTTAAAAACTTCAGTGAGCTGTCACTGGAGAAAGAATCATAGCAAAAACAAGAGAAATCAGTTTAGACTTGAGAAAAAGAATTGTTGATGTTCACAAAGCAAGAGAAGGATATACAAAGTTATCAAAGAGTTTCTAAGTGTCAAGAACTGGAGTGAGAAGAATCATCAAGAAATTCAAAGAGAGCCACACAGTCCAGAATAACCCTGTCAGAGGTAGGGAGTAAAAAATTTCAAAGATACTGGAAAGAAATCTAGCAAGAGATGTGTCTGAAGACTCCAGAACAACTGCCAAGTCATGAATTGTATTCTCAAAGAAGTCAATCACTAGAGCCCTGCACAGGAATGGACTTCAAGGTTGAGGACCAAGAAAAACTTCTGCAAAAGAGACACCTTCAGGCCAGACTGGAGTATGCTTGGACGACCGAACGATTATGATTATGCATACTAGTGTGTCCTTTGGTCAGATGGGACCCAAGTGGAGTTCTTTAGCCATAGATGTTGCTTATGTTTGAAGAAAGAACAGAGAGGCATATAACACAAAGAACATCGTCCCAACAGTGAAACAGAGGAGGGAGTATTATGCTGTGAGGATGCTTCAGTGTGCATGGAACTAGTAATCTCACAAAGATGAAAGGAATCATGAACAAAGAGGGATATGTTAGATTTTGAAGCAAACCTCAAGCAGTCAGCAGCAAAAACAGGGTCTGGGTCATTGCCTTATCTTCCAATATAATAATGATCCAAAACATATGTCACTCCTGGTGAAGAACTACTTCCAGAAAATGTTACCATATGGCCTGCACAAAGCCCTGACTTGAATCCCATTGGAAATCTATGGGGTGAACTGAAGATCCAAGTCCATGCCAGAGGACCCTCACATCTGGAGGAGCTTGAGATATTGGTCAAAGAAGAATGGGCTAGGATTTCTCAGGAGACAACTGTGGGCTGTTATCTAGCAAAAAAAGGAGACACAATTAACTATTAGTATTAGGAAGGCTAATAATTTCAACCCCGGTAATTGTTGGTACTTTTTAAAAAACGTAAAATTGTCTGAGGGGGGCTTAGAATTTCATCCTCAACCATTTACACACATTTCAACACCAAGTGAATGAATGAATGAATTATCCTACACTTTAGTTTTTTTGTTGGGCATCATCAGTTTAGTGCAGAGGATAATTATCACCCCCCCCCCCCCCAAACAAGAATGCATGTTGAGAACACTGACTCGTGGAACTAAAAAAACCTTCTGGGGAGGAACAAGAACTGCATTATTTACACAGTTTAAGGCTTTGAGGTCATAACATGCAGCATGCTGTTCTGTATTAGCTGAGCTGAGATGGGTGGATACTCGTCAGTGGAATCCGCTGAGCTAGAGGGACAACACAAGTAATCCTTAGTTCCTGCATGATTTGATGTCCTGACGTCAATGAATGACTGTTTATAGATGCTTTACCCTCATGTATGAGGTGAGTGTCCCAAAGGACTGGAATCGTTTCTAACATTGGGAACAGGCCAGGTTTGCAGCAGACTGAACTCAAAACCCTTTGTTCACTTGTGTTTTTAAAGCATGGCCTCCTAGCAGCTGCATTCACAACATGGTACACTCAGAATGAAAATAAAACCATCATCTGAGGACACTGAGGAGCGGTCATCAACCTCTCTGAGCAGCAGGACAGAGCACAATGTCCTGCAGCTTTAAGCAGAGACTGAGTCAAAAATAGCCAAACAATATTTATTCAGATTGACCAGATGATCCAACAGGTGGTGGGAAATAAACTCCTAGAAATCAAGAGTCTTTATTTTCCTTTTAATTCAAGACCAGCATGATACGGGTTATATACTTCACCAATGGCTCATTCTTTGCCATACTTAGTTTGAAATGTGAGCTTCATAGGATCAGTTCTTGGAGAAAAACAATCCTCTCAGACCAGCAGTTATTTTGACCTTTGATCTTTGAATTCTTCGACAAACAGAGGCCCTTTTTCATCAACACAGATGAGGACACTTCAGCTGCAGAGAGGCCTATCAGTGGAAGAGCAGGAGATTTCTGTCGCTGCGTGGCCACAGAGGGAAGGCTTGGTTGTGGAGCTGCTGCCATGCCTGCTGGTACAACTTAGAGGCCTGCTTATAGTCCCAGTATGTCTGCAGATCTGTTCTCCTGAAATAAGACAGAAAATATGGGGAGGAGCCCAGGTTTACAGATGGGTATTAAGAATTTTTTTTTTTTTTTTTGTAACCTGATTCTTTATTTCTGAAAGTACCACTGAGCTTTTAGAGCAATGCTGCTAAAAGTGGTATCTTAAAGCAACATTCCATCTTATTTATTTCCATTTAGCAGTGGAGTCTTGTTCAACTTAGTATCCCTTAAAATCCTGAAATGATAAACTATGAGGCAGATCTCAGCAGAAAATAAGAGACCTGTGCTCGAGTCACTGAGCAGCAGCAAGTCACTGAGCTAAGCATAAGTGATGACACAATAAGCCTGATGTTCCTAACACTTCTGTGTAGTCTCAGCAAAATATAAGAACTGCACTGCAGTCTCAAGTATCTAAAAAAATAGACAAAAGATAAGCATCATTAAAAAACAGATCACTGTAAATCTTGAAAGAAAATGTGCCATTACATTGCATTATCATTAACTCATGATCGCCTCATTCAGTCTGTGGTTCTTATGCATGGTTCTAG
This sequence comes from Cheilinus undulatus, assembly GCF_018320785.1. Taxonomy (NCBI): domain Eukaryota; kingdom Metazoa; phylum Chordata; class Actinopteri; order Labriformes; family Labridae; genus Cheilinus; species Cheilinus undulatus. The sequence goes on from NC_054873.1 coordinate 37,489,584, forward strand.
TGTTTATTTTCTGCACAAATAACAGAAAGTAGTCACTTTTAATAAGAGCCTGGTTATTGATACTGTTAAGCAGTATCAGCACAGACACTATTATCAATAAAATACTACCAAAACACTGGAAATAGCTCCCACTTTGCTTCTTGTATTTATGGCATTACATGAAAAGTTGACCTTATGGTCCCACTCTTGTATGCTGCAATTAGCTCACACTCATTCCTCATAGTGATGTTACTTAGTACTAACCATAATCTTTGCCAAAGAAACACAAAGCATGACCCCCTTACAGACACTCTTGGGGAGGTTCAGAAAAGGGTCAGGTTAGGTAAGGACAAGGTAATAGTGAATCATCTGATAGTTTGTGTTTTGTAGGCTCCTAGGCAGTATATATGTACAGTGCTTAATAAATTATTAGACCACCTGTCATATTTGTCTCAGAGACCATCCGGCATCATGAAGTGCTTTAATGCGGACTCTTTCATTTTCAGTGAACTCTCCATGTTTTACCATTTTGAAAAGGAATGAGGAATTTCAAACTGAATTCACCCTTTTAGACCCAAATTTGAGCCAGCTCACTGGGCTTCTCTGAGAAGTCAGAAATTAATCAAGCATAACATTCAACCACTAAAACTCATTTTTCTGTTCAGGAATGCAAGTACATAACTATAATTTGACATATTAATCAAGAAATAATAATGTGCTTTACTATTTTTTCAGTTTTTTTATAAATCAGTAAATTTGAAAATTCATGGATAACAATAATACTTATATTTTAGCATTATAAATATAATTTGGGTTAAAGAGCTTCTACATATTGGTGTATTAACCATTGCAGAAATATAAATAATGATTTTGGTAATTACTAATGCTGTTAATTTAGGGCAGCTGTGGTATGAACCTTACTTTGGGTGGTGATCTAATAAATTTGTTAAGCACTGTAAGTGCATAAATATGGACATAGCCTTAATGGCATCACCCATTGGTTTCTGAGGCCATAAAGGAAAGGCAACAGCTGCCATAAAGGAAATGCTGTCTCAAACTAACTTTTGGTTAAACTATGTAGACCAAGAGCCTGAGCTGTAGTTACTGTAGGCCGACCACTCCTGAGAAGGTTCACCACTGTTTCAAGTTTTCTCCATTTGTGGATAATAGCTCTAACTATGGTTTGCTGGAGTCTCAAAGCCTTGGAAATGGCTTTGTAAGCCTTCCCAGACTGATAGATGTCAATGACTTTGTTTTTCATCTGTTCTTAAATTTCTTCAGTTCCCAGCAAATCAATTTTCAAAAAAGAAGTGGTTAATCACAGTTAATCCATGATTTAACAAGGGGGGCATTACATTTTTTACATAAGGTCAGGCAGGTTTGGATATCTTTTTTTCTTTTAATGAATGAAATCATCATTTTAAAACTGCATTTTGTAATTCCCTGGGTTATTGTTGTTGACTTTTAAAATTTGTTTGATGATGTGACATATGCAAAAAATAAGAAATCAGGAAGGGGGCAAATACTTTTTCACAGTACTGTATATTACAAGTCAAAATGTGTGAATAAAGGGCTAACTCTGGGGGATTAGCATTAGCATTAGCATTAGGTTTCTTGAGTCACTTCATCAAAGGTCAGCCTTAAACTTGATGCTTTATTTAATGTCATCTTAGACACAATTTCTATAAATTCAGACAAGAATGGAGACTTTCAGATATATCATTGTCTCTCCTCAGCAGACATACCATTGTCAGTGGAGATAATATTGCCATTGTATGCTGAAGCTGGGTGAATATGTGTGTGTTCTGTTGATCCATCTGTAACCAGGCAGGCCAGGCAGATCAGGTTATCTGCAAAAACTCCAATAAACAGAGAGACCACTGTTCTGCTCTTTGAGACGATTCTCAGCCATCAGCACGCAAACACACCTAAATACACTCCTACACACAAAGAATGTGGATGGGAATATCCCCAGATACACTTGAGGAGACAGACAGATGAATCTGAACATTATAAATGATAGTCACACAATTAGTTTGGTAATCTCAACAAGCGATACTAAAACTTATACACTCTGCAGGACAATACCTGAGAAATTGTGAGTTCAATGACACAAAAAAAGAAAACAACATGAGCTGCAAACAAAACCACGTCACATAGTAACAGAAGAAGTAACACGCAGAGGTGTCAGTCTGTGTAGAATATCAAAAAAAGGCATCATGACACCATTTAGACCCTATTAAAGCCTCAAAAGCTTTACGAGAGGAAAATATTACACTTTCAAAACAAAAACGACGACATTTCTCTAAAAGAAGCATTTAGATGGAAGTAGTTATTTAGCGGGATTCTTGATCTAACCATTAGGAAAGTTTCATAATGCATTTCTCAAGGCTTCTGCTTATTTAAAGGAGATTTCACCTTGCTGCTGTTGCCAAGTCTTTACTGATTAAAGTAAATCACTATACCTGCTCTCTAAAGTGTTCTGTAGTAACTCTTATTGTGACTTAATAAATTTTGAATAAAAATTGAATTGAATTTTGACTAGAAAAAGTAAATATATCGACCATTTAGAGTCACCAGTAACCATTGGTAAAAACAATCACTTTATGTTGTAGAACACAGAAGTTGTTGGTCTCCCAGCGCCTCCACTGGTTAATTTGTCATGGTGTTGCATTTGATCAGAACTGAACATTTAAATACTAAAGTTAAATAAAATTAAATAAAATGTATAGAGGAGGCACCTAGAAGGATTGAATGATAAAGCCAGAAGCTCATCGTTAGAGTATTTTTAATACTTCTGTTTACTTTAATACTTTTTAAAGCAACACAGAGATAATGAAAGAGTCAATTGTTACCTGAGGGAGTCGGGGAGTGCAGTATGGTCAGTGGCCGATACAAGAGACAGAAAGGAGTGGAAAAGCTCCAGTTTACACAGGAGAGATCTGAAGAACATGAATAAATACCATTCAAATAAGTAAAATGGGGACAAAATGCAATAAACAGGGACATTTCATCCATGTTGTGATGAAGAGTGAGCTGGCTACCTGGCTTTGGCCGTGCCAAGGGCTTTCTTTGTGACTCCATGTTTGTAGCCGTTGGCAGTGACATCTAGTGGCTGCTCAGGTACATTACACCAGCTAATGGCTGAAAACACAGACTTGAATTGAGAGACAGTAAGTGAACAACTAAATACTTATTTTGGCAGATCAGTCAGTAAAAAACTGAATCAGTTCAGGATCTTAGGATCTTTACCTCCCAACACAAAGTAACAAAAAGATTTGGAAATAGTAAACTCAGAAACTAGTACTATAAAGCATTAATGGGTTTATTTTGTATCTTCATAATACAACTACAGCTATGGTGTAAGGATGTGGAAAATACAGTGGAATTGTAGATGAAATCCATGCAGTTTTCTTAATAGGTTGCTTTCTTAACAACTTTCAGGAGACAAACTGTATACCAGGACCAAAACTGTCAAGAGAATCTGTCAGCAGATTAATTCAATAACAAAGCATTTATGTGGAGTTGAGGACAATTTTTCCATGTGCAAAGACTGGAGTTGACAAGAAAGTGGATTTGATGTGTATCTTTAGGGGTATCAAAACTTAATAAAATAATGTTTAACAACTTTATGAAATTATCTTGTAAAACTATTGAAAAGCTGAAAGCAGACTGTGAAAATACGTCATTTAAACGACTCAATTAAACTACTGCGATGGGATTCCCACAATACTGAATTTATCCATAAACAGAACTGATGGTAGATTCTAAAAAATGGATCACTAAAGGTCTGATAAATTATTATTCTTTTACTAAGATGGAGACATTCCAAAGATTTGAATTCTTAAAGAAAAAGCACGATCTTGGACAAAATGATTTCTGAATTTCATTGGAATTTTTTTTTTTAAGATTTTTAGTACGCTTTTGCAAAAGAGACTTTGAGAAGGTGGTACCAGTTGCTGGAGACTATGTGGGATAAATGACGCCAACCATTACATCTTCTCAGACTACCCGGTCATCGTTCCCTACTGGCCGGAAATCCACAACAAAAAACGTATTTGTAGTTATATCTCTTTTAGATATGAAACAGTACACATGGGTGATATTCATTTTGATGCCTTGAGAATAATGAATAATAAAAAAAATCATAAAAATTCTTTGAGGGCTGAAACCTCACCAACTCACCATTGATGAATGGATAGACATTATGGATGAAATACACAGCGCGTAACAAATTTATTAGACCACCTGTCATATTTGTCTCAAAGACCATGCATTAAAGCATCATGAAGTGCTTTAATGCGGACTCTTTCATTTTCAGTGAACTCTCAACATTTTACCATTTTTAACAGGAATGAGGAATTTCAAACTGAATTCACCCAAATTTGAGCCGGCTCACTAAGCTTCTCTGAAAAGTCAGAAATTAAACAAGCATAGCATTCAACCACTAAAACTCATTTTTCTGTTCAGGAATGCAAGTAAATAAGTATAATTTGAAATATTAATCAGAAATATTAATGAGCTTTACTATTTTTTCAGGGTTTTTTTGTAAATCAGTAAATTGGAAAATTCATGGATAACAATAATAATTATATTTTAGCATTAAAAATATCATTTGGGTTAAAGAGCTTCTACATATTGGTGTATTTACCATTGCAGAAACATAAAATATCATTTTGGTAATTACTAATGCTGTTAATTTAGGGCAGCTGTGGTATAAACCTTACTTTGGTTAGGGTTAGGGTGGTCTAACAAACTTGTTAAGCACTGTATGTAATGGTGCTGTCATTCTCCCTCAAAGTCCAAAAGGAAGGTTTTACAGAACCTGGAGCAAATAGACTGAACATGTCACATCTATAAAACCAGAATTCACTTAATTTCATAGAGTTCAAAGATAAGAGCACAGTGTAATATCAACTTAGTTATTCTCTGTAACCTTTAACCTGCTCTGATTTTTATTTTTTATCTTTCTGTACCTCTCCAATGTGAAAGCTTCCAATATTCTTTAGTAAAAAATTCCCACCAACATGTACTTGAAGGTAAGAAAAGAGGAAAATTACTAGAGAGCTACACTGTAGAAAAATCAAATGCAATGTTATTATTGTTTGTTACTGTGTGCTTAAATGTATATGATGCTGATTAGGCAGTTTAACAGTGATGTCATTTGAACTTGCTTTTTCCTAAATAAAAATGAAATAATAATCAAAGATAATCAAAAAACCATTTTCTGAAATGTTTCCCACATAAACCTTGAAATTATCTGGTGCAAAGGTGATCAGACAGAAGAGTTGTTTACTTCTGATGTGTTCAAGTTTGCCAAATAGAGTAAATTAGATTTCTGTGCGCAAAATCACTACCAGACAGACTGGACACCAAACGGCTGTCTGTGGAGCTCAGAATAAGGTATCTATGCTAATTAATAGTCAAAGTACAGTGGTATTTATTTTACCTACCAATATTCAACAGTGTTTTACAGCTTGTTGTACATTTTATTGTTGACTCTTAGACCTGCACCAGTATAAAGTTGGGATCTAACACAGGTTGGTGTTTTTATGAGCCAGCACCATCTGCTTGGATCACATCTGTGCCATGTGCACAACTGTTTATTAAACCATCCATTCTTCTTTCTCAAGGAATAACTTTTAACGCCAATATACTCTTTATAAACTCCGACTCTGCTGATTCTCATTTCTGCTTGGCAGAAAAATATACAGAGCCAGCTAATAAACAGCTTTTAAATAGCACTGACACAGGAAGCAATTTTAAAGACTTTATCCCAGCTCTGGAGAACAAGAGTGGTAGAACATTATTGAAACATGGAGAGAAGACAGACCAGGATAATAGAGGGATTAAGAAAAGAACCATCTAGTTAAAAGTTGGATGGTTTCATCGTTTAAGTTGTAAATTAAATATATGCACTCTACAGTAAAACTACACCCAGTACACACATGTAATGTATGCTTATGAGCCTATTCAAGAGACTTTCACTGACTGGATATCAGACACTGTCAAAATCAAGCATGAACTCCCATGTACTCGGTCTGTAGGAAAACTGTTCTCTCTACTCTATACAATATAGATGGTGATGATGATGATGATGATGATGTAAACACTGATTAAACGATGTAAAAATGCAACTTTAGTATTTCACATGACATGAATGTTATATTGTGATTGTGCTACATTTTGACTGTTTACACTAATGTACTGTACCTGCCCCACAGGGGGAGATTCGTCCCTGTCCATCCTGGTGTTGAAGCTCCGCCTGGGCCTGGCTGAATGGGAACTCCAGGCTGGATTGGAGCAGCTCAGGTGCACACAGAGAGAAACCAGCAGGGAGATCAGACACACAAGAACATCTGAGGGAGACAATAAGAGGATTTCAGTGTAAAGGGTAGGAGAACTTGCCCACGAAAACAATGAAAGCCAAAATAGGATTAATATGACAATCAGAGAGGGTTTTTTTTTCTGATTCACCATTTTGTTCTAGCATGCTACCTCTCTTCCTTCCGCCTCCTGCCCCAACTTGGGTGGACTAACATCCTAAAAATACCTCATACTTATCACAGACTGTATAAACAAATCAAGAATAAAAACCTCTCTGAAGCCTCAAAGTTTGGCATTTTGTCCATCGTTACCTTTAGTCTCTGGAGGTAAAGGTATCCATTTTTTCAAAAAGGGGTGAAGTACACATTACTATCCAATATCCTCATTAACAGGATGCTGCGGTGGTAATTTGAATTTAAATGAAGTCAAACCCGAAATGAGGGAGTCCAACCTTGGTGGCCATCACAGCAAATGTATGTTAAAGGCACTTTCATTCAAACTTCACATTAAAAAAAAAACAAAACAAGTGACTACATCAATTTCTTTTAGAGCATCTTTGTTTTTACATGTAGGTATCTTTGGATGCAGCTTTAAAATCAGAGTACTGAGTAGCACCAGTTTGGCTTTGAGGTGGAGCGGGCATTCATATGTGGGGGCTGTAGTCCTCGGTGTGCTTGTAGCGGGATCTATTCCTGGTCTCTGCATTGTTTGGTGATGTCTTCCTCTACTCTCTCTCCCCTCATGTTTCTTGTCTCTCTTCAGCTGTCCAATCCAAATTAAGGCAAAAGCCAAAAAAAAAAAAAAAAAAAAATCTTCAGAAAAAAAAGGTAGAGTCCAGTCACTCAACCAGAAGGTCGACTTTGATCTCCAGCTCCTGCAGTCAATATGTCTTTAGGCAAGACACCTAACCCCAACCTCCTCTCTGGGCCATTGAGAACCAAACACCGAACCTGGGGAGGACAGGGCCTTCTCTATAACTAGTCCCTCCTTCTGGAACTCATTCCCTAAACATATTCAAGACTGCACTGTCTTACCCACATTATACATTAAATGTATTATTACCATTGTTATCATGATCATTATTGATTAAAAATTTACATATATATATATATATATATATATATATATATATATATATATATATATATATATCTCAAGCCTTAGATGAAGTCTGCAGCATATATGAGATTTATCTTATCTGAAACTCTGATATTGTGACTAATTAAAGATACTTTCAGATTACCTTATGTCTTAAATTTCTCCTCACCTGTTGACCAGTGCTCTCTGCATCACTTCCTGGCTGTACGGACACTTCCCCACCACCACTGTGCTGAAGTAGAGTGCCTCCTGGAGGTAATGTGACAGCAATGCACCCTGAAAACCCAGCACCCCCCAGCGGGCCAGTTTGTCGCTGCAGGAGAGGGAGAGAGTCGGCTCTCCACGCCCTGGCTTCACCCGAAGCATCCCTGTACTGTGGTATCCCATCCCTTGGCACAGAGGGTCCACGGGGCCACCTGGGACACACTTTGCCCCCGTTCTATGAATGTCAAAGACCTGTGGATGCAGTCTAGCGCTGTCTGAGAGGCCTCTGGTTTTTATTTCTAGGTGAGCTGAATCTTCAGAGACAGTCTCCTCTGGGGGGTTTGTGTTTAGTTCTTTACTTGTCCATGTCTCAACCATCTCCTGTTCCTCCAGACGGGGAGTTTTAGAGTTTTTTTCTACACTTGGATCCTCAGCTTTTCTTTTCAGGTCTCTACCTCCATTACTCTCTAGAGGGTTCTTTGCAGATGTAACAGCAGGGCAGGGCTGAGACTGGCTTTCAGACATGGGGATGATGGAGGCATCTCCACCTGATAAAACAGAAAAAGGTTCAGCCTCAAATTCAGCTGGAGATATTTGACAATGCTTTCCTCTAAAAGTTCTCTGCAGGAAATTCAAAATGTTTTACACTTCCTGGTGTGATTACCTACACAAAACATTGTGTAGGGTTTGTTTTTTTATGAAAACTGATTATCCTTTGAAGGCCCCTAGAAAACTTGTAGAAAATTTAGACGCCCCTCTTGAAGTATTCTCAATTTTACAATAATCACTAAATCTATAACTGATTATTTGATTTTATGAAACAAAAAACTTCTGATAAATCATGAAACTTAATATAAATGATAAAGGTCATCTCAATTGATTTTCTTGAAGTCCTGTGAAGTCAATTCTAAACTCACATGGAGTATGGCTGGTGAACAAGAGGAAAGAAACTCCAGGCTGAAGCCTCCACTTTCCTTGTTCATCGGCCCGACAGAACACAGAGCTGTCTTCACCTCTCACAGTCCTGTGCAGCTCTGTCAGTAGATACCTGAAGGATACAACCCCAGAGAGTAACAAACCTGCAGTCATACTATACGCTTGGGTGTCAGCATTAAAAAAGACACAATTATACAAAGAATACACACCTGATACAGCCTCTCCTGGCCATGACCTCTGCGTGACTGTCATTAAGAACATCACCTACATGGACAAGAAAAAAATCTACTGATGAAGAGTGTCAAACATTATTTTAACTGATCATGTAAAAACTGACTTTCACAGGTTGTCTTGGGAATGAGTGTTTCTGAAAGGTTGTAAAGAAATATGAACAAAGACAGCAGTGACATCATCAATAGGCTTTAAATGAATTAAGATGTTCATCTATATTTCAACCAAAGCTGCTTTAAGAGAGAGGTGGTCAATTCAATTTCACAGGTTGACAACTTTTCTCACTTTTTTCAAGCTCATTTGGTAAATAAAGAAGGGGAGGGTGATAATGGTGACACTTAATGAACATATTGGCAACTTTTGAAATGAAAATGTTGCCAGTTTTTCAGCGCATTTTAGACAATGAACCTGAGATTGATTGCAAGTTATGGTAATTCATAACAAGAAATTAACAACTATTAGGTGACTAGAAATTGTAATTTTGTTGTATTTTTTTGTTTTATTAATAGAGGTGTTAATATTCTAAAGACAAGGTAGGCATAGTATATTCTCCCTCTTTTTTTAAATTTTTCAGGCTTGTAGTGCCTGGTTTCTTCCACTTTTACTGTGCACAGGTGTTGACATTAGGGATGCACTGATACTGAAACCAGAATGAGGTACTGCTGCCAATACCAAGCCTATGTCATCGTACTTGTATAACATTGCAGATACTGTTCTCAGTCTCATTTTAAAGCATGTTAGCCTCTCATTTTGTGTGTATGTAGCCAGAGTTGGAGCTATGTTTGTAGTTTATTGATACTTTAAATGAGGATGAAAAAAGTAGAGAATGAAAACGATGCACTGATAAATTGTCAAGAAGACGGGATAAGAACATCTGATGAAAATAAAACAAGCTTATAAAACAATTTTAAGAACATTTGTGTTATTATTAAGTACTCATATTTGTATTTGGTATGGGTGAGTACTGAAATGTAAGTACTTGTTCATACTCGGTCTGGAACAGTGTGGTATCAGTGCATCCCTACCAGATAGTGTTTATTTTGTTTAAAACAAAGTCTTAAAATGCTGGTAATGTAACAACCTAGGATGACTGAAAAATAAAGCACATCAAAAATATAAAGACCTCACACCATTGGGACTCATTCCGGTTTGTCCAATACATTTAGTTCCAGTTCCAAGGGACACAACCTCCTTCTCCACTGTGAATGAGAGAAAAACACCATTATAATACACTTATAATATATTCAGCCATTTTGTTTGTCAGTGTCTTAGTGTTACTTTATCTGTGCTCACAAATAGGGCAGGAAGTTTCCTTCAGTGTGTAATATGTGAAATGTGAAAAAAATCGTTTAGTTAATAATTAAAATGGGACTGTAACTTTCTTTTGTGAATGAAGAAGACTTCAAAGTAACTTTAAAATGTTGTGTGCAGTAGTGTTTTAGTCAATAAGAAAGGGAATATGATTAAATGTGTATACACTGGAGATCAAAATTAGAGAACAATCCACAATTTCCTACATTTCAAGTTCTCTGAATTGCCCTGTTTTAAAATGATCCAGACACGAGTAAAATAGCAGAATTTTAAGCATATTGCATGTGTTACATATAATGTGAAGCACAGTATAAAAAACTTAAATGAAATATTTAAAAAGAACACTGATCAAAATTAGAGAACACTTTCAGATACCTCCCAGTAATCGGTGATAGCCTGGCACCTGGTGCTAATTTCCTTAATTATCTGACAAACCCTATTTAACTGGCAGTCTGACTTCCAGTTTTCACTGACTTCACAAGATAGTGAGCCATTCTAAAGTGACCGAAACCCTCCGGCAGCAGGTTGTCCGGATGAAGGCCAAAGGGATGACCCTGTCAGCCATAGCAAGAGAAGTTGGCTATTATAAATCTGTGATTTCAAGACCATTACATCTTTAGAAAGTCACAAACTCATTCAAGTCCACCAAGAAGGCCCGTCGTCCACAAAAGACAACTAAAAGAGAGGACAGAATAACATGGAGAACCTCAATGGACAATTGGTTTAACACTGCAGCTGGAATTGCTCGCCAGTTCATCACTGAACAGGGACTCTGTCTCATCATACAGTGTCTTGACTTTTAAGAACATTTGGACTGAAAGCCCACTCAGCAGTGACCAAACCTCTCATTAGCAGAAAGAATCAAACAGCTAGACTAACCTTTGCTGAGGAACATGTTGTGTGGACAGAAGAAAACTGGTCCAAAGTTTACTTCAGTGATGAAAGCAAGTTTAATTTATTTGGATCCAATGGAAAACATTATGTAAATCGTCAAACTGGGGAAAGACTGAATCAAAAGTGAATAAAGAAGTCAGTGAAAAGTTGAGGAGGAAGTGTCATGGTTTGGGGGATGTTTTCTGCAGCAGGAGTTGGGCCTCTTGTACAGCTACATGGCTGAGTGAATGCAAATGTTTATCAGAACCTTCTTTGACAACATATGATTCCTTCCCTGCGTTCATAACCTAACCAGACAGTAATTTTCATGCAGGACAATGCCCAGTGTCATTTTGCAGAAAATTTTGCTATAATCTTTCTTTGTGCTACAGGCATTGCTGTTCTTTAATTTTGATCACTGTGTTTTCCACAAAATAATTATTTTTTTGTTGAAGTTCCTTTCTCTGTTTTAAAACAGTGTTCCAGTAGCATGGTATTGCCACAGCAAAAAAATCCTTCAAATGTTGAGCAATGAAGATTAAATTACTTAAGAATAAATCAAGTGTTCATATATTGTTCTCTAATTTTGATCTCCAGTGTATGTGTGTACGGTGCAGCTCATCCCGCGGTCTTACCTGTGTCTGAGTTAGCACACCGGCTGAGTTTGACCACGGCGGCCAGCAGGGTCCACTCTCTGCCCGGCTCAGGCTTCCCTCTCCGGGGAAGCTGCTTGAAACGCTCGTAACACAACTTTGCGATTTCATCCGCGTACACCATGTTAAACCGGACAGGGAGGCGAAGGTGGAGGCTAAAAAATAATTTAAATATCATTTAAGGTAACATATTTTATGTTTTGGACACTCATGTAGTCTCTTCAACAGTGTTGTTTGAAAAACTTGGTAATATCGCGAGAACACTATAGAATTACTTCCGGGCAAAGAAGAGTCTGCTTTTCACAGTAAAAATCTTTCATCAAAGACTATTGAAGATACAATGATATTAATATGCTACTAATGATAACACTGATAATGATAAAGATTTGAATTATATAATCAAGGTTACTATCAGTTTTATTCTTTTTATAAGATAAGCGATGCATAAGAAATTATTGGCCCTCAAATCACTTCACGACGGAAAAGAACATCTGCTTCAACAATTCAAATGACAAGTTAAAACTCAAAATTAAGGAAAACATTTAAAGAAAAAACACAGCTAAAGCATATCAACCGTGATCCATGTTCATTACACTACTTTTTTATTTTATTGATAAGAATTTCAACAAAGTATGTCTGTAGGGGTGAACTGCTGTCTATGATTATGCCTATACAGAGCCTCACTAGCCCGTGTGATATTAATGTTTACTTATCATTGTGTACTTATTTATTTCAGTCATAATGTTTATCGTTTCAACGGGCTTTCTCCTTGTCAGTGTTCAAAGCCCAAAAGATTAAATCTTGACTTTCTGAGCATTTTCAGTCACAATGAAGACTCTTCTTGTGTGAGGATTGTACTGTATGTTCTCGTTAGGAAAAAAATAAAGATGTCTTTTTTTAAATGGTCATTAAGGAAACTGAATTTGCATGAAGTGTACTTAAAATAAGGAGGCATTGGGCTTTAATGTACGTCAATACACCACTGTACATTTCAATTTGTACAACAATACCAATCTTCTGCACAGGCAGCACATACTGAATTCAGTTATTCTATCAAATATTTAGTGATAGTGTCATTGATAAATCCCTGTGATTAAGGTGTTTGTCCCCTCCCCAGTCAATCAGGTGACACTCAGCAAACTAAAAATTTCATACAAGCTATTTGGGCTTACTTTTGCCAATTTTGATTCCACAAGCAGAAATGACATTTAAAATAATAAAAAAATAACCCTGTCATATGACTTTACTTGTATGAAATACACTTTTCAAAACAAAGTGCAGTTTTACTGTTTAGCTGTTTTCCTGCCCAGGCACTACAGATGAAAATGAACTTGTAAACTAAACCAGGTATAATGCATATTTGCTTCTCCTGAGACTAATGTTAAAAACTTACTTACACTTACATCAGAACTGATTTACTGATATGAAATTATGAAATTCATTCTTTTTTTAAATGGGAAAACTTTAAGACATCATTGTTAAATGTTGACATGCAGAAAAAAGATTGTGAGAAGTGAAAATAGCATCTGTTTTTAACATTTTAGCCATGCCAGTTTGTTTTTGAACTCACTCATGAAAAGTGGGATATGAAAAAGTCAGCAAAAATAATCACTCATTTTTTACTTATAAAGAAATTATGATTTTGATATCTAAAAACAAATTGTTACAAAAATAGAATAAACCATAGATAATCCTATATTAGAAATATAATTTTCAAGTTTTAAAATTGTATTGTAGATATTGGAAATTAAGTTTTTGATATTTGTTTTTCTTGGTTAATTTATCCAAAGGCTATTGATGGTGTCTAAAATTGATACTTTGGCTTCTTATCAAATGTTAAAGAAAACCTTTACATGTCAATGAAATTAAGGGCCGTCACTCATTCAGAGTCCAAATACAAAGAAGCATAAAGTATACTCTTTATCAAATATCAACTGTCTCATGGGCTTATACTAACTTCATGATTTTAATGAGAATCCAATCCAAAATTATTCTTTTGTTTAATGAGAACTTAGATAAACCATTTCTATGGGAAGCAGCTCAAACAAAGAAAACCAAATAAAAAAGATATAAATGAAACTAAATAATAAAAATAATTTTTAACCTAATAAATAACAATTACGGTAGAAAAAAATGAAATCAGCTAACTTTGACTTTTCTTCCTTAAATAAAAGTGGTTGAACTGCATGTAAAGGTTTGATTTGGCAAGTGCTTTAATTTTTAAAAAATATTTCTTGAGGGAGTAAAAGGAAGGTGATGCATCCATTTGTTCCTATTGAAGATTAATACATTAAAAGACCGCAGTGAAACACACAGATTACAGCAAGCAGATTTGATTTCTTGTTATAGCAACAGTATCTTTTTAAAATATATATATTTTTATTTTTTAATAAACATTTCCTTTAACTGTTGTCTCCCACAAACACACCGTCAAATCAAAGCTCTGTAGCAAAATACATTTTGTTGGTGAGCATTTCTACAGTTACCCCTGTGGACTGAACACAGCTGAGGAATCCTTTCTTTGATGTTGTCAGATATTTAGAATAGTAACCTAAGTCTGTCAGTGGCAAAAAGCCAAAAAGCAAACAAGAAGAAGTATTTAAGCAGGTATGCTTTGAGAGGATACATCTGCTTGTTGCAGCCATTGCATCGTTTAACCTCTGTCAGCCTTTACAATCTTCTAGAGCAATCCCCCATGTGGTAATATGATAGAAACATCATTAATATATTCTGATCAGAAAAAATACAATTAACTTTAAATATTCCAGTGTTACATGCTATTACTAAAGTTGTCAGAAGTTTTTAGCTGGCTATGAAAAATTATAGATATGGTTGCTACTTTGGGAGTTGCAAAAGTAAAGTGACAAACATCAGAAGCCTTTTCAAATACAGTGTTCTCCATAGCAAAAATAATGACTGATGATACATCACAACTATTAAAAGAAAGCAGGATATCTCGCCTTTTTTTTTTTTTTTAACAAAAAAAAAAAAAAAAAACAGCTGCACAGGACAGAATCAGCTAAGATTTAAGTGTCATCATTCCTCTACAGAGGATGCCAGAAGTAAGACATATAAGATGTCCGGTCACAGATGGCCTAAAGGTTAGGAGATGCCCCATGTACTAGTATGCAGGAAGCCCAGGTGCAAGCCTGTAGCTCTTTCATCGCATTTCAATCCTCATTCTCTTATCCCTGTTTCTGACTCTATCCACTGTCCTGTCTCTCCAATACAGGCAAAAGCCCCAAAATTAAAAAAAAAAAAAAAAAAAAAAATCCGATGTGCCTCACAAGCCTCAACATTGCAGCCAAATCACCATTTGCCCTTGTTCAACCTCAGAATAGCTTGCATGGTTGTTGACTTTCCAATCTGATATGGCATTTTCACCAGAAAGTTATCCATGTATTTATAAGTATTAAAAGTTAGTAGGGCTGTCAATTAACTAAAAATCACAATTAAAGTTGATGTAGTTTGAAAGTTATGAAATGAAATTACCCACAGAAAAAGGATGTCTGATAAAAAAATAAAACAACAGTAAAAAGGTAAATGTTTGACAACACAAAGTATAGATGACCGTTGATCTGTCCACTGAGAGATTCTCAAAGTTAAAGGAGACATAAAGGCACATAAAGTGTGATGAAAGGACAATAAAACATGCAATTAAAAAAATGTAATTCAGTAATGATGGTCCTAAATAACCCCTGATTAATACTGACAGCCCTAATAGTTATTAATATAGAATGAAAAACTGGTGATCTGACACCAAGTTGACTGCTTTATCATTATGTTAAGTTAATATTATAAATCACTATCAACAGAAACATGAGGATCATCTGCCAAAATAAAGTGCATCATATAATATCGTATTACATCTTACCATGTTGTATCAAATAGAAATTTGAGTGAATAAAACAAATGTTTAAATGATATAGGTATAACAATTAATTGTGGATAATATGACCATATACGTCATGTCAGATTGTCTTTATAAAAAAAGAAGAAGAAAGAAACAGAAGTCAGGATTGGAATCTTATTTATTTTAGCTATGTACAGGAGAAAAATGCTGAATTTCACAAGTAACATGAAAAATGAAAAATAAAATCACGTCTCATCTGTCCGGCCTCTGTCACTGAGGCGTGCTGCTTCGTGATGACAGCTCCCTGCCTCTTGTTCACAGACACAAACACATTCACATCCTCACACACGCTGCCTCTCTCTCTCGCTCTTCAGTCACTTTAAACATTTGAAACATATTTCTCTCTGGTAGATATGTTATACTGCATTGAAGGGGGGGCTGTGCCGCTGTTGTGACATTAAAACTATCCTGGTTTGTGGTTTTGGTGCATTTCTAAGCAGTGAGTCGAGCTGGAATAGTGGGGGGCTGAGCCTCTCAACATATATAATTCTCCTTATGTGCCATCCTTCTGACTCACACAGATATACACACCATTTATATGCATGTACACAATGGCGGTAACGTATCTGACCACATATATATGTGTACACACATGCAAGCACACTCATCCTCCACCTTCATCCCATGATTCAGTTCACAGACATGATCTGTTCTCAAGTGATGGGCTACAGGTGATCAGCCCTGTGATAAACAAATGCAAAATAATTATATTAATAAGAAAAACTATCCCATTGAATTTAATTTTCTCCATTTATTTTCTGCGTCACTCCTGTCCAAATCCCTCCGTCTCTTCAATGGCGAACAGGAGTTTCTCTCTGAGCTGTTCCAGGCTTCTGTAGGGCGGCAGATCCAGACGATTGAAGCTGAGAGGAAAAGAGGTGACTGTTAGTCATTCATCTGTGCTTTCACAGAGAGAAACGTCAGGTCTGCTGTGTGAGTAATACTGTCTGAAATCTTCTGTGGTTGCTGACAGTTTTGAGGTCAGTTGCTCAGTTTACACAGAACAGACATATTAGAAATATTCTGTCTGTGTATTTGTTTGAAATAAGCAGATAAACCACTTTCAGTGCATTCATATGTCAAATTGATGTCTGATATTTCAGCTGTCTCACATCCTACACATAAAAATGTCCTGAATCAGAGGAGTCCCAAAAGGCTGCGATGTCTATAACAGTACTAAAACTAAAAGGGTTTTTTTGTCTCATTGCCCTATGTGAGTTTGACTGTGGTATCAATATTGTTTACCATCTGTGGAACAACCCAACCTTATTTTATTACATTCTCTCAACCTGCAGTGAATTTGTGCCCACTTTATGATCTACTGTGAGTTTTTTAAGGGGATCATTTCCCCCTTTGTCAGGTCTGTAAACTGCTGTTTGTAGGTCAGATAAATGGCTTGCTAGTATTTCCTCATAATCAATAGTACTAAGCCATTGACATCAGTCAGCAGATAGAAATGATCTGTACCAGAACTCCTGTAATCACCTTTAATGATATTAGTTAAGGTCTGCCTTTTTTACCAACACATTCTAATGTGTTTCCACATCCTAAAGACCCCCCCGGAAGGACTCATCCAGAATAACTAGTCACTTGATGTCACTGATACCAGCCTCACTGGTTGTGGTTCATCTTCTCACAACCTCATCAGAGCTGCTGATCCGGTGTTATGATTAAGACTTTTTTAGACATTTTGGATACTGGTATCTTGACCAAAAACTCCAAAATTCCATTAGAAAATTAAGTACTTTATACACAAATAGATATGTTTTGTTAAACATTGGAACTTTGGTGTTTATGCTTTGCCACTGATGACATTGTGCAGATTCAACTCACATTTCCTGTTCTAAATTCTATTTTTTAACACTCTTCAAGATTTTAAAAGATTTTTCAAGCTTTAGTAGGCATCATGGCACAAAAAGCTACCATTTTACCATGTAAATGTTTTATAATAAAATCCTTAACATGTTTATTACATTGAACATGTAAGCTATAATATGGTTTATACCAATACAGTCCTTCAGTCCAGATTATAATGCAGACAGTTGGATACCTGGCCGTAGTCCAACAGGCAGCAGTGTAAGAACACTTAAATCCACATAAATCAATCAAGTCAATTTTTTTTCACTAGTTTGTGGAACCTTCAGAATTGTCACAAAACATCAAGACTAAACAACAAAGACTAAAGCCATAATTGCTGTGTTTTGAGCTTCCAGCTTACCTAAATCCTAAAATGTCTTAAAGAACTAATAGCAGGCCTTAGAGTTTAGATAATTTTGTAGGCTAGACTCAAATCTGCTCACAGAAGAGGCAGTGGCTTACCATGTGTGGCTTCTTGGAAGCCAAGTCTCCTTCCCCACCTTGTCTATGCAGAACTTCTGGGGACCGTTACTGCCTGCAAGGTTAGAATAAAAAATATATATCAGTTTTTCATCAAGTAATGGTTAATGGTTTCTCATGAAAACTCTCTAGGAAAAGCACAAATAAAGAAACAAACCAGACATTAAAATGCTGATAAATACCTGATCAATGCCAAACAAAGAGGGGCGAATTTATACACAATGAATTCAGAATAACCCCCATAACAACACAACTAATTCTAACCCTGTAACGTTTATAGATATTATCTGGGAGATTTTCCTGTACTATGTGCTTCATTTGAATGATTTTCTTTTGAAAGTTGAAAAAGACACTTAAAAAAATTAAGGATTAAAAGGATTTTGGGGGCTTTTTGTAGCTTGGATACGATACTGGTTAGCAAACTGGATAGGAAATGGAACAGATGGAGTGGGTGATGACATCCACAGGCGGCCCAGGGGCCACATGTGGCCCTCCTCCTCACTCAACATGGCCCACAAGTCAGTTTTAAATGTCAAGAAATTGTAAACATGATGAAAACATGTAAGTCCTGCCACAAGGACTTGAAAGACAGAGAAAATTATGTAATAATTGTTGATTACTCATTTATATTAGTTTCTTGTCACAACATTAGAGATAAAATTGACTGTAATTACTGCTGAAAAATCGTTTATGCATCATTAAATGCATTTGTATTAAAAAATGTAGATCTACAAGTAAATGCACTAAAATAGCCAAAAAGTATTATGTTCAATGTATTCAAAAACAGTTAAAATTCGTGTAAGCTTTGTGGTTAGCTGATAAAATTAACAGTCTAACTGGTATACTACAGTGAGATGATAAGAATATAATTTTGCCTTACATTACTTATACATTGCTTAACAAATTTATTAGACCACCACCCAAAGTAAGGTTTATGCCACAGCTGCCCTAAATTAACAGCAATGGTAATTACCAAAAATCATTATTTATGTTTCTGCAATGGTTAATACACCAATATGTAGAAGCTCTTTAACTGAAATGATATTTAAAATACTAAAATATCATTATTATTGTTATCCATGAACTTTCAAATTTACTGATTTACAAACAAAGTGAAAAAATAGTAAAGCACATTATTATTTCTTGATTAATATGTCAAATTATAGTTGTTTACTTGCATTCCTGAACAGAAAAATTAGTTTTAGTGGTTGAATGTTATGCTTGATTAATTTCGGACTTCTCAGAGAACCCCAGTGAGCTGGCTCCGATTTGGGTCTAAAAGGGTGAATTCAGTTTGAAATTCCTCATTCCTGTTCAAAATGGTAAAACGTGGAGAGCTCACTGAAAATGAAAGAGTCCGCATTAAAGCACGTCATGATGCTGGATGGTCTCTGAGACAAATATGACAGGTAGTCTAGTAAATTTGTTAAGCACTGTAGATATTTACAGTTACTGAACTGAGAGTATTCTGCAATTTCTAAAAAAAATATCTCTCTCTGGCGGTGAAAACATAGTAATTGTGGCCCTCTCAGTAACCAACGCAGCCCACTCCTCCCTGACGTCTAAGGGTGTCTGTTTAGCTCAGTTGGTGAAGCGGGTCCCACATACTAGGGCTATAGTCCTAGATGCACTGGTTGTGGGATCAATTCCCAGTCTCAGGACATGTTTGGTGCATGTCTTCCCCCCAATTTCTCTCCCAATATTTCTTGTCAGCTTTCCTATTCAATAAAGCCCCCCCCCATGACATTTTCATCCTCAAAGATAAATCAATCAATCAATAAATAAATACATATATAAATGAAATGAAAAGACATTATGGTTTAGGAGAAAATTCCAAATGTAATGATAACAGAGATTTACTACACGTGTAGTTGTGTGAATTGTTGTTGTGTACCTATGAGCTCAGCGAAGCCTCCAACAGGCAGCCGGCATGTTCCTGTCACAAACTGAAGCAGACGGATTCTTTTCTCATTGTCCATCTCCTTCACCACCTGCAGAAACACACAACTCTTTGATTTTCTGCTTATAGCCACATTTCTGCTAATGCACACAGCTACGGCAGAGCAGATGTGACCGTTCAGAGTGTGTCCATACCTGCCAGAACCAGTGGATCTGCTTGCTGTTCTTGGTGTAATGTCTATAGATGGTATTTTTCTGCCAGTCTGCCATATCGATCTCCTGCATCCCGCACAGCATCAGCTGAAACACACATTAGAAATGTTACAATTTAAGTCTAGGTAGCTGAGCTTTTTGTCCTTGCCATCCATTTTTTGTACCTCTGTTTGTGGGATAAGGGGTTTGTTAATGTTTTAGTACCGTCACTGCATCCACTACTGCTTGGACAGAGCAATTCACAGTGGTATTGTGTCTAAATAACAGGATGAATAATGCTCTGACCCTAGACTCTGGCAACCAAAGTAAGTCTTATAAATATGCAGAGTTTTTGTGAATGAAATGTCAGCCTTGTTGGCATTGAGATAAAAAAAGAGTTGGATGACAGAGAAGATGACAAGACTGGTTAGACACATCAAGTAACACAAGAGAAAAAAATGCACTTGCTATGGCAGCCATTAAAGACTCGTTAACAGAAACAAAATTACTAACAGACTTCAAGAGTCATGAAGCAAAAAACCTCCTGTGTTCATACATGTGGTCCTGTTCATCATTTTTCACGTCATCATCAATGGAAACTCAAACTGTATAATTTATATCATCTGTATAAGGAGTAATTTACAAACTAAACCACAAGTAGGACTGACTGAAGGTTCTCATCCTGCCAAAGAGTCCATTTTTCAGGCAAATCTCTGCTTGTTTCACAAGGTTTACTTGCAAATAAAACTCATCTTTTCAAAGCTGTATAACTAAAGAACATCCCTGGATGGAAATCATTTATTGAATATTTTTTCTTCAACAAATTTGGATGCAATTTATTTGACATTAAAGGAGATACTCTTGTTTGAAGGGAGCAGGAAGCCACATTTAGCTTTTTTATGCCATCTAGATTAAAATGTAAAGGATTTGAAGCGTTAAAAAAATGAAAAAGCTCTCTTCATTTTCATTCAAACAAAGAATTTGACTTCTAAAAGTTAGTAGTGAGGAGAAAACTGATGCTAAGACACATCGGATATAACGAATATATTGGGGTATTTTAACATGTAACATTAAGCGTTGCATTCTTGTCTAATTGTGTCTTTCTTCTGCTTTCATCCTGGCCCTTTCACCCATATTCACCTCCAGCTCCTTCTCGTCAAAGTAGCGGAGCCACTCCAGAGGAACCACCTCATTGAAGCCGTCGAGGAAGGCTTTGGTCTGCTCCTCCACCCCGCGGGTGAATCTCCAGTCTGTCAGCAGTCTGTGGGAAGGAAGAGAGATTGGTTTTTGTGGACTCCATCTCTGAAATCAACTTCCTTTTAAGTTTTTATCCCTTCACTCTTCTTCTCTGTCTGTTAAGATGTAGTTACTATCACTGCTCTGAACTTACCCAATGTACTCTTCCTTGTTCTCCTCAGTGACCAACTCATTCTCGCCATCATCTTTCAGCTGGTGGGTGGTGACCTTCCCCAGGATTTCCATGTCCTGTGCAAAATATAGCTCCACTCCACACTCCTCCAGGTTGTTCTCTCTGAAAACACAGAAAAACAATTTAAACCTAAGGAAGAACCATTGTGGTTCAAAAGTTATTCTTTCATCAACTGCAATAAATAAAGTTTAAGCAGAGTCTGAGGTATTTTATATATACTAATGCATCTCAAAAATTAGAGTATCATGAAAAAGTTCAATATTTTTTGTCACATATTTATGAAAGTGAAACCCATATATTATATAGACTTGTTACACATAAAGTGAAGTATTTCAAGCCTTTATTTCTTGAAATGTTGATGATTATGGCTTATAGATAAGAAAACCCAAAATTCAGTGTCTCAAAAAATTAGAATATTCCCTAAGATCAATTAAAAAAAGGATATTTTCAACAGAAATGTCAGGCATCTGAAAAGTATGTTCATTTCTATGCCTTCAATACTTGGTTGGGCCTCCTTTTGCATGAATTACTGCATCAATGCGGCATGGCATGGAGGCGATCAGCCTGTGGCACTGCTCAGGTGTAACTGAAGCCCAGGTTGCTTTGAAAGCAGCCTTCAGGTCATCTGCATTGTTGGGTCTGGTGTCTCTCATCTTCCTCTTGACAATACTCCATAGATTCTCTATGGGGTTCAGGTCAGGCCAGTTTGCTGGCCAATCAAGCACAGCAACACCATGGTCATTGAAGCAGCTTTTGGTACCTTTGGCACTGTGGGCAGGTGCCAAGTCCTGCTGGAAAATGAAATCAGCACTCTAAAAAGACCAACACCAGCAGATGTCATGGCAGCCCAAATCATCACTGACTGTGGAAACTTCACACTGGACTTCAAGCAACTTGGATTCAAGGTCCCAGAGTCCGGAGGAAGAGTGGAGAGGCACAGAATCCATGGCATCTGCCATGGCATCTGCTGGTGTTGGTCCATGTGTTTTCTGAAGTCCACAGTCAACGCAGCCATCTACCAGGACATTTTAGAGACCTTCATGCTTCCTTCTGCTGACAAGCTTTATGGAGATGCTGATTTCATTTTCCAGCAGGATTTGGCACCTGCCCACACTGCCAAAGGTACCAAAAGCTGCTTCAATGACCATGGTGTTGCTGTGCCTGATTGGCCAGCAAACTGGCCTGGCCTGAACCCCATGGAGAATCTATGGAGTATTGTCAAGAGGCAGATGAGAGACTCCAGACCCAACAATGCAGATGACCTGAAGGCTGCTATCAAAGCAACCTGGGCTTCAGTTACACCTGAGCAGTGCCACAGGCTGATCGCCTCCATGCCATGCCGCATTGATGCAGTAATTCATGCAAAAGGAGGCCCAACCAAGTACTGAAGGCATAGAAACGAACATACTTTTCAGATGCCTGACATTTCTGTTGAAAATATCCTTTTTTTAATTGATCTTAGGGAATATTCTAATTTTTGTAGACACTCAATTTTGGGTTTTCTTATCTGTAAGCCATAATCATCAACATTTCAAGAAATAAAGGCTTGAAATACTTCACTTTATGTGTAACAAGTCTATATAATATATGGGTTTCACTTTCATAAATAAGTGACAAAAAATATTGAACTTTTTCATGATACTCTAATTTTTTGAGATGCACTAGTACACACCGTTAAGTCTTGAAACTACTTATAAATGTCAAAGAAATGTAACACAAAGATGAGGTCTGTCTGTAAGCTCTCTGGACATTTTATAAAAGACCCTTCCAGGAACAGGCATTGGAAATTAGCATTAACTCTAAATGCTGTGGTGCAGGGCATTGGAAAATTGTTGTTTAATTCTCTTTTTACATTGCATCTGTCCTTGCCAAATAAACCAATAAATACAGTCACAGCAGAACCACAGTATGTATCACATGGTATTTGTTTTGGCTTTTCTTTATGCTGTTAATTAAAATGCAAAGTTTCCAAGAGCCTCTTGTACTGCTCTTCTATTTATCCAATGTATTTATCTTAAGTCTGTGAAATAAGAAAGATGGAAAATGTTCTGATTTTATGTTTATAATGACAAGAAGTTGGTCCTCTTTCCTTCTGTTTTCAA
Source organism: Cheilinus undulatus (assembly GCF_018320785.1). Classification (NCBI taxonomy): domain Eukaryota; kingdom Metazoa; phylum Chordata; class Actinopteri; order Labriformes; family Labridae; genus Cheilinus; species Cheilinus undulatus. The sequence continues at coordinate 37,513,068 of NC_054873.1, forward strand.
CTTTCGATCACATGATTTTATAAATATGTAATAGGGCTTTAAAATAGAAATACTGAGTTATTAAAAACCCCTGACATGAAAAAAGGGGTCTTAAAAATCTTTCTTCTTTGATCCACGGATTAAAAGATAACCCCCTCCTTCGTTACTTACTTGACCCACATGATGGAGTTATAAAACTCAGGGTCTATGGACTCAAGGTCTTTCAGCGTGGGTTTTTTGTCCAGCATTCGCTTGTAGAAAGGTAGCGTGAAGCCTGTGTCGATGAACTTTCCATGGTACAGTGCCTGCAGGGAGGATTTGTTACATTAGAAACCACAATAAGAAACCTGGTCTCCTGGTCTTCACTGCTTAAATCCAGCAAGACATACATAAAAACACAGCGTCAGGTCGCTAAACCTGATGATATGGCAGGTTATGATATGGAGTCCCTGGATTTAACAAAGTAGAGCAGCAGGGGTGAGTTTTTTCCCCCTGCTGTAACGCTGGTGTATTATAGTGTTATTGTATGGCTTTTGGTGACATATGGTTCAAATTAGCTTTAAACAAACTGCACATACATTCTTCTCAGTGGCTCAGAGTTGGTACTGATGATTCACTGGGGATTGTTTCATGCCCATTCAGGTGTTGGAAATGCTTTAGCAGCCAGTCACCTTTACAGAGAGCATGAATGGGCCTTTTATTCCTGGAGCCATGGCAGCTCCACACCTGCTGTTTCGTACAGGAAGTAATAAGGACTAAACTGTAATGTAATAATATGTCACAATCGCTGGATATGAGAACATTTCACAACTACGCCTGCATAAAGGTGACCTAAACATCTCACTTTTGCATCAAGAAGAAATGCAGGATGTAGTGATAATAACGTTCAAAAAGTTAAACGTGAACGTGGCATGGGTGAGTGGTGAAAGGGGATGACAGTGATCTGAGCTGACTGGACATAATTTCCACATCAAGGAAAATGGGCCAGGCAATAAATGGTATAAAAGTAGAGGATGAGTTAAGAAGGCAGCAGGAGGTGACTGTGGAGACTTTAGCTGTGTTTCAACTCAGGGGATTCATCCTTTAAAGGGCATATGTGAAGACTGACTATGTCACAGCAGTGATCAAAGACTTCTTTGAATGCAGCTGAAGAATATTTACTCCAACATATTCAGAGATTCAATGCGCACCAATTGAAATTAGATGGCAAGATCTCAAGCAGAAGAATTACACAATTTTAAAAGCAAGGAACCCATTTCAACTTAAATGAGTACTACCGATACTATACTGTTAAAAAGAAAGGAGCCTTTGTCTTTAAAACAACAGATTTAGTTACATGACATTAGTTTTGTTAGCTAGTTCTGGAGCAGCTGTTAAGATTGTGAGGAAACAGAGCCAGTTCTACAAATGAAAGTGTTAGGACTGGGCCAAGTGATGCAAACAGGAAATCCACCAGAGAGTACACTCTCATCTCAGTATAGTGTTTCAAACAGGCTACCAATGCTGGATCCTTCTTAGGTTGCTAGCACTGAATTGAGACACAGCTCATGAGAAAATGTACTTGATTTTTTTTTTTTTACTTCAGTGAACATTCTCACAACGAGCTAAAAATCTCAATTACTAATAATTAGTATGCTGGCCATATGTTACTGAAAAGTAGCCACAATATAGACCTGAAAATACTATAATTTTGAAATAGTTGCTGAAAAGATGGCTATTCAGCTTGTAAGCAAATAGAAACTGTAAGAGCCTGTTTATTTCACCTGTCAAAAATGGCATTCTCATTTATATACAGTGCATTCAGAAAGTATTCAGGACCCCTTTCACTTTTTCAATTTTCTTATGCTGCAGCCTGGTGCTACTGTAAAAAAAACAAACATTTTTTAAATTCTCATTAATCTACACTTAATGCCCCTATCACAACAAAGTAAAAAAAACCATAATTCTTGCCTTTTTAACATATCTATTAAAAAGAAAAAAAAAGAAAGAAATATCACATTGACATAAGTTTTCAGACCCTTTCCAAAAACACTTAAAATTTAGCTCAGGTGCTTCCCGTTTCTCTGGATTGTTGCTGAGAGGTTTCTTCACTTTAACTGGAGTCCACCTGCAGTAAAATAAATTGACTGGACATGATTTGGAAAGGCACACACCTCTCTATCAAAGGCCTCACAAGTGACAATGCATATCAGAGCAGAAACTAAGCCTTGAGTTCAAAGGAACTGCCAACAGAGCTCAGAGACAAGTTTGCTGTAACAGATCTGGGGATGGATACAAAAAATGTATGCTGCACTTAAAGTTCCCAGGAGCACAGTGGCGCCCATAATTCTCTATGGAAGAAGTGCGACAGAACTCTTCCAAGAGCTGGTTGCCTAGCCAAACTGAGCAATCGGGGGACAACTATCAATGTAGCCCTCCACTGATCTGGGCTTTATGGCAGAGTCGCTAGACAGAAGCCTCTCCTCTGTGCAATCACACGAGAACCCATTTGGCTTGGTTTTTTACACTCCAAGTATACAGGGGGCTGAAGGAGGTCTGAATACTTTCTAAATGCTCTGTAGGTCACCAAGGAAAACTAATGAAATTGCAACCCTCAACAGAGGCTGTTTTTTGTTAAAAACAGGCCTGGTTATTCTGTAAAACAAGCATGACTTTGAATTTGCACTTCCTCCTGGCTCAATTTAAGCCCAGCCCCTGGTGTTGTGGCTCCATCAAAGCCACTCCTGTGTGATTGTGGGTCCAGAAATGGACCACAGTGCATAAAAAAAGCCCCATACATTATTTCAAGTCATGTAAACAAACACAATCATTACTATTTATCATGTCACGCTGCAATTTTCATCTACATTAGTGCATGCTAAATGATGTATAAGTGCAGACAGGGATATTTGATTTCTTTTTACACAAAACCACACAACACTTGGTCCAAGTGTTCACAGTCTTACAGCAGCAACAGTTGATGGAACTTTTTTGTTCATTTTTCTGAACTCATGAAGTATTGATTTCTGTTGGGACTGTCAACCCATTTAAAAAAGTGTATCTGGATAATATTACACATCCTATTTTAACTCCTCACTCTTGTCCAGCACAGAACTTCAATCCAAATATGGCCAATTTTACTCAGTAAATTCCAAAAGAGTGGCATCTATAATGCTAAACTCAAGGCTTCAGAACATCTGTCAACAACCTGACTGATGACTTGATAAGTAACAAATGTTACAGCCTGCTTATTTTCATTCATTTGAAGAAGCAGGGAAAGTTTAAGAATTGCCAAATATTAGGGATGTTGCCTGGATGCAGACTGCCTTTGAAAAGATCTGTAGTTAACATTTGGCTCAAAATGACACTTGGGAATTAAGCTGGATCTTTCAATCCTTTGGTAATTCTTATTTTCAAAAACCCAAGCAGTCTTCTACAGCACTTTGCAAACTCAATCCCATGTGTGAACTCAACACAAAGGCATCCACAGAGCTTCAAACCAGGTCATAATGTCTCTATGGTGTGTGTGTTCACACAGAGGTAGAGTGAGTTGTCTCAGACAGATGGAGCTGTTTAATGTTATAAAAACCACAGAGGGCTCAGAGCAGCGATGGGCCAAGAACAACACAGACACCCACTGACTGACTCAGTCACAGGCTGTTCTGTACTACTGTATCCTGACCGACCATGTGTATGTCTCACAGCCAGGAGAGAGACACACAAAGACACGCACATAAACATGCAAGAAGGAAGGAAGATTTACAGACAGAGTGAAGGGTGTCAGTGGAAAGAGAGGGTAAAGGTAGAGAGCAAAGAATGGTAAAGAAAGGAGAAAGAAAATGACACAAGCATCTTTATAAGGCAAGTCAACAAAGTGCATTTTAGGTCTAAATATAGGTGGCTGCAGGCGGTTGTGTGCTGGGTGCGGCAGTGAGGTCATGGTGTGGGTGAGGGGTGGGGTGGCAGACTGTAGGGGTGGAGGGTGTCCGTTTTGGGGCTCCCAGCTTTCTGGAGCTGGTCCCACAAAGAGACTTTACAGTACAAACTGTACATCATGTGTTAAGTGTGCCCACTGAGGGTTAAAAACTTCACCGACAACACGAACAACATCAACCACAGCACCCTTCCTTTGCTGCTCATCATAACTTTAGAAATGCCCAATAAGTGGCTACAAAACACATGCAAATGGGGCAAGTGACTAACAGCCTGGCTTTACAAAACACACATTTAAGTAACACCTCATAAATATGTCAGCAGACACATGTGAGCACAACTTCTCTGTCTCTGCTAATTCTTCAAGGAAAAGACGTTCTGGTTCCAGCTGTCATTTAACAACTACTCTAAACCTGCAAAAGAAAACTGTCTGTAGATTTACATCTCTGTCTTAAAGAGTGTGGCCAGTTCAGGACATAAAAGTGTTTCTTGAACACTGTCAAACATCTTCAGGGTCAATCCGGAGTATAAAGGTGTTATGGTTATGCCGTGTATATTCATAAACCAGTGCAGATTTAGCAAATCAATCGCATTAACATTTTTAAATCATAATGTATCTTGTTCATTTTGTAATGTAGCACTGCGTTTGGTAGCTTTATAATGCTACTATTGCATTCTCGTATCTTGACCATGCTATGATATCATATTGTATCTGGGTAATGTCATGATGCTGTTACTGCATCTTGGTCACTTTCTGATTAACCCCTTGTACATCTTATGCTGTAGCTTATATCATATTGTGTGTATAGTTATGGTCCAATTTAGACGACTGTATAGATTGCATCGGCTGCCAAGGCCACCCCTGGCCAAAGTGAAGCCCTAAGCAGACTCTGATATGAGGTCCCCCAACATTGCCCCCATTGCAACAATGCTTATGATTGGTCCCCTGACAAATAAACTGATTATTAAACAATGCTGTTTATGTACTTTGTTTTGTCAATTTTTTGTCAATGCTGTGTGGAGGTTTCATTGTTTATCTTGTGTTGGTTTTATGTGGGACTACAGACAGAAATTACTAAACAAACTAAAACAGATGCAACCATTTTTCCATATTCCAAGTATAAATGGCATAGATGAATGAATGAATGCATAACTTGATGAACATTTTGAGTAAAGGTAATGCTGTAAAATCAGAGACATCATGCATTTTATATTACAAAGTCTTATCCTGAGACATCAGCCAGCTTACATAAACTGCAAAGGATTGGTAACAGATCATTGCTTACTTTTTCCCCCCAAAGACTAGACTCAATTGACGTCAAGTGTGCTAACTTCACATGGCTAACCATGGAAACAACAAAGGTTTTGTGCACCTTTTTTTAGCTTTAACATTTGTTGTGTAAAGATGAAAGTAGTTAGGTAAAATTGAAAATGTCACTTAAACTGTCTGAATGGGAGTTCTGCTGCTGCTCTGTTTTATGACTGTACTGTCATTTAAATATTCCAGAGCAGCAGGCTGCAGCACATTATCCCCTGAGATTGCAACCATTGCCAGCTATCATCTTCCCAAGATCTGTACACCTCCAGGACCCTGAGTGCATGTGCGATCAGTAGATTATCATCCAATAAAAACAATTGTACGTGCATTCGCAGAAATTCAGTTAAATCACTAACAGAAGTTGTTTACACATTTGAGACATATGATTAATGTGACTTTAAGTGGAGGCTGATGGTAAACGGCTACTCTTACAAAAGGTGATATAGCTGGCAACCCTTTTTGTAATGTGTGACACTTTGACAACAGACGTTTCTGATTTTGGAAATTCAAACAAAGAGCTTAAAAAGCTGGGGCTTAAATTGTGTTTAAACAGTAAATTACTCAGGCCAAAAGTAACCTGTGATATCTAAAATGACACAAAAACACTGGAAATAGCTGATCTTGAGTTTTAAGATTTTGTAACAGGTGAATATAAAATAAAAAAAAAAAGCTGGAGTGCTTTTCATCACAGATTTGAAAGTGGAACTGATACTAAATGTGATTCAAACAGAGCTATTCCAAATTTAATCTCACCATGGCAATGAAGCGTCCAATGAAGCGGAAGTATGTGAGATGGTCTGGATTGATGGAGGAGGCGGGGTTGATCTGTAGACAGTAGTTGTTTTTGCCGGCATATTCGAACAGGCAGTACATGGGGTTCAGCACCTCATGGGACAACAGGAAGAACCACTCCCTGCAGGAAGACAACAAAAGACATTACTGCAGGAGACGGAGACGTTATACCAAGAGATGACATTAGGCATGTGAATAAATGAATAAATAAATAAATAAATAAGGGTGTAATTCTGAAAATTCATTTACACAATTAGTTCACAGAGACAGATGATGATTTATGAGATAAAAGAACACATTTTTGTGCAGGAAAAGAGATGATTATATTGATGATAAAAACATAATGATAAAAAACAACATAAAACAACAAAACAACAAAATTACAGAATATTTAAGTGAGAAAGGACTTGATCATGGACAGCAAAGACAGTTTAACAATAAAAAAAAAACTTCCAACAACTTTATCTTGTAAGAGAAAACAAAATAATTAATTAAAGAGATGCTCAGTAATGTTTAGAAGTTATAGGGTACAGATTAAGCTATTTTTACTTCAATCTAATTACCTCCTTATTAAATGGGCTACATAAGTGATTCTATGCTGCTTTAAGCTTCCTTTCACAGAGAAACACTACTTTTTAGGAGTTTCTCATCTTATTCAAAGTGAAAAATTTTTCTAATGCTTCATAAGATTGCGTTAGATCAAAAAAAGTTTGGTACAAGATGTATTGTGTTGCCTGGAGCACATAAAACACCTGTTTATAACGGCAGAATACGATTTTAGGATGTTGTTACATACCCTTTGCTGCCTGTACCACAAAATTTCCAGAGGTTTTTAATATTTCTTATCCTAACAAATCACTTATAACATCTGCAAAATTACTAAATGGTTTCTTACAATCAACCAAACGTTATGAACTTATCCTCCAGATAATTTTTTCTTATGCAGGATTCTCTAGGCTTTACACTGATTGTCTTGTTTGGGTAACCCTTTCCAAATAAGCATCGTATAAATTACTTTGGAGCAGACAAGAGTATACAGGCCAATATGTCCACACAAACCCAAATCTGACACATGAATTACATGAAGACAAAACATATAACATGAGGAAAAAATACAACAGGATGTATAAAAATAAGACAAAACAGACAGACTGTGGATGTTAGAGAGATTGAGGGCCACCAGCCGCACCACCACCATCTGCAGCACCAAAACCAAGCGCTCCCAAGGCCCCTTGCCCTCCCCTTTGAGGTTTATGGGAGGGGATGTATGGACTGACTGACGGACGGACGCAGACACCTCCCAACATCCCGTCCGTGGTTCTACCCTGTGGTAGAACAGCATGATGTCACCTACCATAGGGTAAAACCACTGACGTGACACCGGAGACAGAGACACAATGCAAAACAGAAAAAATGAAAACACCGCCAACAGAAAAATAACCACAAAAACAGAGGAGGACCCGGGGGACAGCAGAGACAGGGGTGGATGTGATGGATGGGTGAAATAAGGGGGTGAGGTAGGAGGACAGGATAAAAGTAGGAGGGGATTTCAGAGAGTAATGGATATGGGAACACTGCAGGATTACCAGTAGGACCTCTGGTGGTACCAAGTGAAATATTAATCCACATACACACCAGTTCAAACACAGATAAATTCAGCAACAATCAGCACAAAAAGGGAAAACACACCATCACCTTCACCAACATTAAAAACAAATATAAAAAAATACAAGTGGGTTAAAAGCAGTTTGAACAAAATGCAAAAACACATAAAACTGCAAGGAGAAAGGTTTTTTTTATTTGCTTCACTCACCTGGCAATCCCACCATAGTCCAGACCCTCCTCTCCTCTCATGATGATGTAGAGTCTACGGCGGAGGTCGTATGGCTTCACATTCATGATCTGATGACATTAAACAAATTATAAAGACTGTTGTTTAAAATCTACTTCATATTCACTGAGACTGGAGATTGATTACATTTATAATAAATACATTTGATATTCTGAATCAAGTTTAAACATTCATGCTACTGCCAGTACTGTTAGTGTGTGGTAAACCATGCTGGCTGTAGTGTTGTTGTTAAGTGAGATTATGCTGATTTGTTGACTCAGATGTGTGTTTTGTGCATCTCTGACCTGTTGGAATGAGTCTTCAAACAGCGTCTGCCTGGACACAGAGATCTTGACGTGGCTGGGCAAGGCATTGGACTGGACAGAGGTGAAAGAAAAATAAATTAATAAGCTGAATTACTGCCATTTACTGAGTATAAACAGGCACATTAAAAGAAAGAAAATGAATGGCTAAACAAATTTAAATTAAAAGAACAGTTTTGCAGCCTTGTGGACAGTCTGCTTGCTATCACAAATACTGTATATCACAGATCTACCTTTAACCTGAATTCATGAGAGAGAACCTGTTAAAGCGGTGCTTTTACTGCAGACATCAATTATTTATTCCTATCAATAATACATTTCCCATTAGTACCTTCACAAAAAAGAAAACTTCAACAACAGCATATTTCTCACTGTACCTGTGCTGGCATCTGACAAAGACAATGTCTCTGTTTAATTTTTCTAACTTTAGAAACTTTGCTTTGGATGTTTATGCCTTCACAGCCATAGAGTTAAAGTTAACAAAGTTTTTAAGAAAACTTAGCACAGTAAAGTTCACAAACTTTACCATGACAAAAAACACATACAGACTGGGGCCTCAATTAGTGACCAAATTTGGGAAAATTTCTTAAATTCATTAGACACAATGATGGCAAATAATAAAAGGTTCAACATACAACGTCAACAAATATTCCCTTATACATTAATATTTAAAAGTGATGTTTCTTTCATTCAGTGTCATTTTTGTCCATAGTGTTATAATCTCTTCTGCTGTTATTTTTAGAAATGTTCAACTTTAGGAGATAGGTAGCTATTTTTTAGTGGTACAACAACTTTCTGATGTATAAGTGACTTTTAAATCATTGCTTGATTGTGAATGGAAAGAGTGGTGTAGTATGTTATTTTTCTAAAAAAGATTTTCATTGAATAAACAAAAACAATTTTTTATTCATGAATAAATTTGAATTTTGCCTGAGTTAAAGATAAAGTACGAGGGCAGAACCTTATTGAAAAGTAATTTCTTCAAACCTTGATAAAGTAGCTCAACATGAGATATGTGGAAAGTTAAATTGTTTCTAGTGAGAGATTACATACAACCCATAATATACATTTTTACTTTTATAATAAAATTATGTTATACTCTGATGCCCTTGCAAAAACTGTGGATGGTACATGAATTTACTGAGGAATCTATTTAAGTTTATTTTAACTTGTTGTCTTGTTTCCAATTGTGTTCCTTCTTGTGTATTTTCTGTTTATTGTCAAGGTTCTTGTGTCATGTTTAAAAGAACACACATAACACACACAGATATGCAGTGATCAGTTACATTTAAAAAGTCATATTAAAATCTCACCACTTACAATCTTCACCACTTACTATGGAGCTGCCCAAAACTTTCATCCCACCGGTGAGAATTCATAAGTTTTTAAATATCAATTCCATCACATGTTCCGACAATATATTTTGGTGCAATAGCACAAAATATTCAATCGACAGCAGACAAATATCTAATGAGAATATCACTGACCAGGAACCAGTTACAACTGGGTGCTGCAACACTTGAAGACTGGTTAAAAACAGTCCATGAAAATTTACACTAACATTTTCTATAGAGCTACAGTCAGAGAAATTTTAGGGACTATGGTTGAAATGGGTTTGATAACGTTTCCTCACTAAGATCAGTTTTGCTTTGATTGAAATTGATAGATTGCTGATTATACTAGACTACCAAAATGATCTAAATTTAATAAATGAATAAATGTCACATCTTCTGTTCAGATGTTTTTAGTTTGTTTTAAAGAAAATGAAAGGGAGGACAACAGCAGGAGGAAAATCTTTGAGACATGTCTTAATGCACCTATGAGTAATGTTTGTATCATACTGAATCTATTGTATATCTGAGATGATGTGATTTTTCCATTTATTCTTTGGATACTAAACTAAGCATAAGCTCCCTGATAAAAACAGAGTTTAAACAAAAATAATAACAACAATAATAAAACAAAATCTCCAAGTTCCACTGACCCTCCCAGCACCTCCTGTTGAGCCCCCTAGGGGGTCAGGACCCCTACTTTAAAAAACACTGATCTATAGGGGACAGACATAACAATTTGAGAACAGAGAAAAGACATAACTATTGCAAAGCTAGCAACCTTTAGAAACAGGTTAAGGATATGGGTTTTTTGCCTCGTGTTACTAGTTTGAGTTTGTTGCTGTTTATTTGCGTTCAGTGATTGACAGATAGACTTAAATGCTATACTGACGATTTGTGTTAACCAGCGCAAATATGCTTCTGTTTGCATATTTAAAATCAAGGTACCTTGAATTCTTGTCAAGGATAAGGTTGAAAAATAAAGTTCAGGCTTGAATCTTACATTAAAATAAGTCTTGAAAAGATGGACTACATGAGTTTTAGGCTCTTATTCAGCGAAAGTACACATTAAGTTGAGATCTAAAAGAATGGTGTAAAGAAAGAGTTTAGTTATTGCTTTAAACTCCAGTTCACACTTACATGGCACAGGAAACGGAACTGGTGGTATTTCCACCTGAAGCTGCGGTCATAAGCACCAGGTGAACCACCCTGCCGAGACCTGCACACAGAAAAAGGAGACAGAAGGTGAACACTTATACTGTTAGAGCAATATCTACCAGAGGTCCTGAATGAAAAAACAGAGCAAAAAAGCAAAGTGACGGGATCGGTGTCTCCTCTGAAATGCTCTGATGTACTCAAAGTGAGTCTTAATATTGCTCGACTATTCAATTCAACAACGACTCCTTCAACAACGACTCCATGTGTCTGAGTCTCAAAGCCTGAGGTGAGTCTGAGCCTGCAGCTGTGTTAGTTTTAGATCTACTCATACACACACACACACACACACACACCCACACACACACACACAGAGGATATGTGCTTTGTCAGCACTGCAGAGGCTGAGAAACAGAGAGAAAGAAAGACAGATAATGGGAGGAAGGAAGGAGAGAGTAAAGAAGAAGAAGCTCTGTAATGTGTCGGATTTGAGCTTGCCGAGCTGCCAGGGAATATCTCGGTTTGGGTTGGGAAATTTAGACCACAGCAGCAGAGAGCGGACACATACACTCCTGCAGGATTTAGAGTACAAACAATAAAGAGTCTTCCCGATGGCCTCCATGAACACTGGTCTAAAGATGTCCAAACATTAGCATGAAGAGCAGACTGAACATCCACACAAACAAACTTTCATGCAGCACACAAACACAGAAAGACACAAAAAGCAGCGGTCAAAAAGCCTGTGCAGTCTCCAGAAGATTTGCTGTTGCACATCTGCACATTCTCCTGACTTTGTGGTTAAGATCTGGGACTGCCTCAAGGAAAGTCAAACATCTACAAACTGGTGGAAGAGGTGCATTAGTGTGTGTGTGTGTTGGCATGAACATATTGCAAAAATTACTGTATTCTGAGTCTCAGACAAGTGCTGCAACTTTACTTTGTTTCAGTGATAGTCTGTTAACTGTTAAGCTAGTTACAGTTATAATGTTTTTCTCAAACTATCAGTTTTAGCATTTTAACAGAAAATAATGTAATTATTTCTTCTTTTTTGAAAATTACGTCAGTATCTTTGAGTTGTGGATAAAAAAAAAAAAAAAACAGTGGTAAGGGAAGCACCATCTCAGTCTGGGAGGACTTGGGTTTGGAACCAGAAGGTCATTGTTTCAAGTCCAGGTGGGGTCAAGTCTTAAAATGAGTCTGGTAGCTGGAGAGGTGCAAGTTCACTTCTGGAGTACAGTTCAAGCACTCTAAAGCAAGGCGCCAAACCCCAAAGTGCTCTTTTGCGTGCAGCAGCCTCTCACTCTAACACCTCTCTGTTAGTGTATTTCCACAGGATGTTGTTTGTGCATGTATTTCAGCCTAATACTTCAACTATTTGAAAGTTTATTCAACCAAACAATAATACTTAATAAATATAACAAATGATAATCAAGGATATGATCAATAATGAAAATAAGTGGTGGTGTCAGGCCTATTTGTGAAGCTAAAGCTGATTATTTATGTCCCAAAGACATACTTCAAAATAGGCAGAGATGAAAAGCAGTATTTTAAAAATGTGCTGAGTAAAGATGCAGAAAAAAGGATGATGCAATAGAAATTAAGGGTTTGAAAAACTCAATGATCTTGATAAAAGGAGAAACTGAACTTTTTGCAAAGCAGAAATGTCAGAACCTGCAATTATTTAAAAAACATGTCAGTTCTCTTTTTATTAATTTATCCAGAGACAATCTCCTCTAAATTTCTTTGTCTTAGCTTTTCATACACTTTTTTCATAAATTTAAGAAGTAAGTTTGGGAGGAAGGGCTAAGAGAATATTTACCCTGACTCAAACCCAGGTCGGGGGTCTTTAAAGGTGGTGGTGCGCGAGTTGTGGTCCACAAAATATCGGACTCCCTCTGCGGTGTACTTCATCTCCCAGCCTGGGGGCAGGGGGTGCTCCTTGATCATCCTGCAACAGGGAGAGGGCAGTGAGCACGGTCCCAGCCGGAGGAGCCCCATCCTGGGGATGAAACTAACAACTCCACTGCAAACCTGTGATTCCAAAGCCCAGGTCTCTAAACCAAAACTCAGAGATTTCCAGAGATCCACCATCTAGAGAAATGTAATCTTCTGGAGGGAAAAGTCAAGAGGGCCTAAAGAAAAATCATCTTTTATTATAAAAAGTAGTGACACAGGAATATGTCCAAAAATTACTCATTCCACCCCAGCAGTTTGTATTTCTCATGTTTTTCATAAAACATGAATCATGGAGCATTAGTTTAACTAAAAGGTGCCAGAGATCTTGGCAAATCCAGAAGGTTATTTAGTGCTTACTGCCATCAGAGGAGCAGAAGTTCATCAGTCAGACCTTAAACATGTCTGACAGTTCAAATCTTTGATTTGTGAAGTTAATAGTTCAGAGGTTCAATCAGGATGAATGAGGTGAGAGAAAAAATAATTTAAAGAGCTGACCAAGTGTTTAAATGTCAAAGAAAAAGGAAGTGATTCCAGGAAAATGATCAAATCAAGGGTAGGTAGGATGTTTTTTCAATTCCTTGGTTTGTTATTAAGAGTCAAGATGCAGAAGAAAACTGTCCCTGAATATATTGTTTATAAATTTTTCTGCACTGGCCCTGAACATTTTCCATTTGTTTCTTCATTAGGCTCACACCATTTGATTTCCATTATATTCCAAGACAACCCTGATCAGTGGGAAACTCACGCATCATTCTGAAACTACCTCTCTCATTACACTCTCCATTGATTAAATCTTCTTAGCTATGAGCAAATATCCAAAGCGCCATGCAAACAAACAAACTCACCCTTACATACAAATGCACACACGAGTGTTAGTACTTTCTCTCGTTCATAGTCTCACCCTTGGGTCCGAGGATCATCCCACTGTGTCGTTCGCGTGTTGTGGTTGACAAAGTACACTCGGCCATTGTCCTGACGCTTCTCTGTGGAGACAAAAACAGCAGGACATGCCAGAAAAGACTTTTGAAACGTGCAGTTTTTGAAGAGTATTGAGGCTGACATAATAAACAGTGAAGCTTAAATAACATAATCTTTAACTAATGCAGATAATAATGAGTAATATGGTGGATTTCACTATGATAAAGCTATAATAAAAAAATGTGGCTTCAGGGTGTGGATAGAGCACTCAGATGGCTTTGTAATGATAGCTTGCTTTTTAACAAAAAAAATCTGTAGAAATACATTTAAAACTGATTACTCAACCAATTTAGTGTTTTCCTGCGTCTGCTAAGTTATGACGCTTTCCACATGCTAGGTAAACAGTGCTAAAAGTATCAGAGCAGAGGCTTGCTACGGTGGAAGCATTTCTCCTGCACATTAAAAAGGTACAACATCTATCAAAAATCTGCATATTAAAGAAGCTCTGATAAATCATTTGCAATCAGAGAGACCAACCAAGTGTCTCTCTGTTGGCATGAGGACAAAAAATATTTCACCATCATGATAGAAAACCAGAGAGGGAGTGTGATATTTCACTCTGGCCTGATCTAAATACCTCACCAGGGTAAACCTTAGTTTGCTTGAGTGCAGCAGAGGTGCTCAAACGTCCAAGTGACTGCTATGAGTAAAGTATTTAACACAGGGCTATGATTTTGGATTTTAATGGAATAAAAAGTTAAATAGCTCAAACTTAAGAACCTCAAACACTGATAACAATTTATGGATGTGTGTAAAATATACCTAGTGTGTAGTGTGTGAGTGTGTATGGCGGGCCACTGGTCTCATGAGAGAAGAGCTGGTGCCCCATCCTCCTCCTCCTCCTCCTCCTCACTTCGTCGCTCAGACATCTTTTTCTCATTAACAGGAGTGTGTGGAGGGCCCAGAAACAGTAGTGCTCACATTGCAACTCTTTCTAGCATTCTCCTTGACTCACTCCACCCCCCACTTTACTATCTGGTTTGATCCCACACCTCCTCCTTAGCTGGTTTCTTTAATTTGCCACTTTCTCTTTTTCTTCTCCTGCAACTTTCCCAGCTTTCTCCTTTTTTGAACCAGAGCCTCAAAAAAGAGAGGGAAGAGACCGCAGATGAAAAAGAGCGCCAGAGAAGTGAATCCGAGCCAGTGATATAATTGAGGTTTTTTGGTACCGCAGCATGTTGAAAAGGCATCATGGGCAGAGGGAGCAGGGGTTTTGGAGAGAACATGGCCGTGTGATGAAGTCTGTGAAAATGTTGCAGGGACAAGATCTGCCAGCAGCGCTCCTTTATGAATGAATGAATAAATGTGTGTGACATGATCCCCCGTAGATCCAATTACATTACCCAATTGGAGAAAAGTTGGATTATAAAGAGTCCCATCAATAATAATGTGGCCTCTGTAATTTGTGGACTTTAGAGTAAAGGCAATCCATACAGTGATGAATTAAGCTGACTAACAGAAATGAACTCTGGAGACATTTAACCAGGATTTTAAAGTGGAGACAAAAATAAATTAATTAAAATCTGAACTGCTCACACAGGAACTCATCAACAATGCACAGAGGGTTCTGGAGGATGGCAATCACTGCCACACAACCTCAGCAGTGCTTGCAGCAATTTTAAGTGCATTTTTAAGGCAAACCCCAGGTTTCAACCCTTACCAGCTCTGCTGCCTCACTGCAAGGGTTTCAGGTACTAACCTAAGAGTCCATTACTGATCAGATCTTCAGTTGGCAACTGATTTAAATTTAGTCTTAGTATTTGGACTAAACTGCCTTTTAGTTTTAGTCACAGTTCAGCCATTTCTACCCTTTATAGTTTCAGTTTAGTTTTAGTCGTTGAAAGCTCAAAAAAACATTTTAGTCCATAAAAAGTAATTACATCTTAGTTAAAACTTACTGAATCTGGTGCAAATCATACTTGTGTTTTCAGTGCACCCTGCAAAACCTGGGCTGCAGCTGAAAGGCAGAAACGCTACAGATTCACCCTAACAGCTTGTGTCCTCTCATATCATGGATTCTGAATAGCCAATGAAAACTATATTACATTTTTTTGGCTCATTAAGTCTCTTTGATGACAACTAACCTTATTTTTTATGGGTTTTCATTATCAAAGATCTATTTTTTAGTCGTTTCTCTCATGAAAAATGGCAGACAACTAAGATTTTTTAGTCAAATATTTAGTCCACAGAATTAACACTGATCCACTTCAACACCTCCAGCAGCTACAGACCACTTTCAGCGCGAACAAAATCTACCTGGTTGACAGAAGCCAAACCTCAAGTACATTTAATAACTATCCAGCACCTCTCACTGAGAGTATCTCTGCTTGGAGTGTATGTTCAAGGAGCGTGTTAGGCAAACTTACCCCATCCAGGAGGCAACGGGCCCAGAGGATCATTTTCCACCGGTGCACCAGACGGCTGAGGAAGAAAAAGAGAAAGACAAATCCGGTTAGGACACCTTTCTGTCGCTGTCTCTTCTCTGCATAGTTTTCTCTCTGTGTTTGTCCTCCATCAACAGCACAGTGTGAAATTCTTCTGTTCGTCCACTTTGTTTCTCACTGTGAAATGAAGAAGAGGAGGAGGACAAGGTGCAGAAAAAAAATCCTCAAAACCACAGAAAGGAGCTATGAAAAATGAAAAATCTAAAAAAAGTCATTCATTGAAGCATCAGGTCTTTGCTTGACCTTTGTCACTCATGGAAGCAGGATGATGCCTGTGGGTAAGGCAGGCTGCATGAAGTGTGTGTGTATGTGTGGAGGGCAGAAAGGGGGTGGGGGGGTGGCTCCTCTCTGCTGCAGTGGTGAGGGGCGACTGAGGGAGCAGGCTGGCCGGTGGTTGATGCCTTCCAAAAACTACACGCTCAGTAGGAGGATAAAACAACAACGCTGTTCCAATGAGCTCACTGGCTGGACGCTAGCCCCACCCCCCCAGCTTCCCGCTCACCTCCTCAGAAAAAGCCCACCTCCACCCTGGCACCCCTCTCTACCCCACCCTGAGGTCCTCCTCCTCTTTTCTCTCACTCTCTTCTAGCTCTGCTGTGAAAGTAGGCAGGGAAGTGCGATGTCTGAGGAAACTGAGGGAACATTCATGCCTGTTCCAGACTGGACACCCCCGTCCCACCCACCCCGCCTCCTTGCCGGCCGCCCCAACCCACCCCAGGCCTTACAAAAGGCACCTTTATCCACCCTGGGCCTGGAAACCACTGTGGGGTTTACTCAGCCTGCACTCATATACACACATGCTGAAAAAAGAGCTTGTGTGTGCCGCTGTGTGGAAAGTTTGTCTGTGGCAAACAGTCCGTGTGTATGAAACCCACACTCTCACACACATGAATATATTAACGTGAGTGGAAAAGTAGCTGAAAAGACGCTTGTTAGGAATTAGTGGCCGTAGATGGATGTTCATCAAACAGGCCTGTGTAGGTTTGTCGCAAACAACCTCTAAATCATTAACTGCCCCACCAAGCAGAGCACAAGCCTCTCTAATGAAAACATGTTCTCTAGATTATGGTGTAGTAATTCTGAAAATAAAGATGGCCACTGGGGCTGGGCTTTGACAGATCTCAGTAGATACATGAAAAATATATATTGATATGACCACTGACTTTTAGTATGTTGATCAAAAAACCTACCACACAGCAGTTTTTACTTGCATGTGAAGTACATGCTGGAATCCACACAAACTTGAGGAAAGTGATGAAAAAAACGGTACAGACAGTAAGGATGCATAATATCATCAGTGTGACATCAGTGTTTGCTGATACTAGCTTAAAAAGTTAAATATTGGCAGATACCAAGATATTTACAGCTGTTACACAGCATAAGTCAAATAATTGCCTTAAATATCAGCAAAACGCACAAAGGTACCAACAGGCCTAGGGCGCCACACACTCAATGAGTCCCATCGTAAGCCCTGAATATTTTGAATGAAGCCTTAAACATATAACAACTACCAGACTGTGTACTTCACCGCTCTTCTCTTAGCTCTGCTTGACTCAGCCTCTCTTTGCACTGGAGACACTTGTTTTTTTTTTTTTCAATAGAAAAGGTGTGCGTATATCTGTATTGGCTGAAATGAATATGGATATTTTGGCATATTGGTTATTTTCAAAAATCCCTTATCATGCCTCCCTAACCTATAAGATTTCCAACAAATTGACAACAAATATGTAAGGCCGGATTACTGCAACGCACTCCTCATCAGGATCCCTGGCCAGAGCCTTAAGAGGCTTCAATACATTCAAAACAGCACAGCCAGGATCCTGATGAGGGTGCGAAAGTACGATCACATCATCCCCATCCTCAAATCACTCCACTGGCTCCCTGTCCCACTCTGGATTGAATTGAGAAATGAGTTTCCCTCCTCACCCACCAGTGCATCCATGGACATGCCACCCCCCCACCTTAAGGAACTCCTCACCCCACAGACTTCCTCACGGACACTCCGTTCCACAGGCACTTACCTCCTCAAACCCCCAAAGACAAAGCTCCGCACCATGGGGGATCGGGCATTCTCTTAAGCTGCTCCCAGTCTGCGGCACGCCCTCCCAGATGACCTGAGGGCACCACAGACTATTGATGCTTTTAAGTGAGGGACTAAAAACCTACCTCTTCAGAAAAGCTTTTGACTGAACTCACTCACCTTGCTGTTGTTTTATCATTGTCTATTTGTTATGTGTTCTTATCTGTTTTTATCTTGTTTTTAACCCTGTAGCACTTTGAGATTTTCTTTAAATGTAAAGTGCATTACAAATAAAACTTATTATTTTATTAAATATGTGTCCCTGGCCTGTCCACAATCTCCTCAAATACCAGAAATATCCATTCCCTCTCCCCCTCTCTTTCTACACCTTTCAGAAAATGTGTGCTGAAACAGGCTGTTCTCAGATTTTACACCTAGTGACCTCACCAGGGGCTTAAGCACCCGCCCCCAGGTTTGGTTGGCCCTCCCCCGCTTGGAGGAAAGTTCCGCCCTCCTCTACTGATCCTCTCAGCTACCAGATGAGATGCTGGATAGCTCAGTGGGTTACCCTGCTGACTACGGTCTGGGAGATTGATGGTTCCAATCCCAGTTTACACTTTGGAAAAGAAATGTCTGTAATATCACGAGAGCTGCATCCATTTCCTGAGAGGGGTGTGGTCAGGGGCGGAGTCAGACAGCTTATTACCATTTAAAGCCACAGAAACGGCTTGTTGTGTGTAGGGCTGAAGCAGAGGGGTTTTTAGACATGCAAAAATCCAATAATGAAGTGTTTTTTCAGCAATAAACTTCACAGACATGTTTTTGGGACCTCTGAGAAAAACTTAAACTTGTCTTAAAAGGGTAAAATATGTCCCCTTTAATGCATAGTATGTAAAAATTACACCACTATGGGGCTCTCAACCAAAACAATAGCACAATATGATTAGTACAGACCTTTTTTTGAATTGATGACTCTGTTCAATAAAACATCACCACAAAAGGCGTATTTACCGAACAGAAAAACATAATTTTGTTTCATTCATAAATTTCTCATAATGAGGGAGAAATGCATTCGCTGGAAGCGGTCCCAGAATGTGCATGTGTGCAGAAAGCACCGCTAGAGTGCCGCATGTGCACCCTGTGGCCGCTTTCAGTGTGGAAGTGCACTTTTCAGTGCATACCTCCATCATTATAAGAACTTGATGAATGAAAACAAAACTTTGGTTTTCTGTTTAGTAAATACACCATATAAGGAGCCATTTTAATTGAACAGAGTCCTCATTTCAAAACAAGAAGTGGTACAGAGAAGAAGGCCGCGGAGGTAGGTGGCGCCGAGCAGTGCTGGTCTTAACTTGTTGGAAATCAGAGCGTGGGGGATTTCCATGACACCGAGGCAAGTTTGGCGATTGAATTTTCAACCCAGGGCAGCCGAAATAAAAAGGCATGTCCTAAAAAACTAAGAATTTCTCCAGCTTCAAAAACTTAAGGAAAGATCTGAGATACTGTAGTAGCTCAATTAAAAAATATTATTCTCAAATTAATATAGACGTTTCACTGCAGAAATTATACATACTGAACTTTAAGGAGATCTTGATCATATGGATTTATTATTTGTAATTGGTTTTATTACTTTGTCTGTATATTCTGGAGAGGAGGTGACCTTTGTGGTTAATTCAGCTGCCAGTAAAAACCTGCTGAACAATAAACACTGAAGGATTGTTGATGTAAAAACATTTTGTGCTCCTTGAAAAAGCTAAGCTAATGTTAGCATCAGCTATGTTCTATGTCTAATCCCAGTGGGTAAACTTTCCCGATGATTAAAGCCAAAGAATAAAGAATATGGCTAAAATAGAGATTAAACATAAACATAATACATACATAATAAACACAAAATTGCCTTGAAAACCTGAGAGAATGTATTTTTGGAGGCTTCCCTCTGTATCCTGGTAGCACATGTGGCACTTTTTGTCCAAAAACTTAGGTGTTAAAAGGCCACAACCACTTTTGTCTTTATAAAAGCTGGAAAATCTTCAAAGATTTTTTAGCTTTAACTACAACACCGCAAAGCAATGATCATTTTCTGAGAGGCCACAAAGTAGAGCATTATTCACAGAATGTCAGCATCACTTTACACAGCATTTCCCAAAAAGAAATGTGACTGTGCCCACTTAAAACAGCTCTGTCATGGAAACTGTGAGAGAGTTGTGATGGAAAGGACAGGAGCCTGCTGGTGGAGAGAGAGTGGGCACATAACAGGGTTAAAGGGTGTGTATGTCTTCCATCGACAGCCAATCTATGCACCGCTGCCCCACCCTTATGGGTTTTCTGTGACTAAAAAAGGTAAAAGGAGAATATAATGATATAAAGACATGATGACTTCATCCTGGCTCTGACCATTCAGCTTCTCAGCAGCTTCCAGACAGCACAAGCGAGTGAGTGAGGCTGGAGAGAGAAAAAGAAAGAGAGGGACTGAGAAAACAAGGGTGGGAGAGGAAGAGAGAGGAAAGCAGCATGTTGGCAGAACTGTGAGAAATAATGGTGGGGTGTCGAGGATCTGGACAGAGTAAGATAGAAAAAAAAAAAAAAAAACTTAATTCAAGTCCAGCCTCCATAGGTGACAATGGCCTTTTCAGCTGGCCGCTCTTAACATCTTATAACACTTTTACAACCAATGTGCTTCACAAGAAACACAAACCGGTTATTACTGTAGTAAAAGTATTCACATATGAAACTGTACAACAGTTTAATTACATTTCTCTTGTAAAAACAGCTTGTTCCACATCTACAAGGAGACAAATCTTTGTGCACAAAGAGTGAAAAGTGGCTGAGAATCCAGAAAACTTGGGTTCAGTGAGTTCATTCAAGCATTTTGCAAACATGGTAGCTCATCCTTGCTGTCGGATTTATTTAGCCTTGCAGTTTTAATTTAAACAGGAAAAGTACGTATCATCTTATTTCTTATGTTACATTTAGAGATGCTCATTCACTCTGAAATGTCTTTTTATCCTGTGAATTTTTATTTCTAAGTAAAAAGTCAATCTTGGCAGAAAGAAAAGATTGTTGTTCGTAAATATCTGTTCAAGGTAGCATCTCTAACAATGACTGGACACATAGGTCAGGATTAAGGGCTTCTTTAAATTGGTACAGATTTTTTTTTAATAAAACTTTAATGTGTCCACAGGGTTGTGCAGAGGTGGGTGTTAATTTGTGCTTTACAGCGTAATTGCTATGAACAATCAAAAAATAATGTTTTGCTACTTTAATTCACTGCTTTGTTCTAACTAACACTAGTCCCTCCCCCTGTCATTACATACTCATTCTGCTATAAATAAAAGCAGATTTTTAGTTTAAAAAAATGTCTGTTCATTGTCCTTTCAGGGTATTAAACACTTACAAAAGTGCTTTAAGGAAACACGAACGCAGACAAACTGTGTGTAAACAGAACTAAACGTGACATTCAGCCATGTGGACGTGTGTGAGTGTGCTGTTCTGTGAGTGTGAGTGATGAAACACAGGGCTGATTCAGGTGCTGCTGTTAGGGTTCCTTGTTGCAGCGAGAATGGACAGAGATGGAGGGAGTAGGGACGAAGAAGGAGGCAATTGAGAGAAGGTCTGATCTGAGGGCAGATGATGAAGGGAGGTAAAACAGGAAAAAAAGGAGGTGAAAAGGATATTTTAGTGCAATGCATAAAAGTGGATTTAAGGAGGGTTAAAGAATTTGGAGAGATGACAGATAGAGGGGAAGGACGGGTGGGCGCAGATACAATAAAGGAGAAGAAGAGTGGTAAAAGTGAAAAGAAGGGGGAGGGGGGAGAGCCGGAAACAGCAGTTAATGACTGAGCCCGCTCTCTCCAGGGTTCCTAACGAGCTGCAATTACTCTGCAAACACACATACACCGTGTAAATCTCTCAATGTGTGCACACTTGGTGCTTGTGTATAGAAGTCTGAATAGACACATTTCATGTGGTGTTTAAACAGATGCATGCAGTGAAGGACAAAGTACGCAACTTCATGACTTACGTCAAAGCACAGAAACTTCTGGTCAAACAGTCCACTACGATACAAGTAAAAGTTGCTCTGTCAATGTATTACTTTAGTTTAAGTACTAGAAAAAACTTGCTTTAAAATACTGAAGTATTTAAAGAACTATTAAAAATCTCAAAACGTTTGACAGCACAGGAGTGCAATCGAGATTATATGCATGTACATTCAGAAAGGGATAAGAACCACTCTTTTCAAATGCTCATACTTGGGCTTCAGACACAGCCATGGGTACTCAGGTTGATAATCTTCATCCGTCTTTGCTGTAGCCATCATTACCTCCACTTTGTGTTTGCCCTATATGGAGAGTTGTGTTTTGACACCTTTCTTTTCTCACTGTTCTTTATATTTGTAAATATGAGCTAGTTGTAAACAGAGATGTGGTAGTTAGGTTTTTGTCGTATATTGGTGACGCCTGGTAGGAAAACTACATCTCCCAGTGAAACAGATCTTGGGTCGGGTGCTCCCCTTCCTTCCATTTCTTTGCAAAGATCTGCTGATTGGGGAATTAAACACACCTGCTACCTGCATCTCACTCCTACAGGCACAGATGCTCTTCCGTCCCTGCAGCAGTGTAGATGATAACTCTACTGTGCTAGTTTGAGCTTAAACAGTTTAGCACAGTGTCTAATGTGCATTACTGTACCACCTTCCTTACACCCTCTCTCCAACCAAAACAAAACCTTAACAAGAGAAACCAGATCAAGGTAGCAACTTGCTGGAGCTGGCTGTGCTCAACAAGCTACTGAGGGAGGATGCTGTCATTGAGTCGTAGACCCCTGTGCCCAGTGGCACCTGTGCAACCATAGCTGTGTTACACGCCCCTGGTTTAATGTCCAGCTCCTAGTTTTGTTTCTTTCGTGTTTTCTTCACATTGTGGTACAGTGGCAGCAAGACATGGATGTGTCAAATTTGCACTCTAACACTTGCAAGGTACATGCATGGAAACTAGGCCTGCAGTCCGCACCCACACATTGATCCAAAAAAAAAAAAAAAAGAAACAAACCCTTCACACTATCTAGGAAAAAAAACCTGTATGTTATCTCAAGATGAATTTAATCAGTGACAGGTTCCCCTTTGCACCCTCCTTGCAGTCAAAATTGACTCAAAAATGAACCTAAGCTTTTTGAAGCATAATTACCTCTGCCAAGGAGGTTATGTGATCGGGTGGGTTTGTTTGTTTGTTGGTTAGTTTGTTAGCAACATAACTCAAAAGACATGGACAGATTTTCATGAAATTTTCAGGAAATGTCAGAAATGGCATAAGAAGGAACTGATTAGATTTTGGGACTGATCCGGATCACTGTTTGGATCCAGGAATTTTTTAAAGGATTCTGTACAATTGGGAGAGAGGGCTAATGGCGGAGGTCTGCGCTGTTGCCACTTTACACCAGGAGATGGTGGACATGAGATACTTCAATCCCAGCAGCATGTTTTTGGTGTGTTTCTATTCAAAGTTTTGGAGTTTATAGAGTTTGAAAGATGCACACCTAGACGAGAAGATGAGTCGGAGCGTAACAGAGAGAAAGACAGTGAATTGTAGTGACAACACTCACAATGCTGGGAGGAAAAGAGGAATATTCACCCTCTGCCATGACTTTCCGGTGAGACTGTGGGTGCTTCCGCCATGACATTCCACACGTAGCGAAGCCAATGCTTTGCCTCACCGTGTCTACACCCCACCAGGGGAGGGAGTAATCAGCGAATTACTATATTATTATATTTATATGAAATAAACTTCTGTTCAGGATCCCTCCGTCAAACTGGACAACCAGTCCCATCTTGTGACTAGAGATGTCATAAACTTATCTCACATACCTTATGAGTGTTGGATCTAAACACTAGAACAGGTTAATAAGTTAGTGAATGTGTAAAAAAAAACTGTTAAAAGGCAGACGGACTACAGCTCCTAATGCCACAGAGCGATCGCTAGCTTAAAGTCATTCAGAACACTGATCCAACATTTGCCATCTTCTCTAGTTTCAGCCAAAAGACACAGAACTCTTCTCTGACGCTCTTTTGTCCTTTGAGAATAACAAAACATGCCTTAAAGTATGGCTTTTAAGGCACAAAACACAACAAAATGGCTTTTAACCACATTGTTACCAACTTTTCCTGACCTACGGCCATTCAATCTGAGGGCTTGTTTTCCTGCAGGCACGGCCACATTGGAAAGCAGGAAGTGACAATGCACTGCTCTTATTCATGGTCATGGTCCGTTTAAAAGAAGACCAGCCCCTTTACCCTCTTTGGTTGTCATGTGCTTCAGTGAAGAAATGTGGCACCTGGATGCTACATTACAGACCTGTGAACACATCTGCTTATCCACACATCACGTGACATACTGTGGAGAGTTATACACATACAGTGCTTAACAAATTTATTAGACCACCTGTCTCAGAGACCATCCAGCATCATGAAGTGCTTTAATGCGGACTCTTTATTTCTTAATGAGCTCTCCACGTCTTACCGTTTTGAACAGGAATGAGGAATTTCAAACTGAATTCACCTTTTTATACCCAAATCTGAGCTGGCTCACTGGGCTTCTCTGAGAAGTCAGAAATGAATCAAGCGTAACATTCAACCACTAAAACTCATTTTTCTGTTCAGGAATGCAAGTAAATAACTATAATTTGACATATTAATCAAGAAATAATAATGCGCTTTACTATTTTTTCACTTTTTTGTAAATCAGTAAATTGGAAAATTCATGGATAACAATAATAATGACATTTTAGCATTAAAAATATCATTTGGGTTAAAGAGCTTCTACAAATTGGTGTATTAAACATTGCAGAAACATAAAAAATGGTTTTGGTTTTACCAGTTTTTACCAATGCTGTTAATTTAGGGCAGCTGTGGCATAAACCTTACTTTGGGTGGTGGTCTAATAAATTTGTTAAGCACTGTATCAGCATCCACATCAGCACATACACATATAACCACAGGTCTATGGCTCCCCTTTAATAGTCAATAGTTCCTGTGGTCCATGAAGATTCCCAGTCAAGCAATTTTTTATTGGTTGATTTGACATGCAGGACTAATGCCTTCTGGGTAGCATAATTATATTGCTAAAGTGGGTAGGTTTGCTACTGGAAGCAAACTTCCACAATAAAGATCCTTTCAGTGATGTACCTCAGACACAGTGAAGCTCGTGCTTTCTGAGTGAAATTACAGCAGTCAGCAGAGAGTGTCCAGATAAACTCAGGTTCAGGTATTGCAGCAGTGGAATGTTCTGTGATCTGCTGCACCAATAAAAGCATATTCTTCAGTAACACTGCCAAATAATATATGGCCTTTCTTTACTAGTGGGTTAGTTTTCCAGCAAGCAGTTATAAGGTAGCTAGTTCAAAGCTAGCATAGTTTAACTAAAGAAACCAGAGATCTATTAGGGGGGGATGCGATACCAATTCTAAAAATTAGCAAGACGTGTTTTTGTTGATTGTGACACATTCATTTCTGCCTTTTCTGATAGCATTTCTAACAGAAAGCTTGCTTCATAAATGTAAACACACAGTTTAGAATTTAGTCTGTTTTTTATATCTGTAATGTAGGACTTTTGCTGGTGTTACTTATTAAAGTCTTATCAGGCCAAAAATCAAATACCCCTGTGATGCTACACATTAAAATATTTACTGAGTGTGCACAAGTATGACAATGTATTGACCAACTAACCAAGTACTAACAGCCAGCAGGAACTTCATTTCCAGGGAACAATTCAAAGAAACTAACTGGGAAGTCAAGAAAAAAGTTTTGAAAAAATGTTCAAAATACATCTTTTGGGGATTTTCTTTACAGCATGTCCACACTGTAGGACGCAGTAAGAGTGTCAGTCGGCCAGTAGAACATGTGGCTGTGTTCTCAGTTAAACTATGAGCTCTTTTGTGTGTGTTTCCTTGTTCACACACACTGAAGCCATAAATAGTCGCTGCTATCAGCAGTGTGGGCATTCCAAGACAGACCAGAGTAGTATCAACATGCAAGACAGATCTGCTTATTGGCTTTTCTCACACGCTGATCGAAGGGAAGGAGGGGGGAGGGAGAGGGAACCAGGGCAGAAAAGGAGAAAGGAAAGAGGAAAAGACTTTAGGCATCAGATCTGAATGTTTCTGTCACAGTGTGGGCAGGGGGCCCTGATCTGCATGCGTAAATCAAAAATGAAGCTCAAACTTATACAAACTGGTATAAATATCTCGATAGAAAGAACAGCACAAGAACTCTGCTTCTCTGCTCAAATAAAAACATCTGATTAAAGAATCTTGTGTCAGCTCTGGCTCGTCACTTACTTTGTGCTCAGGATGTTTGTTTCTAAGTTTGTATGAAACAAAAAAGAGATATTACATAACTCACCGATTCATTCATATGCATGCAATTTTGTATAAAAATGCAAATTTTAATTTCCTGAAATACAATATTAGTTGCTGTCTTTGCCCCTGCTCTTTTCACATTTTGTGTTACTCTCTTTACAAAACAGTACTTTTTTGAGGGGTTTCCTATTCAAAATGCCTGATGTTTGCTGAAGGTTAATGCTCAAAGCGTAATTACTCATACTTACATAGCTTACAGCTTAAACACTGACCACATCAGCCACATTTAGACAGATGTTCTGTTATCACAGGATCAGTGGTGTAAAGGAGGAGTACTGAGGTTTCTGAACACTGTTAAGCAGGAAAAACACTGATAGTAAAACTTTGGGATATAGCCACTCTAACACCACCTTTGTTCTTTGAGCCGCCGTTTTTGTAGCTCCAGGTTTTAAGCCAGCAGTGATCCTGTTTGTATTAGCGTCAGAGTAATGTTGGAAGGCTGAAAAACACCAGATTATAAAAGCTGAACAGTCTGTGCCTTTAGCTAATTGTCATGATGGTGAATGCTTCTTTGCTACCCTGGTTCTCACAGAATGAGATTTTATTCATGATAGTCAATGATGACAGACCGAAAAAGCTCAGAGGGTTTGTGGAAAGTGACAGAAGAACTACTTGCCATCATACCCTGGGGGAGAATTAACAGCAGGTGATAGAAATTAACCTTACGACTTAAAACAACAAGTCTTCCCCTCACCACCACCTACCATGTTCTCTGTAGATAAGAAACCAACTTCTTTCCTGAACCTGAGTCTTTTCTGAATGAGCTAACAAGACAGGTGTGATGAATGCAGCACAAATACTGGTCCATAATATGATGCTAGAGTTTAAGTTCAGTGACTCATAGCTTCAGATGCCACTTAGATGAGAGCAGGCAAAAACCCTTCAACTTAAAGTGAACATGTAAACTGCAAAACTTAAAGCCTCAACATAGTTTAAACAGATGAGTAACTAAAAATACATCCCACTCGATGTTATTATATAGAAATAGCTATAGAAATTCGAGCTTTTGTACCAAGCAATAACTGCGTTCAATTCTATCCAATTCAACACAGTTCTGCATTTTAACAGGGGTCTTATGATGAATGACTTGCTTTTGGGGTCAGTCTCAAGTGGTCACTTAGGGAACTGCAGATTCTGAATACATTGCACAGGTTTGTTTTCAGCCTCAGCTTTTGCAATATGAAAAGAACAAGGCTAAAAGGGGGCAGGGTTATTTCATATGAGTAAAAGGATAGACAGTGGTAAGAGTTAAACAGGTGTGTTTTACATCAATATACACTTTAAGACATCAGTGTACAAAGACACAGAAGAATCCTGATCTAAAATGCTGATATACTCGCAGACACATAAACACACATGATCACACACAAAGTGAAAAATGGAGGTTGTGGCGTTTTAATAGAAGCATAAAAGGGTTTTTAAGGCTGGCTTTACTAATGGTTCATTGAGAAAGCTCTGTTGTTAAAGCCCAATAAGTCTTTACTGTCTGGCTGCTGTCTGACCTTGGCAGCTCCACTGAGAGGACAGCGACTGTCACACACAAGGACAAACCTCCACTAATTCAACTGGAAAAATATTGTCAGGTACTAAACAAGTCCACCTCTTTCAATACACCTTTTTGCCTTCTTCCTCTCTCTGCAGTGTGACTCTGTGAGTAGGGCAAAGAGTTTGTAAA
This sequence comes from Cheilinus undulatus, assembly GCF_018320785.1. Taxonomy (NCBI): domain Eukaryota; kingdom Metazoa; phylum Chordata; class Actinopteri; order Labriformes; family Labridae; genus Cheilinus; species Cheilinus undulatus. Next base: position 37,541,191 of record NC_054873.1, read on the forward strand.
ATGGAGATCCATAAAAATTGTTTTCATGATATGTATTTTACTGTTCAGTCTAACTAATGAGATTAGTAGCAGAAAAACTAAGACAAAGGATACCGTAGTAAATGAAACTGCTAGAAAGAACAAAGGATATGAGCATCCTAAGAAATATTTGGCATCAGTTCAACAACAAAGCAAAAATCTACATCCTGTACTAATAATAAAGTACAGCATCAACATATTATTCCTTAGACAACATAGTTTCTGTAACCAAACCTAACAATAATGATCTCTGTCATCAGCAACATCAGGGTATTAAATTTAAATTTTATGGTGAACATTTTATCAAACAAAATCAGAGCAAACACTGACAAAAATGTGGGCCTTCTTGTGCTACCTAAAACCTTAGAAAGAGCCATGCATGTCAATGTTAACTTTATTAAACCAACATTGATGTCTTGTATATTTATTGTTAATGTCCCCCCTTATAAAAACAAAACTTATCACAAAAGTCACAAATGGGGAAACTAACTAAAACTGCACAAAGAACAAAAACTGAGTTGAAAACAAAATGGGTTGTGGATTTCTAAAAGGTGGCAGGGGAATAATGGTTTCCAACTGTCACCCACTAGTTTAATCAAAATGATAGACAAACTTAAAAACTGACCCACAACAATAATGGTGGGAGTCACACAATGAGGGGTAAAGACTGATTGATGTTTTTACACACACTCTCATAAACATACACTCAAACACAAGTATTCTTGTTTTTAACCCCAAAACAAAGAAAAGCCAACTGATGAGGTCAACCTTTCTGGTGCTCATAGTCAACTGAACCAAACACCCAACATACTCCATCTATAGCCTCCTGGACCAGCTGATGACCAACAGCCATAATCTGGGAGCAGCCATCACAGGTGCACCAAGTTCTCTTAATGAGAAGAATGAATTGTGATCTGGTTTTGTGGGGAAATTTCACCAACTTCCTAACAAATCTAGCTATTCATAACATTATCATGTATTAAAAATACCGAAGGGTTCTACATGCTGGAGGAAAAAAAAAGTTTCTCATGTAGGCAGCCATTTATTGTGCAATGCATTTTGGGTAGTAATGTCATCTGGCTGCAAAGTTCTTCATTTCCACATCTTTTGGAATTAACTCACCTCGATCTTCCTTACAGTTATTTCTTCCCCTATTGTCCTCTTCACTAAAAGTGCACTCAGGTTGGAATTAAAGACAGCTATAAGGATGACACTCTGTAGGAAAGGTAGTGATGTCCTAAGGCTGCATTGTTCTTCAGCAAAACATTCAGACAGCCCATCATCACAGAAACACAACTAAACACACATAATTGACGTATACTCGTAAATAAATTTAGCCTACACACACGCACACAGATATACATACACGCACATACATCCGTATACATACCTACACAAGCACATATACACCACATAATAAAATCCTACAGTGCAAAAAGCGCGGTGTGCAAAAAAAGTTTCTTGTAATAAAAAATGATTTAAAAAATGGTTAAGAGACAGAGCTAAACTATTGTAGGCATGACAAGCCTAAAAACTACTTAAAACCATGTATCCAAAAAGATGATGAGTCGCACATTAAAAGAAGGCTATTGCGCATTAAAAATTGTTATGGCTGCTGGCAGAAAAGACTTCTGGTGGCGTTCACTCTTGCACCTTGGGGGGATCAGCCTGTGACTGAAGGTGCTCTGTTGAAACACCCCAAGAGCATAAAGTGGGTGTGATGAATTATTTATTATTGAATTCAGTTTATTGAGTATTTGCACCTCAGCCACCTGCTCAATTTTGTCCTGCTGGGCTCCAATGATGGAGCCTGCTTTTTACACCAATTTGTCTACTCTGTTCTTATCTGCTGAGCGAGAAGTCTCCCCACAGCAGACCACCCCAAAGAAAAAAGCACTAGCCACAACAGTCTTATAAAAGATGCACAACAGAGGTTTACAGATGTTAAAAGAGGATAGCCTCCTCAGCAAAAAGGATTATAAGGAAGCAACAACTGTAATGTAGATTGAAGTCAGTGTATTTGAAAGCATGTGGGAAAAGGACAATGCAGCCAGATTGCATAACTAACCAAAATTAATTTAACAAAAATGGCACCCTATAGTTAATCTAAATTTACTAAGAATACAGAAATCTAGAGTGTGTGTCTTTATAAAACAAACAAATAGAAGACCCTAATGTTAATCTAATAAAGTCAACATGTCTTAACATGCAGGCTTCTTCACAGGGTTAGTATGGGAGATGGGGCCTGTCATTATCAAGCCCAGCCCCTGACAAAACATCCACATGCCTATGTTTGTGGCTTGCAACTTTATTACTTTAAACTATAGCTGGCTTGGGCGTGCCTTAGGACAAATCCTTGTCATAGTGCTATAGCCAGCCACTGATTACACCTGAGTGACTCTTGAGTCATTAAATGTTTATATAAACATGAATACAAAGTGAAATAATAGAATCATGGTTATATCTAAATGCACTGATAGGTATCATAGGTATGTATTCCTATATTTTTTATCACAAAAGTACAAAAAAGTTCATTGTTTAGCTTAGCTAAGTAAAAAATCCTTATCTAAATAAAAACATCATAAATTCATTAATACTTCTTTTTTGGGCTTGATTATATGGAATAAGATTCTTGTCTATGTTTTACTTTAATGTATAACTTGTATTTGGTTTAGGAGGAAGCAGGATGAATCACTTGTTCAGGGTGCTTATTAGCTTTCTGATAAGGGCTAAACCTTTTCCAAATGAAAAAAGACTTATCTCTCGTCACCCTTGCCTCAGCAAGGGTTTCAACTTCTGTATAAAAACAACCTTGGCCATTTAAGGCATAGGCTACCTGGTAGAGGAAGCGCTGGCTGAACTGGTGCATGGCGCCCTGCAGCTGGTTACGCTGGCTCTGCCATTGCTGGTAGTTTCGCACAGACTCGGCGGTTGGTCTCTGCCATGTGGTGGTTCTGGTGTTGTGATCCACATAGTAAAACCTGCCTCGCTGGTCCACTCGCTTCTCCCAGCTGGAGGGGGGACAGAGAGAAGGTGGGAGAGTGAGAGAAGCTTTGACAAAACCTTTATTAAGCATGTTCAGGGTGGGTGGTTGTATTTAAAAATGCTGCCTAGATAGTAACTGATTTATAGGGGCAAGGAAAAAGAAACAAAGACAAGAAAAGGAAAGAAAACAGTAAAAGGAGGGAGACAGAGAGTGGGAGGGAGGGAGACGAGAGGAAAGAGGGGAAAAATCTGCACACGTAGAACAACAGTTCCCATACTTTTACAAGTAATAACCATAGCCCCAAAATGGTCCAATTGTCCAAAAATTTAAGCTTACCAGAGTCAGCAGAAAAATGTGACTTATTCACATAAAAGCCCTCGATCTTTATTTTTCTGTCCGATTATAAAGGCTTTTTCTGAACCTCAAACACCATTACCTCTTTATCCACTTTAAAAACAAAGCAAGCTGTAGCTATGATGATGAGGGAAAACAATGGTAGTAGCTGGGTTTCTGAGTGACAATAACCATGTGCTGGACTGTGTGTTTGTGTGTCAGGGCCTTCCAGTGGCATTACTCAGAAGTCTATGAATATCCTGTCTGTCCGCTGAGACAGGGGGTCTGGACATGGACTGAGATAGACGGTCCACACACAGAGACCAGTCCCCTGGGCTCAGCAGGACTCACTGCAGCTCTGCTACTATTCTCATATCCGTGACTTAAGCACTACAGCATTTAGAGGAGAGAACAGCAACGACTTCTGCATACTATGAAAACACACCATGCAGATACTCCAGAAGTTTGAACCATAAAAGTGTTTCCATTGCAGGCAGAATGTAGGCCCACATGACATTTTTTGTACCCCTTACAAACTATCCTTTAAAGAAAAAAAAAAAAAAAAGATTTAGTCAATGTTATTTTAAGTGGTCTGACAGTCTGGTATCCACTGCAGTCTGGAGATTAAATTCTTTGCCCGAGCCCAAGATACCCCCAACATGCCCCAAAGTCCAGGCCCAGGCTGTTCTGGCTCTGGGGGAGTCAGAGATGTCCTGTCAGACATAGCAGCATAACTGTAATCTACAGTGGACTTTTTTTTCTATTTTTCTGAACATGACATGCTGGATAGACTTTCATATATCCATGGCATAGGGTCTATTTCACATTTATCTATTAAACCTCCCATACAAAGCATTTGGGAAGGGGTAGGCTTTTCAAAAGAATCACTTGAAGATGATTGGCTAAATGTTCTATCAGTCACATTCATTATGGGCCAGTCAGAGCCAGGAGACAAAAGGAGAGGCTCAACACAAGCAGATGCTGCCGTAGATAATGAACGTCTGAGCTTGTTGGTGGATGCTACTCATGCCAAGGCAGAGAAAAGTGCAAAAATATCTTCTCCACCAAGAGAAGCTTTCAGTGTAACTCTTTGTTCTTGTTCTGATAAAGAAATGTGACCCAGTTCTGATAATACTGAGGCAATACTAAAGCTACATCTAAGCTAATTGCTACACCTGTGGCAGCCACTGTAAACACTGGCTTACAAAAAGCTAAAGCCTGCCTGTAACTAGGGATGCAATGATTCGTTGCCATTGTTGACAATAATCGATGATGAATTCCATAGCAGACAAATTTTTATAGTAGATGATTTGTCTGTTGTGTCCGCACACCTTTTTAATGCAGTGTGTTGCCATTGTGTTTGCAAAATGTTTTCTCAATCTGAGATGCTTGGGAGTTAGCCATCTGTCATTCATGCTATCTCTGTTGAGAGTTGCGCATGCTGAACAGTGCTTGACAGGAAAAGAAAAACAGAGAGAAATGACAGTGCCTGATGCAACATCTGAATGTCCTAAAACTTTGAAAGTCTGGGAATATCTTACCCCGAATTTCCATATACAGCGTGCGCACCGCAGAATGCCGGCAAATCGAACTGCAGAGCGTTTTGCTCCCTCTCTAGTCTATCAGAGCATTTCCATAGCCAGCACTCTAGACCGGCAGCGGCCTGTGCCTAGAGCGGCACTCCGCTCCGCTTCGTTTCAGATACGCTGCAGGTCTATTTCAGCGCCGGCCGCTGCCAAACCTCATAAACACAATGCATAGACTCCTGATCGTAAATCGTCACTTTATCAACATTACGTCTCATCCTGCAGCGAGAGCAAAGAGTCAACGAGAGGTCAGTGGGTCACAGAGCTACAATGGCGCCATTGACAAGGAGAAGTTAACTTTTGGGGATATTAAGCCAAAGAATTTTGCATAAAACCACAGATCCTTCAAGCAAAGATTAACCTTTTAACTTCCTAATGTACTCACTCAATGGAGGAAGCAATAATATCATGGACTTATAATGGAAAGGATGATAAATTAACCCCAAAAGGTAAAATAGTCCGCTGTTGACATGCTATTCCTGTGTGAACTTGCAGTTCTCCTGTGATCTCTTCCTGCTGATCAGGGCTTGCACGCCGCGGCACAACACTGTAGACTAGCTTCCAGTGGGCGAGGTCGCTCGCCTTTCGGTCTGGTAAGGCGAGCGACCTCACCGAAGCAGCGCTTTGGTGCGCGACGCGCACGCTGTATATGGAAATTCAGGGTTACTCTCGATGGTTCAAAAAGAAAGACTGCCTGTTAAAAAATGTAAAGCAGACCTTACATATCTCGGGAGCACATCAGCAATGCATTTTTACTTTCTATGCTAATGAATGTTGATCATCCACTGGCAATGTCGTCCATGCTTTTAACATTAATGTAACACTACAGTGCTGCAGACATTATGGTGGCATTTTTTTTCCCTCATCCCATTTTCTACCTTTGATGTTAACATGTTACACAGGGAGTGATGCACACTATCTCTTTTACTACTTGTCAACACTTCAAGAGTGGAGTGAACGCTAAACCAACATACAATAATTAGGCTTTACATTTGTAAAAGAAAATCATTCAACCTTACTTCAATACTTATTATGTTAAAAGCCAAGACAATACACAATATAGCTTGAAATGAAAATTTAATAGTATAAGCAACAAAGTGTTATTAAATCCATTTCTGAATAAAGAACTCTGACTTATTGTCTTTATTTTAAGTTCATACATGTTTATAAGTATGTCAAAGTTCTTTTTTAAGTGATTAGTAAAATAAATAAATAAATAAATAAATAATAATAATAATAGTTCTAACAAGAATTGAGCCGTTAAAGCTATCAAGGGATCCAAAAGCATGTCAACCGACTAGTCGACTAATAGTTTCAGCGGTCGGTGAGTAGTCGATTATAGGAATAGTCGTTAGTTGCATCCCTACCTGTAACTATCACAAACTCATGCTAAAGCAGGTCAGAAGAAGAGCAAAACATCTTACCATCATGAAAAGCTTTCATGGCTGTTCTTTGCCCTTTTATTTAGCAAAGAAATGTGCTCCAGTTCTGATAAAACTGACCCTATGTCATAGCTACATCCGAGCCAAACACAACACTGGCAGCAGCCATTGCTACACACTTCCAGTACGACTACATTCCACCCATAGCTAACACCTCATTCTCCTCAAATGAAGCTGATTGTTCAGGTTTGTTCTGAAACTGGGCACAAACATTTCAGATTGGAGCTTAGCAAGATGGATTGATGGCAGACATGGAATCTGGCCAACCCATCTGCTATGCAAGGTTGCATTTTTCTTGTAAAAACTTAAAAACAACTTCCCCCAGTGACATACTGCCCAGCTTTGTTACTCAAGTGTATTGAATAATAAAGTCTTCACATTTCAAACTGCTGCCAGCTTAGAAATAGTGCAGAGGGGGATTAATAAAGGATAAGTGAGGGAGATGGAGTGCAGGAAATAATTACAAACAGGTGGAGGAAAGAGAGGCAAAACATCAATTGATCATCTGTTCTAATGCAACTCAGATTCCACTGATGTTACTGAGGCGCAGTGCAAACAGTAGCCTTGTCTGTTAGCAGACTGATCCTCTCCAAAAAGCTTAGCACGTACAGTGCACGGCGATGTCGGCACATCTGCTCCTCATCCTCACTGCTCTGTTTATCATCAGCACAAAAAGGCCATGGCTGTAGATTCTTCCATGTTGTGCTCATAAATATCTTATGTGAACAGATTTCTGTTCTGCCAATTCCTATTCTCTTCATCAGGGGTGTCCCGATCCTGATCATATGTATTGGATAGAAGGTGACAAAAGCATTTCATATTCATCAGAGATCAGTAATTGGATCTGATCAGCCCAGAAGATCATTTACGCCAACTGTTGTAAACGTAGCACAATTTACGGCAGGCCGTAAACGCACCACTAACACAACAAAGCAGCAGTAGCAACATTAGCATTCCTGTGTCTAAAATGTCAGTGGTGTGGAAATACATCAAAATGAGCATGATAACAGTCCAGTGGTCACTTGCAGCATCTGTAACACAACTGTTTCATGTGTTCAGGTGGCAGCAGCAGAGCTGCGTTTAACACACAAATTTAATCCATCATCTCTAAACTAAACATGCAGCAGAATACAGTGACTTTCCTATAGCAACAGCGAAGGCAGCTACACCGAATGTTAATTTATATCTTTTACAAATATGTTGGCTGTACTAAGTTAAATGGAATAAGTTTGAGACATCTAGTAGATATTCTGTTTACTTCAATTATTTTTGTAAACAAAAACAGTTGAAACTCTAGGTACTTATGAGTATTGGATCGGGAACTGGTATCGGTAGATATTCAATATCAAAAAATCGGGTGGGGATTGGAGGCCAAAAACACTGATCAGGACAACCAAACTCTACATTTATGCTAATTGCATTAGCACCAAAATACCATGTCATTACTTTTATGTGTTGACATTTTTGTAAATTTACCCTGAAATTTCAATTTGTTGGTGTTTATATTAAATGGTAAAGCAGTAAGATGGCGACTGTAAGTAAATTATTTCCAAAACAACACTAATAGCTTTGTTACTGACATGACCAACGCGATTCAATAATTTCTTAAACAAGTTTGAGAAATTTGAGCAACACTTGCATCATGCTTTTAACTGTGTCTATACATATTCTGTTAAACTGTATTTTAGGGTCTAAAATCTGCCTTAACTATAGGCTTTTGGGAAAAGTGTGGACATACTGTTTATAGCTCTGGTGTCTGCAGTAAAAGATCTGTCCACATGGTCTGCATCACCGTCCTGAGGGTCTGAGTTCAGAAACAACAGTAAACTAGATTAGCTCATGATACTTTGTCTTCTGAAGGAAAAGGCTGATCTCTTTTGTGGTCAGAAGTCAGGCTCAGATCCACAACAGCACCCCAGGAGCTGCTACGTTTCAGTATCTTTCTCAAAGACCCTTCAGTGGTGTGGATGATAGAAAGCACAGTCATTAGGTTGAGGGATAGTCTCTCTAACCACTATGCCTCTGAGCTTCCTTTAGAAGACAGGAAAAGAAACGCTCCCAATCTGATATTAGCACTAGCTAGTTATTTGCTGGAGCCACGGGAAATACTGGAGCCTGCAATGGCTTGTCTGAGTCTCAATTGGTTCTGCTATCTGACTTCAACTCTTGCCCCAGGTGATGTCACTGATCGGTTCCATTTTTACACTATATTAAGACAAGGATAAAGAACATTAAGCAACATAGCCTACATTTTTACCATACAAAGTCATTATTGAGATGTAAAAGGACAGTTAATGGTTTCTAACCAGTCGCTCCTCTCCTTCTCCTCCTGATTGTATAGTAATAGAGTCACTTTAGGCAAGTTCATGACAAATGGAGCTGCAATGACAATGGTCACTCCTTTTGTGACTCCTTTTATGTGACGTCACAGCCAATGAGAGACACCACAACATTAAAGCTCACCTTTTCATCACAGACACACACACAAAAATAAACTCAAGAGTTTTCTTTAGAGACAGGAATACACTGTCATAATAAGCCCACTCTTTCTTGGCACCTACCATCAGTTTAAGAGGCCCCACTACTGCAGGGCTAGAAGCAATTGTTTTTGTGACATCATACAACTAACCAGAGGGGCTGAACTTGCAATGCATGAATAGTTACAAACTCTGCAATATATTTGAAAAAGAGCAGTGTGTCTCAGAAGCTGACCTTGCTCTGGTTTTGGATGGCTTTCATTAGTTTAGCTTCCAAGTTCCCCTTGCCTATCCCCCCAGCCTACCCCCAAACTTCTAAACAGTTCCTGGTGCATACATCTGGAGCTCTACACTAGCCTGGCATTAGTTTGCTAATTGATCCTCTGAAGGGCCATGGCAGCCAGCAGCCAACACAGAGGTGGATGGAAGTACATGTGTGGCTCTAAGAAAGGACTTTTGTTCTCTGGGCCCCCACGCTCTCGTTCCTTGTATGGAAAAACTGAGATGGGGGGTGGAGGCTTGGGGAAAAGTGGGGGGTGACCTTTCTCTAAAAACAGCCTCTCTTTCTTTCAGTCACTCAGTCGTACACTTTGAAAATCAATAAATAATAGCTACGAGTAGAAAAAGTCATAAAAGAGTTGGGTTCTGGCAGGGGTACTCTTATAATACAGCTCACAAAAAGGGGAGAAAACTGTGTTTTCACTGTGCTGTCTCATCACACAATCACAAATCAAACTGGTTGATTAAAGCTAAATGTCATTGTATATAACCACAAAAACTCTCAAAACAGAAAAAAAGGAAAATCACACACAAGATGGCTTTGTGTGTTAGCTGAAAAGACTGAGACTGAACAGAAGTATTCCTTTAGACAGATGAGACATAAATGCACGTCCTACAAATAAAACACATTAAGGCCTAGTCGGCCCCACAATACGATATTATCACTATACCATTCACCATTCAATATTATTACAATTTTAAACAAGTAAATCTGCACATTTTGTGTATCAAGTGCAACTTAGATTAACCCTGACCCTATAGCTGTTTTGTAGTAGATTTTTAAAAGGACTGACTTTCAGGGGAAACAATAACAAAGAATCAAAAAAGAACCGGTTGCAGCCGTTTCTGTTTTAACTTTGGTTTTACCCTGAGTATTGTTTCATTTAAATCTTCTTTATATCAGGGTATATTCATCTGTGAAAAGCCCATGTAAGTTGAAGTCTAATGGCTTTATCTAAAACATTAGTCATGTTTTAAGACATACATAATCAACATATGGAATTTCCTAAACCTCAGATATTTTCTATGACATGCAGTTTACAAGAGTCAGTCTTTTTATGTAAGACAGTCTGCACATTGGAGAAATGCACAAACAAGACGGTAACCGAACTCAGTTTGAGGCTTATTTTCAGTTGTTTTAGCTTGATGCAACTCTCTTACGCCTTTACCATTGTTTAAAATGATTGTTGAGAAAAACTGTTGTATCGATTAAACCTTCCTTACTCATTTTCTTGCACATGCTTGAACAGTGGTATTGTGCTGAAACCTATCTTTTCCATTTGTGTGACTGACTGTTGTTGATCGGTGATCAAAAAACACTTTACACATGACCGGCTGAAATTTGATTTTTACCTCTATTGCATCAAAACCCAACGTACAACAGCTAATAATAATTGCATCAACACAGTAAACTTGTAAAAGTCTAGCAAGCATACCCTGGTGGCAGTGGTCTCTCCCAGGTTGTTGTTTTGGTGTTGTGGTCAACATAATAAACTCGGCCATGAGGCAACACCCTCTGCTCCCAGCTACAGAGAGAGAGAGAGAGAGAGAGAGAGAGAGAGAGAGAGAGATGTTATACTTTAACTTGTACAATAAACATATCCCAGGTGCACTAAAAGGGCCTATTTGGTGTTCTATATAACCAATGTAATTACATACTACACACCATCCATTTTGTTAAACAACTTAGGGGAAAGGGAGCGTGCAAACCTTACTGCTTAATAAGCAATGTTGTGTGACACAGAGAGAAGTATTAAAGTACTATAACCACAGTAAACATCAGCCTTCTAAAAATATTTCTCAATCATCTCTAAGAACTCATTCTTGAAGTTCTTAAGTACTATTTCAGTCTTGGCAGGTATTAATCAGATATCTATCTGTTCATTGTATCTGTGTGCCATTTGGTCTCAGAAATTCATATTCAGAAAGCTTGTACTGAAAAAAACAGACACTGATGATTTTTTCACATAACTTTATATTCAATCTGTCTGAGCTTGTGATTTTCAGACCTGGAGGTTATAGAATCAAGAGCATGATTTAGGTCTTGCCTTGGTGATCAATCATGAGGAGGTTCATCTTGTTTAAATCAACTAAATGCCTTATTTTTAATGAAGATGACATGGTAACAAAATTGTGGTGGTACTTTGCACATTTTCTCAAAAAGATTATATTAAAGCATTGCTACAACTCCTCATGCAATACACTGGAGCAGTTAAAAAACATCAAGAACTCTAGCAATCTAAACACCAAACAGGGCAGAGGTACAGAAAACTAGAATACAACTATCAGCTTGTTGATATGGAAAGACTTCTTATGTATTTCTATTTAGTGACAGAATACTTTCAAGGCTGCATTTGTATCTTTCATAATAGTAGGGAGTAGTTTCAAATTCTAGGCTGAAGGTAAGATGTTATGTTGTATTATACATTTTTATGCACTAGCTCTTACCCTGCCGGGAGTGAGTCTGTACTGGATTCTGTAGTGCTGTTGCTGGCCTGGTCGCTATTAGAGGCGGTGTTAGAGCCAGGCTCCGGCGGGGCAGCCAGACCCAGGGCATCCTGACCTGGAGAGGGGCTGCTGCTGCTGCTGCTGGCTGCCGGGGATCGACCTGATGGTGAGGGTGGAGGAGGTGTGTGGCGGGCCACACCCCCGCGGCTGTTCTCCAGCCCATTAGATGTCAACTCAACTTTGTCTGAGAGGAAACCAGACAAGAAATAGAAAATTACTAAAAAGCACATTTTAGTATCAGGCGACTCTAGTCTGGTGGTTCAAGGATTTACACCACTTCAAACTGGATTTTACCTAAAGTAGTCCACTGCATAAATGTGCTGATGTAAAAAAAAAAATCAGTTATTTCTTTCTTTGACAATGTTATCTCTGATGAGATGTAAAATTAACTCGTTATTAAACAAACAGCCAGGCTAAAGATGTGACTGTTCCCTTTCTCAGTGAAGGACTATTCTTGTTTGACAGAAAACTCAGTTACATTTGCAGTGAAGCCATCAGCATCACATCAAAAACAGATAATTTACTATATGTGGATGCAGTCTATATGAATTGCATTTCATGAAAAGAAATGATAATAATCAAGACAGTATAAATTTGAAGCGAAAAATACAGGTTGTAACAATTCAGGAGAATACTGAAATGTTTTTTTCTTTGAAAAAGCATACAAAAATAAGCAAGCAGTATGCAAGGACTTTAAGTCACCTTTGTAATTCCTTTCCACTTGTTACTAGACATTTATTACTGAAAACAGCAAAGTAATGAGTAAGTGGGTAACCAGCGAAAATTTGAGACACCACATCTTTGTGGCGCTGAGTTAAGCCAACCCATCTAGCTTGACCAATTTGGTTTGCAGTTTTTTCACACAAAATTCTACATTTCTTGTATAAATATGTAAGTTTATGAACTTACTGTAGATCTTCTACACATGAAAGTCATTTTATGGAGTATACGGCAGGTGAAATATACAGTGTAAAAGAAAATATTAAAAAAGGGCTATCTCTATCAGTCTGTCCATCATTGTGAACAAAAACATCTGCTAAAAATGACATTATAAAACTATTTGTCAATTTTTCCACTGTTGTCTGATGAAAATCTTAACTACTGCTGATTCTGATGAAAGACTTCAACATCCAATAAGTCCGAATGCGTCCTGCCTACAGAGAAAATTCTGTCTATTTTGAAGATTTTTTTCCGATTGACACCATCCTGAAGTGATATGATGTGGCTATGATTCATTTGGTTTCAGTCCAGTATTTTGGTTTTATAAAAAAGCATATATTTCTGCTTGCCATTTCTATTTATTTCATTTTAGTTATCATAAATACAATAAACTCCTGAAAGAGACGAGCACCTTGAGTACCTGCACTGCTTCCAGGGCTGCTGTGACTCTTGGAAGACCGAAGGCGACTGGATGAGCCAGGCCCTGTGTTCTGCTCCTCATTCAGCTCACCGTTAGTCAAGGAAACCCCTCTGGTGCACCCAGGGGAGCCGCCTTGTGAACCCCCCACTGAGTGCCGATTACTCCTGCAAACAGAGATGCAAAGACATACAGAAAGGGAAGGGGTGTAGAGCAGATGAGGAAAGAAAATGAGAGAAAAGGAGATGAGGTGGAGAGGCAGGCAAGGGAGGAGGAAAGGGAGGTGTGATGAGACAGTGATGACAACAGAACATCAACATTTATACTCACTGTGTGGAAAAAATGTGTCTGACAGTTGTCTCATACTCATTCTTTGAAAGTCTTTCATGTGCTTCCTTTGTTTTCGACAACATATAATTAGATCTACTGTTTCAGACTCAGGGGATCACATCTTGCAAATTTACAAACATGTAGCTGAGCTATACAAGCAACCCAAAAACACCTCACACAGATGTGTCAGTGTCCTTTTCATATTTTCCAAACACTAAATGTAACATATCTTTTCCAACAAGAACTTTCATGCAGAGTAAAACATGCTGGCTTTCCCTCGTGCTGGCATCGAGGCCTTGCTGGTAAGAGAAAACCTGAGCAAGGGCTACGCTTGTTTTCTTATTAACCACAATGAAGAGAAAAGGAAGCAGAGGAAGGATGCCACAATTCTACATTAATACCAGGCATGTGTTTTGCACAGAGCAGGAGGATGTGGAAAAAAAGTATCACAAACTATTTTTTACTGTGCTAAAAATACTGGTGATTAGTAGAAGTACTTGATAATAATGCATATTCTGAGGGTTTATAGACTGTTTTAGAAACCAAAGGCTTAAAACTTTAGAATGAAGCTGAAAGAAATGCACTTCAGATGTCCAGATTTCAGTTCTTTCTTAAAGTAAACATGACTAAAATTGAAAAACACTGAATAAAGCAATTCTTTGTAAAAATAAATAAATAAATAAATATTGTCTCCTGAACTATCTTGAGTAGATACCGCACAGAAGGGGCTGCTAGCCAAGCTGCTGCTAACAACAAGAACCCTGTTTCAGATTATGGTTCCGTCAGAGTGTGTAGCTCACAGGGTTTTGGACAGTTCTGGTTAATTGACTGCAGAAGTCTACTCCAACCAAAAACAAAAATGGACAAAATGGTTGAAACCAGTAATGCAAAGCAGTGCAACGAACAAAAAGGGTCTCTTTCTCAGTAAGGATTACTTCACCGTTCATCCATCAATAGAGTTTTAGAATTAAAGGCAGAGGTCCTGGCCTCTTTTAAAACAAATGCAGACCTCAGCCGCTACAAGCTGAGCTGCTGACTACTTTACATGAGCTAGTCTCTCTTTTTACCTGCAAAACATTTTATAAAACATCCTATTTAAGAAACATTCTTACATAACAAAAATCCTCACCAGTGTGGAAACTCTTAAAGAGACTGTAGTCGTCTGAAAGGATTTTAATATCCCGTGCACAAACTTAAAATTGCAACCTGAAAAAATATTCACATTTATTTACATTCTGTGACAGGCTGATTGTTGCTTAAAAATCACTATTAAAGTTTCTTGTATTTCTTTTGTTTTTTTTCCACTTTAGTCACTTTGTCACCTCATGCATGTTTTTGTGAACTAGGTTTGTCATGCAAATAGAATTTTAAACTACAATAGGATTCTAATGATAATATAACAGCACTTGCACCTATATTGATACCAAGTCAACAAAAATGTGAGTCAGAAACACCAAATAGTCAGTTATTTCTTTATCTACATGACCCTAAAACTAATAAATCTGAAACAATGCTAACATATTTGTGCAATTCAAACAGTGCTCTCTCCTTGACGCTCATGGCAGCTTTTGGATAGAAACCAATCTCAGAGCCCATCGCCAATTATCTTTCATTATTGTCTGATGAATGCTTTGTGGTTCTGGGAGTAGTGGTGAGTTGTTCTTTAGTTCTGGTGTTAGCCGCTAGCATTAAACAACTTACTGGCAAGATTTAATGTCCTGTATGGTGTTTAAGCCCATAATGTAAAGGCTATAATATGCCTTTTCCCTGAAGTGCAGTTCATCTGCTTAGTCTCCGTTCTACAGTAGACTGTACGTTAAGGACTGTGTTTTCACTCGCGCTCACTTCAGCAGTATAAGCCCCAACAAAGAAACTAATGTGAAATTTTATCTATTAAGGGGAATTAAGTTTTCTGAAATAACAATTGGCATATATATATTTTTTTTTTATCTAGAGTTTGGTTCGTTCCTTTCTGATACATCTGAGGTAGAAAGAGAATCTAAACACTACTTGGCTTTACACCAAGCGTCTGGCACATTAGTGGCGCAAGTTTAAATGTTTGATCTAAAAGGGAATGTTAAGAGAATTTTGTTGCAGACATTTGTTTACAGGAATGGATAAATCTTAACAGTACCATTGATGGGAGCTTGTTTATCATCAGTAAAGACAAAGTTTTGCCCGCGTATTGTTGTCAGCACAGTCACAGACTGTTTTAGCCATATACACCAAGCCGACTAATGTGTGATTAGTCAATATTGCTCAGAATACACAAGACTTCGCATTTTGAATTTCACAACCCTTGTGTACAGATTCTATATCTCTGTGTAGAATCTATAAATGGAGATTATAGACCTGTAGTCAACTAAAGAAAAAGTTAGTCATATGTAATTACACCCACACACTGACCAATTTATTGGCCATTTAGGTGAAAGGAAAAAGAGATAGAGGAAACTTTCACTTTAACTCATAATCAGTTTAATCCATGACATGTTCCTCATAGCACCCTTCTGGTAGTCTAAATGATGTTAAACTATTAACATAACAAGCTTTATGAAACATCATTAGGCTAATGATTTTTAACCATTAACATACTAAAATAACAGCTGACTCAGGGACAATCAGCATTGTACCTGCCTTTAATCATGTGATTTCAGTGATGACAGCACCATAACTGTTCAACATTTGCAGTTGTTTGTATTAATTCGTAATGATAACTATTAACAAGACTCACTATTTCCAGCCTGCATGAATATCAGACAGCATGCAGCATTGTTTTATTGAGGTGAAGAGAAAAAAAAAGTATGCTTGTCAGGACTTAATGACCAGAGGAGATCATCTTTCTCTCTTCTGCTCTCTGTCAGTCTGTAACAGATTCCAACACTCATATCTACATTTTAATAAAACGATAAAGGGACTTAGTACCTGTATTTGCTGACCGGTGACTTAAGCAGACCACAGGAGTTGATGCTTTGACGCAGGGCAGCAGAGAAACTCTTGTTATTTACAGCGCAACTACAGTAAAACAATCATAATATGACATGTTTTGTGTCTCTTTGTGTGCCTCTCTGCCTGTATTGGCAAGCACTGCATTGCTCCTTTCTCTCCTGCTTGCGCCTCTCAAACAGTCAGCTGTGCACTCACACACACACATTAGACTGGAACCGGCTGGAAGGTGTCAGTCCGAGAGACTAGCTGTAAATAGGACTTAATATCTGAAGATTTTTTAAGGCTACAGTACTTTTGTAACATTTTGATACCAAGGATCATTAAAATAATGGCGATCGGAGCATTTTAAATCAAATATATTACAATTTTGAGGAAGTTGGTGTGTGGGCACCAAGCTACTCGTCATGGGATACCGACAGAATCACCGCTCTTCCTCTTTCCATGTTGTCTGATGGAGATGCTGACTGCTGTTCCATGACAGCAGTGGTTTGAGCTCCTGGCTGAACCGCCTTTAATACTCCCCTGCAATGTTTTGAGGGAAATACCATCTGACCCCATGCACCCCTGCTGTAGAGCTTTGAAATAAATGCAGTCTGCTCCACTATTTATTATCCCCATTCTAGCCGGGAGAGCGGCGTCTGAAACCACATTCAGAGGGGGGGAAACATGCTGGCATTCTGCATAAGTGCCTCAATTGACCACACTGGCACAGGTTTCCATCACTGAGGATGATTCTTTTCTTTCTTCCATTTATTTTGATAACCAAATTGCTTTCACTTTAAGATTTTTGTTTAAGTGGTTTTCAAATAGTACTCTGGAAAAGATTACACAACTTCAATTTTGTGCTTTTCTTTTTCAATTATAACACAACGTCCACACAATAATGAAACCAGTGTGAAACCACAGAGATTAAGAAGCAAAAAAGTGTGTTCTAGTTTGATGGTGTAGATTTTAGATAGCTATTCTGATTCAAAAAGTTTATGTGGTTCTTCTGCAAAAAAGCAAACTCCACTTTCTCAGAGAAAATGGAGTTACACAATCAAGTAATGTCAAAAGTTTTCATTAAGCAGCTGTGGTTAGAAAGAACCCGTTGTAGAAATTAATGTCTTATTTGCCCTTTTGGGTGAAATTCTTAACATAGAATTGAAAGATGATGGTGAGATGCTCATTCCTTTTCTTTTACAAATAGTTTGGATTTGCTTCAGTAGATTGATTCATCAGTCAGCCATGAAACAGGCTCTGATAGCTGTCACACACTTATGTGATGGACTAAGTGAAGGTGTCTTTATTGACCATATCTGGGGCAATTTACTGTGCAGCCAATCAATAGTGCCTCTTTTACCACTCGCAGCATCAGCTGCTTTTTTTGTTTCAGTAAGTGTTTGACTCTCAGCTCTTATATTTCATTTAATCTTGGGGTGTCCCCCACTAAGGTTTTACATAGTCAAATCTGAAGTCTGCATGGCGACCTTATCCAGATACTGCAGATGCCCATTTACAATAAAGAATGCTCATAGCTGATGATATTCATTAGCCTATCAGCTACTTGACTGTTTTACTAGACAGGCTGTGTTACTTGTTGTCCAGTGACACAACATGCATTTTACTTTTTTGGGATGATCTTTAACTTGTTCAAAATGCCGCCATTTATTCAAAGTTATTTTCAAACACTGAAACCTGAAATCCTGCAACAACAATGGCCCCGTACAATGGGATAGTCCACCTTAAGTTTACCCATGCACACACAAAAAAGACTGATAAGAAGTACTGGGTATTATCAGAATTGCACTAAAAGTTTTAAGTTGATATTAACACCAAGACAGGAAATTAGTCATGATTGATTTGGACAAAACAGGCTAATCTATGTCACACATAGAGATTTAACTCCCCCATATAGCTTGAATGGAGCAATCCTTGCCAGATGTTTGACTATGACAACAGAGAATAAAGCCAATCGAATAAGCTCTTTTGAGGGGATAGTCAAATCCTTGACTAGTTGGGGTCATCCCTAATTCAATCCCTGCGTTATAATGTAAGAATGAAAAATGTGTGCTTGTGTGTGTCCTGACCTGCTGTTAGGCCCCGCTGTGCTGGGAGTCTCCTCACTCTGTGTCCTCCTCAGGTTTGGTCTGTCTGACTGCAGTATCTCTGCAAAGACACATTACATCATCAATGTTCAGACACTGCTAATAATAACCACCAGCCCATACTCACGTCACATACTCACTCAAATTTAAACCACCTGCACTTAAAAAAGTTCTCTTTTTCTGTTTATGGAGAAACATGCGAGTGTGAGGATAACAAAATACCATTGTTTATAGAGCTTAATACTCTGTGGTGAAGTAGGAAAAGAGCTAAAACAAGACAGATGCCATAACACTTTAAAGTTCCTGAAGCAGCAACAAACAGTGTGCTTTAAGTCTACTGCAACTCCATACCAAGCTGATGTTTACAAGCAGAAATTAAACAACAACCAGACATTAAGATTTGGCAAATTTGAGAGAAGACAGACATTTTATTTCCAACTTTTCTGGCAGAAATCAGTGACAGATGAAGATAGTTTGAATCACCATTTAGTAAAACAATGAGAACTCCTCAGGGCTCTGACTTAAGATAAGGATAAAGCTAAAAACAGATGTCAGTAACAAAACTTACAACGACATTCATTTAAACAAGGATGCCTTCTGTTAAGACAATCTGCTCAGTCACGTTAAAGAGTGAGCCAAAGCCTGTAATACTCTAATTATCCTTTATACAATTACAGCTTAACAAGACACATGTCATATTTAAGTTTGAAATGAGTCAAAAGTTCATTTATATTAAAGCATCATAACCTTTTAGCTTAGCTAATAATTAATTCTGCATTTTGCTACCCATACAGCAGCTATGTTTAATCTGAGAAGATATTCAGTTGATTCATGGACCAGCCATTGAACAAACCAATAGAGTCAACAAGTATTAGAGTCCTTCTGCTGACTGTTGGGACAATTTTAATAAAAATTTGGTTCACAGAACAAGTTCTCACTTAATAACATGGACAAAAAGACAAACACCCAACAGCACTTTTATCAAACCAATACACACACGACAGGTAACTAGGGATACACATTATTGGATTTTTGCCAATACTGACACCGATACATCCGCAAATTTTTTTGTAAAGAACACCAAGTTCTCCAGTGATAGTGTTGACCTGTAGCTGAAATTAATTATCTATATTAAACAGCAGCTTGGGTCCCTTGGACAATTATGACAAAATGCTTAAAGTAACACAAACACATTCTTTATAAGTGCATTAAAATAAACCAGCTGAGTCTAGACCTTAGTTTTAGTCCCCACTTTAAGTAAAAGGAAAGAGTGAAAAAGAGATTAACTTCAGCCGAGGTAGGCCCCCACTGATCCTACTCTTAACTGCATAAACTTATTTGTATAATCTGCAGATATGTATGGCCACTATCAGCAGAATTTGATGTTCTTATTTGCCAAAACCGAAGAACAATTTTTTAAGCAATTAATGTACGATACAGAACTCATGCCGATTATATCATTCATCCTTAAAGGTAACTAAATATGTACCAAGATGCATAGTATTGATAATATCAAATAAATTACTAACTCAGGTCAGGTAAGGGAGCATACGCCAGTTCGGCACTTTGCCACATCAACCTGTACTGCCAGGTTGATGGTTGACGGTCCTGTACTGCTCTGGCTTCCTGATGGCCATCCTCCACGCCCCATCTCATCAGATATCCTCCCAGCTGCCCCCCTCCTGATGCACGCAATGGCTCCCAGTGTCTGTACCAGCCCACCGGGTCCTAAGCACCCAGTTTGCAGTAAGCTGGATGAGGCCCAGGAAAGCGCATCAGGTGCCCGTAGAAGTGCATCTGCCGAACTTGTCACGAAGGAGCCAAGCTGACACCTCTGCCATCAGACAACATCCAGGCCTCACAAGATTATTGTAAGACTGAAAGGACTAAGAACTAAAAGACTGACTTTTGTCCATAAGCTCAGATACCAGTAACACATTTTACCACCTAGTCTGGCATATGCCTGAAATGGTGCTTGCAGAGGTGTCTGTTTTGTAAAGGCTACTACAGATTAAAACAATCAAAAATTAACTTTTTAGTTTGCTAATTCTCATCTTGACATTTTGTAGATCCCTTAACTATTAAGTTTTGGGGGTCAATCCCATTTTTGTTTAAAAATCTAAAATAATAAATCTATATAGACTAAATACCTGCAGAAATGGAAGAATGGTCTGTTGTTTAATAGAGACCATTCATCCATTTATGTACTGCGCAGCCTGTGCTGGTGTGCGAGTGTGCGGTCGTGGTGATGTGAGGGAATGTGTGACTATACACTCATTCCCAACTCTGACTGAAAACCACAGGCCTATAATATGCTTTTCATTAACACTCACTTTCTCCTTTGCACACACAAACACAGCACCTTTTTATATGTACAACACTCACGCTGGAGGCATGTCAGATGCAAACAGGATCCATATTTACACACATATATATCCTGCTATCTAAAGTAAAGCAAACAGGTAATCTCTTACTGACTCATACTCTCTCTCTCTCTTTCTCTCTGTCCTACACATACACACTCAGACCCACAGTGCTGTTTTGTGGCTATGAAAGGGCTTCTTGTGTGCAGACCCGATGGACATACAGAAAAATAAACAGTGGTCTTGAGGAGAAACCATTGTGTCATAGCCTGCTCACTGAGTTCAACACCCCCAGCTCTCCCAATGGCAAAGGTCTAATTACTGGTTAGGTTTGTGTATGTCTGAATGTACGTGCTCAAACATGCAGGTAGGTGTTTCAAATGCTGTCCCTGGTCAGCAAACGTCTTACAGCTTACAGCCATTCCCATCTAAAAAAAAAAAAAAATGATGTTGTGATGTGATGTAAAAGTTTTGCCACTGATGGACAGGAAACTCCTCTAACCACATTTACCCCACTTCATTTGAGTGAGATACTGTCCTGGGATAAGTCATGTCCAACAAATAGTTCAAGTTTCAAAAGGTATAATTACCATCCTAACATCTATATTAAGGTCTCTCTTGCTTTAGGTGGCTGACTATAGTTATAAATATTAATTTTAGTAGAGTTCCCAAGAAAACCATCTTGAAAAAAATACTTGCTGAGTCAAAAGGTTGTCTGTTAGAGACACTAATGCTAATGCAGACACTTCAGCTGTGAGGGAGGGCAGATCAGAGACACTCAGCAGCAGCAGTTTAATACAAAAAGCCTGCATCTTTATGTCAATTTAAAGATGTGTTGGTTCTTAGATATTTTGAGCACAACTGCTGTAAAATAATCAGAAAATAACACATTTTTTTGTGCTTCTCTCTACCTGTATTGCCCAGAGCTGCAATGCTCCCTTCTTTCTCTGCAGCATGTCAGCTGTGCGCTCATGCTGTTCTTGCTCCACCTGAACCTCCCCACTCACAGACCAGCTTCAACTAACCGACCAAACAATCAACTAACTGAATGCAGTCCACATGTACACAGAATCACACAAACCAAAGAAAGATACAACCCACCTAGCCTACATTCATTGCACGCTCTCATATTGCACTAGATTGTCAAAAAAATTAATCACTCCTTTCCAGTACTGTGGCACATCAGCGTGTTAATGTACGGACTCAAGCATCATGTGTCCTTGATAATAAGTGTTGACATCAGTGTATCCGGCTTCTGATTCTGTAGAATTAGAAGCTGCATATTTGTTGATCTTCTACGTATGAATCAAACCTCAAAAAAGTGTGCCAATACTACCAGAATTCAAATCTTTCTGCTCTGGTTTCTGTTTCTCCACAGCAATCAATACAAGGGTTTGTCTATGAAGCCCATTAATGTGTGTGAGAGCGTGTGCAAGCGTGTGCATGCGTGTGTCAGAAAGGCTGCCAGGGGAAATGAGTAAAACCTCCAAACTAACAGAGGTGCCTTCAGAGCGAGAACACAGAGTGCCTTAACACCAGCAGAAAGCAGCACACTTCCACCTTTATGCGCTTTATATATTCAAGCAACCCCGGTACGCCTGCACACACACACACACACACAGTATAGAATGTAAAACACATGTAAATGCACAATCGACACACACACACACAAGCTCCAAACACGCGCCTGCATCTCCGCTCATGAGACCTTAAAACACACCTTGGTTTGGTTTCAGAGGGCACACTCCAGTCCTCTGTTCACCAACCTCTCTTGCCCCCCAAAACACACACAACACGTGTACACACACATATGACCTCTGTCATCTCTGCCCCTGTAAACCAGGGGAGGAAACCCCCCTGCTACCATGCACACGGCTCTGGATCACAGGAGGCGATTGTGCTGCTGAGCTGCAAGCAATGAGGCTCAATTACACAATTCTCAGAAACAAATTAGACAAAAGCACTCCTGATGTCTGTGATTATGTATGTTTGGCTGTGTGTGAGCGTGTAACAGTGTGTCCTGATTTCAGGAGAACTTAACAAAAAGATATGCATTACAAAGAGAACTTATGGAGAGCTCTCGATTCAGTTCTGATTAACTCTGACCTGCACATGTTAACATTACAGACCTGGTTTTGTTTGACTGCATCGTCAGGATCCTATTTCACTGGCTGGCCAAAACCTTGTATCTCTGTTTATCATGATTTAATTTTTTTTTCAGAAACAAGTGCTATTGGTCACCCTTTACATCTGTCAGTGGGTTTAACCAATTTTAAGGCAAAAACATGATTTAAGATGCTGACTATGACCATCATTTTCATCCCCTGAAAAGTGGGGATTTTGCCAGTGATTTGCTACATTTGTTCCTTTACATACAGAATGACTAATACCTTCAGCTGGAGCCTGCAGCATTTTGTTTAAACCCTGCATAAAGGCTGGAAACCTGGTTAAACTTCAACTATGGCTGTTCACTGCATAGCTTGTGTGCAAGACCAGACCATAAGCCAACGTGGCTTCATGCAATGGTTTGAGGGTAACCACTGAAGCCTCTAGATTTGCATATTGGTCACTTTGGTTTTTGGATTAAAAATTAATTCATTTGACTGAGAGATTGGCCTCTATCTGTAGTAATGATATGTTAATTAAAGGTAACCACACCCTCAAGCACACCCTGCTTTAAATGACTTTTACAATAATTACTAGGGATTTACAATATTATCTACATATTGATACCAGCAGATTGGTATTAGCAGACCTGAACATTTCTGCCAATATTTACACACATGGACAAAATTGTTGGTATCCCTCTGTTGATGAAAGAAAAACCCACAATGGTCACAGAAAAAACTTGAACCTGACAAAAGTGATAATAAATAAAGATTCAATGAAAATTAACCAATGAAAATTCAGACATTGCTTTTGAATTGTGGTTCAACAGAATTATTTTAAAAAACAAACTTATGAAACAGGCCTGGACAAAAATGATGGTACCCTTAACTTAAAATCTTGTTGCACAACCTTTTGAGGCAATCACTGCAATCAAACGATTTCTGTAACTTTCAATGAGACTTCTGCACCTCTCAGCAGGTATTTTGACCCACTCCTCATGAACAAACTGCTCCAGTTGTCTCAGGTTTGAAGGGTGCCTTCCCCAGACAGCATGTTTCAGCTCCTTCCACAGATGTTCAATAGGATTTAGATCAGGGCTCATAGAAGGCCACTTCAGAATAGTCCAATGTTTTGCTCTTAGCCATTCTTGGGTGTTTTTAGCTGTGTGTTTTGGGTCATTATCCTGTTGCAAGACCCATGACCTGCGACTGAGACCAAGCTTTCTGACACTGGGCTGCACATTTCTCTCTAGAATACCTTGATAAACTTGAGATTTCATTGTACCCTGCACAGATTCAAGACACCCTGTGCCAGATGCAGCAAAGCAGCGCCAGAACATAACAGAGCCCCCTCCATGTTTCACAGTGGGGACAGTGTTCTTTTCTTGGTATGCTTCATTTTTTGCGTCCGTGAACATAGAGCTGATGTGCCTTGCCAAAAAGTTCCAGTTTTGTCTCGTCCATCCATGGGACATTCTCCCAGAAGCTTTGTGGCTTGTCAACATGAAGTTTGGCAAATTAGAGGACACACCTTGGTTGAACATGTCCCTATGGTATTTTCAATCTTTTCTAGGGTACTATCATTTTTGTCCCGGCCTGTTTCATGAGTTTGTTTTTTAAAATAATTCTGTTGAACCACAGTTCAAAAGCAATGTCTGATTTTCATTGGTTAATTTTCATTTAATTTTTATTTATTATCACTTTTGTCAGATTCAAGTTATTTCTGTGACTATTGTGGGTTTTTCTTTCATTAACAGAGGGGTACCAACAATTTTGTCCACGTGTGTACAACTGATATTTTGGCTACAAAAATCGGTCAATCTTAGCTGTAAATATCAACATATGAACACTGAACATACACTTTCTGTTTACACTGAATTAGAGGAGTTGTAGGCTTGACCGGCAGCCCTATGTCATCATTTCATATACTTAGAAATGTGTTTCAAGGACTGAAATGTTTCATTTTTTCTTAGTTTTAGTTTATTTCAGTCACTTTAAACATACAAATTCAATTACACTGGTCAATTAAAAAAAACAAATAATTATTTTTTAGCATTAATACCAAAGATGAACATAAAGACATCACAAAACAGGAAGGACAAGGTGTAGGCTGAAGCCTTCGCTTATTGCATCTTCACTTTATCATATGTTTATACTACAGTTTCATATTAAAGAATCATTTTTTGTTAGTCATTTTTTTAAACCTGCTGCATGTTCGACTTTCTTTCATTTCTGTTTTTAACCCGTTCCACAGACTGACTTCATAAACTGAAACACATCTTAGTTTAACATCTGTAATTTGTTTTTGCATACATGCAGCTCCCCCTCATTTCATGCTCACACGTCAAACAACCTCTGAGTACAGTCAGGTAACATCTTAATGTCTGTTTTGTACATCTTAAACTTGACTAAATTTGAGAGCCTGTAGATTTATGAATAATTAGTTTGTTGGTTCTTGATAATCTGCTGTTCATGAGCCTGATGGCTTCCTTTCAAAGAAAAAAAAAAGGATTTGCCGTTGTTATGTTCTAGCAAAACGTCCACAAAGTAGGTAATGTATGTTTTTTTCTCAAACTTTAAATTGAGTGTTTTGAGGACTGAAGTTTAAGGTCTGAAAAACAGGGTTTTTTCTTTTTTTAAATGAAAAATCTCCCCCTGTCCTCTGCAGTGAAACATATCACTCACTGTGAATCGTGCTATGTTAACAAAGTCTGTTTCTGCAGCAGGTTGTTCATCTTCTTGTCTGACAGCCGCCTGGTGGCAGCATTAACAGACATTAAAATAACTTTCATTAAAACCTTTTTCCAAATTATCTAGTTTTTTTTGTAGGTGATAATAGACATCATATTAATTTTGATTTGTTTCAAACCTGGCTGAAAAAAACTAACGGGAGCATTGTAGCTCTGATATACAAAAAAAAAAAAACAACACTCTGTATCGACTTTAACTTGAAACTCATATTTGAGACCAAACACTCACTGAGAAAACAAATATAAAGGTGAATCATATATATCATGTAAGATCCTGGGACATTTCTAGATAAACTTAAATAAATAAAATTCTCACACAAAGATAAGCGGGCATTCTCTCCATGATTAAAATCATGTTACACAGTTGTTGTAACACAGTGGTTCCCAAAGTGGGGGTCGGGACCCCCTGGGGAGTCACGAAACACTGAGTGGGGATCACCAGATGCCTTCCAAACACTTTTCCACCAACTGAACATTGTCTCACCTTGTTTGTTACCTTTTTGTAGCTTTTGAGCTTTGAGAAGTTAAATATCAAATATTATTTTCCACACTAGTGATTAGCTCCTTACGGAAATCGAGACTTTGATCTAAAAAAGCATAGAATGCAGGAATAATACCTGTTTTTTTAAAGTTCTATTTTGTTAGTACATTTCTGTGGAAGTACAACAGTTCAGACTGTGTTAAGGGCTTAAAAATACTAACAAATCAACAAACTTCACTGCCTGTCAGTCCAGTGCTTAAAAACCTTGGCATCTGTTTCTGACTAGTAGCCTTTATGAGTGGAGTGATGACTCCCCTTTTAATAGTCTTTTCATTTTGCTGTTCTTAAAATGTGTGTCACAACAGAATGCACAGAAACACTCATAACACAAGTCCTCTTAACCTCTCTAAAAATCAGAGCAGTCTGAAAGAGACACATTTATACAGCCCATGCTGTGGCACGCCTTGGCCTTTTACTGCCGGCCCGGTGTTCTTTCAGCAGAAGACACTGTGGACTCTGTGTGGCACTCTATGAAAAGCCTTTTTTGTATGCTTGTGTGTTTGTATGTGTGTGACACAGAGAGGAGATGGATGCATGAACCTGGCTATGGTTTTAAGAGCAGTTTAACAACTGTGTGTTTGTTAAATGACACCATATTTTAAACCATAAAGGAAAGTAAAATGTTAGTGCAATGCCTGGAAGCAGGGAATATTGTTGACCAAGAGTCAATAAACCTGTGGAGGGTTAGAAATCCTTCCTCTGAGGGCTTTTAAATTAGTTTTTATTGGTTTGGGAACAGTAACACATCTGCTTGGAGATTAAGTATTCTTTTATATCAGAGTTATATTTCACTGAACGCATGTTAATGGAGAATGGTGTTGGAGTAAAAGGGTAGCTGTCCATTCTGCAATAAAGTTAGTTTTGATTTAACAATATGCTTTACATGTTATTCCTGGCAGGAAAGAAACGTTCTCACACACTTTTAAAACAATGTCAAGACTTTCCACCTAAACCCAGGCAGTATTAAAATACATAAACATACAGAGTAACTCTTCCAATTATAAAAAAAGATGTGTCTTTGTTCTAAGTTTGATAGAATCTGCATCTAGATGAAGAAGGCAGATGGCTTCCTTTTCCTGTACTCAAAACAGTGGATAAATAGATAGACTATAGTGTAAAATGCAATCTGAGTGAGGTACAACTTTTTTAAATAAGAACAATCCTGAGGCATCAGTAACAATAAAGAACATTTAAAAATGCTCCACTATTCAATCTTTTTTTTTTACAATGTATTTTCATTTGCCATGTTTAGACCTCAAGTCTACACAACTCTGCGTTTTTGAGCACCTAAAGCAGAGACCATGTTTGGTTTGAAAACTCTGGGTTTGCATTTCACTATGTATGGGCAGAAACTGAGACAAATGGAAGTGATGACACAGACACCCACATCCACTTGCTGTTTGGGTCTTATGAGTAAAAACTTGGCCATCCCGGATTTGTCACAGCCCATACAAGTAACCTCCTCCTGGACAAAAAACAAGCAATATCAACTTGGTCTTTCAGTGTTTTACCTTACATTATTACAGGCTCTGCTGACCTTGTTGTCTATGCTTACTGCTGTTATGAAAGTAAATTTGCATTTGATTATGCTATTACTTCCTACATGCACAGAATAAAAGCCGTTGTTCCAAGTCACCCAAGGGTCATGCTCATTTTAAGCCAAAGAATGAAAGCGCTGTTACGGATGAGAGAAAGCCAAAGCACATGCACTGCCACTATTTATTTTCAGGCATGGTAGTATTGACTGAGATTAGCTCTGAAGCATTTTAAAAACTTGTTTTAGTTCCAATACGGCATTTAAAAATGAAAACATTAAATAATTGCAGAATGTTTATAGTCTAAGGATGCTTTACTCACAAACAAGTAATTTTAAAGTAGATGCAGTGGCTGTATTTCAAATGTTGTATAAGAAGAAGGGCTGACAAAATTAACTGAGTTAATTGTGATAAATCAAGGCCCACAAATAGTGCCCTATTATGTTTAAATCACAACTAATGTCATGATTTATTGTCTCTTTCAACAAGCCACAGAAGCATCTCCCTGCATCCACAGTGATGCAGAATGAGTCCACCACTGCTCCTTCGTGTCTCATTTCCCTTAAAAAAAAACTCTCCTACAGCTCAGTTGAAAAGTCAAAGAACATCTGAACATTGTGCTAACAAGCATTTACCTTTCTGCTGTCCCCCTTTTCCTTTAAGATCTATAACAAGCTCCTTTTGTCATGTTAAAATCTTCTATCTACATATAAAAGCAGGTCTGTATCCAAACAGGAAGTCAATTACACTTAGTTTAAGGCTGTAGAAAAATCCAGAGACACAAAAAATATTCTGAATGTAAAATAGTTGAATTTTACAAAGGGTGCAGTTAATCACGATTAAAAATTGTAACCTTTTCACAGCCCTAATAAAAGCTTGTAAAATGAAAATGAACTTAAGTCAAAAGGTGAATAAACTTTGGCCAGTTATAATGTCTTGACAACTATTTTCTACCTTATCGAATTCATTTTTTTATTAAGTTGTTTACTCAACAAACTTTCATATAAAACAACCATATACAAGTTGTAGCAATATGTATGTCTTTATTCTGCTCAACAAACAATCTACAAGATACAAACAAGATACCAATTCCTCATTTCACTTTAACTACAGCCAAAAATGTCTACTGGTGCACACAGTATTTACTGTAAACCATGTGGCTGAGAAGAGTCGCCACGTACACAACATAAAGCTTCAGCTTTTTCCATATGAAGAAAACACAAGAGCGCAGTGACACACAAACATCCTACAGTACAAACATATGCAAGCGCATGTGAGTGTATAAGCATTTGCTGGCAAAGTGAACAAACATTTAAAAAAAGGAAAGGAAAAATTGAGAGGCAAACTGGTTTTAATATTGTGGTGTATTCTGTACTAACAAGCTGTCTGGGTAACTGTGGGAAACAGAGTGAGCATTTCACTTTAATATTTCCATGCTGACAAGCGAAAACCTTGAGTTTCCCACACCTTGACCAAACTACGAAACCACTCTTAAAGTGAACTCGCTGAACAATTTTGTATTTACAAAACACCTTTAAAACCTTTTGGTTATTTTTCTGTTTATTTAATATGTATAACATGTCCTCTGCTTAACACGATGAAGTTTATTTAAATCCTTTTCCAGTGGTAGTTCTAACCCTCTTCCGCATGTTTTTATTAGGACTGCCACTTGAAAGTCAACCAACCTTAGCTAACTAGCATTTTGAATTAAAGGCCCAGATTTGGAGTATTTTTGTTTTATTCTATTTTCTGCTCCGAGTCTACATTCAGAATTTCCCACAGGGAAAACTAATCTTTATCTTTTATGACTCCGTGAAGGGGTAGGGTCTTTCTTTTCCATAAAACGTAGCATGTGCAAATGGCCTCAAATGTAAATGCTTCTTGAGGTGCTTATTGTAAATTTCTTTTTTGCTACCTCCACCTCCATGTCTGTGTTCATGTGACTGCATGCGTGAGTGTGTGTGAGTGTGTGTGTGTGGTAAGGTGGGACTCACTGTCTGCCGCTGTGCTGCCATTGGGCAGTGAGCCTAGATCAACAACCATGCCGTCCAGACAGACGTTGAGCTCTCCTCCTGCTACAACCGAGCCTTTGTTCTCCGTCTGCAGCACCAGACTCAACTGGACGTTCTCCACTAGAGGGGGAAGGAGGGACGACAGAGAAGAGGAGTGGTTGGTAAGGTAGACGGTGAAAGGTGGTAGGGAGAGGGAGAAAGTTTGAGTCACAGTAAGGAAATCAGACATCCTCTATTGCTCCAAACTGGAATTATTGAGTGACGCTACAGTTTTTTAATTTCCTTTTGTCTGTGATATGAGTACAAAGCCACCCTGCTAGGACATTAGCTCCTAGAGGAGGTATAGTGCTGGTAAAATCTAGTCAACTGTGACATTTTATCTTAAGAAATAATCTATTTTATGTCAAGGTGTTTAAAAACTATAGAAGCCATTTTAAACAGTAAAAACCTCATCACAAGAAATGGCTTATAACAGAACCACTCATCACTGATGAATCAATGGACATAAACTGTTGAATATTTTTCATGGAAAGGTTTTATCTGGCTTAATAAAATTAATGAGTCAGGAATGATATGACTTTTGTGATTTATCACAACCTTTAGCTCAGTTTTCACTCACTGTTTTATTCTTCCTTTCTAAATCTTCAATTACAATACACTTGCAAATACATTTATCTTATATGCGAAAATATTAAAAACATCAATAAATGATTTGTGGCAACATTTTCCAAAGCACCAAGTAGGAAAAACTGCATAAGCTGAGAGATGACATATTTTTGTTTGGTTTTTTTTTTTGTTGGCAAACATCCCAAGATTAAATAATTGTAACTGTATTTAAGTTTGATAAAACATAGTTCAAATTTACAGGTGAAGTATAACTTTTTTTTTAATTCACCTCTGGAATAATCAGAATGGATGTCTTTGGTGTTTTTATGGAATATGATGGAAAGCTGATTAAAGCACTAGCAGCCTCAGGGTATTCCCTCACGTTGCTCGGTCTTCTCACAGGATCGGACAAGCTTACTCAAAGTCACTCACACTAATTCCAGCACAAGTTTTCACCTTTTTTTGGAAACCACTACAGTGTGTTCAGACTAAAAGCAAAAGGAAACTGCATCCCTCATCACTAATTGAAATTTTGTGAAAAAAATGTCACTCTAACTTGTCCTGTTGATTTTACTATGCAATGCAAAAAACGCAAATTTTAAGGATTCAGACTCTGACGATCAAGGAAAATACTGGAAATTCCCCCCAAAATATTATCATGTCTTTTATTAGGCCAGTAACAAAACATCTACAATGTGGGTGACCAGAAAATGCTTGCTACGTGATATAATATTGTTAAGTTCAAATGGGTAATATTTTTTTTTTAAATATGTAGGCCATGTGAAGTAGTGTTGGACAAATCATTTGAGTTTCAATCATGAAAACAAGACAGTTTTATGAAAGTTAACGTGCTGCATGCCACATTGCACTTATTTTGTCTGTTTTATCATGTGTGGTAAAAGGAGCTTACCCTCCCTTCCCTTTGCAGCACATTGTGTGCTCTGCCTCTCTCACCAAATTACCTCTCACTTGAATTTAAGTGAGGAGCAGAGGGAGCCATGACATACGAGGTAGGGCTATCAAAAAACAAGACGAACGCTGTAATACAATTTTATTGAACATAAACATTTTTAGCAAGTTCCTTTGAGCAAAGATTTGATGGAAAAAGTTTCACTGTGCTCAAACAGGAAAACAGAGAGGGTGATCAAGCACTGTGATTTGTTTTTGGGCCAGAAACTGCCAGAGAGCATTGTGTGAGCCAGAGCACTGTCTTCACAAAGAATGAAACCATTTTCCACAGTTGTGGTCTCTTTCTTCCAACTTTTTCTAGAACCTGTTTGTTACAGTGTCGATCTACCACTGACCCTTCTGGAACTCACTCCTCCAAAATTACACCCTTAATGCCAACAATCAACATGGCCTCTTATTTGGACTTGCTTTGCCGTGTGTTCTTGATCCTTGGTGATGATGGTGTTTTCCAGTGCTCTGCTTGCTACAAAAATTTGGGTTTCTTTCAGTTTGTTCCAAAATGTCTCTATAAACTTGCTTGCATTTTTTTCTTTATGATCAGGATTCAGAAGTTTTGGGACAATTTTTGGACACTTTCGTCATGTTCAAATTTTCATGCAAAATTTGCTCAACCGTCTCTTCATCAATGGAGACCATTTCTGCTATCCTTCTTTTACTGAGTCAGTGATCATTTTGAACAACATGTTTGATTTGTTCAATGTTTTCAGAAGTTTTTGATGTGCATGGGCACCACAAACGTTCATCATTTTGAACATCCTCTCTGCCTTCACAAAATCTTTTTTGCCATTCAAACACAGATTCATGTGGCTATACAGTGTTCCTCATACACCTCAGTTGATGTACTAAAAGATTCAGCTGCTGTTTTTGTTCAGTTTCACCAAAAATTCCAAGTTAATGCATTGCTGGACTTTTACACCAATCCTTTTCTGACACCTTAGCAAAAACACTTGAACTTAAATCAGTAGCTGGCAGTGAACTGAAGATGTCACTTTTTGGAAACTTAGAGCAGCTGCACATGAATACCCAACTTTAATATATAACACTCAGAGTGACTGTGAACTACGTGGTTTTATCCGTATAAGCAAAGTCTTATTATTTAATAGCCACACCCTGTATACTCCAGTTAGTCTGAAACACAAGAGAGCTAAAGAGAATGACAGAAAGTCAAGCCTTCGTCGATATTAAAGTAATTACTGGGATTTTAATATTGATCAAAATAATCCCAAATATATTTTTTTTCATAACTGAGTTGCCTGAGCAAGTGGTAAAAACACTGCAAAAATTCAGTCATTACACAGACAATTCAGAGACAATGCAAGTTTAGACAGACCTAAAGAGACAGTCTAAGCTGTGGAGGATATCCTGTGTATTCATTTTGACCAGCCCCCCACAGTTGATTTATTTCAGTTCAGCAGGTGATCCTCACTACAGTCAGGAACTATTATCCGACCCTTTCATATTTACAGGCCATTTTTCACTATGTGTTTACATTCACTGGTTAATAAATAATTAGATGTGGAGCACTGTGAACTGTAAGGAAAGGGAGTTGATGTTTAACATTACATAAATGTGCCATCTACTGCTCTAATATCTTGTTAATATGAGTATTTCTAAGCTTTTTCACACTTTCTAAGTGGCAAATATATGAAGATTTTAGTGAGTTAAAATTTAGCATCTAAACACGTTCTCAGTTTTTCATTTCCGTCTGAGTCACGTATGGGAAAAGATCCAGCGTGGAGCTACAGACTTTAGGGCAAATACTTTTTTAAGTCCAAAAGGACACATTAGGTCTCCCTTTTTCAAAGAAGACATATTATGCAAAAATCACTTTTCCAGGCTTTTCTAATAAAAATATGTGCCCCTGGCCTGTCCACAATCCCCTCAAGTACCAGAAACCAACCCCCTTGTCCACCTTTCAGAAAATGTGTGCTGAAACAAGCCGTTCTCAGATTTTACCCTCATGACCTCACATGGGGAGTAAGCACCTGCGCCCAGTATGTTGGCCCTCCCCACTTGGAAGAAAGTTCCACCCTCCTCTGCTGATCTTCCTCTCAGCTGAGATGCTGGATAACTAAGTGGGTTACTCTGCTGACCTTGATCTGAGAGACTGATGGTTCCAATCCCAGTCAGGTCCTTAACTTTGGATAAAAGTTTCTGTAACATTGTAACATCCGGAGCGCCAGATCCATTTCCTGAGAGGTGTGTGATCAGGGGCGGAGTCAGACAGCTCATTAGCATAAAAAAGCCACAGATACAGAAACGGTTCGTTCTGAGCAGGACTTAAACAAAGGGGATTTTAGACATTAAAAATCCTATACTGGAGTGTTTTTTCGGCAACAAACTTCACAGGCATGTTTTGGGGGCCTCTGAGACCAATATAAACTTGTCTTAAAAAGGTAAAATATGTCCTCTTTACTCTTCTTTATTTTCTAAAAAGGCTTTTAATCGAATTAGATTGCAAGCATGATGTAAAGGCCATACCTTTTTAATCATCAATGGGAGAATGGTATAAATTTAAACATTTTTCCTTGTGTGTGTGTCCTTACTCTTGCCATCGTGTGTGCGAAGTGTGTCCAGCAGGTCTATGGTTGTGCTGCCCAGGAGCTCCTTCCTCAGGGTGTGGCAGCTCCACAGCTTCAGATCCAGGCGACTCTGAGGCGTCACATTACTGGCAAACACAAAACGACATGAACTCGCACTAATTTTCAGCTGATGCCTGACAACACTGTAACACTAGGCTATAGTTTATCATTTATGATCTAACCATTTCTCTGGGTTACTTATTAACCCTTTAATAAGAAGTGCATAAGAGACTAAAGAACAGTAAAATCTCATACAGGTCTCCTAAATATCTTTAAATGTCTTGCTTTGTTAGCCAAACCTACAACAATATTTGCGTTGTTAGAAATAAACAGAGGAAATCAGGATGTACCATCACCAAAAAGGAAAAGAAACAGTTTATACCACTTTGGGGAAAAAAATTAAAATAGTTTTTCATGACAAGATTGTGGACAATTATTTTGATCAAGTTTTCAATATGTTGGTTAACTTTTTTGGCTCTAAGAAACACATCATTTATAGAACGTTACATTTGTTAAGCATAATTATTTAAACAATTTCCAAACAGCACATAACAGGATTGCCATTAAAAGAAGTGTGTTTGTTTGTCCTTACAGGGTGAGGTCTTCATTCCACTGCAGCTCCAGGTGTCCGCTGCGTTTGCCTGTTTTTTTGGTTTCACTGGTCAGACCGTCAGCTGTCACCTCCACAAAGGAGCTGAGCCGTGAGTGACGGTTAGGCAGCTTGGGAGACTGAGGCTTCGCTGACACCACTGAGCATGCAGACACACAAAAAGAATAATGAGGAAAGTTATGCAGGAATGGAAAAAAATTAAAAGAATTTTCTTTATACAACACTGGTTTGTGTGCTGTAAAAGGAAGGAGCTGTCAGGTTAAACACAGTTTTTTTTAAATATTTTGAGAGTAAATACAGATTCAGGTTAGACACGGTCTATGAAGCACTCATGCACTCTAAAACAAACCAGTCAGATCTTTCAGATTGATGGTCATCTAACTGAAACCATAACACAACCCAAAGGAGATGCAGGTCATAAGGTCTGTTACTTTATCTTGGTCTCTGACTGTGTATGTCTCAGTGGATGTACGTTTATTTCATGCTCATGGCTGAAGGGTGGCGGACGGTGATTCATTTTCTTTGGCTTGGTATTTTATCATTATGCACACTACATTTTAATGTAAACCATTCATAAGATAAGTTGTAGTGAATGACCAATGCACAACAAATAAATCTTTCAGTTCCAAAAACGGAGCCATATACACTGTTTTCAGCATAAATTTGGGTTCCATAATAGCATTTCCAGTGTCTAATTGGCAGCCCAAATTTCCAGCACCTACTGTAATGACTGTAAATTAACTTTAAAATGCAACAGACTCTTAAACTTAGCAGACAGTAGTCTTCCTAGAATGTACTTTTATCATTTTGCAAACATTAGTTTGTGTTTTTACTGTTTTCTGAATATTTTATTTGGCATTTAGCACATATAATCCTCACATCTCATAACAACATATTTCTTTATTTATTTCTATTTTCTTTATTCATTTTACTTATTCTTATTTTATTTTATTTAATTTTATTTATCTTATTTTATTGTATCCTATTTTGTTTATTTACCGTTTTATTTTTCATAATCATAAGGGTGTTTTTGTGTACATTGTACATTCCTTGTGTAGGCTTTTTCTGGTACTACAATCATATCATATCATAAGTCTCTCTTGTTTGTATTGTTATATTTTTATACTTTTTTCAGTCTTTTGTAGAGCTGACTTAGGTAGCAATGCACAAAAATTCCACTGTACCTGTACTGTCCTGTACCTGTGCAAATGGCAATAAACATCTAATCTATTCTATTCTATTCTATTCTATTCTATTCTATTATTTTCTTTTCTTTTCTATTCTATTCTATTCTATTCTGTAACACTAACATTTGATGATAACTGGGTTTGTGGCACAATGAGTTTTGGTTGTGGGGCAAGCAAACAGACAAATAAAAACATCACCCTCTAGTGGAAGAAAAATAACATGTGTAGTACCACTTTATTCATTTGAACAGGATTGGCCAATAGGAAAATCCCTAAATGGTCAAAATGATTGGTTCTCTGCATTAAAAAAAATCAGCTGAGAGTCTAGTCTCCGGGCAAGCTGGAAGAAAATGTTCCCACTGAAGACCCTGTTTAACCTTCCATGACTTTTTAAGAGCTCCAAATCCCTACATCAGATTGCCTTTGCAGCCTCAGTTTTACTCCTGTTGTCTCTTTTTTGTGATGGCGTTTCCTCCACAGTTGGACTGTGATAATCTACTTTAATGAATGCAATAAATGACTTCCGCATTCAAACTTTTCCTTTTCCCCAGATGAACTTCTCCTTGATGTGTTGCAAATATTGTTTCAACTTTCTGAATGTATGCATTACATTTCACAATGTTTCACTAGGTTTAATTGGAAATGCTGTGACTGTGGTGAAAGTCTAAGGCTGGGCTTAGACAGGCTTAGTGGCTTTGAATTCTTGCAGGCCTGTTGAGAATCTTGTTTCAGCATGTGTCAGTCATATGAGGGCCAATTCGTTCATCCTGGATCACTTTTAGCGTGCATACTGAGAACTCTATGGTGGCCCTGAGAGTTAAACACATTGTAAAAGAAAACCACTATCAAGAAATCATGACGAACATCTTGAAATAATCAATAACAAAACAGACAAAATAACAAAAACTGAACATTGTGCATAAACTCTAGAGAACTCTGAGTCAGTTTCAGTCAAACATGCAGCGTGTTATTGAACTTGAGGAACAAAGTTTTAGTGTTTTGTTATGTTAAGGTATTTGTTTGAGTTGTGTTATTTGGTTATGATGCAGTTTTTGCCTCTGAGGCTCGCTGTTTGTTTGCTGTTTTTACAGGTATACTTATGTCAGCCAGCCATAATTGGTAGCATGTTTTAGCATGAAAGGACAAAAGGCCAAAGTGATCAATCATCAAAGGAATATCTGGCTTTAAATCAAGAAACAGGGAAAGAGGCATTGAATAATATATACATAAATGTAGGTGCATCCTTTCTTGTCTTATGGACTAGCATCCGAGGTGTCAATATCATTCTGTATCACCTTGGTAACGCTGGTTTTTCAGAAAGTGGGTGGGCTATAAGGAGACTAGGGCTGAACAATATATCTATCACAATAGCGTTGTGCACATACACAATAGTCAAATCACAAGGACATCCAATAGCCAGGTGACCCGGTGTACATCTACTTCTACGTTTATGAATTTTAGTCAAAATTGAACGTTTTCTCATTTCTGTGATGAATATGCATTAAAGTCTGCTAGAAATCATCATCAGAGGCCAGGGAAGTGAGCTCTGTGCAGCAGAGTGTGTCTCTCCTTACATCAGGCAACAGGTGACGCTGCTGCTGTCACTACACCGGTGTTACCTTTTAGGCAGACACTATATTACACAAGGCCAATCCTGGGTGAGCGAATTCCCGCTATAAAGGACACCTCCACCCGGCCCTTGCTAATAAAACCCTTGTTCGCGGCACAGATGTGCTGATTATTTATTTCACAGCTTAAATGTGTATGCTGCACTGTGACAGTCATAGCAGCTCGACCCTGTGAGTATACATTTGCACTCTTGGGTCTCTTCATTACCTAAACTTAACTTTGAATGTTGTTAGAAATGGTTTGTGACGTTTAAGAAATAAAGAGGTAAGTCATTTGTAGAGTCGATGAAGAAACAAGCCGCTCCATTCACCTGCTCTGTCTCTACTCATCCTCATCCTCCGTCAGTGTCTGTGTGTCAGAGCCACTGTCAGTGGCCATCAGGGAACAGTGTGATATTCACAATTGCATAAAGACCCAATAAGAAAAAAAATTATCTCTGTCTCTCTCTCTCTCTCTCTCTATATATATATATATATATATTTATATATATATATATTATTTTTTTAATGTAATAAATGTGCATAAAAGGCACTTCATTAATCTGGTTTTATCTGATATTTTTATCTAAGGAAATGCAAAAGATGTCACAGAGCGTAAAACTATCCAAGTGTCTGTTTATACCAATATCGTTCAGCCCTGGTAGAGACTTGATGTAACAACCTATGTAACAGAGAGGGTTGTTAAATTTAACATCATGGGTTTGGCTACCTTCTTTACAGTACAAATAAGGTGACGAGAGTAGACTCCTGAAAATGTTCCTGAATTTACCTGGGAGAGCTGCATATGTAAGCGCAAACAGCAGACCCTGACTTCACCCTGTATTTTCTTTGCTAGCCCCCTAGTATTCCTCCCTCCTTGATCCCCTTATTTACTCACAAGCAAATTGAAAACTTCCCAGTGTGAGGTACCAGTATGAGTGCAAGTCAGGACATTTCCTGGGTGGGTTACCCTAAAATTTTGTGGGTGAGTGAAGTACAAAAATGTCAGCACATAAAAGTGATAATAAAGTTGTTTTATAGTGCAATAACAGCAGAGAAATAGGCTACT
The DNA here is from genome assembly GCF_018320785.1 of Cheilinus undulatus. Taxonomy (NCBI): domain Eukaryota; kingdom Metazoa; phylum Chordata; class Actinopteri; order Labriformes; family Labridae; genus Cheilinus; species Cheilinus undulatus. The sequence goes on from NC_054873.1 coordinate 37,579,479, forward strand.
TCACTAAGTACAATAAGGATGGGGATAATTTCTTATAAAAAGCCACACTTGTAGTGTTTGTGTTATGCATATGCAGTAGTAAATCTTATTATTAATTATATGCCAGCTTAATAAAGATATGCAAATTTGATCTTCTTTTCTTTTATTGAATTTGTAATTGCTTTCTAAGAGTGCAGTATGCTGCGCTCTTAAGGTCGCCTTAACAGCCTGTAAGTGCTCCTCTGGTTTAATCTGATCTGGACGAGACGCTGGATAAATGAATAATGACCAGTGGAAAAAAATAGCTTCTGTCTGCCTACTATCACAGACAAGAGTCAAGATGATGAACTCTCAACTCATGAACATCTGGTAAGTAATGTGACTCATCTGCAGTTCTCTGAAGAAAGGAAGTGAATGAAAGAGAGGCAGAAAGGTGCAAGAATCAACAGAAATAAATTAGTTTCCACAAAGTGAAAGAGAGCAGGGATTAAGGCATGGTAGGAAAGGTTAGCAGCATATCAGTGGTGAGATAAATGAGGGGATGGATCAGATCTAAAACTATCAATACTGCATGACAATGCGGGTCAGTGTGAATAAAACAAGATTGTTCATTTACATAAGAGGAAATAAACATCCTGCTCACAGTGGTCTGTTTGGCCCGATAAAAAATAAAGGTAAAGTGGGAATAAAGCACAAAAAAATAAAAAAGATCTAGAGTACCTTTGATGCTAATTTTGAATTAAATTCAAATATACAATACCACAAAACAATGATCTAGTTTCTCACTGTTTTCTCTCTTATTTTTTTCATAATTCCTATTGGGGTTGTCACTATCTGAATTATCCATCACAAACTGATATAAAGGAACATTTTATTTTGGTCAACAGAACAGATACGTCTACATGTCAGAAGTAAAAACACTTCTAAGGTACTCAGTGGTTCTTTGGAAGTTCACCAGTAACCCAGACTTCCTGGCTACTGCAAGCAGTCAGTCATGACACAGAAACAACAGAGACGAGTCATGCTGAGGTAATATTTTGCTTTCCTCAGTTATGCAATGAATAAACGCATGGTTGATGCAAAAAAAAACACATTAATGTGGTGGCTGTTGGGAATTAGAAAACTCAAGTTGTTGTTGTGAAAAAAAAACTCTGCCATAACATGGCTCTTGTTTGTATTTATGTAGTCTGGCCAACCCAAAAAGTTACATCTGGCAACTTTAAAAAAGAAAAAAAAAAACACAATGCACTGGTTTGATTCAAACCAGAATAAAATATTAAGGCTGCTGTACTTTTTTTTTTTTATAATCTTTCAGAAAAAAAGATATCCTCCCTATTTCAAGCCACTGTGATAACTTAGATGCCATCTACTGAAAGTGTAAGATATGAACTTTATGCAGAAAAGTAAAGTCTCTACAAGTTGAAGGTAACTGTGGGGGCGTGAAATTAGACTGTTTGTTCCAAAGTGCACTCTACCCCCTTCACATACAAGCACCAACTTTCACTGTTTTCTTGTTTTATTCTTGTTCTCTGCTGCAGGATGACCAACAACCTTTCTGGTTGCCTAGCCACACTTTTTTGCATGAAATAACTTCAGAAATTCAACAATGAAAACAGATTAAATGTTATAATAATAACCATGCTTTGAAAGAGCAGTTCTTTGTCATTTATTAGTAATGGCTGTTGTCTTTTCAATTAATTTAGACAGCACATTGGTTAGTTTTATGAATAACTAGAAAGTGTGTTGGTGACCACTGTGAGCTGTCCAAAAAAACTTTTTTTAAATTACACATTACTCACTTGTTTATTAAGGTGAATCAAAGTGTTAGCTGCCTCACATAGTATTTTCTAAGGTCTTCATATAAAAAAACAAAAGGAAACAATCATTATACCAGCAATGCTGATTTTTACTGAAAGTTAAAGTGGTCCTTTCCTTCTTCTAATCACTTAGATTTCTCCTTTTTAAGACACAGTGACAAAATAAGTTATGCTAAATCTTTGTAAGGCTTGTTTGGATTATTTGCATGTTATCCTAAAACTAGTTGTGCTGACGAAATATTTTGAAAATCATGTGAATTTTGAAGTAAAATGAATGTCACATTTTTCATTCCTTTGTACAGCCAAGTGTTGAGATGGAGCTGGTTCAGCTGCTTTACAGAAAGAAGTAGACTTAAAATATTGGACAAATGTTTATATAAGAGCAAAACTATAGTTCATATAAAGGATACCACCATGGATAGAGCATCACATTGGGCTTAGTTAGTTCAGATGTAACATTCAATTAGAAGTACTTACTTATTTTTGAAAAAATCTCAGTTCATATAATAATGGCATAGACTGGCCATTATTGAGCTCCTGTGGCTCAGACAAACTTTATCTATCATTACCACAGCATTTGCTAGTGATATTAACTATTTGTTACAGTCCAGGCTTCTATTTTGCCTGAATACAGCTCACTTTTTTAAAGTCTGACCTCAAAAAACAACAATGTAACATGTGTGGCATCACAACTAATTTACAAGCACATCTCAAAGAGAGCCATGCACTCATGAGGGATGAGTGTGATGGACTGTGAGGTTTCTTTTCTCTTCTAGTGGTATATCCCAACCCTCCTGTTTAACAATCTGATCATTCTGTTTTTCATCTCTGAACATATCTGTCAGTTAAAAATGTTACTTTTTTGTGCCTGTATTGATTACGGAAAAGATAGAAAATAAGTTTTAAAATCAGCATGAGAAAATATCTGGCACTACGGTTTCTCCTTTCTAGTCTATCGAAATATAAAAATGCTGATGGTCTTGCCTGAACAGAAGGTTACAAAATTACCTTCCTACCTCCAAATAATAAGAGCAAAATTTACATGATGAATAGTCTATGATCTAAGTAGTTCATTGTTTTGTTGGCAACATTTTAAAAAGAGGATCTGGGATTTAGATTTTATATTTTCAAGGGCTGGCTGTGATTCAATGGAAGAGTATGTTATCTCTCACTTAGGGGTCCGATCCCCAGCTGAGTGAAAGTGACCTTGGGGGAGACACTCAACTCTAAATTGCCCCATGGGGTGTGTACATATATAAGTGATTAGTTCAGCACTGATGGGCAGATTGAAACTTTACACAGCAGCCTTCATCCACAGAGTGTGAAAGGGTGAGTGTGACATGTGTCATAAAAGCACAAGGTGATCTGACGACTGGAAAAGAGCTGTATCAGTTGTATGTTCACCATCAGACATCATCATGTCTGCAACATGTTCACACTACTCAAGGTTTTGTTTACAGGGCATTTTTGGTGAGGTGAGAAAACAAAAAAAAGATAATTACCTTTTAAGATCAGCTGAGACTTTTCAGGGGTCTGGGCACTGCCAGGTCTGCTTACACTGGCAGCTGCCATGACCTCACAGCTCTGAAATACAACAAAAACAGCATTACAGCGTAGAATCAGAATCAAATTTGGTTGATACAGAAATATAAGAAATATCCTAATTTAGAATAAAAAGAAATGTAAATAGCTACAAATAGGGGTGTACTGGTGTTTGTATTCCTACATTACAATTCAGAACGCATAGTCATACGACAAATAGGCCCACATCTGAGAGGTGAAAACAGGCAAATATACACCGCAGTATCTACAGCCCAATCCAGGTGGTGGTAACCCTCATAACTGTTCAATTGCCATTTAACAAAAAACAAATAAAGCTGACACAACAAAAATCATGAAGCAGAAAAACTAGGTTTAGGGTTAGGGTTAGGTTAGCTAGTAGATCAACTAGCTTTTTTGGATCAGTTTTGTGAGGAATCTTCTTGTTCATAGTGTTTTTTTTTTTCATAAGAAACATGCCAATGAAGGCAAGTGAAGGCATCACTCAGGTGCGTCAATCACTGTTGAAAGGAAGAGAAGGGGTCAAAATCATTACTAAAGCTAACAGACTACACTGAAATGCTATGCAGTATAGCACAGCAGTTAAAGACCCCAGCTTCAAGTGTACTATAGCCGTGTTTCCATCAGGGGGTCCGGTTTGATTCAGTTCGGTTTGGTATGGTTTGGTACGCTAAACCCCAAAATAGTTTGCGTTTCCACAGACACCCGTGCTCTCACTTGGGTGGGCGGGGCTGTAAAAGCATGCATGTGAAGTCACAGACAGCGCGAGTCAGCTGTTTCAGCTGCGGAGTTATAGAAAGGATGAGTGACAGAAATCAGTCAGGAATAAGCAGTAAACGGCTTTATTTCAGCTGAAAGTGCTTAAAAAAAAAAACTACATCTTAATGATGTTAACTGCTGTCAGTAAAGAACCTCAGCTTATGGAATACGTGTACAGAGACGGTTTGAGTCGTAACGCTACGTTTATATGTGAATATATCTAGTCTAGAACAGTTTATACAGCAAAATATGAAAGTTTAGAGCTATACTGTGAGAATTCGCCGCATTGAAAATAAAATAAAAGTTCAGCTGGTGTTAAAATCAAGCTAGATTAAGTCAGAAATCCAGGGTGCACTGATCTCGTTTAAAAATAGGCTGCAGCCTGAAGTTTTACGAGCCCGTCCAACAACCACATAGCGATGTTTTCACAGGTTACCTAACGTAAGACATAGATTAATAGCTAGTTACAGATGCGAGTGAAGTGTTCAATGGCCTCGTATTCACAAAATGTCTGCATTAATTTAGTTTCTCATCCATTGTGGATAGATCAGGCTGATGTGAGCCTTTGGGCTCTGCTTTGTGTTCTTAAAATCATCCAGATAAACGTCAGGAAACTTGATTTGTGGCCAGATACCAATATCCATAGACTAGGAAACAGTTTGGATCTCCGTTGAGTCCAAATATTTCCCATTTAGGCAGATATTAGTCCATTTTTCTACCATTTTCACCCACTTCTCAAAGCAGACTTCCGTCTTTGAAGCCCGGAGGCGAGCAGCTGAGTCGCACGCTGACGTGACGTCAGTGCAGCCCTTATTGTTGTGTGTGTAGCTCCATCTTTTTGGTACGGTTAGGTAAGACTGGCACCCCTATGGAAGGGTGCCGAAAAGTGGGACGGTACGGGTCGGTTTTTTGGGACCCTTTCTCTATGGAAACGCCAAAAAAAAGCACGCTGTACCGCACCGAACTAAGCCGGACTGCTCAGTGGAAACGACCTATAAGTAACAACACACTCCTCATTACAATATCCTATCCCGGGTGCACAGCCAGTCTGTGGTTTAACTAGTAACAGTGCATGAGTGGTAAATTGAGCACAGTAAAGTTAAATATCCTAATCAACCTATGATTGTAGCAAAACTTAACTGTGCATACAAACCAACTGACAGTTGCACTGATTGCAGATGGACCTCATGTTATACTTAAAGCTATATCCAGAGACTGCACACTTCATCAGCTCAGAGCGGTTGTTTTGGGACCATTAAAAAGTGTGTAACGATCTAGCAGTCACTCACAAGTTAATCACAAACATGATTGTTTGCTTTTAAAGACACATATTTTTGTGTCATATTACTTTCATTTTGGGGCTGCACAGCGGCGCAGGGATTAGCGCTGTTGCCTCACAGCAAGAAGGTCCCTGGTTCGCCTCCCGGTCAGGGCCTTTCTGTGCGGAGTTTGCATGTTCTTCTCGTGCACGCGTGGGTTCTCTCCGGGTACTCCAGCTTCTTCCCACCACCAAAAAACATGCTCATTAGCTTAATTGGTGACTCTAAAATTGGCTGTAGGTGTGAGTGTGAGCGTGCCTGGTTGTCTGTCTCTTTATGTCAGCCCTGCGATTGACTGGTGACCAGTCCAGGGTGTACCCAGCCTCTCGCCCAATGACAGCCGGGAAAGGCTCCAGCCCCCCGTGACCCCGAACGGGATAAGCAGTATGGAAAATGGATGGATGGATGGATTGATTACTTTCATTTCACATAATCTATATTTACCATTTAAAAGACATTTCTTTCTGTTGACTTTTTTTTAATGTCGCATAAATTAATTTTGTTTTTATTTTATTTTTGTTTAAAACACTTGCCAAGCTGTAAAAATATCCCACGTAGTCTTAACTATAACTTGTACTTATGTCGGTTAAAATAAATTAGAAATAGTAAAAAGTATTGATTAAACAGATATCTCTGTGAACTATTACACACCTAGAAATAAGCAATAAGTACCAAATGGAAGAGTATAAGAAGAACAAAATAAGGTTATATGAACAGGGAATTTTTGAAGCTATGAGCCCCATATTTAAATACAAAGATAAAAACATGCAGTGTTGAATGGTGGATGTGTTGCACAGAATACAGCACATAAGGCTCAATGAAGTAACGATTATTCAGTTTAATAGCAGTATTGCAGACATGGATGATATACAAGTTGAACAAAAGGCATCACAACTTTTGAACCACCATAACTTAAAATTCCTATCACAAGAATAGTAAGCAGACTGTTCAATACATTTATGTCAATAATATTAACAACATGAGTGCCAGGATGTTTTATCTGACCCAAACATCATCACCTTGAGCAAAGTCAGAGATGTGCTGTGCTGCAGTGAAGTCAGTATATATGCATGTAGTATATGCAAGGACAGTACTCAGTTAAGCTCAGAATTAGACTTACTAGTGAATAAAAGAAAATACCTTTAATCTAAAACTGTTTTATGCAGTGGATGGTCATCTTGTCTTCAGTGGAGCGTTACCTGCAGCAGCACCAAGGTGACTGCTGCTGGGATCTCAGCCTGAGTCCACACAAAAACCCAGTTAGGTATGTCCTGATATGACCAGGCCATAATAAACGCTAAGTATATAAAACAAAACAAAGTTATGACCACCTAACATCTGGCTCCGGAGTGAAGAGACGAACATCAAGACAATCAAAACAAAAGCTCACAGCATCTTCCGTCAACCTTGTGAGACAGCCTGACCAGCTGGGCAGTCTGAACTATGACCGTAATTAACCACATAGTGGCTCAGCTTCATTAAGACGAACACAAATTTAACCGGCCAACTGAAGTGAATTCATTTTTCTCTTATTTAAATACCCTTGGCTACTGCGCACAAAACAAACACGGAAGACGATCGAGACATTTCAATGCATCACTCACAAGTTACACAAAATAAGCCCCGACTTCCGGTCATCTCTATTTTCAGAATAAATCTTAGCCGATAAACGTTGCTTTTTCTGCGACGAACTGTAACGAACAAAAGAAAAAAAGAGAGTCGACATAAAAGAAATTGAGCCAAACTTTTACCTAAAAGAGAAAGTTTATAATAGGCCGCCCCTTTCCCTCAACATTTCAAATATTTTTGCTTTTGTTTTAAAAGAAAAGTCGTATAATGTCCGGTGTGGTGTAGTTAATTCTGGCTATTTTGACTCAAGAGGCTAACTGTTAGCAAGCAAGCTTCGTAGAGAGAATTCACAAAAGGACATGTCGATAAAAACGGTTCTCATGACCTGACAACTCAAAGAGTTGTTTTGTTAATTATGTGGTCCATGTAAAATAACAATACATAAATTGAACAGCAAACAAATAACGTTTCAATGTAATCTTTGGCGTACCTTTTTCGGCTGTGCTCTGCTGCTGTCGCTAGTGAACTTTCATTTCCGCCTCACTGACACTACCACGTGACCTAGGGCATGTCTTTTCATTGCACAAAGGATTGTGGGTCATAAAAAATGGCAATTGTTTATTTATTTCAAAGTGAAGTTTAATCTCACAAGGTTGACAAAGTAGAGTGAACAAAAAGTATCAAATTTTATCATTGAATAAACAAACGTAAGGAAGGTCTAACGAGATTCGCTGGTATTTGAGCATAACCTCTTTTATCAATTTTTTATTATTTATTATGACTATAATTTTTTCATGAATCAGCGCTACTAGTCACCCTTTACATCTTTCAGGGAGCTTACAAATCTTAAACCAATAGAAAGTGTGGTGGGCTTCTATTCTGTTTTGTTTTTGCATTCCCTGAAAAGTGCTGATAATGGAGATAGGTTGTGTAGCTTTAACATGAATTTAAACATCATTTCAAAGGTGCTGTGTGTAAAATTGTGAATATAAGTGAGATATGCCAGTCAAAATTTAGACTGGGATGCTGACCTCTGGTAGAAAAATTAGCAACCAGTGGAATATAAAAAAGAAATCCATACCTGTTATTTTGTCTTTTCTATAGTACTGTAGAAACATGCAAGATGCAAAATTCAAAATCCAAATCAGGGTAAACCCCAACATGTTATATTCTCGATCAACTGATATAACTCAAAACATTACAGGAAACTGATTACCTTTAAAAAAAATGAGTAATAATCGCTGAAATAATAGTATTTGTTAAGTAGCAGGTACTGTTTCATTTTAAGTTATTTTAACTCAGTTTTACTTGTACATTCGTGTCATGTTAAGCTATCCTTTTTAATTTTAACCAAGCCAGGGCAAATTTTCTACACTTAGAAATTCACTTCAAATACAACTTATTACATGTTCATAAATTGCAAGTTTCAGATAACTCTTTCTCATACTTTAATTTTTAACTTCCATGCCACTCAAGATAGCCTTTTTTTGAGATACTTCACATAACATTGACCGAGTAATATACACTGACCAAGACTCTACGCTCAACTCATCATCCATGCTATGTTGAAGGTGTTTCCCATAGGAAGGAGTTATGTAACATAGTGAATAACTTCATTCATGGTGCAAAGTATCTGACGCACAAAGGCATTCTGGGAATGCAGATTCAGGGAAGACTGAAAAAGGTTAAATTGATTGACAACTGTGTACTTGAAATTAAGAATGTGTTCTATCAATCAGCAGTTTCATGTTTTTAAGTTAACACAACTGTTGTTTTTTTAACCCTTAGAGCTCAAGCTCTACAGCAGGAGCACCCTTGGTAAATTGCAGTGGGAATAATACCCAACTCCTTATATGGACATCCTTGGGATGTGTTCAGGTCACATTTGCAGGCGTTTAGAAAATTTCCATTTTTTGTATTCTTATGTGTTGTTGAGTCAAAGTTAAACAGTATATTTCTTTTTAACTCTGAGAATAATGTTGTATACGACAAGAAGAGGCATGTTATTCAAGTTACTCAACTTTTGAACCATAAATTGTAGGGACTTACTTGTTTTCATCCCCTGAAAGCTCTCCATTGTGCTGTTCTAATGATGCTATCCATGCCTTTGCAGCTCTTACAGAACATTTTCTAGTGGGCCTGGAGCTTGGCTAACTTTCCGGAGTCTTTAAAGATGAAATCCACACTAGTAACTCTGATATTTATCCATTTATAATCAATCTCTTGATCGTTCTGGCAGCTAGCAGGGTTAGCCTGCCATCATATTGTCTGTATCTCAGAATGAAGAAAACCATGTTTAGAGCTTAACTGTGCCCCACAGGATTGACGTTTTACAAGCTTTTTAAGACAAAAAGTCCAGACGAGACACAGTGAGCTCAGAGAGTTAAAACACTTTTATTGTTTGGTCTTACAGTGTGTATACACATTTTTACCTTCATTGCATACTGATTCAATTTTCTAACCAAATTGGTTGACAAATTTTGATTTGGACCTTATTAATTGATAAATGTTGATTTTTGGTGGCATCTATGGCATATCAATTGCCTTCAAGAGTCATTGCATTCTACAGTTTTATCACCTGCTTCAAGTAAGAGATGTGAATACTCCCTCAATCACCATCCCAAGCATAGAAAAAACAAAATTTCAGATAATACTGAATCAATGCTCTTTCTCCTCCCTGCAGATTGAAAATAAAAAAAGTCTGTTTATGTTGAAGGGCAGCCTTTGTCTTAAATGAAAAAGTTTTTGATCCACAAACTTAAAGGGTCCATGTGAGCCAAACTCATATGAAAAACCTTTGCTTTTGCTCTTTTCTTTTAGCAAAGCATTGTTAGTGTGTGCTACATGTATGGATCAAGTTATTAGAGTTGGCGTGTCACTTAAAGGTGTAAAATCAAACAGAGGTAATATTTTTAACAATGAACAGCACACATCTTTCAGTGGTGGGCCCATATAAATCTTTGTATGCTATAAAATAAATACAAACATGCCAGATGAAACATGAGATCAAGCTGGAGCATTTCTGTCATTAAACATATAAAAAGTTAACTTGGCTGGTAGACAAGGCTAAATCATTCCACACTTGAACTCGTTTAAACATGAAGTACAGTCATCCTCTGTTATTTCCTGATTGGACGGTGTTCATGACATTTACGGTAAACTAAGATGAACTTGGGCCCCTTAACCACATGTTGACAGAACAGTGTGTGAGTAGAAACCTTATCTTCTCTGCTGCTGACTCACATCATTATAACAGGAATAATCAGAGGCTGAAACCTCTGTAGCCTTTACAATTTACAGTAACATTTAATGACCTTCAGATTCATCATATAAAGACTATTAAATGAGCTGTTTATTGCTTTATTATCTGTACACAGTATGTGTAAAACATAGTTGGATCAGTACAGTACTCAAGCCAGTTCTCAGTACAGAAGTCCTTGAAACAAAGCTACACAACATACTAGTATACAGTACAGTAAATATTGCTTAATAGTGTCAAGGCTGTTGATCATAACAGGATCCTTGGACAGACATTTTCACAGTACAGAAGGAGAGATTTCTCTCCAACATTTCCTTCGGGTCAGCGTAGCTGCAGGAAGACTTTGCTGTGAAGATTTTGTTCTGAAGTCGGTGGCGAAGAAGAAGATGACAGGTTGTGGGGGAAACCGATGTAGTGGTCATGAAAATAGGTGGTCACAGCCAGAGGGGGGCCCAGCAGCAGGCACAACCACACTAAACCATTGCCATAGTTTCCTTCAAAATAGTTTCTGAGGAATACTGCGACCAGAAGCTAGAAAGAGAAGGCAAAGTGTAAGTCAAAGATATGATTTAACCCAGACCTTTGTCAGTCTTACAGTCAAAGCAATCATTTTTCCCTTCAGGTGACAAGTTTTTATTTAAAGGATCATGAACTAATATGATTAAATCTCTTTCCACCCAACCAACATTACTGACAGATTGGTGCAGCATAGGGACTCAAAGATACTGCATTGTATCATTTCATATCTGTTGTCTGGGGACCCAGTCAAAAGGTCACACAGGGCTTTAAATGAAACACAAACAGTAAATGATCTTCTCACCTCAAATATCATCATGAGGAAGATCCACAGGCGACAGCTCTGCAGGGGTAGAGCGATCATACACTGTAGAGGAAAGGACAAACACGAGGCAGTAAGTTATTGTTTTATTGACTTTTTGTGTTGGCATCCTCTAAGACTGATTGGAGAAAAAATTCTTTATACACCTTTTTACTGTTAATTCTAATTATGTATTCTCAAGAGGAAATAAAAGAAATTATATAGAATCCCTGAGATTCAGAGGGGAAGGGAATCTAAAGAAAATATACTTTCAAGTCTGATCTAGCTCTTTTCTCTATTGTGCTTTAGAACAAAGGAAAATTTGAGTATGCCAGATGGACAAAAGTTTTAAATTTTTCACACCTATGTTATAAGATGAAATCACAGCAACTAAAAAAATTGCCATTTCACACACTGAAGGGGGAAAAGTAGAAATGTATATTTAAAAAAAATTCCCCTGCCAAAACTGAAAAAGTTGGCAAACCTTTATTACATAAGGTCAAATTTGAATAATCTTTTATCTTAACAGATTATTTTTGGTATTGTTTTTTTTTTTTTTTTGCCTCCAGCTGAGGAGAATCAGGAGAGAGAGCTGGGTGAAGACATGCACCAAACAGCGCTGAGAACAGGAATCGATCATGACCAGTGCATTGAGGACTATAGCCTCTGTCCAGGGGGTCCAGTTTGACTGAGTATGGTTTGGTATGGTTCGGTACACTTAACAGACAGGTACAGACACCTGTACCCTCACTTGGTGGGCGGGCTGTAAAGGCTATGAATGTGAAGTCACATGCAGCGCGAGTCTGCTGGTCCAGCCGCTGAGTTATAGAAAGGATGGGAGATGGAAATCAGTAGGGAATAAGCAGTAAACAGCTTTATTTCAGCTGAAAGTGCTTTAAAAACAAACAAACAAAAAAAAACTACATTTTAATTATATTAACCATGGTCAGTACAGACCCTCAGCTAATGGAATACGTGTACAGAAATGTTTTAAGTTATAACAATACGTTAATATGCAAATATATCTAGTCTGTAACCGTTTCTATGACATAATACAAAAGCTTAGAGCTGTATCATGAGAATGATGCCCAAATCACCTTTTTACACAAGTATAAAAAGATTACTTAAACCCTTCCACCTGGTAATAATTTTACCAACTATTTTGCAGTTTCAGAAACTAAGCACAACAAAAAACATAGTTGCAGGCTAAACCTTGTTTTCCCGCCTTTTCTAATGGCTTAATCACACTGTTGTTTCAAGGTGAGATATTTACACCACTGTGATGCTTCAGTCTCAGTATGAATGTTATGAAAGCAAAAAGTAATGATGGAGTAATCCCAACTCTGTGCTGGCATCATAGTAACACAGGTTTGCATAGACGAGATGGGAAAGACGGGATTGGTGGAGCCAGCAGTGGTACATGTGTCCATGTCTGATTGTATGTTTATGTGGGACCATTACTGCTGTGACAATACTATGGTTTTACAGTATGCACTGCTGCGATATGGTGCTGGTGCAGAAATGCACTATGAAAATGGCTGGTTTCAGTCTGGGAGCCATGCATGAATATTACAGAAGCTAGAAATGTGAGCTTCACCCGAAAGGAAATCATAAAACTGTGGAGTATTTTTTTTATGTTTTATGCTTTTACTTTAGCTTTTACATTTCATCATTTAAATACACTTTATTCTACTTAAGTGAAATATGCAAATTTAGTGTGAGTGTGCATATGTATGTGTGGATGAGAGTGTATGTCTGTATGAGTAATTTTGTGTTCTCTGATTTTGGTTTTAAGCTGTTGTGTATACAGTGTGTGTTATATGGTTTGCAATAACAAAGAAAAAACAAAACAATAAAAATATTTGAAAAAAAAAAAGAAAATGTCTTATCATCTCAGCTACAAGGTAATTTGTATGAATTTCTTCATGTACGGTCTGTCTTTACCTCAGAAAGAGCTGCAGACATCAGAAAGACCGATAGCTCCGCCCGGGAGGGGGACACATTATTTTCCAACATCTTTGTGTACACGTGTCTTCAAAAGAGTGATGGCACAGGGAAAACACATACAAGAAATAAAAACTAAAGTCAGAGGAAATGACTTAATTGTCTAGTAACCTGAGTCAAACCAATGGTCTGTTTTAGCCCTTTCAAAGTAAATTACCTGTGACACCATTTCTGAAAAGGAATGCTCCAATTCTCCCAGAACAAGATCAGAGTTGTTGCATTCCTGAAAATGAAATAAAGAAAATGAGATCAGTGCTGGATGACAAAAAAGGAAACATAACATGTATAAATTGAACAGTGCAACTGACCACCAGTCTCCATAAAAGTGACGATCCCCAAAACGCAGCAGTTCTGCACAAAAGTTCAGGTAGGAGTGACTCAAAAAGAAGAAGAGGAGCCAGAGGAAATGGGTTGGTGCCTGGTAAAGGAAAACATTAGCAGTAGTACTCTCTGTATGTCTAAAATTGTGCTATTTAATTCAGTGTATGAATTTGTATCTAGCTTAAATGCTTAAGGCATACTCGTGATTCTTATCATTGTCCCTCATCATCACCATCTGGGACTACTTTCTCAGCAGAGATTACGTCTGGCTGCATGATTGTACACTGACATCTTACATTGGCTCAGTGCTTTATAGTTCTGGGAAATCACGATTGCATATCTGAAGTCAACAGATCAAAATGTTATGAATATCCATTAAATATTACTCACCACCAGTCCCACCAAATGCTCCACTTTCATAGGGATGTCCATACTCTAAGCATAAGAATTTAAGAAGTCACATCACTGTGTTTGGTTAAATAATCACAATTTTAAGGGATTTTGTTTTACTCACAGGGAAGGAGTTTTCAGATCTCTGGAAGATGGGCTCAATCCACTGAGAGTAAAAAAAGTCTCAGTTATAGAATTCATGAAAATTTAAATTCACATTCTAATGCATTCAGAAAAAAAGAGTAATAACCTTGGCCCCCTAGCATTTAGTGAAACACAACCCCAATTCCAAAAAAGTTGGGGCGGATTTTAAACTATAAATAAAACAAATTGTGATGATTTTCAAATCTCATAAACCCACATTTTATTATCTCCACCAAGGAGGTTATGTGATCAGGTGGGTTTGTTCATTTGTTTGTGTGTTTGTTAGCAACATGACTAAAAAAGTCATGGACGGGTTTTCATTACATTTTCAGGAAATGCCAGAAATGGCATAAGAAAGATCTGATTAGATTTTGGGACTGATCTGGATCACCGTCTGGATCCAGGATTTATTTAAAGGATTCTGTACTATTGGGAGATAGGGCTAATGGCAAAGGTCTGCGCTGTTACCACTTCACACCAGGAGATGGCGGACATGAGTAACTTATTCAATGTTTTGGAGTTTATAGAGTTTGAAAGACACACGCCCGGTCGAGGAGACGAGTCGGAGCGTAACAGAGAGAAAGACAGCGAATTGTAGCGAGAATACTCACAATGCTGGGAGGAGTAGAGGAATATTCACCCTCTGCCATGACTTCCACACAGAGCTAAGCCAATGCTTTGCCTCACCGTGTCTCCACCCCACGGGGGAGGGAGTGATCTTCGAATTAGATTTTGGGATCGATCTGGATCACCGTCTGGATCCAAGAATGTTTTTAAAGGATTCTTCACTACTGGGAGATAGGGCTGATGGCGGAGGTCTGCGCTCTATGAGTGCTTTTCTAGTTTACTATAGAACATATACAACATATCAGATGTTGAAACTGAGACATTCTACCATTTTATGAAAAACGTGCTTATTTTGAGTTTAATGGCAGAAACACATCTCAGAAAAGGAGGGCAGGGCCATGTTTACCATTCTGTAGCATCCCCTCTTTTAACAACTGTTTTTAAATGTCCGGGGAGTGAGGACATCTGTTGCTTGCATTTTGGGAGAGAAATGTTGTCCCATTCTTGTCCAGTGGAGGATTCTAGCCGCTCAATTGTTCTGGGTCTTCTTTGCAGGAATTTTCATTTTATGATGCTCCAAGTATTTTCTATGGGTGACAGGTCTGGACTGCCGGCAGGCCAGTTCAGCACCTGGACTCTTCTACTGTGAAGCTATGCTGCTGCATTGGATGCGGTATGTGGTTTGGCATTGTCTTGCTGCAAATAGCCCAGGCCTTCCTTGAAGGAGAGGTTGTCTGAATAGGAGAATATGTTGCTCTAAAACCTCTATCTACTTTTCAGCATTGATAGTACCTTTCCAGATGTGTAAGCTGTCCTCACCATGGGCACTAATGTAACCCCATACCAGAGATGCAGGATTTTAAACCATGCACTGACAACAACCTGGATGGTTCCTACCCTCTTTGGTCCATAGAACACAGCATCTATGGTTTCCAAAAGGAATTTCAGATTGTATCAATCTGACCACAGAACAGTATTCCATTTTTCCTCTGTCTATTTTGAATGAGCTTTGGCCCAGAGAAGACGGCAGTGTTGCTGTATCAATTTCACAAAAGGCTTCTTCTTTGCATGATCCAGCTTTGACTTGCATTTGAGGATGGCACTGTGAACTGTGTTGACAGACAACAATTTCTGGGGGTGTTCCTGAGCCCATGCAGTGATTTCTACTAAAGAATCATGCCTGTTTTTAATGCAATGCCCCCCGAGGACTTGAAGATCATGAGCATCCAATACTGTCCCTTGTGCACAGAAGTTTCTCGAGATTCTCTGAATCTTTGACATTATGTGCTGAAGATGGTGGGATGCTCAAAGTCATCTGCATTTTTCATTGAGTAACCTTTTTCTGAAATTGTTCCACAATTTTTGGAAGTAGTTTTTTGCATATTGGTGAACCTCTGCCTATCTTTACTCCTGACAGACTCTGCCTCTCTTAAATGCTCCTTTTATACCCTGTCATGTTACTGACATGTTGCCATTCAACTTAATAAGTTAGAGGTGTTTTTTTCATTAGTACCACATACTGTTCCAGCCTTTTTTTGTCCTGCCCCTACTTTTTTGAGATGTGTTGCTGCCAATAAGTTCAAAAGGGGGTAATATTTTTCATGGTTTCAGGTAAAACATCTCAATTTCAACATCTGATATGTTGTTTATGATCTATTTTGGATAAAATATGGGTTTATGAGATTTGCAAATCACTGCATTCTGTTTTTAATTTACATTTACACAGTGTCCCAACTTTCTTGGAAATGGGTTTGTACTTATTTTATAATGACAACAACATAAACACGCTAAATTTTTACAAGTGCCATCATGTCACTGCCTTGGTAAAGGTTGATAGCATGCTGAGAATAGCTATTTAGCACAAAAATTAGAAAACTGTTCTGTTTGTTCCAATGTACAGTACAATGCACAAATAACTTGAACTAGCTGCTTTACCTGCTGCACAATTCCAACCATTATCTGGATGACAATCACCTGAAGGAATAAAATGTAAAAAATAAAGACCCTGTAAGGGTATTTTAACTGGCCATGAAATGAAATAAAATAAATACAGATGTGTTTGACGACCTTCTGAGGTAATAAGATCATAACTGTTACTATGAATGCATGGGCATGGAGATGGTAGGAGTTATATATGAAGACTGATCACAAGACATAAATGCCACTATATCCTCCTGCTTGTTAAAGGTTTCATGAATATTTCTGATGCACATTCACAGATCAGCTTACCCTGTGTCACAGGTAAAATACACTAAGAAAATACACTAAGAGAGCTGGCAGGAACATTTCCAGGCAAAGTCAAAGTGACATATTTGGCTGTTTGCATTCACACATGCAGCACATTCAAAAAACTTCAGGAAGTTTTGCATGAGAGCACCAAAAGATGCAAATGAAAACACTGGCTGTCACAACAAGTAGGGTTAAGGGTCTTTTTTTGTTACACATTTAAGCACAAGCCAAAATAATCAGAAACTGAAAGTTCCTCATAAGAGCTTTACAAAGCTTTAAACCTACCGTCCATCTGTGCACTAATAACCTAGTCAGGGATTAGAGCTAGCCACATTCAGGGCATCTCACAGAGGCTCTGCTTCCCCTGTCCTCTTGAGAGGCTCTCTTTCAGAATTTCCTCTGCTTTTTCACTTTCCCTTGTTTGTGGTGACAATTGGGAGTAACCAGCTATGGTAGCTAGGGATGCACAGACTGCGTTGGATTCAGTTTTAGAGGCTGTTCTTATAGTGAGCCTTAGATCTAAATGGGTTAAATGAATCAAAAGTTAACTGATAAATGAAGGAACTGTTGAGCTCACCATCTCCAGCAGCCTGTGCAGCACCTTATTGATGCGGACTTTGGGAGTACGTGGGAAATCTCTCTGGTAACACAGAGTGGGCGCAAGGAGGAAATAATACAGATCTGGTGAAATAAAGAAAATGTATCATCATAGGCAAAAGTAAGATTCAAGTTTAATCTTGTAAATAAAAAACACACTTTAACCTTTAATAGTGAGATGTTCATTGTGAGATTCCTGTAGAGCAGAAACATTCCTGTCTGTTTCTGAAATAACATACAAAGAATTAGCTGTAGTGTTAGTCTATCCTTTTCTGAAAATACATCAGTGTTTAGTGTTGAAAAAATACCTGCATGTGTTAAATGAGCCTGTCGATACCAGCGATTAGTTTCCTGGTATGAATAAAGCTTCATCCCCAGAGCACTATAGACCCAAAGAGAGAGGAAGGCTCCACCTAGTGGACAAAACCCCCCACAAACTTATTGCATCAGTTTTACACTAGCATAACCATTGAGCCACATTTATAAGCTTTAAAATGAACTCAATCTGTTCAAAAGCTTAATGAACCTGTATTTGATAACTGGAAAGGTTAATGTGGTTTTAAATTCTACCGGCATGTGTTAAAAGGACATTTTTGGATTACCATGCAACTGTGTTTAAGTCTATGTTTCCAAGGACAGATATTCATGGTATTAAACTATGAGTAAAGCAAACTAAACAAGAGATTTTCCATTTGTATAGTCTTGTATAAAAATAAACCAGACTGAACTATTTCAATGTTATCCACAAGCCGTTGCTTTTTCATCATATAGATACATAGTAACTAATACCTGTTGATATTGTTGGCTCATGTATAATGACTGCAGCAGGAAACAACATGAGCAAGCCCAGATTTATGAGATGTAAATGGTGAGCCTTGGTGAGAAGCAGCAAGCCCTGACAGATAGAAATAAAAAAAAGCCAACCACTTGCTTAGAATAAGATTTTACTCTACTAAAATCTCTGCTGATGATTCTTTAAACTGTTCCAAAAAAGTTACAAAATGTGGATTGCAATTGTGGCATAGGGGTTGATGCTTATTCCAAATCAGAGCAGCTTTGAAGAACAAAAGAGAGAAAAGGAAAAAACCTATCTTACTTTCTCCTGAGACCTCTCGAGGAGCAAGGCTGTAATAGCAAACATGTTGGCAGCTATAAAAAAAAGACATGACAAGCAGGCTAAGTGTGCTGTGTTTGCAGTCAAATACCATCAAAGAGATTACTTTAAAGGAGTGAAAATGTTTAACAAAGCCTTCTCAGGTTTCAAAAGGGCCTGACAAGGCTAGTAGCTCATTAAGAAGCTTAAAGATTATTTTCTAAAAACTGACCACTATAAAAATACATGAAAGCATTTTCTTCTTCAAATCAATCGCAGTCTCTGATTTCTCTGACGCTTAGCTACAAAACACTATCACTGCTCACAGACATACTAGGACTAATACAAAACAAAAGCTTGCACATATTTAAAAAAAAAAAACATACTTTTGTCTTCTTAATTACTTTTGTATTTAATGTTTAATTCCTGTACAATGAGAGCAAAGCTAACCGGAGTCAAATCACTTTCTGTGTAATCACACTTGGCCAGTAAAGCTGAGTCTGATTCGGGTTGTATCCAAAAGAGTTTCTCACCCAGTATGAGGTTGACTGATGGCCAGTTGCAGTTATCTTCAATAAGATGCTCCAAAACTTTCTTTACATCTATTAGAAATCCATGTCTGTTAGGAGAGAAAATATAACTGACTCTGTAAAAACAACTATGAGCATTTTTTCCAAACATGTGGTTCCACCATAGCATTATTTATGATTTAACTACAGGACAAAACATGCTGATCAAGTTTATCTATCATCAACACCTTAGATTAGTTTGTCAGCATCAAGCATTTCTGAATTTGCAGCAAAAGAATGACAGCTCATTGGGATGTGTTAAGCTTACAAAAATAAACTCAAAAAGAAACGTATCAAACAGCACAAATCTTATCATGTTCACAATTATTTCAGAAATGGAAGAATATATTTCTTAAAATTATGATACACAAAACAATTAATAGAGGATGTTCATTAGATGTTCATGCATGAGTGGAGCTTCATTTAAACTCACTGTATAAAATTCTCCAAGAACAAATGAGCATGAGTCAGTACCTGAAAATAAAAAAAGACACCATGACACAACAAAGCAGTTAATATATCACAACTCCTAAAAACAAAAAAGTTAAAAATTTAAGAGAAAGTGAGGAGGAAACTGACCAGCAGAATAATGATCCAGTTGAGGATGCCTCTGTATTTAGTGAAGCTGCTGTTGGAGCTCAGCAAAGAATCTTGGACACGGTGACAACTGGACACAAAGATGTTTTTTAGTCTTTATCATTGGTAAGGATTATTTTTTTATCATTATCAAATTAAATGTATGTATGTATGTATATTGTGATAGTCTTACAGCTGTCTCCGAGTCTTGAAAAGATATGTCCCACTAAACAAGTCATTAAAATATAGCAGGACTATAATCTTAAAAGGTTAGCCTCATTTTTTCGCTATCAGTTGCCCGGATAGTTAGTTGCTATTCTGAACTTATTTTTGCTGAAAATGTGTAAAATAAATTACAGAAAAACTGGAATATGTTTGCAGAGAGTTTGACTGACAGTTTTGAGTGTGTCAATAAACGTGTGTGTGTGTATGGTGAATTACAGGGTTGTTTGAAAATACTTCAATCTTCCAATGAGAGTCCAGGAAGTATCTGACAAGACTTTATCATCAGTAAGTAATGGTGGCAGTAGAGAAAGCTTACCAAAGCAGAGATGCATAAGGATGTTCTTGCTCATTGTCTGGATCTGAGGCAGGAACCGGTGCAGTGTCATAGAGACTCCCAATGCTCTCCTCAGGCAATGAAGGAGAGCAGACAGAGGAGAACCTCTTTCTTATTACAGCCATCTGTGAAGTTTAAAAAGAGTTCAGCTCCTTTTGGGAAAAAAAAGACAGTCTAATCATGTACTTGAACACCACATGCGCTGCCTTACCATGCTGCAAAAATGAGATACTAAGACAGTAGCACTCTCTTTACCTGAGAAACCTTCTTCTAATCTTCATCTGCTAATTTTATGTTCAAATGTGTATGTGCTATGGAGGTACATTTTACATTTAGGCTAAAAAGGGGAAACAACAAACCATTGGTGGTAAAAATGTCCTTGAATAGCACAAACAGCCTATATCGTTCCTGAAATGCTGGGTCATGGTGTCTGGGACCATGAGCAGAGCAGGAGCTACCTACATGCAGGCTGCATATATAAAGCAAGACATACAGTAGTTGGTTTCTAAGAATTTCATCAAGCAAATTGGTTGACTATTGTTAGTTTTTCGTTGACTGCCTTATTTTTAGAGGTATAAATCTTAGGAGACATGATTTCACTTGTACTTGAAATTTTAGTGGGGTAATTCGTCATCCTTGCAATCCAATAAAATACTTTTATCTAAAAATTATCCTGTAAAGGTCTAGTATCTTCAGGCACACAACACGGCCCATCTATTAAAACTAACTGGTTAATGCCTGTTGTGATATTCTACATTTTTTTTACTTGTCCGAAATATTCTACAGAAAAATAATCAAATTTTAGTATTTCATGTTAGATCACATGCCATGAATGAAAATGAAATTTACCGCACATCTGAATGCATCTCGCGCGGAGTGACCTTCAGTTTACCGAGACTAAACGCTTACCTTGTCGTCCCTCGCAGACTGCATCCTCCCTGAAAGGTCGACACATGCAGAATCCACATTCAAAGCCTATCAGTGTTTTCAGGACCTCCTGCCATGCTAAGCTATCTAGAGCCCTAATGATGAGCTGGACAGTCAAAGGGAAGCTCCTCGAAATTATGGGCTATGTCACCTCTAAGCATTCAAAATAAAAGCCTCGCGGGAAAAAATGTACGAACCAAAATAAATGTATCTCCTAGCCGACTACCAGCCCAGCCTACATGGCTACATGAAACATAAGGCAGCTGACAATCTTGGGCAGATCATTCATCGCTATACAGGCCATAGTACTAGACATTAAATGACAGTAATTCTTCTTAAGGGTATTTACAGTGCTTTGACTTTTATGACACTGAAGTCTAGATTATGGATTTCTAGCCCCATCAGATTCTTGATATGCAATGAAGACAGAATAATGGTTGCAAAGACTAACAGATCATCATGACAAAAACCTAAAGGAGTTTATAATTTGCATTCACCGATTTGTTTTTAATTTTTGTCACTCAAGGGACGGTTTAGGGCTAGTTTATTCAGGCGAGAATGGAAAACAATTCTAGGGCCTGAAAAAAAATAGAGAAAAGGGTATAGTTAAATGATGCAGTTTAAGAGGCAAATTGCAGTGCTGAAAATAAAGGGCAACAACTCGTTCAGTGCCAGACGTAAGAAAAGAAATAAAACCTTTTTGTATTCCCTTCTGAAGAAAATCAAGTGTCCTAAATATTCCCTTCTTTCAAGTTAATTTGCCATGAATGATCAGTGTTATCTTGACAAATTTGCTGCACCTCAGTGTTTCCACTTTGGTTTCATATTCCAAATAAATAATTTCATAACTAAACAAATTCTACTCCCGAAATTTATTTTTCTTAAAACTGTCTTATTTTTAAGTTTAAACTGTAATTTACCACAAATAAAATACAACAAAGTTTCTCAAACATATTTATTTAAAAAGCAATATCAACAAAATAATAATCTAATAGTCAATGCTACACCAACTTCATCATTCAAAACACGCTTTGTATCATTCTGAGGAAAAACTTCATTTCAGACACAGACCCTGGATTGGATGCTTGGCACACAGCTTATGTCCCCATAACTGCTGATATTATTTCAAGAAACACAATCAAAATAATCAAATCATTTTTCTTTTTTTGCCTCTGTCTCATAATAATGAGTGATTTTTTTCTCATAATAAACATTTCACCAAACTGTTCTTACAGCTGGCAGGTCAAATAATACCTCTAATAATAACTGGTTCAAATTCTCCACAGCTCAACAACCACTGAGTCTCTGACAGAAATGCATCAATATCTGAGGCTACTCTGAACAATAATTTGTAATAAGACCTGACATCGGTCTTAACGAGCCCTCAGCTGATAACAGCTGATGAAAGCTGTGTGAATGCAGGTCCTGTTCTGTTAGGAAGCGGCCTTAGTTGATAGTAAGCACATCACTCTGGATCTCATGACTCAGCTGAGTCTGCAGGTCACTCAGCTTCTTCTTGAGGACAGCCAGCGCTGACATGACGATGGTCTCTGGTCGCAAGGAGCCGCAGGACTCCACGTTATAGAAGAACCTGTAGGAGAAACATCACAGATGAATGGTTTGACTATAAGAACTGCTCAACTTCATCTGCTATAATTACACCCTCTTTTTCATTCTCATTATAGTTTTTAAATATGTACAAGAATGATCAGTCTGTTATCATACATGGTTGTTCCCGCAAACACCAAATATCATGTTAGTGTTATAATAGACCTGCCTGACTACAACTGTTTCAACTATCATTATCAGCCTTACATCTATTGTTATAATATGGTAAATCTATCATCTACTCAACTTCAACTGCTAAAATCATCAATATATTTCCTCTTGATTTAATCATACTTGCTAACGTCAGTATTAGAATGTTCACTCTATTATCAAACATGATTATTATTGCTAACACTACACATTGTTACCTTATTAATGGCACAGTAGCTACACAGAAGAAAACTAGATTGAGATTAATTGTTGCCAAGGCAACCATCATTGTACCTTATTCATTGTTGTTGCTCTGCTTCTTTGTCTTCGTCCTTCTCTCTCTTTCTGCCTCTCGCTCTATCCCCTCACACCCCAAACACAAATTTGGAAGATGGCTGCTCTTCATAAGTCTGGTTATGCTCGAGGTTTCTGCCTATTACAAAGCAATTTCTTTCTTGCCCCTGTAAAGTTTCTTATTGTTACTTAGTGTTGTTCTATTGCTGATTAATATCAGGTCCTTGTAAATAGCTTAACAGTATCATCAAGTTGCGCCCTCTTCATAGAAAAAAAAAACATTTAAGCATTTGTCCAAAAAGTTATTACATCATTCTATAACATTCATGCATCACAGTTCAACTTTATGAAGGAGAACTGGTTAAACACTTCTGAATATTTCTAATTATCTAGATAACCATAATAATAGTTATGAGGTGTTGTATTGTGATGTTGGTGGGGTATATTATGAACAAGACTCTGTTTAAGCGCACAACTTCAGTTTCCCTTAAGTTTTGTAGACATGATCTCAATTAGATTTAAAAGGACTATTGTTTATTTCTTTACTGTTTATAGTATTAAGGTTAGATAACTATCCATAGGAGAATTATTGATGTTTTGGAGGAAAGTACAAAAGACTACGTTTTGTTTTAGGGATTTTCCTGGAAAGATGCTCCCTCTGCACTTCTATAAATCTTTTCTGCTGCATATATTTAGCTTCAGTTACTTGAAACTTGTGGCAAGGCAGTCACTGGTTTATTTTCCATGTTTTTACTATTTTTTGTCCAACTTGTATTTGCAGAATGGACCTTTCTGTTAATACTGTGACCCTCAGGAAAGATACTGAGTAAAGATTCCCAGCAAGGTGTTTTCTTTCTTCACACCAACACTTTCTGTTGCTCTTTAGAGGGGATGAAATGAGCTGAACAAATGTTTAACAAAGACCATCTTTATCTCACACTTCAACCAAGAGACCTATGTGACTCTAAACATCAACTCAAGTTTAAAGAAGATTCCTTACTCACCGTTCTGGCTTTCCGTTAGGGTCATAGGGAGCCTGAACTTCATCCTCCTCAATCTCAGAGTATTCACTCTTAGGCCTGGAGTCAAAAGACACACATAAAGATGAGTCATGAGTCAAAAGTCAGTGTTTTAAAATCAACATTTGTTCTTTTGTTGTGTCATATTTTAAAGAGAACATACCACTCCTCTGGTCGTGGGTAGACTGTGTGTCTCAGTGCATTGTCAGGGTCGTATTCAAAAGAAACACCTGCTGTTGGGTTCCACTTGGCGTGCTCCTTACCAAAGCCTTTCTTAGCGTACGCCCTGAGCCGCAGTTCCTGACCTTTACGAAGCTTCACCAGTAAAATATCTGTGGTCAGTTAATGACAGGGAAGAGAGTACGAAAAAGTTTAATTGTAACGTAAAACTATGTACATTTTCATAAAGTGTTACAACTCCAGAGAGCTTTAAGCTTACCATCTTGTTCGACATAATCATTGGGATCGTTATCTCTACTCCTGGAAGTCACCTGGACAGCACAATGAAAACTGTGTGAACATATTCTACTTTACTCTCCTCTAAAAGCTCCAGTTAACAGAGAAAAAAATACTTACTGGGATGACTCTGGGGTTATTGGACAAAAGGTCTCGGGAGGTGACATGGCGTGTCTGGTCCTCAGTGCATCGAACATCCAGCGTCAACTCAACAGAACACTCTGGACAAAAATCATCGCAGGTACAGTCCTGCAAACAGAGACAGAAAAGAACGGCGTCTTTCCTTTGGTAAAATGAGGAACTTGTTCCCTCCATTAGTAATACACATTTTCTTTTGTGTGAAACTCAACTGTAATGAGCCAGAGCTCAGATAACACCAAAATAAGAAGGACAAGTCATTTCTGTGAAGGTATTTCCTCCTCATTTCACAGTGAGGGGTACCTGGTGGCATATTAGGGTGCATTTTGTGTCCACTATGGAAGGTATGGTTTAAAGAATATGACATGTCACACATCTCTCAGGAGAAGGAAAATCTTTCTTGATAATACAACTTCAGAGATAACTTTGACATGTCAAAGGCAACTTTTCTGCACTCTGCAGAATAAGAAAATGAAGATGAGTAAAAACCAATCTACATACTGTGAATGATATAAGATTAGACAAGAGAGAATAAAGGCCTTTATACTCTGTTTCAATGTGTCTTTATGAAACATTGTTAGAACCCAAGAAGACCCATGTGCAAAATCTGCAGATAATTTGAGATTAGAATGAAGATCATTTCAGTGTGCATTTTTTTGGTTACATGCAGTTTATTAATGGTTTATATGAAGTTGAACTGGGCTGCCTCAGTGATGACCGAAATAACATTATGCTTACCCTAGAATACTGCATTTTGTCCACAATGTCGTCACTTGTAAGAGGTATGAGACCTGGCAGAAAGGAAATACCAATATTAGTACAGCGGCCTAAGAAGAACACAATTTTGTGTTTTACTGCAATAAACTACTTCAAATTACTATCCTCAAGTTGAATTGCTCACTGTTGTGATGTGATACATACCTACTCTGTGTGCAATGAACTCATCGTGCAGTACTGATGAATTAGCATCGATCTGAATCCAGTCAATTGCTGAAAATAAAAAGATGCAAGTTTTAGTTACTTGATAAGCATTTTTGGTGCAATACATTGGGGAGGATGCATCACAGACTACATTCCCATGTTGCAGATGTAGTCATACAACCCTCTTCAGTTTTTTCCTCTTCATATTTAATGTCCACTTATCTTAACGTTACATGCTCAAGTAAGCTTTGCTGCTGCATAACAATGCCCAGTGCCCTTATCGTGGCTCATCCAAATTGAAATGCAGTGGTTATTAAGTCTTAACTCGCTTTTACTCCTGTCCTACAATGACAGACCAAAAACTTTGTTATTAAAATCCATGGTTTACGTTGGCCCCTTTAAGCTTTAATTTCATCTAATATTTTTCCTGTTAGGACTGTTCAAAAGTTCTATTAAAGCAAAAGTTTTGTAGAAACACAGTGGACAACTTGCTTCAATAAATCAGTTTCTATTACAAGATGACTGCTTGCAAACAAAACTGATAAAAATCTACTTTCCACTTGTATTCCCTTTGAAAGCATGTGGTTTATTCACTTCAAACCAAGTCATAAAAATGAAATAACACTTTTATGCACTTAGATTTGATACAATTGTGCTAGTGAATATGTTCACTACTCCTGGAATTTCATTCATTGGCAGAGCTGGGATTAGTTACTGCACAAGCGTAAAAGCTGGGGACCCATAATAGCAAAAATATCTCTACAAGCAACAAATTAACTCTGTCAAAGTGCAGATTTGACATCGAAATAAATACAGCCACCATTTCAATGTGATGTTATATTTACAGTAGAAGAATCCTTCTCTTAAAAGACAATGGTCTTTCATGAAGACAGGAAAATCAAAGATTGCCATTTAAAGTGAGAAAAAATGTATCCCTCCACAATAAGCTGATGCTGAGAAACAGTGCGGAATATGCCATGTTGCTGCACCAAGTCCCAAAATGAAAATAAGTCAATATGGGCCCAAAAGAGCCGGGAAAACAAAATGTTGTTTACCTATGGTTGCAACTTCTGACATGAAGACACGGCGGATAGAGTTTGCAACCCTAGACAGAAGAAAAGTGTTATTATGGAGGTCAATTAGGAGTGTACTGACAGAAAACAAATGCTGAGGAGGAAATTATGCTAAACTGAAGCGCATCTCTGCGATTTAAACACAAGTCTTACGCTATCTGCATTTCTCAAACACATTTTGTTACAATACGTTTGTTAAAAACAGCTTAACATAGTTCAATGAATGACTAATAACCAATAACATGAGTTTTATTGATAAAAGAATAATGGCTGCCTTCTGCTTCACGCTCTCTCTTGGAGTGGACTACAGAGTGAATATACTTACGCCAAATCTGTGTTTTCAATAACAAACTTGACATTTTCATCTGTCAGTTCTGTAATCTTCACCGTGGGCTGGTTAGCATACGGCATCTTGAAGCAAAATAATCTGAAAATACGCTGTAAAATCTTCCTCACGCGAACACTACCGCTTCTTCGGCTCGATGGCCTGTACTGAAATATTTACCGTCCGCTGATTGGCCAGGGCATAAACTCCGACATGATAATTGGTCTGTGTACCGTAGGGGGCGGGCAATTGTTTCATATCCGGGTCACGGACTCCGGGATGTTCCTTTTCAAAACAAAAGCCCTGACGCGAGGTATCATTTTGATATTAATATAAAATCCCATGCACACGAAAGCTTATAAACTTTCTGTTTACAGAAAATTAACATTATAGGTTTAAAAAACAGAAGAAACTTCCAGCATTAAGCTCTATCTGGAGCTATCTTTGACATCATTCCATTCCTTTATTGTGTACACTTTAATAAAGAAATGGTATATATTGACAACAAATAAAGAATATAAGATACATTGTACTAGACAATAATAATTTTTATTTAAGTCCCAACATCAAATTCACAGATCTTGAAATCATGTGACTGAAGTGAAATCATGGACAATGAAACACACCAGGACGCATCCACTGGTCCTGCAGGTGAGCAAAAACAGAGACCTTTGGCCTCTGGTAAATAATAATTGCGTTAGCTGTTGAATAACAGTTATAATGTATTTATTTCTCAGAGTTCCCTTACAGTAAATAAGAAATACGAGCAAAAATAAGCTGGATCTGCAGCTCATGACACAAGCCAGATGGTCAGGATCAGTCCAAGTGAGAAGGTATCATCGTTTCTGGTTTAGTCCTGTTAAGTTCTTCAGCTGTAAAACACAAGACATGCATTGTGTTAAGGCTTTAAAACAAACTGATGGATTTAAATATATACTTTAGACTACTAAAATGAGTGTATTCAAAGGCTAGAAGACATTACTCGTGAACATGAGACAATGACTTACTGTAAAAGCAGCTCCCACGAGCCCCTGAACCACTGCTTCACCAGTTGACTGAACCTTTAAAGAGGAACACTTGATTTACAACATGTTTCAAGAATTATGTGAAATGTAATGTAAAAAGCAGACCATCATCTGTTATAAAGCATTATTTTGAACTCATTCCATTGCACATTTATGATTCTCCTCGTACCCAGGAGCGGTTTTAGGGACTTGGAGGCCCCAGGCAAAGATCAATGTGATTTAAAATAAGGGTTATGCTTGGCAGAAGTGCTGCAAAAATGACCAGATAAAGTGGTGAAAAGGGGTTCAAATGTGGCAAAAATGGGTTAAAGACGGAAAAAGGGGCAAAAAGTGTCATAAATTGGTTACAAATTAAAAAAATAGTTCAAAAAAACAATGAAAATGGGTTAAAAAGTGGCAAAAATATAAGAAGTGGCAAAAATGTATAAAAGAGTGGCACAAAAGGGGGAAGCATGCAGGAAAAGTGGTTTACATGGGTTAAAGAATGGCAAAAACTGGGTTAAAGAAGCAAAAATGGGTAAAAGTATCAAAAATGGGTTAAAAGTGGCAAAAATAGCCTGGCAAATTTGTGAAAAGGGGTTCAAGAATGGTACACAAGGGAAATAAATGGCAGGAAGTTGCAAAAGGGGGTCAAAGAGTGGCAAAAAATGGGTGAAAAGTGGCAAAAATTGGTTAAAAGTTACTACTATTGTTAAAAATGTCATGAAAGAGGTTGAGGAGTGGCAAAGATGGATAGGAGTGGCACAAAGTGGATAAAACATGAAGGAAACATGGTTTAGAGGGTTTAAATAATGGCTAAAATTGGGTTAAATAAGCAAAAAGGGGTTAAAATGATTTGGTATTAAATCACAATTGTGGAGGGCCCATTCTCTGGGATTTTCAGGGGCCCAGCCAGTTCTGCTGTCAGGCCTGTCTCCTTGTGTCCTGCTGCATGATAGATAACAGGGATAGAGCTCACTGGTAATGCCTAAAAAAGTCAAAAATACAAATACTACTATAATAACTTGTTGTGCAGATGTACTTGATGAACCCTGTGTTAAGTTCAGTATTAGTGAATACTTGGTTACATCAAGCTGGACAAACTGCATCCACCTTAGACAGAGAGTAAAAAAACCAAACGTAAATCTGATGTCTCCTCCAAAATGATATGAGAATAAAGACTCTCTGTACTTAAGTGATTATTAGGCACAAACTTGTGTCTTTTCTTCATCATTTTCTGAAGTTCATGTACTCTCCTGTTCTAGGGTTTAATGTTTTCAGGTACATTATAGTAAGTGTATCTGGCCCAAGGTCCTATCAAGAACTTAATGTAATTAATTTGTATTTCTGCATCAAATCAGCTGCGTTACATGAGTTTTTTATTATGTTATTAAAAGAAATATACAAAAGGTTCTATTTTCAGTGTATTTTTTCATCTGAATCATACTGAACTGCAGCAAAACAGGGATGTCAAGCTCATTTTGGGTCAAGGGCCAGATTTCCTCCAATTAGACGTCCTGCAGGCCAGACAATTTTTTAGCAGCATCTATACGACCAAAGCTAATATAAAGGCTGCTGTAATGTTTCTAAAAAGAAATGACCCAATATTAGATGCAGCTACCATTTAATGAGTGCTGCATGTTTGCACACTAAAGGGTTAATTAGCTACTTTAGAAAGAGAATTTACCGGCAAGTCCTTCAAATCAACAATAAAGATTCAGCCTTTAAGAATGCCAAATGTACAGAAGACTATTAGGGCCACTGAAAAAAACATTTGAGACGATTTTTTTTTCACTTGTGAGAAAAAAAGTCATAATTCTGAGAATAAAGTCAGAATAATTCTGAGAATAAACTCAGAATTCTGAGAATAAAGTCAGAATAATTCTGAGAATAAACTCAGAATTCTGAGAATAAAGTCAGAATAATTCTGAGAAAAAAGTCAGAATTCTGAGAATAAAGTCAGAATTCTGAGAATAAAGTCAGAATAATTCTGAGAAAAAAGTCAGAGTTTTGAGATTCTAAGACTAATTTTGTGTTTTTCATTAATGAAAATTTAGAAACAGACATGGATAATATGAGTGATAAATGTACAGTATGCTGTGACACTTGTAATACTTTCTGTTTGTAGTTTCATTTTTCTACCGCTTGATTCAGTGTATAAGCATGGTTGGACTGTGTTGAAATTTATATTCGAAATAAAAATTAAAGTTTAAAAATGCCACACTGCAAAATTCGTTAAACTACGCAGATAGAACTTTCCCATTTACAGCCACTACACTGAGCTGGTAATAACCACAGGAGAAACTTTCACAGAAATCACTGGAGGCTGATGCCACTACTACAGCCAAGGACCACATACCACCCACCTTAAAAAATTGTGGATTTATGTCGTCCACAATATTTAATCTGATCTATTTTGATCTGAAATGTTACTTCTTATATAGCTGCAAACTCTCACCTGCTGAGTGAAAACTTGACTTTTAACGCATGTCTGAGCCCCTAGAGTCATTCTTCTTCATGTCCACCCTATATGAATCCCTCTGACATCCCTGCACGCATGATGAACTGGCGCATCTCCATGTGTATTTTGGATGCATTTTAGCGCATCGCCAAGATCAAACATGACCTCTCATGTCATAGGACAGCCTGTGTCTAGATTAGGATTGAGTGTTCAGTTATTAAGCCATTTAACCGTGACGAGAATTTCTACCATTTAATGAGAGCTGGAGTTAAATATGCCACAGGATTTATAAACGATGTCCTGTTTAAACATAAGTGATCAAGACCATAATTTCACTTCTTGTTGACATCAAATTAATCATAATGTGAATAGAATTAGTAAATATTAGTATGGCATTACAGATTTATTATAATGTGGGATTTAATCAAGCTGGAGATTGAACTGAGTCGCTCACCAAAGTGAGATACGATGTCCGCATTTGTGGCTGAGGGACAATTACTCAGTAGTGTTATCTGAGGGCAGCTGTTTTATTCACATTCAGGAGAAGAAGTTTGGTTTTACAGGGCAAAAACCTCTTTATTTGACATTTGTTAAGGCCCTTGTGCAAGAAACCAATTAGAGGTGTGGACAGGACAAGACTTAATGAGAGAGCAGAGTTGATGCTGGAGTTGCACAGCTATGGGCTCTGCTGTGCGTCTTTTTTACGATGTTCCTCCCTGCTCTAAATGTTAAATTATGAATAATTCTCTTTGACCTGGGGAGTGGCAAAAACACAAGTGAGCTATAATTGTACAAAAACAAACCTAGGCAATTCCTGAGGCCCCCCTTATGGACGAGGCCCCAGGCAATTGCCTACCTTTGCCTAATGGTAAAACTGCCTATGCTCGTATCTTTATGTTTGAAGTTTTCATTGGATTCAGCCACATGTTCAGGCTAAATAGGGAAATAAAATGGTAGAATAATAATATCTTAATTTACTGTCAGACAAAAGTTGAGTAAAAACATACCCAGCTGGATATTTTACCAGTAGAAAACAATCAAAAGAAGTCTTGAACACTTTCCACACACAATCTCTTCTCTCTTTTTTCAGCTCTTAATTCTTAAAAGCACTTCACTCTACCTGTTTGGCAGTGGTTGCCATGTTGACCATATCCTGGATGCGGTTATCAAGGAAATTCCAGGTGTCCTGGAAGTCTGGAGAGGAATCCTGAACCATGACCAGCTCTGTGGTGTTATAGATGCCTGTCAGTGCAGCTCGTTTGGTGTACCAGTTCATCTACAACAGAAAGGGTTTTTCAGAGGAAGTTTATGTTGTAGTTTTTTGAATGAGACAAGGTAAAGCCTTTTTGAAACAGTCATCATCTAAACGCATAAAACAACAACAACAACACCAACAGGTAATATGAACAGAGGAATAATCCAAATAAAATAAAGTCATAATAAATTCACTGTGGACACATCAACTTGTCCTAATGAAAGGGAGCATGTATTGTTTTTTAACCTAACGTCGTGAGGTTTTATTTTTGCTGTCACCTTTTCCAAATTGAAATATGAAAGCCAGCAGAATTACTCCCCTTAAAAATACACGTCATTTGAATATGGTATGTCACTATAATTCACCCTAAAATGCAATTTATACTTACTTTTTGGCAGCCACTATTGTCAGGCTGGAAGAGTAACACTTTAATAAGGCATCTCAATAAATAATTAATCATGACCTGGAAGCAACAAGGAGCCTTCTCAATTAAAGCTCCTGTGAGGAACTTTTAGTTTGTGTTGGCTTTGGAGACGCCCTGTTAACAGGGCTACCTCTTATCTCTTTTCTGCTCTTGGCATGTACACACAGAAGTAGTGTTAGGCAACTACATTTCTTACAGAGTTAAATGTATCACTTATCATGCCAGGCACTTATCTGATTCAAGCATAATCAATCTTTTTGCTCTTGGTATCATTCTTTTACAACTACAATTAATTTCAGTCTGTGTCATAACCAGCAAACTCCTGACAGGATTTTTAAGCTTATCATTATTTAATATTCATTATTATTAGGGATGCACCGAAAATTCGGCCACCGAAAATTTTCGGCCGAAAATGGCCTAAAAGTGCATTTTCGGTTTTCGGCCGAAGGACTTTTGTCACCGAAACAACAAGGCCGAAACACGACGTTGTGATGACGCAAGCAAAAACCGCGGCCAGCACGCGCTCGGATCAGTGGTTCTCAAATAGGGGTACGTATACGTGAAGGCACTCCGGGGGGTACGTGAGATTTTAAAATACATGCCCGCTATTTAAGAGAAATAGCGCCTTTAATTGCACGTCAGGAGCTACATGAGTATATTACATTCTAGAATCACATTCATGCCGCGAACGTCTGCGGTGTGTTTTCTCTGTCCTCTGATAAACAGTGATATTTATTGAAGCGGAAGATAAAAATGGATTTGTCCCTCTCTGTCCTTCACTCCGTGCGTAACGCGGCACTTTACGCACAGCCAGGCTGTCAGTGCCGTTTTTTTCACGGTTTCATTCACTGTGCCAGCCAAGTTTGTAAGAGGAGGGACTGACTTTTCATTCATTCTATGTCAAATATGATCAATAAGAGTTATAATATTGCACAGCTGAGGCTCGCAGTGAGAGGAGTTAACTCTCTCCACAGCGCACAGACTGGCTCACCTGTTTGTGTTCCAGACTGTTCAGAGGAGTCATTTAGCTGGTTGATCCGCAGCATTTATAAGTCGTATGTCTGAGGTCAGAGGAGACTGTGTTGGTAAATATTTCACTAAAGTCCCGTTAGTTTAGAAACGGCTCCAGCTTCGTTTCGCTCCAACGAGCACACATGGTGGTGGTGGTGCCCATTTTTAAGGCAGACAGAGGAACAAAAACGTCCTCCTCTCCAACACCACCTGATATTTGATATCTCCTCATATCTGTCTGTATCAGTGCTTGTGTTTTTTTTGCCTCTTTTTTTTTTTAGCCTGGTAGAGAGGGAGACAGGCAACAGGCAGCCCCACATGTCCATATGAGCGCAAATGCGCTACTTAAATATCCGCAGCAATGTCGAGCTGCGAAATTATGTTGCAGGTGAGGAAGCTTGCTTTCACTCGCTACAGATTCTAAATGTAAATATTTTGTGTAAATAATTTGCATGAAAAAATTGCGTATAAGGTGTAAGGACCTTAAGTTTATAAACTGGAGTTAATATTTTGTAGGCTCTTAAATTTAATCACCCTTAAACCCCCTGAGTCTCCCCCATGGCAGAATGGTTTGACCCACACTGGCACATACCCGTCAATCCCTGTATTCACAATCACTCCATTCATAAAAAGGTTTATGATTTAATTTTTGTGAAGAAATGCTGATCTATAACTAAGTTCATGATTTCAGTTTGAGAAGAGAGAAGTCTTTTTATAACTTCTTTGTTATTTACAGGTTTTTAGTTCTTTCTAACTCTATGTTTTTATTTCCAAATTGTTCCAGAGAGACCACTGCAGTCGAGCAGAGTTTTGCACACTTCTGGGTTTAAAGCCTTTCCAGTCACCGTTTTTAACAGCTACATTAATTTGAATTCCACATTTAGAGATGAGAAGATGTGCCATGATTTTAGTCATGCATTTTTAACATTTAAAATGTATGAAAAAAAAAATATTATTTGTAATTTGAAAGTGTTTATCAGTTACAAAGTTTGGTAAATCAGACGGCTGTCACAGCACTCTTTAATGTCTTTCCTTTTGGCCAAAAAGCTTTGCACTGTTTAGGGGGTACCTGGCTGAAAAAATACTTTAAAGGGGGTACATGACTGAAAAAAGGTTGAGAACCACTGATTTAATGTATACATGAGTGCGGTCAAGTTAAACATTTTATTTTGTATTTTATTTTATTTTAAATTGTGTATTGTTGGAATGAAGTGCTTAATAAATATTTACATAATTCTGTAATTGATTTATTCTTTGAAGCATTAATATTAATTTTTGCAATTGCAATTGATTTTAGTGAGGTTAGTACACAGTCATAGCCATAAATGCAATGGTACTAATAATTGGCATAATAATTTGTTTCGGTGTTTCGGTTTCGGCCAAGAATTTTCATTTCAGTGCATCCCTAATTATTATACATGTTTTGTAACAGTTTCTTTTAGACTATTAAAAGCTTTTAGTAGAGCTATAATAAACAATTCACTTTAAAAGATCCCTTGTCAGCTGATTAATAAAATCATTTTCATGTCCTTTGTGTAAACAGGAACCATACGTTGGTAATGGTCATGCTGATGAAGAGGTGGTGATAAACCAGGGACAAAGACAGTTAAATTAAGAGGAAGAATAAAAATTAGAGGATTAAAGGTAACTGGATCCACTTACATCTGTCGATCGGTCTCCAGCGTAAAACCAGATATCATCTATCAGGGTACTCAGGTGCTTCAGACTGTTGGGGATGTTGTGGGGGAGAAGCAGTAGGCTCATTGCCTGAGAAAACATAAAAAGGATCAGAATCCAAAACACTTGGTCATTCTGATCTATTAGTAATATCAATAACAGAGTAGAGTGTAAAAGGCTATGTTCACACTGCAGTTAAAATGACCTGAATCTGCTTTTTTTGCTCACATGTGACTTGTATCTGATTTTTTCTGACAGTGTGAACAGCACAAGTCACACTGAATCTGACCTTTTCGAATCAGATTCAGGCCACTTTTGTATGTGGTTCTAAATCATACACATATCTGATCTTTTGGAAGTTGACTTCAGTGTGAACAGGCAAACAAAAAAATCAGATCTGAGAAAAGATCAGAATTAAGCATTAAGGCCTGCAGTGTGAACATAGCCAAAGACACAGGTACTCGTTGCTCACACTATACCTGTGGCCATGATTCGATATAGGGGATGTGCATCCTCAGTCTGGTCTCAACAGCATCTCTTAGAAAGTCAGCAGTGCTCTTCTGCCTGAAACAATGGTTTCATTGTTAAAAGCTGAAATCTATGGCTAAACAGGGAGAATGTGTTGTTTTTAAATGCCTGAGGTTAACGTGTTAAACATGATGTGTATGTTCGTGTGTGTGCTCTTACTCTGCCTGGCCCAGCTGGACCTGCTTATGTTGTTCAGCTAAGATCTCTGTCAGCTGTGAGTTGCATTGGGAGATGAAGTGTAGCACCAGGTCTCCAGCTCCGTTATAGAACATTCCAGTGGAAGCAGAGGATAGGGCCAATGTCTGGTACAAGCACAACAATAATAACAAACACAAACAAGAAATGAAAACTTCAGAATAGTAATCACTGACAATCTGAACGTCCTGTTCAATACTGAGCTACTTATGTAGTCTCTATTCTGAGTGGGGTATCTTATTTTGTTTGTATCAAGGATGAAACAGCAGACAAGCTGTGAGCTATTGTTGGGAAATTACAGGATATGCAATAAGGGGGAAATCTTTTGAAAGTTATAATCTGTCTAAATTTTTTCTGAAGAATCACAAAAATCACCTTTTAATTAATTTATTAACGAGTGAACTATACAAAAGTGATCATACGCCAGTCACATAGTAAACATGGTAAAACTGAGGCTGGTCATAGAAATATCTAAAAAGTGGAGGATTCTCTATTACTTGTGTTTGTTGTAAGTGACTCTTGCCCAATTTTAACAGCAGCTCACCTCAGCACCAGCAGCGATGGCCTCCATGGACCAGCCATGCAGTGGGACAAACTCTAGGGCAGCAGTAAGGATTCGAGCCTGCAGCTGTTCCTCTGTTTCGTATTCCTCACCCTGCTCTCCACTCTGGTCTTGGTAACTTTCACACAGAAACCCCAATAGTCATGTAAGATGGAGTCAGAATTTTACAAACCGTCACATCTACACACAACATGCCAATGTTTAATAGCATTAACAATCTGTTGATTTTGTATCAGCTGACCTGGTGTTTGGTCTGGACGCCTCCTCAGCTGTAGAGTCAGATGCTGAAGTATCTTGGGAAGCTGTGGTTGAGTCGCCTTCAGCAGACTGAGCCTGGTAGTGCTCATGGTGGGTTGTAGACGAGGAAGGAGGGGATTTGTCAGATTTGGATTCATCTTGAAGCCTCAGTGCTGCACAGTGGAAGCCTCGTCTCAGACTGCTGCACTGGAGGTTTGCTGCTGGTGGTGCAGCCACCACTGTAGGATATTTAAATGTAATCATTAGCCACTGAATGCTTGGTTCAAGATAATGTGAACAAACAACCAACAAAATACACACTTATGTAGAAACAGGTCAACAATTTTTTTACATTCATTGCCAAAACTAAAGGTATCATGAAATGGTTCAAGTGAGTATGACATTAAATATTAAAAATAAACAGCTATTAGCATTTAGCCTAAGTTCTTTAACCTTTTACCCCATAAAACAAGCAGTAATAACGCAGGATGTCTGGACTGATTTTGTGAGGAAAAAACATTTTGAATATGTCAGAAGATTAAGTAAGCTTTCAATTGGAATAAAAATAGAACTTCTCATTGGGGATTCTGCACCAGTGTGACAATGCAACATTACATACAGAACAACATTACTATATACAATGCCACTGAAAAATTCCTGACAACCAGAGGGGCAATCATCAAATTAAAACTACAGTTTAAGACACATGCTCCAAGTTGTCTTTCATACATATCAAGGGTGTCTTTTCTTTATTGAGCTCAGCAGAGGATCAAGCAGGAAGACTTTCGCGTACTCATTCATTTGTCACCCTGTTTATTTCTCTCTCTTCTTCTTTTTGTTCTCCCTTTCCGCCCTGGTCATCAGCTGATTATGAGCATTCACTCTCTTGGGTTCTTAGCTAATCAGATTCTGCCACAGCCTTGTTTGCCTAATAATGCACCTGTCATATTTTAAATCTGTTGTCCTCTCTTTCAGTCAGCCTTTCACTTCAGTGTGGGCGCTGCAATCCTCCTCCACCCCAACCACCTCCATTCAGTACATCAGCATCTAGTCCTCACAGATCTTCTGCTCATCTCATCCTGCATACCTCAGTCTACCCCTCTAAGCCACCTCATTGGTGTCCTAGTCTTCTCAGAAGTCTACTCCTCATTTGATCCTGCATCCCACATCAACACCGCCACCAGTTTCTAGATGCCATAGAGGGCTATCCTATTCTTGCTTCACTATCCTTGAAGTACATGAAGTCCCCCCGATGGTATCTTATAGCCCAAGACATTGCACCTTTCTCTTTCATCAAAATTTGTGAAATAAATGAAAATGAAATGTAAACATATGAAAACTGAAGAACGCAATGATGGTGTGTAACACTAAAAGCACTGAGGTTAATATCCCTCTAAAACCCTATAATCAAATACACCCACCACCTAAAATGTTCTCCAAAGTCATAGTAAACTATGCTATATTTGATCTGTACTAGAATCCAAGCCAGTTGACGAGGAAACACTGGACATGCGCAGCTTGTTTTTATTTGTCCATCAACACAATTTGTGTTTAACTTAGAAGTTTTATTTTCATACACTATTTACTGTATAACTTTTTTACTTTCTCAAAGATATGACTAAATTCAGTGTTCTTATGTTTCATATACAGAAACTACATTTCCAAATGAAATTTGAATTACTTTGTATCCATCAGGCTGTTACTCCGTGGTCTTTCTCTCTATGTCTACCCAACCCATCATTGACTTTAATATTTTAGCATCTACTCTTGCCACCACGTGCCTCAGATTCTTGACACGTTTGTGCAGCTCTAATAGAAGAAAACTAAGACCCTCAAAAAGGTTTCCATTGCTACAACATCAATTGCAAGGAGTCCACATTCTTACCATAATGAGCAGATCAGATGATTTTAAAAAATAGTTTACCTGACACACTCTCCTACTCGTTTTTTATCGACCAATGTGTCGGAGCTTATGGTGTATTATAGGAAGTGGTATATAGGTGTCAGCTAGAGGAATTTGACTAAAACGTGTACCTTATAGAAAGAACACGGTGTCTCAGCACTCACTACGAGTCATTGTGACTAAAGATGTGCTTTTTATGATTCAGTTTCAATAACAACACAACAGCCTGATAAGGAGAAACATACTTTGACAGATTGCATAACCAGAGAGAGAAGACGCCCCCTCGGGTTGCAGGAACATTTTGAACATACAGAGGTTGTTTTAAAGATCTGCAGAACCCACTATTCGATTCAATCTACGCGTCTGTGTGTAATGATAATGATTGTAAAGCAACAATCAACATAATGTAGTCAAATTCTGCCCTTCATGTTCACCTTCTGGCACAAGTGACTTTGTAGCTAACGTCAACACAGACTAGTTTCCACTTCATGCAACAAACAGCTGAAAGATGGGACAATGCATGATTATGTTTAATGTTGCCAATTATAAACCCGACAAAGTAACAATGAGGTAACCTTTTCTTACCGCTGCACAGCCCCCTCAGTGCCCTTCCAGCCCGTACACCTCTCAGTAGCGCCGCCATATCCAGCTGCACTGAGGGCTTATTTTAGAAACTGCTGCGTCATTTTAGCGCGACTCAACAACATAATCAAGCTAGCAGTAGTTAAGAAAGTGAGTTTTTCAACATAAAATTAAATGAGGATTTTTTTTTTTCAAATTAAGTGAATGTCAAACACAATAACGAACTAAGGTATGCTATTTCAGCATTTGGCTGGCTTAAAATGATTCCTGTGTTAAGGAATCGCCCCAAAAATACTAAAAATTACATATTAGTGTGAATAGCCAAACCCTTGCAATCGCTTGCAACACACTCTCAGTTGTTTTATTGTGAAAATCTAAAACGGAACGTGCGTTACTTACTTGCTGAAAATTTGACACTTTAACTTCTACATACATAACAACTGGCTGACTGGCTGTGTAAAGTCATATTCCGAATTTATTTGTCCAGCGAACCTTTTATAAATTGAGGGACAAAAACGTGAGTATATTTTTTTCGTGTGTAGCCTTACACTATTGTCAGTCTTATCAGCGTGAACTTAATTACTAACCGGCGTTTTCTGCGTCACGCTATCCTTATGTATCACTCGTGTCAACAAACATGCTAACATGCTACCTTCAAGAATAACAGGCAGAATTTATCTCATTGAATGCTAAAGCTGGCATGATTTACGGCTTGATTCTATATTTTTTTACGCCAACAGCATGGTCAGTTAATCAGACTAACATAGACGACGCTTCTGGAACATTCAAGAGTTTCAATTGATAAGTTTTTGTCTGTATGAGGATATGCTTTAATTTTAATATATATTTTAACTTAATGGCTATATATGGCAACCTGTTTTGGTTCCAGAATAAGCTTTTATGTCAAGGTCATATGTAGTAACATGGGACTGGTTTCTCTTTTTTATCCAAGATAAAGCTTAAATACATTTATTATCATGGGTATCATAACAGAGATGATACTATAATTTGATATCAGTTTGGGTCGTAGTATTCATGTGTTAACAGTTTAGTCTTTTCTGTTGGGCTGGGTAGCTCTGGTCCATCACACACCACGTGTCTAGGATATCAGATAATCCAGAAACAGCGCAGTTAACCGTCATTTAAACTATTGCGTCTGTACTAACCCACATCTCCTCCCAGGGAAATCATGGCAGACCTTGGCGTCAAAGCAGGAGATCATGTGCTGTTGGTTTGGACTCAGCCCTCAGCGCCAGCAGCCCTGAAAGAGTATGCAGAAGAACTGGGGGCCATTGTTGGTGCAGGAGGCAAAGTATCAGTGGAGAACATGGAGAGATTATTGATGTGTGAGTGACTTTTTATCTGAAGTAGTCTGCATTTTCTGTATTAGTTTGAACCATAGAGAATGGCTTTGTTGGGTGTTTTATTATGATTAAACTAGATTTAAATGATCCTCTCCTCCCTTTAGCTTCCCATTCAGCATCTGCCTTTGACTGGGTGCTCTCTTGCCTTCTGGCTGACAGCACCTCCACCCACAGTGCAGACACTCTTGCAGAAATTGCCAGAGTGCTCAAACCTGGTGGGAAGCTAATCCTGGATGAAGCAGTTACAGGTAAGGGAGGTTTCCACTGTAGCTGCTCAAAGACTGATAATTACTATTCGAATAGCACCACACAGAAATGATCATCTAAAGTTGATCTTAACCCCTTAAAACATGAAAACTCAAATAATAGCCAGAAAATTCTCATATTTTGGATTTTTTTGACCTTCTATCGAGATCTAAAAATGAAAAACTGCTTTAACATTTTACATGTATATTTTTTGTTGTATATGTTTTTGGCAACTGATAATCCACTGGAGGAAATTTTATTAATCATTTATCAGATTGTATTTAAATAGTTTAAATTTAGTTGTTCATTTCATGTGACACGCCATGTCAGTTTATCACTGGGCTGATTTTTGTTGATTGTGCTTTTCTTGCTTCTTTCTCTGCTTAAGGAGCCGAGGCGCAGAGTGTGAGGACTGCAGAGAAGCTGATGTCAGCTCTGAAGTTGTCAGGATTAATGTCAGTAACAGAGGTGAGAGTGCTGGTTAACATACAAGTATTAAGTATCTGTTCATGAATATGGCTATGCACTAAAGTAAATGTCCCAAGTAATTCTTTTTAGAAAAAAAAAATTGGTGCCTTTTTTTAAATATTGTGAAAATTGACTTAATTTAGATCTGGGGACATTGTTGTAACCCCCCTACCCCAGTGCTTTGGGAGCATTAATATAAAAAACTGGAACTTTAAGGGTGGGTCTTCAAGGATCATCATTTCTGATTAGCCTGTTTTTTATTTCTATTTTATAAACCAGCCATCAGAAGTTTGTTATTACATGAGTGTGATTTGACACATCAGTGCTATTACACAAAATAGAAAACAACATATGGACCAACAGCAAAGTCCACAACCTGTTGAAGTGTTTGAACAGCTCTCCCTTTATCATACCCATTCAAGGGAAGTGTTTCCACAGCCACAGTGTACAAGCAGAAATAGCTAAGAGTTAATCTAAAATAAGTCCTTCATCAGTGGTTCTAAGCATCTAATCCAATTAAAACCATATGACATATTGACATGACATGTTTTCTCTTCATCCAGGTCAGTAAAACAGAACTCAGTCCTGAGGCATTAAGTTCCCTCAGGACAGCCACTGGTTATCAAGGAAACACTTTGTCCAGAGTCCGAGTGTCTGCCTCCAAGCCCAGTTTTGAAGTGGGGTCGTCCAGCCAGATTAAACTTTCCTTTGGGAAAAAGACACCGAAGCCAGGTGGGTTTAGATAGATAACTTTTTTTTCCCCTCAAAATTGTTGATGACTAAAATTGTTTGTTTGTTTTTTTAGCTGTCAATGTTGATCCCTTTTAAACGTACTTGATAAGTGTTCAATCAGATTATCTATGGTATATACACGTTATGGATGAAAGTATTTGGATGCCTGACCATTACTCCAACCAGGACTGTAATGACATTGTATTCAAATACATGCACTTTAATATGGAATTGCCCCCTTTGTAGCCCAATATTGGTGTGCTTTACACCACTTGTGTGTATTTTTGAAAGGTTGTTGGGTTGCACATTTATCTTTCCTCATTAGCTTTCCTAAACAGTGAGCTGTAAAATCATGTACTCTGTTGTATTAATGCTAATACTTACAATATCTACATGCACAGTGGAAAAACCTGCTCTGGATCCCAACACAGTCAAAATGTGGACGCTGTCAGCGAATGACATCGATGATGATGATGTGGTGAGTAACAGATTTAGTATCTTTCTGTGTCTGAATATAAATACATGTAAAATACTATGGAGCCTTTTTGAATAATTCTGGAGTGAGTTTACTGCATGCTCTGAATCTTTCTTGTTCCCTTTTCCCCCTTTATTCATAGGACTTGGTGGACTCTGATGCTCTGCTGGATGACGAGGACTTAAAGAAGCCAGACCCTGCCTCTCTGAAGGCCCCAGGCTGTGGGGATGGAGCTGGCAAGAAGAAGAAAGCCTGCAAGAACTGGTAAGGTCCTCCACAAATGTTTATAAGCCGTTAACAAGAGCATGTTGTGGGTATTCTAAATCAACTCAAGCATGTGTTTTGAAATGACTATACACATTGTATTACGTTATTTTTCTCATGTGTAGCACATGTGGTCTTGCTGAGGAGTTGGAGGAGGAGAGTAAAGGAAAACAGAAGACGAACCTGCCAAAATCTGCCTGTGGAAGTGTAAGATTATTTACATTTCATCTATCAATATATAGAATTGATATAACTGCTGCAACTTAAGACTAAGGCTTCACCTGTTGGCTTTTTTATTACTCTAAATATTGTCACAAAACTCAATGGCAATGAATTCCATATAAATTCTTACATTATTCTTAATTTAGTGCCAAGGTTTATTACACTGCATTGTCTAAAATACTAACCTGTT
Organism: Cheilinus undulatus; assembly: GCF_018320785.1. NCBI lineage: Eukaryota > Metazoa > Chordata > Actinopteri > Labriformes > Labridae > Cheilinus > Cheilinus undulatus. The sequence continues at coordinate 37,622,318 of NC_054873.1, forward strand.
CACATTTTACTTTTTATGGCAGTGTTACCTTGGTGATGCATTTAGATGTGCCAGCTGTCCGTACTTGGGCATGCCTGCGTTCAAACCAGGAGAGAAGATCTTGCTGGACAACAAGACACTGACAGACGCTTAAGACCATGATACACATCAAACAGCTACTGATCTGAAACCTACATTCCCTTTTAGCTTCTCATCTACCCTGCAACATCTTCCAGGACACAAGTCCCTCTGAAAAAAACAGAGCTGCAAGCTGACTTTTCAGCCTATGAAGGGGATTTCCACACATCTGTTTGTTCAATGAGAGCTTGATTTTGACACACAATCTTGTTTCTGATGTTCAGATTGCTGCAAGTTTGAAAATGAGGGAAAAAGAGATTTGATTGAAATGTTTATTCTGCTGCTGTTAATGCAAGCTATGCTATGAGAGAAAAATTGGAGGAGTTTATGATGTACTTGAAAGCACTGAAATTCATTTGTTATCGTTGTTTTAATTTTAGTTTCTATTTACATATGATCACTCAAAATCGTTACCGTAGAAAATGGACACACTTTCACCAATAATCAAACATGCTCCAAATAAAACAGTACAATGTCCTATCCATGCTTTTTTATGTGTATGAGGGCAATGATTTTGGAAAGATGTGCAGTTTAACTTGAAACAGATGGACAATTTACAGGAAGTGTGTCATTACAACAAATGGACCCTGAATCAATGACATCAGCCCAATTACAGGACATTGTCTAATCTTAAAACAGCTCGACTTAAATAGATTTGTTATAAAATTACTTAGTTACATTTTTATTTCCTCTGCTGAGAGAATAGTCTTTTCTAACTGGCAGTAAACTTTATTTTGTTGATGGGGCTGTGGACATACCTAAGACCGTCAAAGTCTACAGATATTTAGAAACCATTAATCAGTCTTTAAAGACAGACGAGGCCCATACTGTTTGGTTTGGTGCATATCTGGAAATCTTGCAATTTCAGACTTTAAATTATTTTTTTGTGTGCAGTTTTTCCTAAAAGTGTCACAGGCTCATAGACATCAACAAAGTGACAGAATTAAAGTTCAGTAGATTGCTAATGTGGTCCTTCAGTCTATTATCATATCTGCAGCCTAAGGCCATCCTAGACCAATGAGAATCCAGTATTGATCAAAGCTGTATAATGAAAAAAAAAAATAACGCCAGACTTGCAGTATGTAAATAGCAGCCCATTTACTTCAGTCAGTACAAATGTGGATTATAGTGAATAGATACATTCTAATTTGAAAGCACATTCTTTTATCACGGTTAGGATAGAAGCACCACAAACATGAAGATATCCTCTCACTTAACACACACATAATCCAACATTAACAGTCTATAAAATAATGTTAGAATGGAAAAGCTCAACTATAAAGTTCATGTCTTTTCTTTAAGTAGCCTTCTTTTGAACTCAACATTAATACAAAACAAAAAATATAAAACTTTATAAAACATTTTTATAACAGCACATTTGGCTTCAATAGATGGTTAAAGACCCTGTAAAGTGAAATCCAAAATTTGTGTCCTAACACACTAGATATGTTGGAATATGGTTGCTGTAAACATGTAAAAACACAGATCTACATGTGACTGAATTTTGGATTTAGACTGTTCAAAGTTTTTCACCTCTTTCCTGGCCGGGTTCAATTTGGTCAGGGCAAATATGTGGACTGGTGATGTCATCAGCCCACAGTGGGGATTGGCCCCGCCCCTCTAACACTACAATGTAAAATCACAGAGCAGTTCCCCTCAGTACAGTCTGTTGTTAGCAGATGTCACTACCTTTACTGAAAGTTAACAGTTAAATACTGTTTTTCTGTTCATTGTGAGATAAATTTGTCAAATCTATCAGCCACGGTGGTCTATGATCACTTAAAGTATCATAACAGAGATTTGAGCAACAAAACAGACTTCGTCTCTTCTTCTAAGGTCAAGGGGCAGGCTAATAGCATGAGTGCCTTCTTCAATTCAGACTGTAGCTTTTTTTTTTTTAAATCTGAGAGGATTGTATTTGTCCTGAGTGAGTGTGGCTTCAGCTCATTCAACAGACACACCCACAAGATCCTAGAGCAGATTTTAATGCCTCATTTTTCATGATTTTTAAGCTTAATTTTACAAACCTAGAAATGTTTTATCTGACTGAAATTTGACCCAAGGGTTCATAACACACTGACCTGTCATACAACAAACCTAAATACAGATTTATTTTTGCGTTACAGGGTCTTTAATTGGTTAAGACACAAAAGCCATTTGCCATCTCTGGTACCCAAACTTTAGTTCTTCAAAATTTTTACTGAAATGCCTTCAAGAGGTTATTTTCACGAAAAACCCTTTCTATTCTTCTCTCGCAGTTCATCAATCTTACAACAATAAACTCTGTTCAGTTCATATGGAAGCTATACTGACTGAACCACAGATGTTAAATTAGCACCCAAAAAGAACAAAATTCAGACAGCCGAGTGATGTTAAAGCACAGAATTAATAATTGGTTTTCAGTCACTGAGACTCGATGCTGAAGTCCATCTTAATGTCTCCTAAGTTGGGTTCAAAGGTGAAGTTGTAAGCCACTGAAGCTTGGCCATTACCTGAACTGTCCCACGGTGAACTGAAAAAATAAACCCCCTGTTTCCGGTGTCCACTCCACTCACACTCACCCTGAAAGGAAGGCGAAGCAACTCAGTCAGAAAATCAAATCACATTATTTGGCGTTTACTGTGCAATTAGATTGAAAAAAATAACTTTTGAATTCAAACTTTCTTGAGTCAAAAATGGTAAAGTCCAGCCTCTGTTGCACGAATTTGTTATGACACAATGAGATCAGGTCCTAGAACAATAAAATAAAAAAATCAGGGTACAAAGAAGACAGTCACGTTATTTGCTGTGATACCTGCTCACTGATTGGTCCAATCAGTCCTGCACTGACAGTGATGTCATCAGTTAGATGATACTCCATCCACAACGCAATACCATGGCAGCGACCCGCCCTGAAACACACATTTAACAAACAAATAATAAAAGTGGAAAGTGCTTTTTAATCAGAGCTTGACAGACACATCTTATGCTAAGGGATTATAAATTTGGGGTAAACTGAGAGGTTAAAAAAAAAGAACAATTTAATCCAAAGGGATTTAGTAACGCTAAATTTGAATTTGAAATGAACACGTTTTTTTTTTAATTTGGTATGATTTTAAAAAATGATAGTGAAAGAATTATCAGTACCTTATGAGAGGCAGTGAACCCTGACTGTTGATTGGCTGTTGAGGGACGCACTGTGTGAAGTCAAAGGTCATGATGGCTGAGGATCTCGTAAGAGCACGGCATGGGTACTCCCAGAGAGGGTGGGGCTCAGCCTCACGAGACTCCCGGAAATCTAGAGATCGCTGAAGACAATACATGATTTTAGAAACATGAAAACAATAATAATAAGAAAAAGTTGAATTCATACATCTCTTTTTAAATGATCAATGGATGCTTTATATTAGAACACACAAACAGAGGCAACATGATAAAACCATGACCATAAGCTGAGTTTAAGAAAGAGTTTTTATAAGCATGCACAAGGACGCAGCCTTGTGTATATCTCAAGGGAGAGGGTCCCAGAGAGGGGGAGCTCTCACACTGAAGGCTCTGCACCCAAAAGTCCATAGGCTGGTGTGGGGAATGGAGAGCAGATCGATGTCTGAGAACTGAAGAGGGGAGAAGGTCTTTGAGGTTTTGGGGGGCCAAGGCCATGCAGAGGTTTGTAGGTGAGGAGGAGGATTTTACATGAGATGTAGGACTTGGCTGTGAGCCAGTGAAGGTGGATGAGCATGGGGGTGATGTGTTGCTAGGGCTAGGTACACCTGACAACCCGAGCAGCTGAGTTCTGCACATACTGGAGCTGTTCAGGGCTCTGCCAGGTGCCCCAGACAGTAGATTATACTATTGCTTTAGTATAGGGAAAAGGAAGTGATGAAGGTGTGTATGAGTGGTTTGAGCAATGATCTCCATGAGGGAAAATAAAGGTTACTTGAGTTACAAGGAGGTAAATCTGACTACTGAGAAAACTAAGCATACTTAGAAGTTTTTACCTGGACCATTTCATCCATGGGTGTTACGTCAAAGCCTTCACACGTCCCACATGGTGCTCTTATCCTCCACAAATCCTAAAAAACATTGTAAAACTTCATGTATCATATGCATGATCAATTGCCTTATCTGTTTGTTTTGATATTTTTAAAACAAGTGTTCTCAGTTCAAGGCATCCAATCAGAATCTGTTTAGGTAAAAGATTACAGTCCACACACCTCTGATATTAATGGAGTCATTAACTAAACACTGCCAATTTGCCGATATCTGTTTAATATGACACTGTAATTCAAGTAGACTCGGTATAAAGAATCTTACAAAAAGACAGCCTTTCATAAAGGATTACTCCTGAAATCTTGTTAAAAGTCAAGGAATCCTTTTTTGACTCGGAGATGGATTATCAAAGACCTATAAAGGTAATAACAGACCCACTAAGACTAATGGTTTGATTTAAATAGTATGTGTACAAAAAACCTATTCTGTCTCACCTGGAATTCCACAGCCATCATGTGCAGTGAGGCCGAGCGGGGCAGTATGGTGGCGTTGGGCTGGAGGAGGCCTGCCAGTGCGGTCCGACAGTACCAGAAGAAGAGGGAGTGCCATGGTAAGAGGCTGGTGCTAAAGTATGGTTCACCCATCAGGACTGAGATCTGTGGGACACATGATGCACTCTTAAAGTTCACAGAAATAGGATTTTGTGGGATTTTTTTAAGTTACAGAATTGCATCTAACACATTTAAAGTGGTTCAAATATAATAAGATTTGAAATATAACAGTGCAATATGTATTAAGCCGTCTGGACATCAGGGGGCAGTAGAACAAGCTGCAAACTCGGTAGTGGCATGTAACAAACAGGCCAGCTATCTACACATGTAACAAGAAAAGAGTAACATAGTCATTCCAAGTTCCACTTTTTATGGTTATTTTCCTTCTAGCATTGCTTTATTATTTTTTTTTATCTAACTATGATTCAAAGAGCTGAGATAGGAGTCAAATTAAAGAGTACAAGACAGTGGCCTACACATAGCCGATGTGCACTCCACTGAATTTGCAACTTTGCATGAGCCTGCTGTTAAAAGCATCAAAGATACTCTGTCCAGCTAAAGCCACAACACTCAAGGCTTGTGCCAAAAGTACCTGTTCACCTCCTAGATCATTACTGGTCAGCTGCTCAGGTCTGATTTCTAGCAGCTCCACGCCTCCTTTCATTGAGTTTGCTTCCAACACCTGCAAGGAGAAAAATGATGCATCAGCAGCAGCAGCAGCCTAAGGATTTTGGTGTTTTTGTGTTAGAATTCAAAATGTGAATTAATAAATAACATCTATACTTTGTCAAAAATGTGGTGCATTAATTATCCTCTACCTGCTCAATAACCTGTTTGGACATTCTGGAGTTTTCTAAACTGTAGATCTAGATGGGGAACAGGAGAATAAAACATGTGAGAAACAGATCTGAATAAAGTTTCTGGTATGTTAAAGTTGAGTATTATCCCAAAGGGTCTAAGTGGAGTACCTTTTTTGCTCCAAGTATGTGTGCAAACACAGGAAGCAGACTTCCATCACTCACACTAAGGCAAACACTGTCTTCCTTCAGGACCTGGAGTGAACACAGCAGGACTTCAGAAAGCTATTACACAAATTTATCCGTTCTCTCTTTGACTGTTGTCCTCTATCACTTACACTGCGCAGAGCACTGATGTAACTTTCTGTGCGATGTCTGTCATTGAGTTCTCCAAAACGTGGACGGGTCCAAACCAGGTGAGCCTGGCAGGTACAGCATGGCCGAGAGGGAGGAGCGTCAGACTCTGAGTTCTGTTGGCTAAAGGTGCAAAAAGGAAACCATTTAAACCTGACACCAGAACCACTGCTTCATTTGGACCAATATTAACATTCCTTATTTAGAACAAGGTATTTTATATTCATTGACTTTATAAGTGAGTATCTTATGTTATTTCAACAATCCATGCTCTGCTGCATTTATTTATTTTTAAATTAGATATCAGAATTGGAAGCAGCTTGATTGACCAGGTGGGTTTACACTTGCAGGGAAATATCACTCTGATATTTTTTTTTTTTTTTTTTTTTTTTACAGAAAGCATGACACATTAACTGTTAAACTACTGACCAAGCCTTCAGATGAAATAGTGCAGTGGTAAGGAGTGCAGAGGATGCGGAGGTAAACATGTTAGTAAGTTAACTATGAAACAGATGGGAAAGTTTTTACAGTGTTAACATTAAAATAATGTATTTGGGGCCCCGAATCCCTTAGCAGTTAGGTTGCCTGCTTCGGTCAAGGGCTTGATCTCCAGCTCCTCTAGGGACATGTCTATAGCTGTTTCTCAAAGTCCAGGATCTTTTCTCTATGGGAAGGATCCCTCTGAATCAGGACCCTTAGCCAGAGTCCTCCCTGGCAACTCTTGAACACACATTTGGAACAGGCTAGCGAGAGTGTGTGATTACATCATTGGAAGGGTCGTGCCCATATATGCAGCGACGGCAGAAATAAAAATGGGAGGGGTACTAACAACAACTTTCACAAGTTTTACCCAGCGCCGTCTAATAAGCTATCACATCATCATATTATCATAATAAATATAGTAATATGATCATATAATCATATTGATCATTCAATATAATCATACAATTATATAATAATAATACATGGAGCTACTTTTACCCATCCAGCTTTACTTTGATGATATGAAATAATGATGACAACATATTTACGGTGGAAACAGGACATTTAAAAGTGTATTGAGCATGCTAGGACCTGGCTTTCTCCTGATATTATGCTGTTTTATTTGTTTTTAAGAGAAGTGTAAAAAGTGCTTTGAGTAGGCAGGCAACTAGTCCAAGTCCAGTGATCTTATCCCAGCATCCATGGGTCAAAATCCCCACTCTCTTTTCCCAACATTTCCCATCTCTTTTCAGCTGCACAATCAATAACAGCCAAAATGGAACATTAAAAAAATCTGCATAGATTCATGACAGACTGTATGAATCTGTAAATGTAGCAGCTAAATCTGTCTGTAATTTGTCACATGGCTTCAAACAAAGGCTGCCTGTATTAAGGATATTAAAACTTAACTGTAACAGGGGTTATACTTTATTCTGCTAAGACGATTTTATGAAACTTTTAAGTTCTCCAGAAAAGCTTTAGACCATATGGTTGCTGTAGGCTGCTTCTAAGAAATACTTTAGCACAGAAGGACCAAATACTCTTTGTTGGTGTAATAAGGAATGATAAAGGGTAAACAGACTCGAGCTGGGATAGTGCTTTTCTAGTACTCTGACTGCTCAAAGTGCTCTTTATATTTGCACCACATTAACCACTACATAGCTATAAAAAGTGGCCATCAGTGTTAACTAATCTCATTCATACACATCCACACACTGCTGATCCAGTAGTTTGGGGCTCAGTGTCTTGCCCAAGAACATGTCAACATGTACTTAATGGAGCTGGGGATCGAACACCTCACCTTCTGGTTAAAAGACCCAACAACTTAACCACTGGCACCCTATTATATAAAGTATGTGTACAGTCTCTGGGCTGTTACCTGTGGGACTGCAGACTGTACCACAGACTGTAGTCGTCATGGCAAACAGTCAGACTCAGCTCCTCTCCTTTGGTCACTGTGTGCTCCACAGGCAGGAAGTACACGCTCTGCATCCAGTGGTCCCGCCACTGAAACACAGCACAGTGATCAGCAGGGACCGATGGGAGAACGGCACAGATAACTGAGTCTTTAACTCACCGGAGCTGTCTTTGGTTGTGTGTATGTCCAGCTGGGAGCCATGCTGCAAACAATGCTTCCACTAGGATCCATGTCCAGGTCCCACCAGGACAGGACCACCTGGGCCTGACCGCCAGACTCAGCCACAAACCGGGAGGAGTATGTCTGTAACGCACTGCTGACTGGTTTACTGAAGTCCACACTGAGAGCAAAAGAGAAAAAAAGATGTGAGGCACTCGCATGCACAAAAAACAATCTCAACATGATAGTCTCCTTCAGACCTGAACATGATGCAGAGAGGACCCAGAGGGGAGAAGCTGTGAGGAGACACCTGGCTCAGCTGGATGTCACACACCGAATGGGCTCCAGCACATTGGCCTACAGCAGGAGGGGGGACCACACGGGCCCCCTCCACCTCCACTGGCTGCAGCTGAGCCCAGCTCCACAGCAGCTCCGACTCAACTAGCTGAGCATAGACTGTGGCCCGATGAGGAACCGCCTCACAACCCTCCTACAAGAAGGTGCAAGGACACATCTTCATATCAATAGAGGCTTATATTTTTACCAGGATTTTATTTGGTATTTAATGTTTTTTCTGAGTAGAAGAAACTATTAAAAATACAAAATGATCATTCGCAAACTAATAATAGTATGAGCAAAAACACAGAGACACACACTTACCTGGACCAGATTTTGGTGAGCGTGTTCATAGCTGGGCAGGGCTCCTTCCCCTATCAGCTCAGTATCAAACAGTTCTGTTATCAGAACATTGGCCTTCATTTGCATATCTCCATCTGTTTCAATTTCAACCACAACATATACCTCAATCAGCACAGAGAGAACAGCACAAAGCATCAGAAACAGAGGGACACAAAGGGTTCAACCAGTGCAGCAGTGTATGTTAGTGTTTTCTCCTACCTGGCCCCACAGTAACATCAGTTGAGTGTTTGTTAATGATCTTGATCTTTTCAGAGAAGCCGTTCTTCTTCACGATGCACTGTGCTGCCTCAGCCATGGGCTTAAAAACCTGAAACAGAGATGACAGAGGTAAAGCCATCATTTCTTCTATCAGAGACAAACAGATATTTAAAGTTAGTTAGCAAGAGGAAAAAATAACTTTGCTTGCTAACATGGTAAAAGCTCTACCACTGCCTCAGTTTATTTTTTATGTGTTGCTGTATGATGCTTAAATATCATATATTCAAATCCTAAGTCCATAACACCAAGGCACCAAATATGAGAAATACACTACTTGTGCTCCACATAAGGTACCTGTGGTACGGCCTTGGCTTAAACTAACAGTGCAGATGTTACTGTAGCTTCCTCTTTAATAAAAGACTCTATCTCTGAATTTTTTTTTTATACAGTATAAGCCGATGAATGGCTAAAACACGCACTTTAAATAGGCATACCTTGATGCAGCGTATTTTTTAAGAGCTTATGGTAGAGCTGTTACAGCCTGCTAAATGCCACCAGGCTTAGAAAATTCACAGAAGGAAATCAGTAGTAATTAGATAGAAAAATATGGACAAGCAAGACAATGGTTAAAAAATCCTCTTGTATTTACTACTTAAAAATCCTTCAAGAACTAAAATTGACAGCCTGACAGATATACAACCTTTTTTATTTTTTACAGAGGAAATACAACCCAAATACCAAAAAAGCTGAAGCGCTGTTTGAATATAAAAAATTGCAATGATTTGCAAGTCTCATAAACCCCTATTTTATTCACAATATAGCACAAACAACATATCAGATGTTGAAACAGACATTGTACCATCTCATGAAAAAATTAGGTCATTTAGAATTTGATGGCAGCAACATATCTTAAAATAGTACAGACAGGACAAGAAAAGGCTGGAAAAGTGGTACTAAAAAAAAAAAGCTGGGACTAATGAGTTTAATTGGCCACAGGCCACTAACATGACTGGGTATAAAAGAGGCAAGTTAGAGAGGCAGTCTTTCAGAAGTAATATGGGCAGAGGATAACATATCTGTGAAAAACTGCATCAAAAAATTGTGCAACAATTTCAGAAAAATGTTCCTCAATGTAAAATGGCAAAGACTTTGAATATCCCAGCATCTGCAGTATTTACTATCATCAAAAGATTCAGAGAATTCAGAGAAATCTCTGTGTGCCAGGGACAAGGCTGAAGGTCAGTATTTTTTGATGCTCGTGATCTTTGGGCTCTCAGGTGGCACTGCATTAAAAACAGACATGATTCTGTACTGGATCACTGCATGGGCTCAGGAACACTTCCAGAAATCATTGTCTGTCAACACAGTTCACTGTGACATCCACAAATGCAAGTCAAAGCTGTATCATGCAAAGAAGAAGCCAGATGTCAACACAATCCAGAAAGCACACTGTAAAACTGTTCTGTGGTCAGATAAATCAAAAATTTGAACCTTTTTTCCTGGAAAATAGGGATGATGTGACAAAATTGTAAAATGTGTCAGTTCATCTGATGTGTTGTTGTGGTCTAGGGTGCGAAAAAATACGGGTTTATGAGATTTGCAAATCATTGAATCTTGTTTTTATTTACAATTTACACAGTGCCCCAATTTTTTTGGAATTAGGGTTGTACCCCAGAGCCAATATACATGGTAACACCATGGAACCTATCAATCTGAGCACTGAGTAGTCTCCATGCAGAACATAGAGATAGAGCATGTGTACCTCGACAGCATAGCAGAAATCAGCTCCAGCAGTAACAGCCATCATGGACAGCAGGCCTGTTCCTGTACCGATGTCCAACACAATAACCTTCTCACCACGAGCTTTTACCCGAGCAACAGCTGCTTGGATGCCCTGGTAGTACTTCTTATTCTGAGGGAACAAAAAATCAGATTCTTAGTGCTGACAAGGAGAAAACTCTCTGCGGCGAGGTTGAAATAACTGGATTACTGGATGGATGAAAGAACCAGTGTTCTCCTTTAAAATAAATCAAGTTTCCTCATAAGCACACATTAGTGAACTGACAATGCTTAAATAATAACTCCATTATTATTACAGGTACATGAAGTTGTGTTTTTCCTTTAAAATTTCATGAGATTGAGACTATCTTTAGAATATGTAAAATTAAATTTAAAAATGCAATTAATTTTCTTCTGCTGCCACAAAGACCTTAAACAAACAGATATAAATAGTTGAAAAGGCAAACAAGAAAAGCACAGAAAAAACCTGTTTATGATGAAGCCACTCGGCACTCACCCTGTCATGGTCATGGAGCATGTCTGCGTAACAGGACCTGTAGGAAACAATACAACAGATTCAGATGGACGACTGCTAGCACTGTATAATTGATGCTTTTTGTTCAAGTGGCATTAGGCCAACTTATTTAATGTCTATAACAAACAAGGCCACAGTGTTCATGACGTGTGTAAAAAAACGGATTTTTTCCATTCCTTGTTCTTTAAAAAAATAAAAAAATTGACCTCTTCTGAATAAATCTGATTTTGAGGATATCTCCTGGTCAAGAAAAAGCATAGCATAATATTGTTGCACAATAATGTGGCTTTAATCACAGGTCATAGAAAATCATCGGTCAGAAAAAGGGATGTTGTTTCCCACACATGCTGTGACGCTCAGAGCTACCTGGCTATCTCCTGATGGTAGTCGTACTCCTCGCTCTCCTCCACCCAGTCTAAAGCTCCACTGGTCGGGTTGGCTCGTCCACAAAAGGTCTTCATCTCCACAATAACCGTTAAAACACTCGATTAACACGTGTGAATAAATTCAAGGTAAACTAACAACTAAACTACACAAATGCAGGAGTAAACTGGATTACAGAAGCAGCATTGCTCAGACGGGAGCGGCCATCTTTAGCGACGTCATTGGGAGGTCACGTGACTGGTACACAGCCTGTGACGTGAACACATTAAGTTTAATACTTTTCTAATAACAAAAATAATAACAAAAAATGAATCAAAACAGCCAATAGTTGATAAGATCATTGCGTTAACTATTATTATATCTAACACGTTTTATGTATAATTATATATTTTTTAGTTACTTTAGAAAACTGTTGCATATTTTCAAATTAACCTTTATTGTATTGTCAAGCTGTTAAACATATTTGACGACAGAATGAATAAATTAGGAACAGCATGAACAACAAAAGAAAAAAAATCACAACAAATTTAAATAATTATAACAGTGAAAGATTTTATTTTATAACATTTTCACCTATATGAAGAGAGTATAGCCATTGGAATGAAGCTCCAGGAAAAAGTAATAAAAAACCTTTACCTGTTATCCTTTGTAACAGAGAGAAATTTAAAAGAAATAAAGCTCCTAACAGTAAGTAAAGGATGACAGATAAAGATAAGTCAACTTTAAAAAACATTTATTTTGTCATGAATCATCACAGTTTAAAATGTGCGTTAGAGGCTCCAGACCAAGAGCTTGGAAAATTTCTTGAAAATAAAAATCAGAAAAAAACACACTTTTTCAAAAGGAAACGGAATCAAGAACATAAATACAATAAATATGTTTTTTAAAAAATCAAAATACTCAATGTCAGCCAAAAAGCAAGATAAGAAATACAAAGACAAGTTAATAAAATGTGATTTTATTAAAAAGCAGCCTAATTGTCATCTGATAGTTGTTTACAGTCCAGGAGTCCTAGCTGACAACAGAAATACTTTTCTAAGTTGTGGCAATCCTTTAATTATTCTATGAATACTGTTGAAAATAAGGTTTATTTCGATTTAGTTTTCAAAATCAAATCTTAAAATAAGCATGAAATGAAAATGTTATTTTCATGCAGAAGTTGATTTTCTGGCTAGAAATAAAGAAGTCAATTTCTTGAATTAAAAAACTTGAATATCTCACAGGCTGTAGGAAAATGTGCTTTTAATTGTTGTTTAGTACTTAGGATTCTGAAAGCTAAATATGTACTGTGTTGAGTGATGGATTTTAAATAAGTGTCAGGTCACATATTCAAGAGATACTTTGTTTTTTTAGATTTTGTTTCTACCCCCTATATACCATAAATGTAATTTTGTGTCTGACACATTTGTTCAGCACATAGAACTGTCAAATACATATATAACATGTAAGCAGTACATTAATCCTCTAAAGTCACATTATCTGCTTAATGTCATTATGCACTGGTTGGGTAGGTCCTCATAGGCAATGCTGAGTGCAGTTCACTGAGGCCGTATCTTAGAGGATTTCTGATTTATGTTGAACAAACTGTTTACATTCTACATATTGCACTTAGAAGTGGATCAGTGAGTCTCTAGCTTGAATTTTCGAAGAAAATTAACAGTGAGACTCTACTCTCAAATAATAGATACTGTAAAAGGAAAATTCCTGGATTTTAAACCAGAATCCATTTTTCATCTAATTTAGGGTCTTACTGACTAATGGGTATGAAAAGTTTTTGAACTGGTACATGATATTGCTTTAGCCGACAGCTGAAAAAGAGCTGCAATGTGATCCCCAGTCATAAATGGTAATCACAGTGCATGCACTTAAGCTGGCTGTTGTTGTAGATAACCAGCTAAAACTATTTTTCTAAGTGTCTGACAGTACAAGAGAAAGGATCAATAGATGTTGACCTTGGTGATAAAGAACCAGATAATTCTATTGACCAGAAAATGCTTGTTCATCATACTCATGACAGGCAGCAGACTCCATGGACAAAAACAGTGATTTAGCCTCACAGAACCCACTGATGATCCTGCACATTTCTGTTTAAGAATGAAGAATTGATGATACTTCTGAAGCAAACAAAGGTATAATGTGAAGCAGGAATTAGGTAGATCTCAGTATGCAACACATAATATTCCTGGATGAATAATGAGCTGTTACATAAACACACAGAGGTTCCTTCAGAAAACTTGGGACTTAGATCTCCATCATGTTTTCCTTTGGTCCTTTTGTAGAGTAATGATGTGCTGCAGGCTCTTAGTGCTATTATCCCTCAGACTAGAATTTAATGTGAAATTGAGAGTTCAGGCCACAGAGTTCATGTACACTTGGCAGTGGGCAGACAAAAGGCCATGGTGGAGGGAGGCACCAGAATGTCAGTGAAGATGGGCCGGTATCCTGCTGGCAGAGGGGGGGCGCTCTGCTCCAGCTGTTCCAGTACAGCCCCTCTGACGTCCCTGGATACGTCACCACGAATGTCCAGCAGTACACACACATGCTCTTCACTGAGGGAACAGAAAAGCACAGTCACTGGCCTGGTCAGAAAAAAGCAAGATGAAGTCAAGTTGGCAAAATTATATGCTACATGGTATGCTATATGGACAAAAGTATTTGGCCACCTGAAACATTTCTCCAAGAGAGACTGTAATGACACTGTAGTCAAATGTACTTTGTATGTACTTTAATATGGCACTGATGTTGGACGATAAGGCCTTGCTCGCAATCTCCTTACCAGTTCATCCCAAAGGTGCTCAATGGGGTTGAGGTCAGGGCTCTGTGCGGGCCAGCCAAGTTCTTCTACTGAACTCATCAAACCATGTCTTTATAGTCCTTGCTTTGTGCACTGTTGCCACAAAGTTGGAAGCATAGCATTGTCCAAAATGTCTTAGAATGCTGAAGCATTAAGAATGCCCTTCATTGGAGATAAGGGGCCTAGCCTAAGCCCTGAAAAACAGCCCCATACCATTACCCCTCCTTCACCATCTTCACAGTTTGTACAATATGAGGCTGGTAACGTTCTCCCAGCATCCACCAAACCCAGATTAACCCATCTGACTGCCAAACAGAGAAGCGTGATTCCACAGAACACATTTCCACTGCTCCACAGTTCAGCGTTGGTGTGTTTTACATCAGTCTGCCCAATGTTTGGCATTGGACTTGGGGATGTGAGGCCTGCATGCAGTTGCTCGGCCATGGACACACAGTTTTTTGTGCTTACATTAATGCCAGTAGAAGTTTGGAACTCAATGGAAGCTTTGGAATCATAGTGTTGGTGACTTTTAAGCACCATTTGCCTTAGCAGTAATTCACCCCACTCTGTGGTTTTCAGCCGTCTACTGTTTTATGACTGAGTTGTTGTTCCTAAATGCTTCCATTTTCTAGTAATATCACTTATTGCTAACTGTGGAATATCGGGGATTCAGTTTCACAAACCCTCTTAGTGCAAAGGTGGCATCCATCACAGTACCACGCTTGAAGTCATTGAGCTCTACAGAAAGACTCGTTTATATCACAAATGTTTGCAAAAGGAGACTGCATGGCTGGGTGCTTCATTTTATACATCTGTGGAAATGGGTCTGATAGAAACACCTGAATTCAGTAATTAAAAGGTGTGGAAAAATACTTTTGTCCATATAGTGTACCTTTAAATTACACTTTTGCCTTCACAATTAAAATTGCAGAATATTTTTGTTATTAATGGGTACCCTTTGGCTATTAATATGGATATTAGAGGGCAGGGCCAAAAAGCAGGTGAGGTTAAATTACCTGATGTCAGGGTATTTGGCTGCAAGTCCTGACACTTCCAGAGTCAGCATACTGGGGTCTTTCAGTCGCACAAAATCAGCCAGGATGGGGAGTAAAGCCAGAGGATTCACTTCAGGTACTGACCCTTCTCCATCCTGAAAAGAAAAACACTTCTGACAATGACAAATATGAAAGATAGAATACATATGAACATATCTGAATTAAGCTGTGGTAGCTAATGTTTTCTAGACATCCAGTGGATGTCTGCCTTATATGCACAGATGGTAATACAAATCAAAAAATGAAACAGTTGGCCAATATACCTGGGTGACCCAACCAAGTATGATAATGTAAGAACTCTCATAGTGCAGCCTTTTAAGGAGCCCCTCACCAGGCCGTGAAAGATCTCTCTGAACTGCTGCTCATCCTGGACCATCTGATGTGCGACCTGCTTCCTCTCGTCTGCGCTTCGACACACCAATCTTTTCTGCATCAGAGCCCTGACATACTCCACCACCATCAGCCACTGGGCCTCTTCCTGTAGGCGCTGTTCACACACGAACATCAAATAATAACAATTAAATGGAATGATTATATTGATTTTATTTGGTAAATATGCATTGATTGCTAATATTCATTTACCTTTATGTTAGTATGAGGCTGACTAATTGGAGGTAGCCAAGACAAAAATCTAAATTAAATTTAAACTGTTTTTGACACATTCTTCCTTTCCATCCATCATCCTTAAATGACAGCAAAGTGAGCATGGGATAAACTTGTAAAACTTTATCTAATTGGTCTTTTCAATCTGTAAATCCTGTCAGTATAAAATCTCTGTATAACTAGACTTCCATGTTACCTGTCTACAGGGGGGTCGAACACGGCTGTACAGCTCTAGGTGACGCTCCAGGATGTGACATAGTTTGGGGACAGGGTTGCCCTGGACCAGCCAGGGTCGGGTTAGCAGGCCTGTGAGGAGAGGCTGAAGGTCCAGCAGGAGCTGATCCATCACCAGGCGACACGCCCGTCTCACTGCCCGGTCCAGGGCCAACAAAGGGTTGGGAGGAGTCCGGGAGAATTGGCCCACTGAACGGGATGACTGCTGCTGCCGCAGGCTCTCTGTGGACTGTCTACATCAAACACAAGGAACATTGAGACTGTTATTAAGACTATATTTGTTAGTTTTTATTTAAGGTTTTCTATCGATAAGTAGATTATTAGAGCTGCTCTAGTAGAGCAAATGCTAACCTCACTGTAGGCAGTAAAACTAAAGGAAGCAGTTAACTGCCCCCTTTCTTTATCAACCACATGTGACATGATAAATATCTTTGGCCACAGAAGTGGGGCAATGCCACATGATCTTAAAATAACCAAGGTATATATAGTTTTATCTTAAGTAGGAATACTAGGGGAAATATCCAATATTGTTACTGCTAACACCACACAAACATTTACCTTTATTACTGCTATTAAAGCTATAAATTCATTTTATTTTCTTGTTTTTTGTTTGTTCCTCTTTTTGTCTCTGTCCAAGTTTTCCCTTTACATAATTATATCAAACCTTTAAATTACTAATAAAAAGATGTGGCTTTTAGTCCACCTCTGCATACCCATACTGCTGAAAAATAAGTGCACAATGATGACAACATGACATATATTTCAGAATCCAAACATTTTCTGTCTAGAGCTGTAAAGCTTTAGCTGTCTGTGGTTTCACCACATGGCTGACATCTCACTTTAGGATGATGCAGTTGCTGATGGAGGCCAGCAGGTAATGGAGGTAGAATTTGTTGCTACTTGGATTCCTACGATGCTCCTTCCCAAAATCCACCAGAGCTTCTCGAAACCTGTTACAGGAAGGAACAGAGGTTAACAAAAAAGGAAAGGGTTGTACCCAAAGCTAACATGTTCAATAGCATGAAAATAAAATAGCTGCATGGCCATACACCTGTTGAGGAGGTTCTCCATCTCATACAGTCCCATCTGTATGGTCTGATCCCGTAAGGATTCTCCAATCATGAGAGCGACCCGAGCATTCTCCTCCAGCATCTAAGTCAAACAAATAAACAGAACAATTTGACATGCATTACACATTTTGATTCAAACCATTCTTTCAGATAACACCACACAACAAATGCTCCAAAGTTAAAGTGTTAGAAAGCTGGAAATGGACTACAGTACTGCAAATTGGTTTCAAAATGGAAGCAAACAGGAAGCTTGTGGATAATTCATTTTAAAGGAGTTAAGACAAAATAACATAATAAAAACCTTGTGGAAACATTTTGCCTACTTACACTGAAGTTTCTATTTTGATTGCTGCACATAAAATGAGAGCAAAGCATTCTGAAAGCACTCTAACAATGCCAAAGACACCATTCACAAATTAAAGGGAAATTCAGGTTGTTTTAAGGCACGGTGTTTAACATATTTTGGATCCTGAAGTTTCACCTACTATATATAAAACCAGTAACATTGTTCCAGCTGACTGACACAGCCAAGTTAAAAATATTTTGGAAAGTTAGGTTTTGATTTCTTATCAAAGTAGTGAAGGAAGTGGTGAATCCTGAGGGTAGATCAATTGAGAACCACTGTTCAAAATGTTACTCAACAAACTGGAAATGATTCCTACACCAATAAACATTTTAATTTACAGTTAGATGTTCTCTAGATACCAAAAACAGATGGCACGTCCCCTTTTTCATTACTATACTCCATTGAGAAAAACAGTAATTTACAGTAATTTACTTTACAGAACACATGAGTAGCTTGGCTTCACTGCCATGATCAGTAATTCTGATTTGATTTGATTTGATGTTTATTTATCTCAAACATAAAAAATCAACAAAAATACAACAATTCATTGCTTAATGAAAATCATATCACTTGTCATACCAAACAAAAAGAACAAAAAAAAAAAAAAAGAAAAAAAAAGAACTCCAGCAATGTTTGAGAAGGGACAGGTGGAAGCTTGAATGCTTATCTGAACCTGCTCCCTACCTTCCATATTACTTCATTCTAAGAGATTTTGCAACCTGAGTAAATACAAAAACATAACAATGTCTGCATATACATATATACACATGCACGTATACCTACCATATTACTTAATTTTAAGAGATTTTAATACCTAAGTAAATGCATTTATACATCCACACAACAGTGTATACATACACATAAATCTTAGATACCTACCCTATTACTTCATTTTAAGAGATTCTAATCCCTGAGTAGTTATATGTGTATACACATAACAAATTATACACATATAAGCAAAACATACCTACATACCTACAAACATAAACATCTTCATCCACACATTTCCACCTACCTATAAGATTCTTGAACTATGTACTGATTTTGAATGATCATGCAATACAAATGTTGTATTGAATCTAAACCAGCCATACAAAAAAAAACAAGTCACACAAAACACAAACCTAAACAATAAGGCAGTTTCATCATGAGCCCCTGTGTTTTGTATCATCCTTTGTCCTTACATAGGAAAGCATCTTAGTACCATAGAAAAGTATGTGATCCCTGTAGTGTTGACAGACATTATGAATAAAAATCTGTGGGGCATATGGGAAATTCCCCAGATAGAGCCAGGCCTGGCCACAGAAATGGCTTGGCCCCTTAAAAACCCAGAGAATGTGCCCTCCTCAGTTTTGATTTATTGAAACTGTATCAACGTATGTGTGTTTAAGCATTGGTGCTAGCATCCTGGCTAACAGTTATCTCATTTTGGAGCTGATAAGTGTGAAAAACTATTATTAGGTTCTGGTGTTGAAATCATTTTTCGTGCTACTTTTTAACCTATTTCACCATCTTTTAAACCCATTATTACCACTTCTTGTTTCCAATTTGAACCCATTTTTGTTGCCTTTCCATTGTTTTTTTAGCGACTCTTAACCCATTTGTTCTGCTAAACACCCCCAACCTATTTTTGCCACAATAAATCATTCTTTTCCACTTTTTGCCTTTTGCTTCCTTTAACCCATTGTATGCCACTTTTTGCCTTTTATTGTGCATGTTTTCAAAAGTATGAATTCTTTTCCATTTGAGCTCTGGCATCCTGATGTTTGTGCACATCATGGCTTAGCCCTAACATCTGATATTACTTTCCTAATCGTTTAGTTCAGTGTGCCCATCCACACTGACAAAAATACCAAACAAAAAAGGTAATTTTGTTTAAAAAAGAGGTTTACATTTTGAAAAAGGCCATATAATACAGCATAAATAAATAGAGTGTTTATTATTCAAGTTAAAAATAAAATATGGTTATCACAGCTTAACTTCACAGTGGACCATGATTTTGCTGACCTCCATGGGCCCCCAGATTTGCCGGGCCCCAGAAAGCTCTCCCTTTTATCCCCCTTATGGGTTGCTTTGGATTGAGCCCTTGCCTAGTAAATCAGGGCTAAAAGTTCTCACTGCAAAGAATTTAAAGATGAATAAGAATTATGCTGAGGATTTTTATAACTGAGTTTTTTGATAACTTTCCATCCTTGAACTTTTTGTGTGTTACAATGGTGTTGTATGAGTGTTATCTGTACCTGTGTGATGATAGTGGGCAGGCTGGTTTGGTAGAAACCTTCATGGTCTGTATCAGGCTCCTGGTCTCTCTGCCAGTCCTGAAGCTCCACCTGAAGAGCTTTGTGCATCCACTCTGATACACTCTTCTGTAACAGCAACATCATGGGCACACACATTTAGTGTCAGTTGCCTAGTTTGTTGTCAGATTGTGAGCATATTAGAGAGCTGTAAAGGTTTGTTATCATCTGTTAGTGGTGTTATTAGGCTGCAGATTATGAGCCATAAAATGGGCTGTAGAGTGAAGGTACAGTCCACACATTGAAAGGCAGATGTGCTGCAGAGTATGTGCCGTTTTAACAACAGACCCTTGGAACAAGTATTTAAAGGTTCTTGAATTTTGCTGATGCAAATGTATTGTAGAGTGTTACTTGTCTCAGCACATAGTGCAGTAACATAACAAGCTACTTTTGACGCTATCCATAATGTCTTTGTAACTCAGATTCCTAGCCTGCAGCTGTTTTATTCAACTAAATAGGTTCCTTATCTTAAATATTCTATCGTTGCAAGGCAGCAGATCACATTTTAGCCTCTTTGGTGGTTTACTCACCCGAACGCTCTGCACATATTTGATCTGCAGCTGCTCCAACCCCTCAGCAGAGATGAGAGGTCCAAGTTCTTCTTTCTGCATCTCGCCCACTAGCTCTGGGTGACCCATCATGTCAGGGCTGACAAATCAACATGGTTAGACCCTGAGCATTTATAATGTCTAACAGGTACTATGTGTTAGCCTGGACAGAAGAGGTAAACGTATGCCTTTGTAACATTTATGTTGAGTGCTTGTGTTTTCAACCTAAAATATAAAACCAAACCAAAATTATTAGTAGTTCAAGGTTGGTTTATGTAGATCTGAAGTTTTTCCTTTAAGGGTTACGACATTAGTGATATGACCCAGAGGAATATCTTCAGAAGAACAAAGAAGTGACCATTCTTCCAATTTTATTACCTTTAAATTAGACAATACTAAAACCTTTAAAGAGAGGAAAATAGTCAGAAATAAAGTCCAGAAACAACACCATTAGGAATATCAGTGTTAGTGAGTTCTTTAAAATCACATCTTAAGTGCCAATTTTATTAGATATTGCTTTTGTTAGTTTAATTTCTGTGTTTTCTAGATATCTACTGTATCTGCTGTTCTCATCATTTAAATCTTCCCTTTGCTTTCCCTTTCTTTCCTTGATATCTGTGTCTTTGTTCTTGAACTTTGTCTTAACTTTATTTTTTATCTTGCTTTGTTTGATCTTATTATTTGGGTTTCCAGTTAAAATGAATTCAACAAAGCACACAAAAAGACAGGGGGAAAACCACAATGAATACAGTAGATGAAGCTTACCTGTTGTAAATATGAAGCACCCAATTAAGCACAGCAAAGATTTCCCCACTCTCCAGGTCCCAGCTGCTAACCTAGGCCACAAGAATCACTTAGATGTGTACAGGGAACTGCTGATCTATATTTTCTGGCATCTGTTTAAAAAAAGTTTCAGGGAGATACATGTGGTTTAGCTGTTTTCCTCTCACTGACCTGTGCAAGATGAGCGTGTAAACAGCGATGGCTGGCCCTCAGATAGGCTCCTGTCAGCTCATAGTGTGA
Source organism: Cheilinus undulatus (assembly GCF_018320785.1). Classification (NCBI taxonomy): domain Eukaryota; kingdom Metazoa; phylum Chordata; class Actinopteri; order Labriformes; family Labridae; genus Cheilinus; species Cheilinus undulatus. Next base: position 37,643,730 of record NC_054873.1, read on the forward strand.
GGGGACGCAGTGCTCCAGCAGGTGTCGTACAGTAGTGAGGTCGGCCATGATACCATGCTGGAGCGCAGAGAGGTGGCCTGCCAGACCTGGACCTCGAGTGTGCAGGTATGAAACACTACGAAACCGTGCAGAAACGGCTTCCTCTAGTACCTGGAAGAAGCATGCTCTCCAGCAGCGAGGTCTCCCTGGAGGAAGGGGCCGTGTGTTGCCTCTACTACTCCCTCGTTCCTCCAGTAGAGCTTGGTCCAGAGCCTCCTCTCGCTCCACTATCCTCACAGCTGATACAAATGGTGTTGGGTTTTGTCTAGCCAGAGCCAGAGCACTGCTCACCACCGCCCACAGCTCCTTACCTGCAGCCACAAAGTGGATGATGAGAATAGAGACAGCAGATTTCACTTATACACACAAACATGCAAGTACTGACTAGTGTAGTCTTCTTGTGAGTATTCATTCAGTATTTTTACTGATATCTATAAAATAAGATGTGTATCATTGTCATCTGAATTGTAAATGAACCCAAATCTTACTATAAGGTGCCATAAGTACACAGACACGCCCCCAAGTTTTCTCGACCTCCTTACCTAAAGCATCTACTAGCTTCCCGACACCAGAGAAATACTTCTCTACCAGCTCCTTGTCCTCTGTGCTGAGCCCACTTCCTGCTGTCCCACCAGCCCCGTGAAGCTGCCAGAGGATGTCATCCTGCCAGCGCTCCAGTTCCGTCAGCCGGGCGTGGGCTTCAAGGAGCCGCCGGGACTCCACCAAGCGCTCTGTCTCCAACACCATGCTACGCACTGTGAGGGCAGGAAAGAGGAGGGGGTAATTAGGGGGAAATGTTTTTTACCCTGATTTTTTATTTTAATAAAAACTGAAACCATAAAGGAAAAAAACAACTCAAAATATTATCATTAGTCTCTGTTAATTTTCTTCCTCACTCTAAAACTTGTAAGATAAAAGACTTAAGTGAAAAAAGTTCATGTATTTTTTAATTGTACACCACAAACTAAAAGTAGAAACCTAAGAGGAGTAAGAAATGTCTCTTCTTTGAAAATAAGTTGAGAAGAAGGAAGAATCTATTCTAGTTTTACTGTAGAAATTTCAGGCATCAAAGAAGACTGTTTTTATTCCACTATCAAGACAAAAATGGCCACTATATTATAGTATTTTACAAAAAACTTATATTATGTTAAAAGCAAGTGTAGCTGTTTGTTCATGCAGGAACATAAAGCAGGAAATGTTCTCTGTTCTGCTGCCAACAGGGTCATATGTTTAAATTGTTATTTAAATTAACCACCAAATTGTTCATGCTCCATGCACTAAAATTACTACATGTTCAGTCTGATTTATCTTTGTTGACTGACAGAACTTTAATGTGTCCCAAGTTTGTTTATAGAACAATTTTCTCATGACTTCAATTGACAAGTCTTTTCCTATTTCATCTGATTTGCACCAATATTTCTGTCTTCCATAGCTGATGAAACAAACTGTTGCTTGAAGTATTCATAAAGTATGACTTCATTTAGTATAGGTGAGAGAAAATCAGGCTAAATATGGCATAATAAGAATCAGGTTATAGCTGTTGCATCATTCTTTTTTAACAAACAACTGCCTCATTAAAGAACCAGGCATTATTAATACATTTCAAAACTTAAAATTCCAAAGAAGTCCTATTTACCACAGTAGAGATTTTGATCTACATTGTTTCACCAGTGTATTTCCTATTTTATTTATTGTATGTACAGTATGGCTTATGGTGGGATGTTCTGTGGAAAAAAAATATCGAACAATTAAGGAGCCAAAAATGTTACAAAGTTCTGGCAAACCATAAAACTCAACCTTTCCTCATAGCAGATTTGTTTTACTGATGTCTGAAAAGGAAGATGAATTCCCCCTGAACGATTGACTTCAGGTCTTTGTGCTCACAAAGCATCATCTCACCAGAGTAAAGTCGTGGCAGGTTGCTGACGGCAGAGAGGAGCTGACTGTGATTGATGGACACTTCTCTCAGCCTCTCCAGAGACTTCTCTCTGTCTGTGTTTCCATTGGACTCCAGTCCTGCTTTCTTCAGAGTATGCGACACCTCCTTCAGCCCTGTCCTGGCCTCTCTGAGCTGCTCCAGACCCCAACCTACGCCCTCTAGGTACGATTGGACCATAGACTGGAGATAAAGAGGCACACTGGTTACTCTGGTTTTCCAACCTTGACTTCCCTCTTCAAGCGTAGAGGTTAGACCATCCAGACAACCCCCAATAAACAGAATTGTTAAATATTTTTAAGGCCACCTGACTGTGCATGTGATAGATGTGTGTACATTATCTCACCTTGAGTCTGGTGTGTATGGAGGCTGTCCTCTGACTCTCTCTCTTCCTGTACTGGCTCAGACGCTCCAGATGCTCAGGCCGACAGAAAACACCTGAAGCCCACTTCAGTGCAGCACCGCGGGCCAAACACTCTGCCCTTGCCACTTCTGGCCATACCTCAGCCACCGACACCCTGTCTGATAGAAAGAAAAAAACAAACATGAAGGAAGCAATTCTGAGGTAACCTTCTGTCTGAGAATGGTAAAACTCATCCTTTCTTGGCTGTGCCTGTCCCACTACACAACAAAGAACGTTCTCCCAGATTGACTTTCTGAGCCAGGCTATTCAAAATGGATAGTTCTCATAAAAAAAATCCATACAGTTGGAGCACAGATGGCCTAGTGGTTTAAGGCGCGCTCGATGTACGCAGGCGGCCTGGGTTCGAATGTGGCCTGTGGCACTTCCTGCATGTATCTTCCCCCACTTTCTTGTCCCTGTTATCGGTTCTATCCACTGTCCTCCTCTATCAATAAAGGTACAAAGAGCCCAAAATAAAACTTTAAAAAAAAAAACAAAAAAAAAACATACAGTTTCTTAAAACACAGTATTATAACTACACACTATTAAGTATTAGTAAAGGATTAATAAAAACTCTCTAAAGAAATATTAACTAACTTCATCTAACTTCAGTAATAAACAAAACAATAAATGCCCTATTGCTGCATAAGGACATTTTTAACTCATAAGCTGTAAAACATTATTCACTCATTAATATGTCATCTATAACACTGCTGTAAATGTTTTATTCATGCATCAGAATAACACTCAAGCTTTAGCTCATCATTCAAAAAGGATTTTAAGTCATTTTTAGGTCATTTATGAACAGATATAAATGTTTTTTTGATGCATTGGTAAAGCATTAGTAGCACATTTGGGTTTTTTTTTTTGTTTGTTTTTTGTTTTTTTTTTGCCTTTTTTTTTTTTTTTTTTACAGAGGAATGCAGGAGATAAAGTCAGAAACAGGAATGACAGATTTGGGGGGAGACATTAGGAAAAGGAAACTGGGCTGCCTGTGTACATGGGGCGTGACCTAACGGCTTGGCCATCTGCACCCCAGCAACAAAGGGGTACGTTTAGGATTTGGGTTCAAGTGAAGGTTACTTCTGCTTTACTAATACATCGATCAAACATTTATATCTCAGTTTATAAATGACAAATAAATTAGCTAACATGCTTTATTGATAATAAGTATTTACTACTACTCTATTGCAGCCAAATGTGGTTAGTTATTATAGAATATCACTGAGTTATCAGCAAACAACTCTTACTTTTAAGCCTCTTGATGGTATCAGATTGATACTTGGCATTTTGCATATTTATCTTATGCTTTTATCTAGGGATGCAGGATATTGCTAACCTGACACGCCAGATGGATGTGTTTCACACATCCATCTGGGAAAGCTCCAATAGGAAAGGTTTGAGAAAAGGCAGAGGATTTGAAAAATCCTCGGAGCATGATTGGGTGAACATTCTGTCTGTCACATCTCTACAGGCCAATCAGAGCAACAAAGCACGTGACGTAGCCACTAGCAAGCTGCGTGTGTGCAGCTACTGAGGGTGTATCCATCTGCTTTGCAAGGTTAGGATATTGCATTCTTGCCAATATCGCATAACTGATTGTTTCGCAACCTGGGGTCCGAGACCCCCCAGGGGGGCACCAAAGATCTTAGGGGGGCGCGAGGCTTTATCTGCTCTGAGGCTGCCAAAATTAGATGTGCAAATATTAACTAAAACCATGATAAAGCAGTTATTTTTAGCTCATACAAAGGATTTTTGATTAAAAAAAAAAAGCACAGGCCTTTTTTAGGGTTTTATCAGTGAAAAAGTTAAAATCTATGTTGATGTTTGACGGCAGTGTGTCACTTTTTCTTCTCTCTTGGGTCCTGGGGCTCTGCTTTTCTTAGGTACAGATGTATGTATGTAGGTACAGATACATACACAACTAGTTTATTAGTAAAAAAAACACCAAGTCTCTCCTGTACTAGAACTGACCTATTATAATCTATTATTTATTCTCTTTGGGTGCCGAGGGCCTAGTGATTAGGTCGTGCCCCATGTACGTGGACAGCCAGGGTTCAAACACGGCCTGTGGCTCTTTTACTGCATGTCATTACCCACTCACTCATACCTGTTTCTGGCTTTATCCACTGTCCTATCTCTATCAATAAAGGCAAAACAGGATAAAAAAGAAGAAATTAATTAATTCTTCTAATTAAAAAGTACGTCTGCATAATGATTCCCTAAGACAATCCAGAAATAACACTTTAAATAACATGTTTACAACACATTCTTCTGAAAAACAAGAAATAAAACTATAACTGTAGTTCAGACCTAAAACTTCAGTCCCTACAACCAGTGATGTGCAAGTTCACAATTAAAATGAACTAGTTCAAGCTCAGTTCACACACCTTAAATTGAACTAGTTCAAGCTCATTTCCCATTTTCTCTTGTCTTCTGGCTGCAATATGCTAGACTTATACAGTAGTCTATATCTACTTGATTAATCAACAGAAGAATTGATAGAGCACTTGATCACAAAAAGAATCAATTACTGCAGCCCTACATGTGAAACTTTAAAGCTAAAAAACCCTAAAACACTTGCAGCTTATAGTACAATCATATAGCAGGCCAACTCAAAACAGATTTTTTTAAAAACAGAATATTTACTATAAACGAAAAGACTGCATAGTTTAACAGCTTCAATGAAAACAAACATTATAATGCAGAGTAAATATCTCACCAAGTTTGCCTCTGCATTTTGCTGACTTTTATTGCCCTTGAATACTTAAGTAATAAAGCAATCACCTTTATGCAAGACATAATGTCTTAAAAATATCAAACTTAATTTTTATATTTTTTTTAATTAAAAAATGCAGTCTAAAGTTTTAGTAAAACCTCTCTGAAATTCTATACTTAACATTCAAGTGCACATTACATAAGGAAAATTATTACTATTAAGTTCATTTTGTCTTTTCTTAACAGAAAAAAACCACAACTCCTAAAACTAAGTGGTAGTTGTTAGTAGCTATAACTAAAGATACTTAACATTTTCAAATTACTCATGATAAACTTAAGCTGCCATCTCTCAAGATTCTGAGAAAATAGAATTTAATTTACAGCATTCTAAAAAATATATACTTTCCTTTGTATTTTTGAAACAAAAGGTGCAAAACTTTGAAGCTCTAGCTTTGAGGTATAAAGCACATGAAATATTGCACATCATTAATATTTAGTGGTTTGGACTTGTTTCTTCATAGTCAGCGGGCATAATTTGCGCAAGAACGTAACGTTTTTTTCCATTGGGATCTGTGGTGTTTTGCTCATTGAAGTCTTTTAAATGTTCATAGTTTCTGCCTTCTGTCATACCGGATGATCTACTGCCGACGTCACAAGCTACTCTGTTAGCCACATTAGCCATACCTGGCAATAATACCTGGCGCATGGTGCATGCCATTACAGAAGAGTATTAGGGCCACTGAAAAAAAAAATTTGAGACGAATTTTTTTTTTCACTTGTGAGAAAAAAGTCAGAATTCTGAGTTTAATCTCTGACTGACTTTTTTCTCAGAATTCTGACTTTAATCTCAGAATTCTGACTTTTTTCTCAGAATTCTGACTTTAATCTCAGAATTCTGACTTTTTACTCACGAGTGAAAAAAAAAATTTCGTCCCCAAAAATTTTTTTTTCAGTGGCCCCAATACTCTTCCTTATGCCGTAAACCTGACTCGGCTGCTGTAAATAACTTCGGCTACCAGATTTCACACTTTAGCCTTCATAAAACAAAGACCTCTGAAATTCTCTGTACCCTTCAGAAAATGAGCAGTCGCTTTGCTTCCGAAGTGAACTGCGCTCACGTCTTAGTTCATGAATTGAAAATTGAACGGTATAATTTACCATTCAACAACAAAAAGAATGCATTGAATGCAGCATTTTAACGCATTTGAACACGACAGTGGAGTTTATCGTTCACCAAAAATATGAGCGCAGTCATTGAACGCACTCATTTGAACTCGTTCAGGCACAACACTGCCCACAACACACTTTGAAGTTCAAGAAATAAGGATGAAAAAACTATAGCTGAGGTAGAGCCATCAGTTTTGCTTTCAACTGCACAAATTCATGTGGAAAAGCTACTGACATGTAGCCTACTACCAAAATATTGGCTGTAAATATTGGCAGAAAATTTTATATTGTGTGGGAGCAATTGTAACACTCAAATTACCCCTGGGGATCAATGAAGTATTTCTGATCCTGAAAAAACAACGCATGAGTGCATCGCTACCAAAAATTAAAAATTAAAAATTAAAAACAACCAAATACTTGTCAACATCAAATTACCAACAATACAACTGAAATTCAAATAAACTACAAAATGACCAAATTTCTCCCCACAAACAAATACCCCTAATAACCTATTTGCTAACACACCCAAAATCTGATGGCACACCCTGTAACAAAATGCATTAAATGTAGGCAACACAACATTTTTTTATCATATTCCATTGCAACAAATTTTCCAAGTACAGATGAGCCCATTGAAAAGGGTTAATACCATGGTCACTTGCCAGAGAAACGAATTAATAAAACCACTAATTTATCATTTAATACGTTTTACAATTAAAATAGAAAGTTTTACTAAAGCAACAATTCCTTTCCCCTAGCAATGCCTTAAGGCTTGACTAATAACTGGAATAGTCATCCCAATCCCATAATGTTCCTAGTACAGGGAATGTAAACGTTGATCAGTAACTAAAGTAAACAGGACAGGCCATAGATACAAAGTTGCAAAGGAACAAAAAACTAGTTTGCTTTGCACACTTTGTTAACGGATTTATCAATGAAAAGGTGATAAGACGAGGGAGACAGAGAGAATCATCTGTGATTAGCCTATAAATCTGTAAGTTAACATGGACAGTCATCTGATAGAAAGCCTGTTTTTTGCAGACCAGCACTGTTTAAATAAGACATTTTGTATGTCTTCATAAACACATGTAAGATCCATAAATAATATATCAATCAGTCTCGTGAACTACTGGTAAATGGTATCAGCATTGGCCCTTAAAAACCATCATTGGTCGACCCCTAATACAGACAACACAATCAAAGCAGGCAATGAAATACAGACAACTTGGACAGTTACAGAAAACAAAAACCAAATGTCAAAAACAGAAGCAAGGATCATCAACAGAACCAAAACAGTTAACACAGGTAAATAGTAACAATTACATCTTGTGTAAAAGGGATGAGGATGTAATCTTTATTCAGTTTTGTGATGTATATGTATACACTTTTTAATACTGCAGTATGTTGAGCTCTCACAGTCACCTTACCTCCCTGCTTTCTCATATTTTCCATTTTAGTGTTTCACTTCTGACCATATCGGCTTTAAAAAGACACCATATTGCGAATGCTGAGCAGAGCATTATTGATGTTTAGGGAATAGGATATGCTGTGCAGTCTGAGTCAAACATTTCTCTGCAACTTAATGGAAAGCTGCTTTTTATAGCAGGAAGAAGTGAGTCTCTGTCAGATGAGCAGGTTATCATTTCTCTCCTGTTAGTCAGACAGACGTGCAACCATCACATGACAATGCTTCCATTTGAGTTTAACATCTTAATTGGGCTTAAGTGGATAATGAAGTGGTTAGTGACTCAGGCAGACAGCAATGTGCTGCGTTGGGCCACCAGCAAAATGTAGTCTTTTTGTTGCTTTAGGCATGGATGACTATAGAAATTAGATCACATAGAAGGCTTGTGTCACTAAAAGTTCAGGCTTTGTGTAAAAGATGGTCCTGTTTAGTACAGTCATTCACAGCTCTCTGTGTGGTTAGATATTTGGATGTTTCAGTTACACAAACACGGCTTTCTCTCTCTCAGAGGAGGTCATGAGACACTCTGTTATCGCCTACCAAACCTAGACCTGAAGCCCTAAAGCGTCATCATCAGCAACTCTGCAAAACAATCAAACCATAGAGCTCACATTCAGGAGAGTGATGAGGGTTATGTAAGCTTCTGCTGCTGCAACAGCATGGTGATAAACATCACTCCACGGAGGACAATACAGCAGCTTCTCACTGTTTATAGCTCTATATTGCTGCTGTGATGGTGTAATGGTATGGAATCCAGATCCTCTAGGCTAGATGACACATGACAGATAGAGACTGAAACTCAAGCCTATGCATTGAACACAACTCATCTTTTTTTAGTGTAGAGAGTCAGCATCTTTAGGGCAGCATCCAAATTGCTTCACACCTTAATTTACAACTACAAGGAAACCTCCAGACCTTAGAAATAAAGCCAACACAGAAGCACCAAAACATGCAGTTCCTACAGTGGCCACATGAGGCTTGTTCTATAAGTGAGTAATCCCCCATTAGCTCCATGATAAAGTGTTCATCTTTGCAGCTAAATTAATCATGTGCACAGGCTGTTAAAATAAGGTATTTTATTATTTATTATTATTATATTTATTATTTATTTCAAACACTGGAACTTAAACTGCGATTTTAAACTGTGATTGTGCTGTTGTTGCCTTTTGGGGTAGTAAAGATTAGCAGAAATGTTCATATTTGCTGATATTGATAATTCACTTTTTGAGCAAATATCTGCTGATATCGATATCATGCTGGCAAAATCATGTGTCCCTAATTTGAACTGGGAAAAATAACTTTTTGCAGTTTGTTGAATTGTGCTCATTAGCTGTCCAAGTATTCAGATTTAGTATGTTTGCATATAAGCACTAACAAAAACTTCTATCTATTGGAAAATATTAAGTTATTTGAAAGCAGTAGAACACTGTAGAAACCTTCTTGTTGGTATTTTTTCTGCTACTTAATATTTGTATAATCTGAGTAGGGAAGTATACACTTCAGAGCAATAATTATTCTCTTCATTATCATTGATTATTAAGTAAGTAAAGTCATGATACTATTAAAGTGTTATATTGTAAACGCAATTGCAAATCACAATGTTGTCCTGTAAGATAATAATCGCACATCATTACCAGATTGTGCAGCACGACTGTGCTTTTAAAATAATGCAACCATGGCATGCAGTTAGTCTGTGCTCCAGCTCTGGTGTGTTAACATATATCTACTGCCACTGACTAAATGAACTGAATTGTAAATGGATTTGAGCTTGTATAGCTCTTTTCTAGACATCTGACAACTCACATCAATTTTACACTGCAGGTCACATCTACCCATTCACACCCTTTCACTCTGCATTCACACACTGATGACAGAGGTTGCTATGGAGAATTGGCAATAAGCATTGGTTAATCCCATCCACACACATCCATACACATTCACATGCCACTGATGAAGCAGTGGGACTTAAGTGCTACAGGTTTTTATGAATGTATATGACTTACAAATACTATTTCTGCTTGTAATATTTATGAACTTAAACTTGGCAGTTCTTGCATGGGAAGCAGGATAATTGTTGGCTGTTCCCAGCAGAGAAGACATCTGATTGGACCATTGGGAAGACGCAAATTTAAATTACCAGATTATTATTGTTCATCTACCAAATATTTGCCCACTGCAAATGTAGGTGAGTGGATGCAATTCCACTATGTTCCACAAGCTCTGTAGTTCAGTTGTGTGATGCAGCAAATTAACACGCCTTCATCTGCAGACCATATGTAGTTCATTAAAGTTGTTTTAACCTTTTTAGAAAAAGTTTTCTCCCCGTCCATACATGCACACATGTATCAGCGCCATCAAGGTCATTCTTGTGAATGCAACATCTCAAAACTCTTTGAGAGACTCAAAAGTGAACTGATTAGATTTTGGAGGTCAAAAGTTTAAGGGTAAGGTAACTAACATGTTTTCAGGGATTCTCTTTAGATTTTGCTAATATTTCCACTCTACCTCAAAGATAAACTCTATACATATTACAGCAACCTTTCTGGAGAAAAAACATCCCAGCCACTTTTCTTGACCCACTATTGCACTGTCATTATCTTGCATTTGCATACCTTGTGAAGTAAGATGCAGCAGATATAGTAGAGGGAAAAGCTGAGAATTTTTCAACACAAGGCTTATTTAATAGTGGTCAACATTAGTAATTTCACATGATCTTCCTTCAACAGATGCCTAGTTATCATGACATTTTAGTTGTTAATTTCTTATAATTCCTTAAAGTCAGGCTAAAAAAATAAAAAGTGAACATCTTAAACTCTGTGGCACCTTATCCTAAAATGTATAATTTTGCCTATCTAAGACTGTATTTGGGGTTTCTAAACTTGAACTTGAAACACAATGATAAACTTTTTAGGGTTCTTAAAGCAAATTTCAGTATTCTTTGTTTTGTATCAAGAAAAATGCAGGAATACAGCCTCTGTGATCAGGGAGGACCTGTCATCAAATTAAGGCTGGCACATATTCAATAAGTAATCACAAGCCAGACTGACTCCAAAATCCATACATCACTCTTGACTAAATACTGGAAAGATTCAAGAGTTCATTCATTTATGTTAGCAACTATGTAAGCATGAAGCACTTTGTTTAGTCTCTTTTTAGAGGCTTTAGAAAATGTGGGTGTTGGCCTTTTAGCAGTGTTGTCAACAGCCAAACAGTGTGCGTCTGTGCATGTGTGCTCAGTATGTGCGTTCTGTTACCTTCTGGTTTGTCACCAACACTCTTCTGATCCCCTGCTGACATTGAAGGTCAGTTTTCAGCCGCAGAGTCTCCTTGTCCCCGAGGGCCAGCGCTGAGGGTACACAGGGTGCAACACTGCCAAAGAGCGGGGAAGACAGACGGAGATGAGACGGAGGAGAAGGAGAAGGAGAAGAAAGGGTGGAGGAGAGAGGGCACATATCCATTCTACTGACGGCTTTCCTCTTTCACCCTCATGCACACTCTCTCTCCCAGACACATCCTCTGCTGAGAGGCCGGCAGGAAAGGGAGGGAGCGAGGCGAGGGGGGTGGAGGGGGAAGAGAATAATACTGGAGAGAAGGGAGGGTGAGGGGAGAAAGGGGCAGGAATAGGGAGGGTATAAGGAAGCAGGCTGCATTCAAGGACCCGTTCAGAACATGAAATTAAGAGATTATTAAATCCAGCTTTCTATTTCCTCAGTCTTCAGTAACACTGTGCTCATCATGGTCATCAGCAGAACAATCTCCATGACAACTGTGCTAACTCCACCTTCTCATTAAGTCCATGTGATGCAGTTAAAAGCTCAGGGAAAAGCCAGTAATTGAATCAGGATTTCAAAAACTGGCATTCAAAATGTAACTTTGATGTGTTCTCACTGGGAATACAGGAGATTTGTTGAGAAATTGTGCAATATTTTGGAGAATGCTCCTACTTTTATTATTGCTAAGAGTCTTTTTAGAATAAGGATAAGAAACTTTGTTTCCAAAGAGGGCCACATTCATTTTATTTTCACTGCCAAAGGGACAAATTGATTAAAAAATTGTAGGACACTCTTAATCAGACAATTACAGCTAGGTATATACAGGTGCATCTAAAAAAATGACTATCATGAAAAAGTGTATATTCAGAACTATCCATATATTCTTTTTATGTTTTAATGGTGATGATTACAGCTTATAGTTTATAAAAATCAAAAATCCCCTATCTCAAAATATTAGAATACTCAGTTCAGTTCAATACACACAACCAGTGGTGCAGTGCAGGGTAGACGCAGGTATACAGAGTATACTCACTTGTTCTTTTGTCACCATAGAGTATATACTTTGAAATAAAGGGTATACCCACTTCTGCACACACCACTACACCACTGCATACAACCACAATCATGGGGAAGACTGCTGACTTGACCAATGTTCAGAAGACAATTATTGACACCCTTCTCAGTGAGGGTAAGCCACTGAAGATCATTGCTGAAAGAGCAGGCTGTTCTCAGAGGCTGTATAAAAGCATATTCATAGAAAGATGACTAGAAGGGAAACGTGTGTTAAGAGAAGGTACACAAGTAACAGGATTGTCAAACAAAGCATATTCAAGAACTTAGGGGAGCTTCACAAGGAGTAGACTGAGGCTGGAGTAAGAGGATCAAGAGCCACCACACAGACGAGTCCAGGAAATGGACTAATGTGCTCCTATTGTCTCCCAGTCCTGAACCACAGACAGCGTCAGCAGTGTCACCTGGGCTAAGGAGAAAAATAACTGGATCACTGCTCAAAGGTCTAAAGCCCTGTTTTCAAATCAAAGAAAATTTTGAATTTCATTTGAAAATCAAGGTCCCAAAGTCTCAAGGAAGATCTGAGGGGCACAGAATCCTAGGTGCTTGAAGTCCAGTGGTTTCAGTTTCCACAGTCAGTGATGGTCTGGGTTATTATGTCATCTGCAGGTGTTGGTCCTCTGTGCTTCATCAAATCCAGAGTCAACACTGTCAGCCATCTACCAGGAGATTTAAGAGACCTTCATGCTTCCATCTGCTGAGAAACTTTATGGAGCCACTGATTTCCTTTTCCAGCAGGACTTGGCACCTGGCCACGGTGAAGCCAAAACTACCAGACACTGGTTTGCTGACTATGGTATTGCTGTGTTTGATCAGTCAGCCAACTGGTCTGACCTAAACCTCGTTAAGTCTCTCAACGCTTATGTCAAGAGGAAGATGAGAGACACAAGACTCAACAATAGAGACGAGCTGAAGCTCAACCTGAGCTTCATAACAACCCAGCAGTGCCACGGACTGATTGATGCACTTGCAAAAGGAGCTTCAACCAATTACTGAGTGCATAAATGAACATGAAGATGGTAAACTTATTATAAATCTTTCTTTGACTGGTGTTTTGTGCCATAATTCATATATTTTGAGATAGTGATTTTTGATTTTTGTGACCCATAGTAATCAACACAAATAGATTTAAAATATTTCGAATATTTTTTGAGATGAATGTAGAAAATGTGGAAGTATCATTTTTTATTCAAATGACTGGAAAAAAGGAACTTTTTCATGATATTCTGATTTTTTGAGATGCACCTGTAATATATCCTTTAAGAAGGAATAAGTACATAGATGTCATTAGAATTTATTTTCACTAAACTCTGATGTGGATGGTTATGCCTAACTGATCAGCTTAACAAAGAATTACAGCTAAATAACCTATTTTTGATGCAATGGTCAGAATACGTACATCTTTCTAAAGTATAATTTTACCATTTTTCTGTCAAATGCATTGCAAATGCAAGCACAATAAAATTTTAAAATGACTTGAGGCCCACATTTAGTGGCGGGTGGGGCACGTGTGGTCCCTGGGCCGCTGTTTACCAACCCTGTATAAGAGGTTTAATGGCATTACAATGTGTGCACAGCAGATCACACTAATGCTGGTTAGCTTAGTTGAGAACTCAGACGAAAAGGCACATCTGGTCTGGATTTTTCCAAGGGTCAAAACTCTCACCAAGGACAAGCTAAGTATTTATTTTCATAAAAGCAGCATGCTTTACATGTCTTGATCTAAATACTTTAAACTTGAGTCACAGTGTTGACTCAAAAGTCAAACACATCATAAATAAAGTATCATCATGTTCACGTACTAAAGGTATTAAAGGACAGAGGCTGGAGGGTAGAAGGAGTTAAATGGACCTAGTGTTCCTCAAAAACCTCTTGGGAGTTTGAGTCTCCTTGACTCATTCAAGGAAACCAATTTAAGTAACATACACAGGAAGAATCCATGTATAATGCATAAGTCATTAGCCAGAAAAACAAAGGAGCCAAGAACTAATGGAGTCCATGGGTTTTACTGATCAGGGGAAGGATATTTTCAGGTAGAAGAATTCATTTGTTTTTATTCTTCATTAGTGAGCCAACAACTTTTAAATAGCAGCTAGGTAAAACTAGTGGCTCTATTGTTCCTCCAGAACAATATGTGTTGTTTTTGTCCCACGGAAACAAAAAAAAAAAAAGGTCATGTTGTTGACCCTCCACTGATCCTCTGCAGCTGTTTGACCAGCACTGACTACTACCACTGAGGAAGTTTGTTTATTTGCAGTCAGTCAAGGATCTCGGCTCCACTGCCCTGTTTATGCCTCTGAGCTTCCCGGACCTCTTCAAAACTCAGAGAGGAGTGTGCCAAATGGCCTGTCGACTGCAGCCAGAAAATACATACTAGGTGAAAGGGATGAGTGGATCATCATCTCTCAATCCGGCACTATGTCATTTTAAAATGTTCATGCACTGACTTTGAGAATTTTGAGAAACAAGGTCCTATTCAAGTTTAAGTATAAAAATAAGTGTTTCAGTGTAAGATATGCAACACTTACATTTACCTTATCATTTTATGGAAATATATAAAAAAAAAAAAAAAAACAGAAACTTGAAGTTCAACACAATTCCGTGGAAAGGCTCCATACACCAGTATGAATATAAGAAATGGAAAAAAGGCTTCTCCGTACCCCTTTCAGATCATCTATGATACATTTTACATGGCCCTTTACTCGCTTTAGTGACAAAGTGAAAAAAATGTTTTCAAAGATGTCAGGATTTCCAGGCAGGTATTGTTTCTGTCTAACAAGGCTATGCATCTCAGTATCACATATTGCATGTTGGCCACACAGGAACAGTTTTCCCTGGAGCCTTATAAGGAACAGAGAAGAGGATAACACACCAGGATGTTATGCAGAATGTATTCCTGCAGGGTGGGCCACATCACTGTGGACAACAAGGCCACTGACCTGCTGTTCTCTAGTCCTGAAACACCGACAGCAACACTCTCTGCAGTTAAGTTTCCTCCTGCTTGCTCAGTCTCTCCCTCTGCTGTAGATCTAATAATCTGATTTGCATGTACAGCTGTCCTGCAGGAGGAAATCAGAGTTAAGATGAACCCAAGAGGCCACATAAATGAAAAAAATATATATATTTTTGTACCCTGAGAGTGGTTGTCCATCAGTTATTCAATATTTGATGCACTGCAAAATATTTCAAAAACTACTGGTATCATTTAAATAAAAACTACTGTGGTTAATCCTGGGCCCCAGATGTTGAGGGGACTGTCCCTTCCTGTGCGGCATCCATTAGATTATCATTTTTACTTTGCATAAAAAGACACAAAGAGGAGTAGGATAAAGCAAAATTGATTGATTTGTTGAGGTTTAAGGTGAAGAAGCTACGTAATATTCAAGGTACAGAAGCCACTGTAATATTTGTATTACACTGAATAAAAAGACCTCCATTAAAATTCAACCCAAGCACCCTGAGGATAAGAGTGTAGTAACAGCTGGCGTTGGCTGATTCAACACAGCTGTATTTGTGTCCTGAAGGCAGAATCAAGTGTTCCCCTCCTCTCATATTTGTCATCACCTTGAGCTCCACAACACCCAGTGGCGGCTCCACCCAGAGGAGCTATGGGACGAAGAGGAAGTCTAATTCTAGACCACTTCCTGTATGGCATTCCTGACCTGAGCCGCCTTCCTGCAAAACTCTCTCAAGGTTCAGCATGTATAGCAGATATATGGTACCACGGGTGAAATTCAGTGTATAAACATACGAAGAGTGAAGTATAGGAGCAATGAGGAATAACTAAAACCTTTGAATCTATTCTTCTGAGTAACTCAAACATGCTTTCTATCAGACCGGAAATGTCTAAGGGGTAAGCAAAACCTTAATAAGTAATATTTAGAGCCATATTGATAACTTTGCAAGTTGTAATGATCTTGGTTGAACACCTGTTTAACCAGTGATTCTCAACCTTTGGGTCGGGATCCCTTTGGGGGTCACCAAATGCCTTAAAAATTTTTAAATGATTTTTTCCCCCAGGTAGTTTTGTTACTGTTATTTGCTTCATGTAACCCACTTTTGCCACAGTTTAACCAATTTTCATCACTTTTTCCCATCAATTTTTGCCAATTTTAACACACTTACGCCACTCTAAACTCATTTTTGTCCATTTCAAATCCTTTCAACCACCTTTTTTCAGCCTATTTTTGCCCCTTCTGTTGACCCATTATTACTTCTATTAACCCCCTTTAACACCCATTTCTGCCTCAGGTAGCCCTTTTTTGCCAGTTTGAACCACTTTCCTACTTTTAAATCCCATTTCACCAACTTTTCCACCTATTTTTGCCACTTTTAACCTATTTCAGCCACCTTGTTATCCCCTGTAACCACTTTGTTACAGTGCCGGTTTTTTGCCACTTTAACTAATTTTTTTGCAACTTATTCTTGCCATGTCTTCTGCTCATTTAAAATCCCATTTCACCACATTTTCCATCTCTTGTTTTTTAGAAAAGCGATTTACATTTTTAAGAGGGCTACAGCACAAATGAATAAAAAAAGATATTAGATAAGGGGTTATTATACAGGTTAAATATAAGATATGGATATCCCAGCTTAACTTTACAATGGATCATGATTTTGCTGACATCCATGAGCCCCTATTTTGGCTGGGTCCCAGAAAGCTCTCCAATTATCTCCTCTCTTGGGCAGCCTTATCTGCGCATGACTATTCTTGAATGTGCATGGCTATTCAACCACCTTCAGGTACAGTGGGTGTTCCCGGTCTCTGGCACCTTTATTTTGGGGGTTGCAGGCCGAAAAGGTAGAGAACCACTGTGTTAAACAATAGGAAATGGCATTTTTTTGTCCCATACAGCACAGAAAACAAAGAATACACTCAGTAACAGTGTCATTATACTGTTGCAATGTTCTCTGACTCCAGTTTTCAACACTCTCAGCACTGTCTGCAAAACATGGAGCAAAGCAGACAATGCAAGCCACATATCGTTGAAATGTTTGTTTTAAAACAGCGGTATTCTCAGCATCAGCACTTAAACAACCCGTAGCTGAATAAGTCAACCATTACACAGCTTCTGTAGCCATTTTCAATCCATTTATTTAACTGGTACCTTCATCTATGTGCATAGAATGAAAGAGATTTACATGAATAGAATCAAAGAGTCACAGACTGATAGGTGGAGATACATGGAAAAGAACAGGACAACATAGAGTATGGACATACAGTATTATAGCAGCACCACTTCATCCACTCTTTACCTAAAAAGGTTTCCGATCCACCACATAACATAAAATAAATGGTCAAAGTATGCTAATATATGCTTTTGTTTAAGTGCGGTGACACCAATTCTATGTGGAAACAAAAGCACTTGAGGAGACGTTCAAGTACAAGTGACTCGATTCAATGTCAGAAAGGACTGACAGTGTGGGCTGATGGTTCTGAAGTAAAAGTGTTTTCCCATCAGTCAAGAGAAAAAAACAGCCAAACTTCATAAAGGTATTGTCACATTACAGAAGCAGAACTATCTGTAGGAAAAGCTTCCATTTCAAGACCAATCCTTCAGTATTGTCATCACCTGTGCTTTCCTGCCTTTACTACATCCTAACTCTAGACTATTTTCTTAGAGTTAAAGATTTCCTTCACATTCAATATGTATTAGTGTTTCTATACAATTTTGCTTTTCCTTCCAGTTTAAATGACAGAAAAATACAACACGACTCTAAATACGAGTTCAATTCAAAATATATATACTTCCGGAGTTTAGCAACTGAAAGTGAGCAAATATTGCTAACACAAAAGCAAAGCAGCTGATTGCCACAAAAAAAACTCTAAATAAAACCTGATTTCCACATAATCTTGGTAAAGGAAAAAAATAAAAATACTCAAGAGAGCTACAAATAAAAGAACCAAAGGATTATATTGGATTGTTTCAGATTAAAAGAAATAAACTAAATGAAATCAATATATCTCCCAAAAACAACTCAACAAAGACAAATAATGAGTAGCTCTGCCATTTGACAAGAAGTCATTTCAACAGTGAAAAATACATCTTATAGTAGTAAACTATCCCCTGAAGCATTGAGACAGATAATGTAACTCCTAATGTAAGCTTAGCCATAAATCACAGACATGCTGCTGTCAGGTTGTGTGTATGAGCAGGTGATGTAGTCACAGTATGCTCTCTCTCAGGTTCCCACCACTGGACGAGTTTGACTGCTGACTTTCTGTTTGAATGGCTTTATTTCGGTTCCACGTGTGAAAGTCCAATAGGACTTGGTTGAGTTTCTCCATCCAGTCCAATCTCTCCTGTTTGGTGTCAGCAGAAAACCAGCACCTGAAAAACAACAAAGATAAGCAGTTAGCTTACTGTGATAATTTGAGCTCTGCAGACTGATGGCTCTAGTGAGCCTGTTATAACATCTATTGGTTTAAGATACCGCTCAATCTTCAAACTAGGTGTGTAAATCATCTGTTTCATAATGATGCAATGTTGATTTCTATTTGATTTGATATTGGAGGCTACGATTGGTGTCAAATAATTCAGTGCACACATTTCACACAGTTACAGAAAAAAAGCTTTGGCAGTTTAATTACTGAAAGGTTTTTGTACTTAAGAAAGCAAGCTCTTATCAAAAAAAGCAAAGACCTGCATTTAACTACAGTAACATTGTGTCATGTTACAAATGTTTTGGAACTGACAGCACCTCATTGCCTTTAAATAAGGTATACAGTATTATAGAAAAAAGGTCTGGAACAAAGAGGATTACTACAAAAGCAAACGATAAACATATCACTGTCACCAGTAAGAGAGCTTGGCAAAAAAACAGCACCACAAATAAGGGAGGAAATCATCATGACAAAGTCAAAACCCATATCTCTGACAAGTGTGAAAAGATGTTTGAGAAAGGCTGGTCTGAAGGGTTGTTTATCTGTTGTGTATTGGGCCCTAGACGACTGGAAAGAAATTCTTTGGGCCGATGACAGCAAGCTTGAACTATTTGGTTCAAATGGCAGAGTCTATGTCTGCAGACAAACTGGTGAACATAAATCACCATGTGTGACAGCCACAATAAAGCATGGAGGTGGTAGTGTCATGGCATGGGGATGTTTTGCAGGTGATAGAGAGATTTGTTTGAAGTAAAGGGTATCATCAAGAAGGAACAGCACCCCTCCATCCTCCAGCATCATGCAGTTCCATCTGGACTAAGACTTGTGGGTCGAAAGTTTGTTTTGCAGCAAGAAAATTACCCTAAGCATTCTTCCAAGTTCGGTCAGGGTTACCTAGACAAAAAAAGAAGAGGAAGGTGTCCTTCCAAAGATGGTTTGCCCCCCTCAGTCTCCAGACCTCTCTTCAATTGAGCTTGTGTGGGACGAACTGGATTGATTAGTCAGAAAAGTACATCCCACAAATCAGCAGTCTCTCACTGATGAACTTAAAGTTTGTAAAGTAACTCCGGACACATACCTTAGAAAATATGTGGAACGAATGATATTTAGAGTAAAAATGTAGTCTGATGAGGGACTCCTGATATAATAATCATGTTTATTTTGTTGCGAAGTATACTAATAAAACCGTAATCGTTTTGTGTTCAAATTTGATTTGCATTCAAACAGTGTACATCGATGGATTGTTACACACCAACTTAAAACACAAGTGCTTATCTTCTTATTTTCCCCTAAAACTGAGGAGGAATTCTGGTTTTAAATTCTGGACCCTGTACATAGTTTTGAATCTGAATTGCTTATAGGTACAACAGTTTTGGATTTGTTTCACAAGACTGTTTTTTGCCACTGAAGGGCTCTGTTTTGGTCCTTATTTGAAATTCAAAGTAAGAAGCTTTAAGCTAACCACACAGAACATGGAGTTGTATGTCCACTTATTACTGCCCACTTAGTTCATTTTTGTTTTTGCATATCAAATTTTAATCCAAATTACAAACATAAAAACACTCAAGAATCAATCAAACAATCAAGAAAGCCTCAGACCAGCAAGTTTTATGTATTGCATTGTAGTTTCACCAGTGTTAGCCCTAGTGGGCTTTAAATAAAGGACACTCTCTGTAACCAGCATTTCCTTACTGCTGTTAGACACTGAACCAGAGTAAAAAGTAAAAGTAGAAACTGTAGTAGACAAAATCCCAGTACCGTATTAGTTACTTGGACCACATATAAGCAAGAAATATGGATCAGGTTTAAAATACAGGTATTCTCCTTTAGGATAAAATCAAGTGGGAATATGGTGTAGGAGAACATAGAGAGATTTTTTCCTAAATGGTTATTTTGCAGAAGAAACACCAGATCACCAATTTCACAAAAGGAGTTTTGTGTCAGCCCTCAAAAATAAAACGCCCTCTCTAACATCATAAGCCAGCTGCAGCCAGAGGAGAAACAAAATACATGCTTTCTTTAAACAAAAGTTGGAGCTACACTTAAAAAGGTTTTCATCAAAAATGTCTTCTTTCAGTTGGTGCCTTAACAGAGAAATTACCACACCAAGCCATGTGGATGTCAAGACACAAAAAACGACACAATAAAAACATCCTACAACGCTCCATTAACTCCCAAAGACCAAAGGTAACACACTGTTGAGTTTAAATTGATCTTACTTGGCCGAGGCTTCCTGGCTGTTGTCCTGCTGCTGCTCTGGGATGTTGCTCACCAGCTCAAAGGTGAAAGGTCGAGCACATGAATCTCTACTCACAGGTCTGACACACTGACTGTGAGGGTTGGACAGAGAGATTCTGCCCTCTGCTTCCTATAGTAAAAGAGGGGCAGAATTAGACCCATTAAAATTAATTTTTAAAAATCTAATCAGTGTGTAGCTCTTTGTGTCATTTGTGCTGTACCTTAGCTTCTCTGTCATTGGGATGGTTCCAGTAAGACATGTCCCATCCCTCCAGAACAAAATACCTGCGATGCCACACTCCAAATCCACTGATCAGCTCAAACATTGTCTAGAAACAAAGTAATAACAGAGTGAGTTACAGATGAAGTAAAATGGTTTAATAAAAGATGACACTGCTGAAGACTCTTTTTGGATTATACTGTATGGAGAGCAAAGAGGGCAAAAAAAATCAACAGAAGTGCAGTGTAACTGCTCCAACAAAGTGAGATTTAAAGGCAAAAACACAAATTTTTGTTATTTCAGGTGTCTGCCCGCCTTAAAAGGGACGGCTACAGGAACAGACCTTATAGTAAAACCAGGAACAGCTGTTATATCACTCCTTTAAAAGTAACCAGTTTTCTGAACAGTCATTTCACTATGCAGACTTGCTCAATTAGATCAATTTTGTTATTTGCAGCACTTAAGGTGTTTTTAATGTGCTTTGGATCAGATTTTGGATCGATGATGAGGAAAGATGGATTGTGCAGATGCACACAGAGCAATCTAAAGACATGAGCAAGAAAAAGAAGACTTGTGCATTTGCATATTAGATTGCAATTGCCATCGTAGAGCTCATCAGCCTATCGTGTGGAAATGCAAAGACCATTTCAACTAAAACTTATTTTCAATAATTACAACATCTGTACAGTACATACACAAATAAATGAATAAATCTAAATAAACAAAACAAAACAAAACTGTCAACTAAAGATCTCACTCTAAAGCAATTTTACCAGACTCCAAGAATAAATCTAAGGGTACACCACTGAAAAAAAAGCCTTCTAGTGGACCTTATTTGAATGGGCAAACTTTTCTCCAATGATTAAATTTAATCCACTGTAACTCGTCTCTGCTACCAGCTGAGGCAATCTTCTGGATCAGATCTAACTTTTTGTTCCACTAACTTATTCAGACACCAAAATATTTTTAAAAATGAGCTGGGGTTTGAAAAAATTACATTCCCATTTCAGCATTATGACAGCGTCACACCAACTTGCTTGTCATACTGAGTGTAGTTTAAAATATGCCATCTCTCATTACTGACCAGGAAGCCTTGGTGTTGTATGCTGGAGTGACTCTCGCTGTCCAATTTCAGATAGATATTGCCCTCTAGAGGAGAGAGAAAGGGCACCTGCAGTTCAGGGAGAAGACGGGCAAGATCAAATGTTATATTCATGTGATGTGCAAGGTAAAGAAGAGAAACTGTTCTGGTAGAGAAAATGTTCTTCCATGAAGAAATTCATCCGGTCAACTTGTTTATCCATTTTTTTTAAAGAATTCAAATATTTGGGTGAAACAGAAATGACATGGCGAGGTAATTAAAGTGTATATTGGAAAAAAGAAACCACATAAAGGTATTTTTATGATTGATGGTTTAAGTCTGCTGCTTCTGTAGCATAAAGTCATGGCTAGAGAAATGACACAGTGGCATGATCCAAATGCTGGCTGTGAAAGAATATAGCAGAAAAATCAATCAAGGTGTTCGTATGCATTTTTTCTATGTGATATTATCTCTTTATCTTGGTTTTTAACTGTGTCAATATCTCTTTATTCTATGTTCCCGCCCTGTGTCATTTTACACTAAATGTGAGAGATATTAAAATCAGAATATTAGAATTACAGATAAACATGTATTTGGACAAATCAGAGGAAGTATAACTAATTAAAAAGAATACATTCACAACAAACAGCATCATGCTGAGGCAGAGGTTGAATATGAACAAAGCTGAGGGTTTGGTTAGATCTAGCAGAAAGAAAAAAAAAAGAAAGACAAGAGGGGCATAGTCGACAGTGTTGTGATGAGACTGAAACCTTTTCCTGAAATTCATCTCCAAGCAGCCTCCTGATTTTGCCTTCAAGTTTCATCTGAGTGAAAGAAGAAAGACAGAGAAAAGAGTGGGGGACAAGTTTCATCACCAGTGAGCCCAACCATGTGTAAAAATGCCTAACAGAATAATAAGAGTGTTAAAAGGGGTACAACACTGTGCCAGATGTAA
Source organism: Cheilinus undulatus (assembly GCF_018320785.1). NCBI lineage: Eukaryota > Metazoa > Chordata > Actinopteri > Labriformes > Labridae > Cheilinus > Cheilinus undulatus. Next base: position 37,666,680 of record NC_054873.1, read on the forward strand.
GAAACAAAATGCAGGGAAGTAAAGACCTGGTGACAGTGGTTGTGTAACATGTGCATCCTCTTACTTTTTTTTTTAAACATAAAAGAATCTTAAAACACCAAAACCTTTCTATCAAATGTTACGATGGAAATCAATTTTCTCTCAACTGTAAGACAGTCTTACCCTATCCTTACCTGAAGTAATAATTGTTCGTTCCTGAAGGAGGATAAAAAACGGGCACTTTTCTCATGTGTGTACTGCAGATTTTTTACCTTATCCAGGGGAAACTTGCTGTGTCCCAGTGAGGCCAAGGTGACCTTATGAGAGCCAACCAGACTAAAGTTACTGGAGCGACGAGCACTGAGAGAGGGAGGAGCAGCTGAAACAGAAGACAGACAAAGAAATAAATGAAAACCTAATTAAGACATGTGATTATTGTTTTAAGCTAAACAGAACTGTTTTAAACTACAACTAAACTCTACTTTTCTTGGAAACCAGAAATTTTAAAAGCATTTAACATTTTATGATTTTGTCTAATTGATCCTCCTTGATTTCTAATAAATGAACCCACATACATATAACTAATAAAGCTCAAACTTACTTGTCAGACTGTTTCCAGATCTCTGTGAAAAAATTAGAAAAGGTAATTTTTTTTTTTCACTGAGGAGGATGTGAACATTTATTCACAAAACCCAAACATGTAACTTACTGTGATTGTGTTCAGCAGCTTTCTTGGTGTAACCTGAAGATGTAGAGACATCATAAATAAAAGTGACTGTTGTTGATAAATAAACAGTTGGCTTATTCTCTGTCTTACTCACTTACCCGTGACTTGGTGGTGGCCTTGTCCACGGTACAGTTGTTACTTGAAGTGTGGGACTAGATGACACAAAAATGGTAAATTAGTAATCCTTAGATCTCAGTAGCTCATACAGTGATGTTTATTCATCTTCCTTCTAAAAATCAATATAATAATGGTTGATGGACACTTTTTAAAAGTGCTCAGTGGTCCAGCTGTCAACGATGTTTATCTGGTGCCATTGGTATTACAAGTTAACTTTTCCTCAAATTTCTGGCCTTAAGCTCTTTAAAGCATTCATGAATTCTAAACTATCACTAAACCAATATCATACTATTTCTAATTCACTTTATAAATACAAAGGTACAAAGAAAAAAGAACTTTATTAGGGCATTGTTGCTGATTTGCATTGGGTAAAGGACTTGTAGGCTAAGGAGTTCAGCCGTTTTTCCATGAATTGGAAGATCAACAAATTGATCCCCCGTCATCTGTGCTTTAAGGTGTCTGTTGGCAAATGACTGAGCCTGGAATTTATCTCAAAGACTTTGCTATAGGTTTGTGAGTGTACATGTGCATAAAATACACACAAGGGAAGATAAAATACCTGAAAAGAAGGGGTGGGAACAACACTAGTGGCCCCATGATACAACAGTATCATGATACTAATGATACTAACATTTTGTAATACACAGTACTGCGATACCATATATTGCAATATATACAGTTTTTTCAACTGTTCAGCTGATTTGGCATTAGCCTTGACTTCATTTTTATCGTATTACTGCAGCATTTTATTTTCATGCAGCACTCCTTGTAAACCCTTTGTATCATGTCCATGTTTGTGCCCTTCTTGCATTCCTAATGTCCTTTCCCTAGTGCTGCCATATTGGTTGTACTAACTTTCTCCTGCTGTATGACCATCATCTCTACCGACCTCAATGCACAAAGGGCGCCACAGCATCATCAAGTGGACAGAAAAGTAACTGATCTATCCAATATCATAGACTTCAGTTCATATATGCAATTAAGATGAAAAAAAAAAAAAAACTTGGCAGAAGATACAATACGATCAATCACAGTGCAAAATATCACAATACCATGCTGTATCGATTTTTTCCCTCAGCTCTACTGGAGAGACTAATTCACATGTCTGAATTAACTTTTCAAATAAATCTAGATCACTTTTGTGTCATGAACAAGATACCATTGTGGACAATGTTTCAATATTTGCTCGATTTGCTTATTTTGGAGTTGAAAGGGGCTCCTGGGCTCTTATTGGGAGCGAATCACTGTATGCTCTGGTTAATGGGTGCATTTATAATAGATGTATCTTTCAGATTTGTCTCTCAGGATCATAACTTTATAAGTCGTAGCAGCAGAAAGGGCTGCAAAAAGATGTATGCTGAAAATGTTCATATTGGAGATTTCACATCCTGAGTTATGACTAATGCTCATGCAAATCTCATTATGTTGATATTAAAACAACACCTCACCAGCCCCTGCATACTGTATAAAGTGTTGTGTTAAGTTTTCTGAGATGCATGAAGGAGCAGTTCAAATGTGAACCATTAACCAGAAGCCACTTGTAAAGAGTATAAGACTCAACAAATGATGGTCACTGACCTACTATATCAAAATAAAAACAGAAGAAATCTACATTAGCTTAGACACACACTCAAGGACATTAGCTGAACAAACTTTCAATTACTCCTGTTCTGTTAAGTTGTGTCTAAAATGCCATGAGGGGTTATTAAGGCTCAATAGATGCCCAAATCCCCCTTAAGTCACACAGTTGGTACAGCACAGTATTAGATTGCTTATATGCAACTAACAACATGTAAAGCTAATGTGGGCTAATGTGAACTGTATATTAGGATAATATCTTTGTTGGAGTTGGAGCCCAGACTACAGCACTGCTGCAAACATTTTTCTCTATACAAATTAATTTAATTAATAAGAAAAGGAAAGAAAAGTGGCGTTCAAATATTGTTGTCTCACCAGGCTGTAGACCTCCACATCAATCTCAAAGGATGAGCGAATATCCTTCCTGAAACCAGAGACAAAGCAGGAAGCACATTAATAAACGCATTTCTCCCTCATATTTTAGAACCTCAACATACAATTGTTACAGAAACATTTAAATTCACAAAACAGTTTGCAAACTTGACTTAATTTTTCCAGATGTGAACATTCATAAATTCTTAGTCAACACAATATAAATGTAAAAAAGAAACTCAACAAATGTGTGCAATGATGTCTGAGAAAAGTCAATTATAATTAAATCAGTAACTTCTCATATAAAGTAACCACCCTAAAGCATGAACTTTAGCTTACAGAGTGATGGAAGTAGGGAAGGAGATGGTGTCTCCGTTTTTAGCATCAGCAGCTGTGGCCAGTGGGGTGGCGACAATGTTGCAGGGCCCATAGCGGATCAGGATGAAGAAATAGTGACTTGGTCGACCTATAGGGTACATAAATAGGCCAGTTTTTTAATGAAGTGACAAAAATATACAGTAGAATGTTAAATATGAGGTATTTACAAATAAAAACTAATCAAAAGTACTAGTATTGCATCCTTGCAGAATTACCTGCGCGGTTTTGTGAAGAACAGACAAATTCCACCTTGAGAGGTAGCTGAATGTTTGAGATGCTAACAGTCCCTCTACAGGGCTGCTGGGTATTGTATTCCTTGTTCTCCCTTGATGTCTCTCCTGACTCAGAGTTCCTCTCCCCTCTCAGTCTGGCCATTTCTGTAAGTAGAGCAGAGCGCTTCTCACCTGTAACGCAAAAGTACACCACTAGAGTGAGAAACAAAAATTAAATACATAAAAAAATATAAAGTGAAGAACTATATTTTGAGAGTTCAAACGATTGTATTATATTTATACCATTAATTGCTAAATTTCAATTGTTAATCATAATTCATCACATTTAATTCATGTGTCCTTATTTGTTATAACTGTGAAAGCAGAGAGATGCTAAAGTGAGGAGCCATCTTTCAACAGCATCTTAATTACAGTACACCCACGTTGAAGATAAAAATGAGTAGGAAACGTTGGCTGTACATTAAAAGTTAAACAGTCAAGGATGGATTTCCTTCAGTACTCTCAGATGTGGACCACAGCAACCAAAAAATGAAATCTAGGGGACAACATGAAGTGCTTTTAATTCTCACATCCTTCAGACTTGATTTGTGGCTGCAAAATATTGAGCGCTTTTAAGTACACAGAAATTAAAGTATTCCATTCGAAATCTTGAAATCTACATACAGGAGACCAGGAGTAGTTTCTCAGCTTCAGCTTCTTCCAGTGAGCCTCGTCCATGCTCCTCATCAGTACAGCAGCTCAGAGCCTGCAGAGTCTGGCCGATCACAGTCTGCAGCTTTCCTGTTTCTTCATTAAGAGCCTTAACAACAACAACAAAAAAAAAAGCCATTATTAAACACACAACATCTAAAGTTAACTAGAAGAGGATGGTTTCTGGATTTAAAGTGCAGTTGCTGTAGCTCTAATAAGTAAGATAATAATATTTGCAATAAGGGATATGTAATTGGAGTTCAATTTGAATAATGACTTTGAACGCCTAGTCTCTAACAACTTACCTTTATTTTCTCCTTGGTGTCGACGGAGGGCTGAGGTTGGGACTTCTCTGAAGCCCGACTCTGAATCTCAGGAGTAATGCTCTGAATTGTGATTGGTTTGCACTGTCTTTGTGTGCGGTACGCATCGATACTGTCAAATTCCCAAATAAACAAAAAGTTTATGACGCATGTAAATCAAACTTGACAGAAAATCTGAGAGATTGTTATTTTAGTGATTAAATGAAGACAGAAAGTCAGTTTTTTGCTTGCATAACCCTTTTTCAAATGACCAAGAAAAAAAACCTATTAGACTTAACAAAAAGATTGGGCGACAAATAATAATAATAATAACAATAATAGTTAAGTGTCATAATCAGCATCACATACTTCCATTGTGTGTAAAACTTCAACATAATTTTTTGTACAAATTCTAGACATATAAATCATTTACAGATACTCCTAAAAATGATGTATGTTAGCACTGGTGGACCTAGAGTCTAGTAGAGCAGTTTTAAATTTCAGTTGTAATAAAATAACATCACTGAGCTTGTTATTCTGATGAAATAAGACAGCCACATGGTTTCAGCATGTTGCTTCTTTAATTACCTGTAAAGAGGAGCAGATTCAACAGGAGGGGTGGAGGTTTCCTCTGGAGTCAGCATTAGAGAAGGAGGGTTGGACTCCTGGCTCACTGTTAGTCGCTGTTGTTGGAAAACAGTACATTTAACAGGAGGAAACACTACATATCATCTTTTCAGATAGTTCCACTGATTGGAGCTTGTGAACCAAGTGGGGGAAATAAAATGACTTATTTTTACAATGCTTTACAATGTGAATGTGGACGATCAGTGCAGTGACAGAACATAATTATTGTATACTGACATTGCTTGCAGATTTACTGGCCACAACTGGACCTATAGGCCTATAATTTATTTGTCTTACAATTCAAGATATTTGTGTATATGTTGTGTCTAAAGCACTCTAAATAATAAAAAGGGGGTTTATATTTATCTGACGGCCTGTCGTCTTCAATGAAAAAGCAGCTACTTGCATTAAAAAATAAATTTGAAGGTGATCCCATCGCGATGACTGAAAAATGCTACTCTTAAAGAATCATTATGGCCAGCGAAGATGCACAAGCCTAGCACCAACTGCTAACATATATTACTTAATCTTACCAGAGGAGTGACCACAGCCTCCACAGACTTGCTGAGAGGAGACAGAATGCAGCTGGGAGGAAAGGTCAGCAAGTCATCACCGTCTTGTTCAAGCTTCTTGCTCTCATCACAATCCTCTTCTTCTTCTTTGGCTTCCCCCTCTTCCTCACTTCTGTCCTTCTCTGACTCTGTGTCCATCTTAGTATTTTCTGCAGAGCAAGCGCCAATACCACTGTCATGATCCTCAGTGTCCTCATGATGTGCTCTCTCTTCTTCTATCCTTCCGGCATATTCCAGCACCTCTTCGAACATCTGGTCAATTATTTCAGCAGTGTTGGTCTCATCATGGGAGCTAAGTTCAGCATCTGTTAAGACAAACATTCAAAATTGTATCATCACTTTCTATAAAGAAAATAAGAAATAGAACTACAATATGATGCAGATATAGAAAACAGAGGGTTACAGTTACAGTTATATATGAAGTACATCTGCACACTACTAGATGAATGGTAAGATAAAGCGCTATAATGATGACAGATGGAGTGTCTTGCTGTGTGTGACATTATTTTTTCCCAGTAACATTTATTATCTACATTGCAGTTTTTATTATGGCTTACAGGCTTTTGTGACTTAGCCCTTTTGATTCCCCTTCGGATGTTTTATACTCTGAAGCTTTGACACGAATTAATTTCCAAATGAATGAATACATAAAGTTATATTAATCAAAATGAACTGCACACTGGTGTCTACATTTGCTAGTAGTAATGAAAAAGTGTCTTTTACCCATCAAGAGACCGGAAAGCATCACTCCGGTGAGTCAAGGCTTACAGGCTCTTTATGATAAGCCTTCTCCCCTCAGGTTTCTGACTTATAACCTCCCAAATAGCTAAAACTTTGATAATGTAAATTTTTGAGCCTGTTCTTGTAAATAAAATGCAAATCAGAACAACTGTGTTTGTGTGAATGAGAATGCCAAACTTTTTGTCATCTTTTTTTTTGCATTTCAAAAACATGCTGCTCTTAATATACACACAGAACATTCCCCAGTGATTTCTTCTCAAATGAAAAAAAAAACCTTCACCCATGTGCTCCAGTTCTCCAAAGGTGTCCTCAGGTACACACACCCACATTTTCTTACTGTTCTCACCTGACAAACTCTCCTCTACCCTGGCCTCCATGGATGCAGTGGTCTCAGACAGGTGTGCGTCATTAATCAGCTCAGGCTCCAGGATAAAGGAGACTTTCTTTGAGCTTTCTCCTCCCTCTTCTCTGAGAGTTTCTCCTGCATCCTGTTGCCTTTCTTCAAGTACAGCTTGCTCAATTTCCTCAACATTCAAATGCACATCTGATGCCTGAATCTCTGTCAAAGTGTGAGCTGCTTCACATCCATCAGTGTCTGATGACTCAACCTCAGTCTCTACCTCTGGTTTTGTTACATATTCAGTATTTCTTTCTAGATATGCCTGACCTACATCTGTTTGGATGTGATTCACTTCATTACTTGTGTCTCTTCTGGTTGACTCTAGATCATTGACATCTCCTTTTGTGCTGGCTGTCTGGATCTCTGCTGACTGCTGACATGCATCATCCTTCTGAGTACACTCCTCTGTGTCACTCCTGTCCTGCTCTGTATTAAAATCATCTGCTCGGTCATTACAGTCTTCACAGGACTCTACACCCTCTTTAGACGTGTCTTCCTCGGGTTTGTCATTTTCCATCATTACATAAGAACTGACACTCTCAGAAGAAGCATTACCCGAAGGCTCAGTGCCATCTGAATTACTGCCACCTTTCTCTTCTTCTACACTGGATGGTTTCAACGCCCCTTCCTCCTCATTTAAGACCGATTCCTCTTTGCACTCTTGAGGATATCTCCACAATCTTAACTCCTCCTCTGTTGAAGTCTCTATGGCCTCTTCATTATGTGAAGAACAATCAAAAAAATTAGCCTCAGACCTGTCTGTTCCATTTTCTCTACAATTCACGCTTGTTTCCTTCACATTTGACTCCTCTGAGTAAGTACATTCCAGCAAGCTCTGATCATCCTCTGTTGGCAACTCAGACAGATTCTGCTTCTCCCCAAGAGGTGTGTTGAAGAAACTCTGATCTTCACTAAAGGACAACTGCATCACAGTCTTCATCTGTGATTTTTGAGATCTCAACTGCTCTTCACTTCTAACTGAAGTCTTGTTGACTATCTCCTCCACAACTTCTTTACCAGGATGAGCTTTTTGCTCCTTTTGTTGAATTCCTGCCTCTGTAGTTGCTGCTGCGGCTTCAGAGTCACAGCATGAAGTTTCACCTGTTGAAAAAATTGTCTCAAATCTCAACAAAATGCTTCATGTAATTCTTAGACACTTAATCAAACATTTTAGCACCAGTACAAGTTATTTAAAAAATCAACATGATTAAAAATATCTGTTTTGACAGAAACTGCTGAGTGACTGTGTGTGACAACTTCCCTCTTGCACTGCTGCTTTATCACTCTGTTCTGAAAGACTATGCAGATGCCACAAACACATTCCTGCATTTCTGTTCATATTGATTTTACTTTAATATGATCAATTTTTATATGAAGCAGGGTTAAGATCAAGTATTTTGGTTCATAGCCCACCCTTAGTAGTGGCTTAAACAATTCGAATCAGATCATCCAACAGTGTTTTCAAAGAAGAAGCAACATTTTAACAAAGGCTTTGCTTCTAATTGTTGATATATTCAGAGAAAGAAAACTAAATGCAAAGATTTTGGAAAGGGAAAAACATAAATCAAAACACATTATAAGTCATGGAGTGTAGTTTTGGGGCACACCTACTGTTATTCCTACATTCAGTCCCCAGGGTTCTGGAGGATATTGATCTAATTCCCTAAAACACATGCAGGCATGAAAACGGGTCAGGGGTGAAAAAGGTAAGAAGGATACGAACCCTCTACAGTGGTCCAGGGGCAAGAAAATTTTGAATATTTCATATTTAAAAGCATCAATCTGATGCATTTTTAGAGAAAATCAAGCAGAATTACAAGACAGTATGAATGTATAATAAAGTATCTATCTATACAGGGTCACCTTATGCTAGATAAGAAATGAGACTGACAACTTCTCTCGTGAAATGCGAACAGCACAACTTTAATGTAGTCGCTCAGATGTGCAAATGGCCTATCAGTATTATCATTAAGTGCAGACCCTGACAATGACAAACCTCAGACCACACTTATGTATGACAGGCCGTATATGATAACCAGCCAAGCCTCTCCATACACAGCTCACTGCGCAATCTGCCGCAGAATGAAAAAAGCAAGCCCTTAGATAGCTACGTTATCTCTCCTGCTGTGTTAGCTAACGTTATGCATCAATGACACGATGCCTCTTTCAGCAAGCTTTAATTCTTCTAGTGATTTATTACCTGTAGCTAACGTTAAGCCTATGTCAACAGAGTCCCTGGGTAACTTAGATAGAACCAGAAAATATCGAAATTATTGAAACCATCACTCACCAAATTCAGTCAGGCAAAAAAAAAATTTCTCATCGGATCTACACGATTCAAATAGGCCACCTATTTTGGTTTCAAAAAGGCGAATTTCGCTGAAAGGTGAGTGATTACCATGCCTGCACATGGAAATAAAACTTGCTTAATTAATTCATGAATGAAGTTTTACCTGTCTCATCTGAAGACTGTTTATTAGCACTTGATGTTGTAGCTTCAGTAAAGCTGCCATCTTTCATCGCAGCATCACCAGTGGCCTGTGGGAAATCAACAACCTCAATAAACATAAATTAACAAATAATGCAGAGCTTTGTTAAAGTTTCAAGTAAATAAACAAACTAATTTGATCATTATTTGTGTAATAGACAAAGTATGACACTATGTGCTTGGTAACTTGAAACTTGAAAAATTTGGGGTTGATACTTAGTTTATATTGTGCATGAAGTATGCAGTGACAAATAATATCTCATTTGAAAACCCATTGCCCCAAAGCAAACCAAAGTTGAATAGGTGCACTGTGTAAGGATGTCACATGAAAGGGTGACTGCCAACAGAGGTACATTCCTGTGCTGACAATGCCCTTGTTATCATGATCCAATATCACCCATGTGCCAAAAAGTTACGTGGTCACAGACTCACATCCCAGGGTTTCATAGGAGGCCAGCGGACTCCCCTAATAGACCTAGGAACCCAGTAGGAGGGATATGAGGCTCCAGGAGGGGTCCTTCCCTGATAATGTTTACATAGACTGGTGTGTAATAAAAATCTCATGCAACTGCAAAAAAGTCTTATTTAAAATCAGAAACAATGAAAGACAAAATCAAATATGATAGTGTCATGGACGTATAAAAGGGTGGATGGCTGGATAAGCACAAAATGATGGACCAGCATGTTTTTTCTTTGTGCTTATTTGTGCTTCAGAGTTTTGAATGGTGGGTTTACAACATTACTCCTATAATGATATTCTAAACTGGCATCCAGACACCATAACTATCAGCTACCACAACATCAAAGAAGTGTGGAGAAAAGTTCAATTATAAATCGTTTATCTTTTACGAGACTAATCTATAAATCAGAAAAATAAATGTGACAGGACACTAATGAGTAAGTGACGAATCATGGCAAACCAACCTGAGTTAGTGTGGGATCAGAGCTGCTCCTTTTCAACCAGGCATTTTCACTGATTGGTTGAAACTGCAACTGGTTCAACTCCTGCTCTCGTTCCTGGTCAGAGAAAACATATCAGAGGTCAAATTTAAACTCTTCAGGTGCTCAGGAACAATCAGGTTGTTTAAATTAACATAGAAATTTACTTCTAAAATTAAATCATGTCTAAAATATGTACATTTATGGGTACTGCGAGCTGCAGTCATCATCAGGATATATCACATTTTTTGGTTTCAAATAATTGTTATTACTTAACCTTGGGTTAATTTTTATATCTTAAGTACAAGAAACTGGGAACAAAACATTATTTTATTAATACATGGTATTACAACAGACTTCAGTATTTTTTAAAAGAAGCCTCAGAACCAAACCTGGCGCATGCGGACAGCCTGCTTGGAGCTGGGAGTTGTTACTCCCTTAAGTTTTTGCTGGATGTCAGATACAAAGTTGGAACACATTTTTGGGCAAAGGTTGGCAGACCTTGATGTTGGGGCGGGACTGGCCTGGAAAAGTGGCGCTTTAAAACGCTCCATTCGCTGAGTGAATTCTCCATCACCTGAAGAGAGAGCATTTATAATTAAGGAATTTCAAAAGATAAGAGGAAATCTCTAACCCCTTCTCAGCCATTCTTTGTAGCATTGAGTTAATGGTCTCCCCAGTGTGCAAATAAACGGAACCTCTGTTGCACAATGTTGGTAAGACAAAACCGGCTCTTAAGGAAATAAGTATCTATCTGAATTACAGTAATGCTAGGGATGCACAATATCATCAGCATGATATCAGTATTGGCAAGCAGGTAATAGCTCAAAAATATTTTTCGTAGCAGCTGATGTGAAAATATCAGTGTTAATATAAATAGAACAGAATCAATAGATCTACCTCATCTCAACATTTTTCTCCATTATCCATAGTTTTTTTTACACTTGAAAAGAAGGTGATTTTTGTTTTATAGCACTTTTAACACTTTGTCATACGTGTTTTATGAAAACCCCATACTGTTTAATTAGGGGAATTGCTTTTTATAACAGGTAAACTATAGTACAGGAATCAACTGTTTTTTTTAATATATATAAATATAAATATATAAATCAGTATTTGCCAAACTGAATTTGGAAATAGGGCTACACGGTGGAGCAGGGGTTAGCACTGTTGCCTCACAGCAAGAAGGTCCCTGGTTTGCTTCCCTGTCAGGGCCTTTCTTTGCAGAGTTTGCATGTTCTCCCCGTGCATGCGTGGGCTCTCTCCGGGTACCCCGGCTTCCTCCCACCAGCAAAAGCATGCCCATTAGGTTAACTGATCACTCTAAGGGGTGCAGGTGTGAGCGTGCCTGGTTGTCTGTCTTGAAATGTCTGCGCTTGACTGGTGACCAGTCCAGGGTGTACCCCGCCTCTTGCCTAATGAAAGCTGGGATAGGCTCCAGCACCCCCATGACCCCCAACAGGCTAAGCGGTATAGAAAATGGATGGATGGATGAATTTGGAAATACTGGCATATTGGATATTGGATTCTGTGATCATGTGCATACTCACCCAGGAGATGTTCCCTGATGACTGATGGGCTGACAGCTCCAGGATCAGACAGGCAGCGCTGAGCCAGAGGTGCAACTCCTAAAACAATAAACTTACTTACTTACTTACAAAGTAGAGTGTTCGTCCAACAACAACACAGATTCCTCAACACCTTAACAACTCATCTCACATGCAGGTAAACCAGCTTGACTGTTGACTTTGTCTACAATGGCATTCCATCATCTTCAGCTCACCCATAAAGCCTGCCAAAATGCACCATTTACACTTTTGACTGTATGTACACATAAAGACAAAGTGTCAGGTCCACTTTGGTAAAAGTAATGCAGTCTATCAATTGACCTGCAATTATCATCTACTCAATAAAGTTTTCCTTGAATCTGGTCTAGTAGTATGAACACAACTTTATGGAAATTTCTGAGCCTGCAGGTTGAGAAAAGTAGTCTGTTGAAATGTGTTTTGCTGGTGCAGACACCGCTTACTGAAAAAAGTAGGACAAAAATCAGAGGTTAGAAAAAGGTGGGATACCCTCTTGTCTCTGAGTGAGAAGCTGGATTCGGGAACGGACAGAGGGAACCATTGGTGTATCCGGCTTTGTCTCCAGTTCTACCAGACGTCCAGAGGAGAAAGGCTTAGGGCTACGGTTTTCCTGACCAGCTGCCTCCAGGCGCCGTCGCTTTTGGCCATCGTTCTCTTCTGAGATGGTAGATGGAAAGATGCATAAAGACAAAGGTAAAAATAATCGTAATTGTTAAGACTGTGGTGATTATTTAGGGATGGTGAGTTGATAAATATGAAGCTAGAAACAGACCTGATGGTAGGAAGACATTGTCTTCTGAGTCTGATAAAGGTGCTCTTTGTCTCTTCAAGCTGATGTTACCACTGTTTTCTTCGCCAGCTTCCATCATAAACTGGAAACATGAAAATGTTGCACTTTGTATAATTATCTTGAGATAATAAAGCCAAGTATTTTACATTCACATTACTGTTTCACTTACTTATTCATATATATATATATATATATATATAGATATAGATATAGATATAGATAGATAGATATATGATTTCTTTTTGTAGGCGTTCTTAATAAAGTTCGGTTAAACTCTAACATATATAGCCACATTTATTATTAGGCTGAAATAAATAATAATAGGTTGGAACCATTTCAAAACGACAGATTAGACACTTAAAAGGCTTACTTTAATCCAAAATAATCGACCTAAGAAGACTCAAACGCTGGGCGTTGTCAGGCTTCATCTGGTAGCTTACATATATTCAAGAAATGTTGTGCTAGCGATTTAACAACGCTTTACTTTGTTGCCACTGTCAACACAGCTATAAGTATGTTAGTAAAATATAGCTTACCCCTCTCCGACCATTGAAAACTACTTGATAACTGGCTATCCAGCTGTTATTGATGTTATTTACAAAGCACTTTAAGTCAGCTCTGGCTAGCTCACTGTAAGCTAACTTATCAGTCAGAACAACGTTAACGTAGCCTGTGAAGCTAACTTTGGTCGAGCAAACTGATAAAAAACATCAAGCGCTGATTCATGCCGAACAGATAGTTTAACTTACCTGAAAAGATGTCTGCATGAAACTACTCTATATGAAACAGGTCAACTCTAACTGACTGCAAACAAGACGTTCTTGTTGTTTTATGTTTTGAGTCTCCTCCTCCAACTTTGAATTTCAGCGGGTCTTCTCACGTTAGCAAACTGGAGTGCCGTAGTTTCTCTCATAGAGCGCTGATCCAGAGTCAGATCAAAAGCAGCAGTGGGCTGTTATCTCTGTAACCAGGGAAATCTCAAATCTGATCCCAGATCTGTACAATGTGTGACTCAAAGTCAGACCTTATACCGTAATAGACAAAGTAAACGCGCAAATCAAGATTCCAATACAGTACGACACCGGTATTTTTTTAATGCGGTCAAGCAAGCCTCTACTTCTGAAGTGACAGTCAAGCCAGCCCCCACAAGGTTCTGTGGTGCACATACAGAAGAGACATTACGGCAATGACGTGACAACTATTTCAAAATAAAAGGCATCCATGCTGGTTTGATAACGATGAGATGGAGGTCGACTTAAGCGTGATTTATGCTCGTCTTTGACCATTAGAAGTTCTGCGAACAAATTCGTTTGTTGCAAATGTTGAAGTGCAGGCCACAGGGAAGACGTTTGCAGCCTGCTCCGCCAGGGACTAAAGACGGCTGACTTTTTCAACAGAGCCTGCAACTCTAGGGTGACCGAACGTCCTGTTTTCCCAGGACATGTCCAGTTTTCACGCCCTGTCCTGGCCGTCCTGGTTGTTTTTTTAAAAAGTGATGAAAATGTCCTGGTTTTTATGACAAAATTAATGAAGGAACGCACCACACCATTATGTTACTTTCTGCTTAATGTATAGATCAGCGGTACTCAACCCATGGCTCTCCAGTCGCCTGTGGCTCTTACCCAAGTCTAAATAAAACTTTTTTTTTTCCTTTAAATCCGTGTATTATTATTGTCGGGTGCGCAACGGAGGACGCGCACAAGAGAGCAGAGGGAGTCAGCTGGTGTTGCGTCTTTTCAGCTCATTAAACTCATTCATTGAGGTGTGCTGTTTAGTGTTCAAACTGAAGCATCTTCTTCCCTCGTTTTAACAAGTTTCTTCAGTTGCTTCCTGCCCATGCTCTCCCACATTTAATGATGATTATTGATAGGCGTCGTCGGTCATCAGTCACCCACACACACGGATCACATGTTGAGATAACGTAATATCTAGTGAAACTTGTCCAAATGTGGGTGTTTTACTTGATCTTTACTAGTGCATCTCAAAAAATTAGAATGTCATGGAAAAAGTTTAATATTTTTTGTCACTCTTTTCTGAAAGTGAAACCCATATATTATATAGACTTGTTGCACATAAAGTGAAATACTTCAAGCCTTTATTTCTTGAAATGTTAATGATTATGGCTTACGGATAAGAAAACCCAAAATTCAGTGTCTCAAAAAATTAGAATATTACATAAGATCAATTAAAAAAAGGATGTTTTAAACAGAAATGTCAGGCTTCTGAAAAGCATGTTCATTTCTATGCCTTCAATACTCGATTGGGCCTCCTTTTGCATTAATTACTGCATCAATGCGGCATGGCATGGAGGCGATCAGCCTGTGACACTGCTCAGGTATAATGGAAGCCAAGGTTGCTTTGATAGCGGCCTTCAGGTCATCTGCATTGTTGGGTCTGGAGTCTCTCATCTTCCTCTTGACAATATCCCATAGATTCTCCATGGGGTTCAGGTCAGGCCAGTTAGCTGGCCAATCAAGCACAGTAACACCATGGTCATTGAAGCAGCTTTTGGTACCTTTGGCAATGTGGTCGGGTGCCAAGTCCTGCCGGAAAATGAAATCGGCATCTCCATAAAGCTTGTCAGCAGAAGGAAGCATGAAGGTCTGTAAAATGTCCTGGTAGATGGCTGCGTTGACTGTGGACTTCAGAAAACGCAGTGGACCATAACCAGCAGATGCCATGGCAGCCCAAATCATCACTGACTGTGGAAACTTCACACTGGACTTCAAGCAACTGGGATTCTGTACCTCTCCACTCTTCAACCAGACTCTGGGACCTTGAATCCAATTGTTAATGTCTGTTGAATATCCAACCTTTCATCTCATCTCTGGCATCTCATTCTCAGCTGTTTCCGTGTGTTTACCCTTATGGTCTCAATATGAGCTGTAAAATTTTCGGGGCGGCTGGCTTGACCGTAGTGATTTTTTAATGGCTCATAGCACTTTAGATTTAGATAATCTACTAGAAGATGGCTAGAAGTACTTCTACTGTCATAATGTTATTTTATCCAAAAAAGTGCAAATTCTTTAATAAACCTCACCCAAGTAAATTTGTTGTACTTGCAATGAACATCTGCTAAATATGCAATCATGTGACAAATTAATTGATCGATTATTATACGTTAGGTATTTTTTAATATGTTTGGTTCACTGATATTTGTATCAGATGGGACTGTTGACTAAGGTCGCCCATAAGGCGGGATAAACAGGAGAGTATGGAGGTCAGCAAAAACATGATCCCTTATTAAGTTAAGCTGTGTTAACCATACTATATAATATATTTTTGACCTGAATAATAACCACTTTTATCAGAGCTACAAAAATGAATTTTATTTATTTATGATGTAGTAAAATATAGCCTTTTCAAGATGTAAAACCCTGTTCTTTTAACAAAATTGCCCTTTAATAAAGTAATGATAACAGTTTAGATGGGTACATTGAACTTAACCATTTGGGGAGTAATCTCAGACGTCAGGCTGCCACATAATAAATTAGACAAAACAACTTTAGTGGACGAATAATTAGGCAATTGTGAATAATGCAAAAATGGACAAGTGGCAATAATGGGTTAAAAAAGGGGCAATTAAGGTTAATAGTGGCAAAATTAGGCTTTAAGTCATTAAAAGTGCCTAACAAGAGTTAAAAGTGGCAAAAAGGGTTAAGAGTGGTGATAAGTGGGAGGAAGAAGCTAAAAATGGCAGAAATTGACTTAAAATGGCTAAAAGTGGATCTAATTGGCTAAATATAGTAAAAAAAAAAGTCTTAAATGGTAAACATGGGTTCAAAGTGGTAAAACACTGTTAACAGTCACCAGAGTCTGCAAAAAATTGCTGAAAATTGTAAAAAGATGTGAAAATGGTGTAAACTGGGTGAGAAAAAGTGTTAAAATGGGCTTTAACGGACAAAAATAGGGTTGAAGTGGCAATACAGTTTTATAAGTGAAAAAAGGGTTTAAAAGTGGCAAAATGGGCTTACTATGGCAATGATGGGTTTGAAGTGATAAAATGGTGGCAAGAAATGGGTGAAAAGCAGTTAAAAGTGACAAAAAATGGCATAAATTGAAATTGAAATAGGTTGAAAGTGGCAAAATGGTGAAAATGGGTGAAAAGTGGAAAAACATGGTGAAAATAGGTTTAGCAATTTCAACATTGGACTCAATTATAGCCTGATAAACCTTTCAGCTCCAAAATAAGGTAACTGTTGGTGAGGATGCCAGTACGAATGCCACTGATCCACCACAGATGCACTGAAACTGTAAAAAAAACATTACAACTGAGATGGGCCCATTTACTGAGTTTTTCCATTCTGTAGACAGGCCTGCTGCTGACTGCCACCTCCAGATCTTAACCTTTCACTCATGTTGGTAAAGGTTGCCTCTTTGGTTATATTTATTCAATCACTAGACATAAGGCCTATCCAATTACTCTGTACTCCATTTTAATTTGCTTAACAGGTTGGTTGGTATTGTTTGTAATACATTATTTGTGGTGGCCTTTCATGGGTATCAGTAGAAGTGTTGCCTTTTCTCCAAGGAAAGGTAGCAGGCTGCAGTTAAAGAAGAGCTCTCTATCATATAAGGCAGGGGTGTCAAACTCATTCATAGCAGGGGCTGGATTCTGGATTTAGGTCTCACCTGAGGGCCTATAAGGGTCACCTTTTTAACCAGAACCTGTCAACCTCATTTCACTAGTAATAAAATATGAAAAAAAAAAGAAACCAAGCACTGATGATAATTTATTTTGACATTTAAAAAGTTAAAAAGATAAGTTTAAAGACTCCCAATCTGAGAAAAGTAAACTTTTTAGTTCAAGAAGGTGAAAACATGAAATTGAAATTTTTTTTAAAGGCAAATATATTAGAAAGAAAGTCAAAATCATGAGTTTAAAAGGTCAAAATATGCAATAACATTTGTAATCATGACATTAAAAGTCAAAATATTCAAAATTTTAAATTGTGAGTCTAAAAGGTTAAACTATGGGATTACGAAGTCAAAGTTTAGAGTTCAAAATATGAGATAGAATAAAAAATAGTTGCTTAAAAGGTCAAAATCTGAATCAGAATTATGAATCATAAAGCTCAAAATATTATATTAGAAGTGAAAATTATGAGTTAAAAATGCTCAAAGTATGAAAAAAAAAGTCAAAATCCTAAATTCTAAGTAATTGTGAGATACAAAATTGAAAATCTGAAATCAAAACTCAAAATAATTTCTTTTCCCACATTCCTGACTATTTTTTTACTTCTTACTTTTTCATATTTTTGACTAAACAAGGATATCTTAAATCATCAAGGATAAGTCTACATTTTTATACTTGAAGTAATCTGCAGACCTCATAGTGATGGGCCAGTTTTAACAGAAATATGAGATAATCTTGTGGGCCGGATTTGGCCCCTGGGCCTTGAGTTTGACACCCCTGATATAAGGTGACTGAACAAAAATTGGGTTTGCTGTGTCCAACATGCTTTCTTTGTCTAATAAAAACAATTATATTATTCCTTAGGAAGGTTTAATTTCTCTCAATCTAATTAGCCAGTTATAAAAAGCCTCCTACACAGACAGTATATCTTAAGTGCATGGCTTTATTGATTTAGCATTTGCCAGTATCTTACTTCACACCATCTCCATCCAATCTTATATCTGTTATTTATATGGTCCATTCTGGCACATAAAAGCTGAGATTGCCACGGCCAAACTGTGAACATAGAGGCTTCACTGACTGATGAATGTTACAGTGGCTACACGCCGTTCTGGAACAAAGTCTATGGTTAAAAAAGTAACTCAGACACATTAGGAGTTAAAGCATAACCTTGTCAACTTTAATATTAACCATGTACAGTTAGCAATAGAACATATAATAAAACAAAGAAAAGAAGCAGAAAACAGTGTACATATAAAAAAGAAACTATTACAAAAAATCCACCTAGACTGTAGTCTATGTTAACGTGGTGTTATTGGAAGGGTGAGTGGTTCACGATCGTTAAAAAGAAAAAAATCAGTCACTTCTTTTTTGACTGTAGGACCAATGCCTCTCCTGGACCTAGAGATAAAATATCGCACAACAGAGCGGTCCTGAGAAGTTGCACTCATTGGCATAGATGTAGACAGTATATGTATGAATAAATGAATGAAAAGTATCCATGAATTCTTAAGACATGTTTTACATAACAGGTTCTCTTTTCTGGCATATAATCTGAAATAAACAAGATAAAAGGCCACAAAGCAGCCTCCAGTATGTACACCATATGTGCATTTCCATACAGGTAATGTTTTATGTGCTGACAGGGAAAAGTGTGTCCCTTTAGGATTTGCTTCAAATGCAGGCAGCCTGAAAAAGTATATCAAAATAACAGATTAATCTATGAGTTCTTTTGGAAAACTACAAGGGATATATGGAATCATTCTTTGACCATACATAAAGTAGTGTTTATCATTATTATTATATGAAAATAAAACATACAACTCTGGGAAATGTATATTAAAGGTTCAAACGTGTTGCAGATCACTGCTCTGACTCTAAACTTCATATATTCTGAGAGGAAAAGAGGGGTATTATGTTGTGTGTGGAAGCATTAATAAAGAATACTTCAAGTCAGACTCAAAGCTACAGCTGCACCGGCAAACTTTTCCTCACAGTTGTCTTTTGGTGGGAACAGAGGGTAAAAGGAGCATTTCAGCTTTTCAAAATGACTCATCCCTTTGGCTGTTATACACAAAAGGGATTTTCTCACAGAAAGCTAGACATCAGGGCTCAGATCTGACAACATCCATCAATTACACCACAATATAAAACATCTTTGTAATTCACTGTAACCTGTAAGTTGTACACACCAATGAGGCTTTTGCATATTGTATTATACTAAAATATGGAACACACAGCAATGAAAAAATCAGGCTGCTGTCTCACACACAAATTTTCTATCTGCCTCCTCCTGTTTGGTTCAGATCACACAGTATCATTTACCTCAAGCACAGCATTTATGTAACACAACCTGCTCATACTCTTACACACCACACCTGCCACTGAACCGTGGCACCATCCTGTTAGAAGCCTGGTCACACAATCACTTCCAATGGCATTATTAGCAGTGATTTCTCTTTCAAAGGCCTTTTTCCATGAGTGTTGTGAGCTTTGAAGCCATCTTGAGGGCACTGGCCAGTGGGGAAACATAAGTCCAAATCCTGGGAAAATATATTAAGCTAGCTGGCTTTGTTGCACCATCTCTCCTGTTGTAAAATAACTGTTATGACACTAAACTAATCTTATTAAATTTGTTTACTTACACAAAATCAAGTTCCATTGGCCAACTTATCACAACCCAAAAATCATATATATGTGCAGAAGAACTCCAATTGACAGACTGTGTACTTGCTCTTATATTGAAAAAAGATTTTTACCATTTGCAGAGCTAGCAAGTTTGCTAACTAACATTGAGAGGGCTCCTTCTCAGTTATATTTTCCCACTTCATGAATCAAGAAATAATTTACATTGGAAAGAAATGCAGTTAGCAAAAATAGTCCAACTCAATATAACTAACATATTCCCATCTGGCCAGCATCACCAAGCATATATTTTGAGAACAAATTCCAATGTGCCATTTGTTAGTGTGCGCAGGCCGCATCTGCATCTAACTTCTGCCTCAGCTGTTACCCTATTCAATTCTCTTAATTCACATATGCTCTCCATTTACCTTCAACACACTTCGTGAGGTTTTAATTTTTGAGTGTTAAACGTGTGTACACTTGTGTTACATTTCTGAGAACAGTAAAATAAGAAGAGCACTGAGGAGAGGGATAGTACGTCTAGCTGCAGATCTATGGAATATGTAGAGAACATACGATAACTACTACATGTGTACAAATGGCTTTGCATGGTCCCTGCCATACTGTAGCTCAGAGGAACTCGAGCTTCTCCTCTTTGTCAGGTAATATAGGAAAATAGAATTTCACAAAAACATGCATTCCCCATGAAAAGAAAAACAGATGCAGAGATAATAGTATGAGGGCCTTTGTGGGCACTGGCATGTTTGTATCTGTATTTAAAATGATGTCCGTGACATACATGAGTAAAGTTTAATGTGTCTCAGAGAAACTTTGTGGAATGTGTAGTGTTATATCTGCTGATGTGTGTGTATGTTAGAGGGGCCACAGTACATGTGAACTTCAGAGAAGATAAAGAAAAAACCCAGCTTATGTAAAACTGCAGAAGATTTTAATCTCTTCAGAAGATTTTTCCTTTCTTCTTGTTCTTCTCCATTGTCCTGTGAGAGACAAAAAAGAGAAAAGATTACTTCAATATCTCTGGATGATAAAAATGCAAGCTCTCTTAATGGGTTTCCAAGTACACTCATGAGTACACTCCATAATAAATGCTTTCTTGATTTTTACACAGGTAGTTTTTTTTCCCTGAGATTTCTGCAAAGACCCATATCAACCTTAAAAAGTGGTGTTACTCAGAGAAGCGTAGACTTTAAACTCCTTCCTTTTTACATTTGGGGGTACTGCTGTTATTTTGTTAGTAGTTTTTGATGTCAAATAGTTATTGTTGGGCAAATTTCAACACATGCAACTAAGGAACTGGCATAGAACAGCTTAGTCAGAACCAAGGTTATAATAGTTTTGTCAGCTGTCTGCTTACAATAGGTGGACTCAGACAGCTTTTGAAGCCAAACCGTGGCAGCTTCCATATTGAAATCACTGCCTCAATCTAACTTTGAATCAACCTAACGGCAAACAAGAGACCACCCACTGAGCTTGACTTCCTGTCAGCTAAGCTAGCACTAAAGTTGGCCTTCTGGAGGTAGCACCTGCCTGTCAAGCTATCTGTCAATAAAATGAGATGTGCCAATCAGTGCGCAGTGAGGTTTTTCCTAAATATAATCGAAATAATTATATTATATTTCTGTTCTTAGCTTCATCCATCATCATACTCTTCTGAAGAGTACCCAGACAAAGACAGATGTGTGAACTAGTGTTGCAAAGCAAGATGTTTTTCTCCTGAGAGAATCAGAGCCTGGTCTTAAAGTTGCATAGTGCAAAAGCAGGTGATCAGGGCCCTCTGTGTAACTGGTATGGATGCCAGAGAACCACCAAATTGACTTTCAAACTTTTATCTTATGGTGGAAAATAACATGTTGTTGCTTTAAGGTCCCCTTAAGGAGTGTTTTTTTTTATTGCCCATGTTTTTTGGATATAGGGTTAGACAAGGGTGCACTTCATTACACTTTAAAACAGATCAGTGGCATTTGAAGCCTGACAAGTTGTATCAGGTTAATTTTTCAAATACTTCTCCTACTGATCAATTATCCTAATAACAATATTTCTCTTAAACTCCTTAAAGGTTGGCTCTGGTGCAGTTTGCTAAGGAAAATAACTGATCTTATTTAGAGATCAACAAAAATATATTTCAATGCTATAGATAGATAAATATCTTTGAGGGCAAGTGTATATAAGTTAATGATCAGATTTTGTTAAGTCTAGTTGTTTCCAAAGCCTGGCAAACCTTCTAGGGTTAAGGCATATTTAACAGAATATCTTTAAAAATGGGAAGCAAGGCAGAGTGTTTTCTAGGAACTGATTGGTCTTGTAACTAGTCAATAGCACTAAATGTGAGAGCAGGAAATGCTAATGACTCTTTTCTACTGCACGTCTCTTGCTAGGTTGCATAAACTTCTGTCCTGATGATGCAACTACAATCCTTCCTCCTGTAATCAAGACTGTAGATTTGCCGTTTGAATAGTTACTGACTTGGAGGCGTCCAGTTTTTGCTGCTCAAGGATTCTCTGCTGAGCTTCCCAGTTGGCCTTCTCGTCCTCGAAAACTCGTCTCTTCTCCTCCAGCTCTTTGTATTGTGCCTCCAGGTTCCTTTTCATCTGTTCATGGCGTCTTTCCAGCTGAGAATCAAGAGTGCAGAGATTCATTGTCAAACAAACAGATATAAAACCTACATGAAGCCACATTTTTCATTCTCGTTTACCATCTCCTACTGCTGGACATTGAGTATAAAAAGTAGTCCTAACAACTTTAAATTCTCGCCTCTGTCACAAAGAACATTTATGAGCGTTTCTTTCACTCCACCTTTCTCTCTGTATATCTCTTTTCTGTGCAGTCATGATCTAATTTTATATATTACAAAAAGAACATTCCCTCTTTTTCACTGAAACGGAAAAACACAGATCCATTAACCCACCTCAGCTTCTGAGTCCTTCAGTTTCTGCTTCTTTTCTTTCACCTTCATTTCAAAGACCTGCTCCATTTCTGCCTCCATCTTCTTCATTTTCATGACATGCTCTCTGCGCTCCTCCTCCATCTGTGCCAGGGGACTCCTAATGACCACAGTAGAGAATCAGTCATTTCTTATAATCCCTTCTCATGATCAATAGAAAAAGAAAATATATATGTTATATATAGGTTATATATGAATATCTTTGGCCAAACTTTAAAATGAGAAAGTAGCAGTAAATACCAAAAAGTGATACTGTCATAGTAAGCTGCAAGAAAGAACACATCTACATTATCTGCTGTTAATGGGACTTACTTTGTGAGCTGTCCCTTGGTCTTAGTATTGTCGACTCCATTACAGGTGACAGCAGCCAGTTTCTTACTACGATAATTCTCGTAGTGGACATTATTAGTGACGTCTTTAAGATCCTGCATGTGAGTCCTAAGTAGGACAAAAGAAATAAATTACATTGAGCCTGAAGGACAGGTTGTAAAGAGGAAGGAAGTAAAACATCATTGTGCCAGGAAAAAGGAAACGAATGTTATTTGTGCTGTGATACAATTTTGTCTCCACCTTATAAATTAATACAAAAATTTTGATGAAAATCATGATTGTAGTCCAAGCAATTGTCATGCTAAAAACAACCTTTTATTTTTCATTCTTGGCTTTCAATCAAGACCTTTTTTTTCATCCCTTGCCTAGAACTAATGTAAGGCAACTGCAACTGTTACATAAAGGGGAAAAACATACTAATGACATACATTAGGAACCACAAGATTCCTCAATACAATAGTTTTGTTTTGCCTTGGATTTCAATGAATATGCGCCTGCAAGGCGGAGCAGGGGTTAACATTGTTTCCTTACAATAAAAAGGTCCCTGGTTCGCTTCCTGGTCAGGGCCTTTCTATGTGGAGTTTGCATGTTTTCCTCGTGCATGCATGAGTTCTCTCTGGGTACTCCGGCTTCCTCCCACCACCAAAGACAAGCTCATTAGATAAATTGGTGACTCTAAATTGCCTGTAGGTGTGAGTGTGAGCCAGCCTGCTTGTCTGTCTCTATAGGTTAGTCCCGTGATTGACTGGCAACCAGTCCAGGGTGTACCCCGCCTCTCACCTAATGACAGCTAGGATAGGCTCCAGCCCCAACAGGGTAAGCGGTGTAGAAAATGGATGGATGGATAATTGTTTTACATTTTGATGTCACATAAACTTGCAAATGCTGGGTTGCTACCTTGTAAGTAGCTGAATATGATCCAAATAAAATATTACTCGGGCAGTCAAACCTTACAATTTTAATTATTAATTGATTAATCCCTGAATTTCTGTAGCTCATTGCAATTGATGGCATCCTTTTTATAGCATTCTTAATTCCAATATTTTGCATTCAAAACTGCTTTGCGTTTTTTTTTTTCCTACTGTCTTTAACTGAGGACAATTCACTTTCTCTTCAGATACAGACTTGCTTTTATAGATAGACCGAACATTTTGGCACAAACTTTACCCTGAAAAAAAGGAATTTGTTTTGGATTGAAAAGAAAATAATGGGGCATTAGGTAAATGTTTGATAACACAAGGTGCAAATGACTTTTGACTTGTCCTCTGAGCTGTCTGTGAATTTTTAAAGTAAAATAAGACACTAAGGAGCAGTAGTGGACTTATTTTACATCACTTTGCCTGGGATGAATGGGCTTAACCAAAGTGTGTTGAAAGGAACAATAAATCATGCAACTGTGATTTAAAAAAAAACTAGTGCCCAAATTGCGGACCTCAATTAATTGTGATTAATGTGATTAATCGCGTTGTATAAAAAAACAAATTTGTAAAGAGAGCTTGTATTCAACTTTGAACATAATTTTGAAAACTGTCTCATAAGAAGATAATTTGCAGACTTTAGGGGCCTCTCTTGGTGTGATTTTCCAAGAATAAACAGAACTGTTTAGGTTCAAACCATCCGGGCACTTTGCCCAAAAAGATGCCAGTTTGGCCCCTTTCTGGGTAAGAATTTTCCATGGAAATGAGAGGAAGTAAATGGGAAGTTAAGGCCATTTGCAATTTTAAAGTGTAGAATATGAAAACCATATGCTTTGATGGTTATTCAAAGTCTGAATCCAATAGTTAGTTGGTTATGCTAAAAAATACGACATTTCAGAGTGAGAATTGGCATCTTAAAATGACAAAATGAACAAAGTTTTAGGTATACTAGTGTCTTTTCAGACTTTCTCAGTCAAACTGGACAAATGGCCCCATCATACGACCTTATGTGTATTTTAACCTTGTTGATTCTCAACTTTTAAAATGTTATAAATACGCTGGTGAATGTGTGAAAAATCTGTCTAGAGGCTAGCAGACTACAGCTCTAGCTGCCTAGTTTTGGCCCAAAGACACAGAGCTCTTCTTTTTCTCTCTCTTGTCAATTAAGGATACAAAACCATGTGGTAAATAATGGCTTTTTAGTTATTTGATGCTCAAAATGCAATGCAATAGGGTTTAACCACTTTACTACCGGTGTTTCCTAATCCACTGCCCTCCAAACAGCTTGCTTTTTGTATCTTACCTGATCAACATGTTGCGCAGCACAGTGAAGTCGCAGTGCTCCCCATTCTCCACTAAAACACACAGGGAGAGAGAGAAAAACAGAAAGAGAGAGAGAGAGGGACAAGCACATTACAAAATTAATACACATCAACACTAACAGTAATAATCACAGTTATCATATATGATTTAAGGGAAACTGAGATAGAAATACAAAGAAAGCATGAATATTTTTTTGCACATACAGTCTTAACATTTTCTAAGAAGCTGCAATAGTAGATGGGAAATTAACTCAACTGCATGGGTTTATTTCTGGTTACACTGAGAGACAGTCGATAAGAAAAACATGTTATTGTGTTTTGTGAGTAAGGCCAACAAAACTCAGCAGTTATTTACTCTATAAAATAAATACAATGTTGTGATAATGCAGAGAAAGTGCAATTAAAATGTCAGCAAAATAAAATGTATTTCAGTAGCCACTAGGCAGAAGACAAAGAAAAACACAAATAAAACAGTATATCCAGTGTCAAGATCACTTACACAGGAGAGGATATATACAGAACAAGGCAGCTTAAATGATTACACTATACAATATTAGTAATGGTAATAGACAGAACAGAAACATAAAGACAGAGGAACATCAGGCCATGATCACATAGGAGGATCCTAACACTAGAATATGTTTTCACTGGGTTTTACTGGGTTTTGCTTTCTAACAAAAAATGTAGATATTTTTGTCTATTTCTCCATCTTTAATGAACAAAGGCAATGCAAAAGTTAACTGTGCACATTGTTGGCTGCAAAGTAATTGAGATGCAACCCAATTTTATATCCAACAAACACCGAGTTGTGATTGAGTTTGGCATGTATCAAATAATTACTGCCTTACAAGATACTGCAATGCTATACTTCCCCACTGAAATCCTGGTTATTCATTTTGATTACGAATTAACATTGGTTACAAAACTTGACAGAAGCTGATAGAATAGGCTACATTAAGTCTGTCTGTGCTGCCTAATAAAAAAGTCTACTTTACACTTTGTCTGAAACACCTTTATTTTTGAGCTCCACTTCGGTACTGTAAGGTATTGATAGAAAAAAAATGTGGGGTCAAAGAAGCAAATAACTCCAATTAAGAAAAAATCTTTCCAGGCGCACAACAAAAACAAGACCTCAAGAAAACTGAACAGGCAGCACACAAACATGCCCTCTTATTCTGGGCAGTTGTAGCATTCAGACATCGCCGGTGGGTTGGCACTGGCAAAGTCAAAGTGCTTAAATGCGTTCATCTAGTCTGTACACTGCCAATGCCCAAAATAAAAGGACATTTCTGTGTTCTAATTGTCCAGATTTCATTTTGGAAGAAAAAAAAAATCCTATGTGATCATAGCCTTTCATTATTGGCCCTCACAGACACCAAATTGTTAGAACAAAAACAGTTCTTACTCAGACAACAGAACACATTTTTACATGGTAAAATTAGATGAGGATGGTTATTTATCTCAACAACAAAGACATGGTTAAACATTTAGAGGGGATTCTGGAAAAGGACTGCAGATAAATTGCTGCTCAGGATGTTTGTGATGGATCTGCAGCCTCCTCTTCAGCAAATACGCTGCTCCTTATTGGTTAGCCTCCACCCCACTGGCAGTCAATCATCATCAGGGGAGCGAATAAGGAGGACACCTTACCATTGATGAAACTTAAGCAGCCCCGTCCCTTTGCCTCCAAAGCAAGCCATTGACCTCCTGGCTCTTCTAGAGGAGGGAGCTCTGGGGGGGTATGGTTTTTCAGTTACTGTCTGCGCCCACCGGGGGCTAAATCTGGGTCTGGAGCAGCTGGGTTAATTATGCCTTAGACTTGGCCCAGTTCGAGCCCAGAATCAGCCAATGTTTGGCCCAGATTCAGCCCAGATTTGGCCCGGATCAACACCATAACCTGCAAGCTGACTGGCTTGTAAAGGGAGTGTTGTGGTTGGGGGGAAAGGGGTAATTTATGGGGATTTATGCATGACCAGCCAGGGGGACAAGTCTTCATGAGGGAGTAAGTGGAGGAGCTAAGTTGGTTAAAGGGTCATCAGGGTAAAAAAAAAAAAAGAAAAAAACTTGTGACCAAAAGTTTACAGGCCTTACTGTATTTTTCAATGAAGGGCAGAAAACACCTGATGCATACTCAAGGTTTCTCCAATCCAATCCTCAATTAAGAGTTTTATGGAAAATTGTTTCAGTCCATCAAGTGTTTTGAGCCTGACACTTTATCTATTAGCAGAGTGTATTAAGGCATGAGGATGAACTACACAAGTGTAATGAATTAAAAGCGCATAGCTGTTTATTTGATACATGCAGAAATGTGTGTGCATGTGTGTGTTTGTGTGCAGGATGTTTTGCAAACAGCACATCTAAATGTTAAAATTCTTAAAATTCAAGTATGCTAATGAGTGACAATTCATGATACCAAGCCACATGTTATCTGGATGACTCAATTAAGCTGCTTCATGCTTACTTGGACAACACTAACCATTAACAGTTAATGAACCTACAGTGAACCTATAAGCAGTGTGTTAGGATTGTGAATCCCAGTCCTTGATCCAGTGATAAAGCCATGCCTGCGTACAGTTTACATTCTGCACCAATAATGGGAGGACTCAATGAAGCCTTCATGTCAGCCAGTCAAGCAGGGCATTACAGTATTGCCGGATGTGCTACCATTGGAGCAAAGAAGGAACCACAGTATTAGAGTGATATGTTGTGTTTGCAGAAGTAGCTTTAGCACCAAACAGCCTCTAGTTTTCTCCATGACTATTCACAGAATCAGACCTGGGACGAAAAAGGATGCAACTCTATTATGCAAAGGTGTTAATTGTTGTTGTTTTTTTCTTTCAATTAAAGCTTGCAGGATTATTCTTGTTTATAACAAACAAGGTCTTATTACAGTACATTTGACTCCATTCTGGTCAGACCTTTTAGGGTATTGTTAAACACAAATAAAAAGACTTTCTATAAAGCAAAAAATGGGAGGTATCATATATAATCTTAAATTCTTTCTTATCTTATTGCCAAAATGAAAATAAGAAAGTCAACAGTATCAAAATAAGACCCAAGTTGTAATAAACATTAGTTAACCTTCAAATCATTTAGTGAGGTTTTGAGGAGTTGTCCTGCAGACTGTTAAATTTAGGGACAAGTACAACAAAATGTCGATCATTAATGTTTAAGCCTTGTCAGTCGTTGGCCTCAGTGAAAAACGGTAACATCCAACAAACATCATGAATTTCTGTTTATTTAATGGTCTGCCATCTCTAAGCCTAAAGGCTGTGATTCGGGTCATCCCCATGCTATTTTTATTTAAGTCAGAAGTGACCTGCGTGGACATGCATCACTATGTGAACAAGTCCCTCTGAGGGGTTGCCATTACTGAATTGTTGTTGCCATAACAGCTACAACTGCTTATGTGACAATCAAATTTCATAAAGTTAATAAACTTAGCACAAAAATGTAAGGACGCTTTTATTTGGTAGATTATTTATTTGTTGTAACAATGCTTCTTGACAATAAATGTACTGTTGGAAAGCCTGTATGTTTCCCTTTCAAATGGAAACAGATCTATAAGGAACATGCATTTGTGAAATAAGCAGCAGAGCTGTTTGTGGGTTGTGCCCATGAAAAATTTGCCAGATCTTCTCTGCCAATCCCAAACAGCTTATTCTGCTGTTGCAATCGACTCTTGTTTTGAGCTTCTGGCATCCCCATGTGCTGACAATAAGCTGCCCGATTGTCATACCTGATACCTGATTGTCAGCACCTATGAGCATTGGCCCTGCTACAGCGGTCAGTCGGTGTCTGCTCCAAGAATTGGCATGCCACATTTGACTGATCTGCATAGGGCCCGAGTGATAGGGAAACTTCAAGTTGGTGTTCCACAAAACCAAGTTACGGCATTATTTGGAGTGAACCCTAGAACCATCACCAAACTGAAAGCCAAGTTCCATATAATTGAAGATGTTAGAGACAGACCGCAATGTGGGCGTCCCAAGAAGACGACACACCAAGAAGACTTTTCCTCACCCTGTCACAGTAGGAACTGTAGGCTGGCTTCGACAGATTTGCACAACAATATGACCAATGGCTCTCTGCCTAGGCAATCTGGAACAGACTGCTCACAGCCAATCTCATCTGATACGGCTGCCAGGAGGCCTTCCATAACTGCCCTTCACCGTCAGGCCTGTTTACACTGGTGTTGGCAACACGCACATTGCAACCTGAGCATGTGGAGGAATGCTAAGTTCAGCAATGAATCCAGATTCTGCCTATGGCAGTTGGATCATAAGGTCAAAGTGAGGAGAAGACACAGAGAATGCTATGCTGATTGCTGCACCGATAGAGTAACAGGCAGTGTGATGGTGGATGGTGTGGGACGGCATCTCCCTCGCTGGAAAGATGAGGCTTGTCATCATTGGAGGCAATCTCAATGCAGAGAGATATTGAGATGAGATTCTGCAACCAGTAGCAATACCATATCTCCACAGGCTGGGACTGAACTCTATCCACCAAGATGACAGCGCTCACCTTCACAGAGCGGGGTTTATCAGAGACTACCTCCAGAATTTAGGAGTAGAGAGGATGGAATGACCTGACCAGGCTGGTGAACAGCATGAGGAGGAGGTCCCAGGCTGTTGTGGCTGTGTATGGTTCTTCCACACGCTACTGAGGCTTCTGTTTGTGAAATAAATAAATTCATTTAAAATCATCCAATCCACCAAACACCAAACAAGAGTCAATGGCAGAATAAGCTGTTGGGCATTGGCAAAGAAGACTTGACAAATTTTTAATGGTTGCAACCCACATACTCAGCTCTGCTGCTCATCCCACAAATGCATGTTCCTTACAAATGTGGCACTATGTAAAAAGGGTAATAAACAGGCTTTGCAACGGTATCAGATTTATTGCCAAGAAGCATTGTTACAACAACAAAAAAAAAAATCTATCAAAAAAATGTCCTGACTTTCTGTGCTAGGTTTATAGGTGATGAATTGTATGGGGGCACTTCTGTTGAACTTAGAAAAACATTCAACCTCCTTTTCAACGAGACAGGCACCCTCCTCTGGGAATTACAAAAAATGCAGATTTAAGACACTTAGGCATTCAATTTTAATTTGAAACTAAGAAATAACATCAATCTAAATCCATAAATTGCCAATCAGTGCATGCCTGATTGACTTTTCCTTCCTAAAACTTCAAAAACTAAATGTGTTCTGTTGTCTCTGTGGACAAAAACTTATGTCGTAAACTGTTTGTAACTGTTCATATATGGGATCCCTGAACAGAATTTATGATAATGTAAAAAAAGTACAACTAAATTTGTAAATAACTAACAAATACTAAAAATAAAACTGAAAACTAACAAAAATACGTTTTAAATGGGGAGGCTTAATCATCATGATGTATGCTTGGTGTTATCCAAGAACACTGGGGCCATCTATCTACTGAACACAAACATGACTTTGGTTGTTTTAATATTTAAAATAAATGTCCAAGAACTTAATGTTGTAGTTAGTTTTGAGATGTTTTCAAATATGGTTTATGCCAGTATTCAGCCCAAGTCTGATTAGAGCATTGGTTTGACCATCAGCCTAATGATGAGACAGGACAGCAACAGAAAAGTGGAAGGGAAGGAGGGCTGGAGAGTTTTGGGAACACTTTGAGGGAGGAGGAGCAGTAGGGGGGAGATGAGCTTGAAATAAAGTGAAAGATGGTTTGTTTACCAAAAATGCCCTCTGTCAGTCATGGAAAAGAATAGACAAAGAAAAAAAAGAAAAAAGAGAGAAAAGAATGAAAAGTGAAAGACTGATAAACGGTCAACCACAGAGTAACAGAGGTATAGTATCTTATGTAAATACATACAGAATTTCATCTATCATAGGAGTTTAAAATACAAGAAAACTAACAAACCAGGAAGAGCAACAACAGTGCATTGTGGCTTGTGGTGAAGCTTGGTAGTGTCTGATGTTTGGTGAGTTGGACTGTGCTTGCTTGGATACTTGTCTCAAGTGCATGGTGAAAGTGTATTAAGGGTATG